>NC_080084.1:36345631-37561694 GCF_949987535.1 Balaenoptera acutorostrata | reverse complement strand
TTAAAAGAAACCTGCAAGACGGAAATCACTGCCATTATTTCCACATTAAAAGAGATGATCTGTGTGTTACCATAACCAAGTACATATGTTGCAAATTTAAGATTCACTCAATAGAGGAAAATTGAAATGAGTAAGTAAATGAAATTTTACTCTTATCTAAAAATTTCATTAGCAAACTTAGTCCAGGCCAGATAGGAGAAATAAAAGTAAATTTGGTCAGTTTAAGTTATACTCCAACAGTGCCACTCAATATATTTTCTATAGAATCTAAGAATTAAAATGCTTAGATGAGCAGCTCCAGACCTCTTTGTGCTTATCCTCTTGATCAATTGCTTCCTTGAAATTATTAGCAAAGCTTCATTCTGGGTAATGTCTGATTTGCCCGAGTGCGATTTAACAACCAATCCTTAATCTAATCCTTTGTGTGAGCTCACACCTTTAACCAATGATAGAGTCAAAAAGCTCTAGACTGCGGTTTCTGTAGGAAAGCTTTCTACTCTCAGTAGCACTTCTCAGGACAGGAACTGAGAAAAACTATTTGTAAAGTTTTAGAAAACATGACTTGGCATTAATGCCAGTCGAGTAGAGGTGTTTATAAAGAATATACTTTTTTAAAACAGTGGTATCAAAGGCTAAATCTAGTTGATACTTGGATTACTTCCTTTCAGTTTTTTAAATTAAAAACATTAATGAAGAAAGAGCAGAAACTGACTTGGATTTGATTGATTTGCACTTATTAGGGGGAGAAAAAGAATGAGAATACCCCAAGTGTCGACACCAGCCAAAATCAGAGTCATACCCAGCTTATCATGCAGTATATTTAGAGACCTCCAATCATTTCTCATACCCATAGTAATGTTCTTTTTAATCAAAGTAAGATTTCTATGTTTTCAAGCCAATTCTTAAGAACACAAGCATTGAAATTGTCATTGTACATAACATTTGGATTTCAGTTATAAAAACCTCTCATTGTGAATCTTCATAGACTTTTGATGAATATTCCATTAGGATAACGATTCAGTCAGCTGCAATATTGTTTATAATTTTAAAGCCTTTTAGGCTGCAATGAAAGGGTAAAATTTTGTTTCATTTAAAAGAGATAGTTCTGAAATAACTGAAGGATATTCAAGAAGGACCGTTCTATTTTTCTTTCATGTGTATTTTATTACCCAAATTAGGTTTTATTAGTCTATTTTACCAAATGGTTTTCTTAAACCAACTTATACTCATGTAAGAGATCTGCATGCCTCCTGTTCTTACTTAATATATATGCGTTTATTGTGACACTAAAGGCAATGAACCAAAGAAGACCCAATTCTCCTTTGCATTATAATCATAACCCAAGACTGAGCAGCGTCTTAACACCTTGAGCTTTCTAGCTGTACAACAGCTTGAACACTTATGAATAAGAGAATTTCCTCAACCTTCTGAGACTATAAATGTTAATAAAACCAAGCCCACTTGTCCAAAGTTAGTAAATTCGGTTTTGTTTAAAACTTCACCAATCCTCTTAAGTTTGCTTCATAGCAGTAGATACGAAACAGTTAACCCAATTTTGAGATAAGTAGAAAGTACATATCGTTCACTGAAAGCCACAGTTAATATATGAGACAAAGTTTGCCTTATAACATGAGAATTTTAAGCCTGACTTACCTTCTGGCATAGACGTAAGAGGCAGAACAACCAAAAAAAAAGCTCATACTTCTCAAAAATCAACACTGAACCCAAGAAATATCCAGCAAAGTACTTTAAACACTGAAATGTTGTACAATCTAACTTAGAAGTGAACAAAACCCGAATGATTTAAGGAATAAAGGATCATGCAATAAAACCCAAAGTGATTTATGTAGTTAAGAGGTTTTGAAAAAACAGAATAGGCCTAAAAGTGTTGCTAAACGGTCAGATAATCAATGGTATGGAAGAGTTTCAAGATGCCTCAGCCTTTTCTCAAACGTGGACAAATTAAGCAAGATACTAAAAGCAACATCAGAATTACTCACATCTCTTGTGGAATCCTGCTTACTGCACTGCCGCAGGGAACGCCACGCTGCACCGAAAGGACGGCCCTCCAAGATGGAGGCATTTATACCCCCAAGCTGCTGCTTAGGATGCCCTGGGCCTATCAGCTCTCTCCTGAAATTGCCTTCAGCTGAAGAGCTGCCTCTTTCAAGGAAAACCTGCATCCAATGATGGTCAATAAGGAAGGATCAAGGCCTGGTTTGCTCACTCCCAACTTAGACCAACCTGGAAGGGCAGCATCAAAATCGCTATGAGATCGGCTGACACCTTCTTAGGACTTCATCGCAGCCTCAAGTCTCTCTCTGTCCCATCTTGCTGCCTTTCCTTTTCCACAGGTGTGGGTGCTGATTGACTGGCCTTTCTCATGCTAATTTCAGGGTCTGCGCTCCAGGGAATTTAACCAGCAACACCTGTCGATGTTCACCTAAAACTGCAGGTTTTTAAAATCCTGAGAGTTTGCATTCTACTTCACAGATATCCAAATAATTGTAGCTTGATGAAAAGCAGGATGAACAACTGAGAGAGAGAGAGTTTGCAACATTTTCCAAGGCAACTTTGAAAACCATAGGCATGAAGGGGTAAAAATCTGAATTATTTCCAGATGCTGGCAATTAAGGATAGTGTGATTACTATCTTGGTACAAAGCCAAATTTCATTAACTTTAGGAGGTAAAGGAAAATTTCATGGAGATGTGGGGATAAGTTGAGAAATACGATTATTTTTGATAGCGCAGCAACTGGGTGAAAGCAATCACTTCTCAATGCCCGGATTAAATTATTCCGCAGAGGGGCTTCCCTGGTGGCGCAGTGGTTAAGAATCCGCCTGCAATGAGAAGCCCGTGCACCGCAAGGAAGAGCAGCCCCCGCTCGCCGCAACTAGAGAAAGCCCGCATGCAGCAAGGGACACCCAATGCAGCCAAAAGTAAACAAATTAATTAATTTTAAAAGATTATTCTGCAGAAACCATAATGAATATACTGCTTGCATTATCTGGGTACATTAAAATATTAAGTCCAATAGGAAGCGTTATGTAATCAGAACTGGATACAGAACAACCTAAATGATGATTTCTTTAAGAATTCTGGCAAATCAAACTTCCCGAGAAGATATCACAGCACCATAATGCAAGACTCTTGATAAGGCTCTGTTAGCTACAGGAGTCATGGTCAATAGCTAGTGCCTCCGGGGACCTGATCCTAATGATGAGTGGTACTGAAAACCCACTTAAAATGGGATATTCGCCTTGCCGTTATTCACTTGGTAAACTAGATTTATGAAGAGTTCCTGAAAATACCTTATTCATGTACTCATTCTTTCTTCATCGTGTGCCTAGTAGTATTATAGTGTTGTAGAGGACATAAACCAAATATAAGACAGCCTTAGTCCCTAAAGAGCACTTCTTTGCATAATGAGAAATATGGTAAATCACAATCACAACCTCAATAACTAAAGCCACCATTTATTAAATACCTCCATTTGCCAGGTACTGGGCTATGTGATTCATGTACATTACTTTTAATTCACATCAGCCTTAAGAAGTAGATGCTATTTACCCTGCTTAATAAATGATGAACCACTGGAATGAAAGTAGATACATCTGTTGCCTAGTATTTCCCAGATAATCACCAGCAGCTTTGGGATTTGAAATTAAGTGCATACGACCCCAAATTCTTCTTTTGCTACCGTTCCAAACTAACTTATGAAATTTTAAATAGTAATACAAGGAAATTAACAATTAGATTTCACAATGATTGATAAAAATAATAAGCACCCAAGGGGTTAAGAGGAAAATAAGAGAGATATTGAGAAAACCTTCAATACTTTCTTCCCTTTTTCTTAGGAAAGTCTCATATTCATCTTTAAGAGAATTGTTAAAAAATATAATTATATTAGGCCCTTCGGCTATGCAAGGGAAAAACAAAGATAAAGTTCTTGGTCTAAGACATTAAGAAATTAAAATTTTCTTAAATAGATGGTAAAAATTTAAATGCATTAGTTCTAAAACAGAAGCGTTCTCAGAAAATACATGTATATAATTATATATGCCATTTCCTAGAAATTTGCCCACGGATCAGGATTTTGAATTGGATATTAACTGAAAGATGGGACGGGGGGGATGTACCTTTACCTTATGCTGTGGTAGAAGCTTAAAGGGTCCATCCAAGAAAAGCAAATTCCCTGACATACTGTGCTGCATCCTCAAAACAGTGCTATTTAATACTGAATAATTCATACTTTAGGAAATGTATTACTGTTGAATTGTTGGGTTCTGATAGGCTATCCAGTGGGAGAAAGGGAAAGAACTCAAAGCCAAATCTATAAGTAGAGACAGGCGTGAAGATGTTTTTTTTTGTCTGACCTAGTAAGGTTATCTTTCCTTTCTCTCCCATCTTACATAGAAATTGGATCTACAGGCAAATGAAAATTGAACTGCGGGTGGTAGAGGAAGGCCAACAGATTGCCCTCTGCGAATAGGAGCAGCCAGAAATCAGAGACATCTTGTAAAGAGAAGCAATTATACTTCAATAAAGATGTTAAAAAAAAAAAAAAAGAGAAGCACCCTGGTGCAGGCTTGTTTTCATGTAAGTTTTAAACTGTTCAGTAATTATTTATTTAGTCATTAGCATGTGAATGGAAGTGTCCTTAATATAATGATATAGTTTAGTTATTATGCTTTGGAGAACAATCTCACATATCAAATGATGAATATTTTTATCAATCAAAACGAAAAAAGCTCGGGGTGCTACCACATAGAAGCCCTTAAACAAGTGAGAGTTCTCCAGTGACTTCCAAGAAGTAACCATGTCAGATTCTGCTAAATTGGGAGAGAAGGGGAGGGAAACTAACAAGGACTTATAAACTTTTAATGTTTTTCAACAATATCCAAATCAGCTAAAGCCTATAACTGGGTTAAATATTCGACATAACCATAGATGCTAAGTCCCATCAGTAAGTCCTCCAATACTCAAATTGATTAAAAACCAACTTGTAAAGATCTCAGTATTCACGGGGCTGTGCTTCCCATAGGGGAAACCACAAAACCACTGGGGAGAACATGTAAACTCACAGGAGTCTCAGCTTTTTCCTTCCACTTCCTTGAAGGAACACTGCTTGGTGTGGACTGATTCAAGGCAAAGCTTTTGTTTGATAAATAGGAAAAAGGTAGGTAAGATACTTTATTAACATAGCTTGGGTGAACCAGTGTCTCCAGCTACATTACTGTTCAGAAAACAACTGTGTGCAAGATTACACAAATAGGTGAGATTGGACATAACCCTATTAATTAATTAATGCAATTCTAAGTATATAATTGAGGAAAAGACAATTTGGGTAACTAGGACATACTTCCAAAGTATGAAATCAACATTGTATTTTCTCCTCTGTTAATATCTAATATAGCTGAATATATTAGCAACTACTTAGTTAAATTATATTATACAAGCTAAATTTATAGCCTTCCTAGTTTTATTTACAACCAAATATAATACAACCCATAAAGCATAGCTAGAAGCAATTTTTGCTTACTTCACTATAAATAATAATAAACCACAAATGTTTTCTTGAGAAATTCCATAAATGCTATTATTAATCATAGAAAATGTTATTCATTTTAAATTTGCTTTAATAAGCCCTAAGATGGGGCAATAACTTTAGACCCGATGATAATTTCTGACATTCATATTTATGAAATAATGACACTAAAGTGTTCATTTGAAATAATAGCAGTTTTAAAAATAGGCAGGCTGGTTAAAATGCACAGAGAGCAGATATTTACAGCATGATTTAAAAAAAAGTTCTTCTCACTTGCCAGCCAGTCATTCAAGGGAGAAAATGAGTAAAGGCAACATTTTGTGAGATCTCTTTTATGTTACTCACTATATGTCTCAATTCCTCTCAAATGTCATTGAACGATTCAGTTTTAGATATTCCTAGTAATAAATAATTTTCTTTAACAATGGCCTTTATGACTCCATGGCCAATTCACTTAAACCTCAAATGTAATAGATGAAAAAGAAAAGCCATCTTTTCTCCTAACTGTGCTCTTCTTTTGTGGTCATTTTCCATTAATGGCATCACAGCATCTAATTTTCCAAACTTAGATCTTTAGAATCATGATTATATCTTCCCTTTCTCTGCTCTGTGCATCCTTCCATCCCCATTTAAACAGTTAGAATCATGCATTCTCTTCTTGCTTTCCAACACTCCAAACAACTTAGCCTACTTGTTGAAGCTCTGTGTACCACTGTATTTCTTTCATGTATTCAGTAAAGTTACTGAACGTCTATACTATGACTACATACATTATAGGAATTGGAGTCGGATAAACCAAAGGTTGATTCCTGACCCCACCATTAAGCAGCCGTGTGAACTTCAGGAAATGATGTCGTGTCTCTAAGGCATAATTTCCTCCTCTGTAAAACAGAGGCCATAGTGATACTGATCTTCAGGTGCTGGGGCAATGAAATAAGTGAATGCATGGAAAGCGGATCAGACAATGCCTGCCATAGGCCAAGCACTATATGAATCCTCTCCTTCTTCCTCCTCAATATCACCTTCATATTTCTGAACTAATACTTTCTGCCTTACATTGAGTTATTTATGGTCGAGTCTCAGCATGCCTATGGGATTTTCAGAGGTACACAAGATTCATCTCTATATTCTCATCATTTAGTGTAGTATCTTGCACAGCTAGGAGTTCAAACCGTGTTTCTCAAATGTATTAATGCCAATATGCTTTGCTGACAATTCAATCTTGATGTGTTCTTTTCTAGGTAATGAAAGGTTCTATGCCTTTTTCATGTTCATTTTTGCTCACTGAGAATCTACATGAAGAAAAAATGGATAGAATTTAAAAAAATGAGCCAGTTAATAATTCAGTTTTTTTAAAAAAATCTTATTTATTGAACTTAATTTAGTGTGTGTGTGTGTGTGTGTGTGTGTGTGTGTGTGTGTGTGTGCATATCTCCTAGAATCAGTGATCGCATAATTTTCTATCCTCTGGTCTACAATCATACATTTTTACAGAGGTATTAAGCAGGAAATTGTCAGTGTTTGATTCCATTTCTATTTAAAAAAAAAAAAATCAATTGTTAGAGTCCTCACTTGAATTTTATCTATTGTGGATATGAAATAGGATGAAAAACCAGGGTACCAAGGATGCTTATATAAGGAGTAAATAGATGAGCAACATATACAACTGGGATAAATTTTTTTTTTTTTTTTTTTTTACTGTTTTTCTCTCTGGATCATTCTGCTCTTTTCCCTTTTTTATCATTTTATTTCAAACCTGTCCATTCTTTGATAAATGTTTGAACTGAGAATTGCAAAATATATTGTTTGATAAATTAGATACTATGTCCTCGTGAAAGATAGACACTCTTTTATCAAACACAAATATTATGGCAACCTCTGCCCAGGAGGGAAATGGGATAGACAGTCCACTTAATTTCCTTTATAGTTAAAGAAAAAACAAAAAACATGAGATCAAGAAACCAAATTCTTGTGGGTTTTTTATTGACTGTGACAATGCAAAGTATTAACGGCAAATAGGAATCAACCTCCCTCCCAAGAATAATGAATGCTGTCTCTCAGCTTTTTTACTTTCTTTAGGAAGAAAAAGGATGTTGATTTCTTCCTTTCCTCCTGCCCTCCATCCCTGCCTCCTCTTTCTTCCTTTCTGTCTTTTCTTTCTTTCTTCCCTTCCTTCCTTCCTTCCTTTCTGATGTCTTGACTGACACACTCAGAACATTTTAGGTTTTATATTCTTATTCATAGGTGTAAAATCTCTATAAAAATAATGTATTTCTTCAATAAATCATATTTTATTCTCTAATAATCCCAAAGTGCTCTTAAGAATGCCTAATATTTGATGTAGATTTTCTTCTTAAGAAATACATTTTAGTGGGTGTTTATAGATATAATAATTTGAATTTGCATCAAAATAGAATTGAGAGTTTTCTTCTCCAATTATTTATTTTTGTGTGTGTGCAAAAATGTGTTCTGTAATATTAGTTACTCTCCCTGCTGGTCTGTAAAAATACATCTCCTTTTTCTCTGAAGTCCTAATTCAAATGCCAACTCTCCTGGATATGTTTCATGAGAGGACTACCTCTGTTGTGTCTTTGTTGTTTACCACATTATAGTTTACCCATTATATGTGCTTGTTGCCCTGTCAGGTTGCAGTTTTTTGAGGAACTTATTTATCCTTGCATACTAAATAGTATAGGCTCATGCACACAACGCTTTGCAATTTACTGAATTGAATGGAATATAATACAGCCTTTCTTTAATTCCTTTTCTCCTTCATGAAGTTTTCCTCATTTGGATATGAAACCACAGAATACAGCACATTGATGAAATGTTCAGACCATGTTTATACTTGAATAAGCTTGACAGTGACACTTGCCATTTAATTATTTTTTTAATTTAAACTTTTAAAAAAATAACTTCAAGCATACTATCAATACTGGGTGTGTATCTTTGCGTACATGTCTTAAAAACAAGGATATTCTCTAACGTAACCTCAGAATAGGCATAACATTCAAGAACTTTAACCCTTACAGTGGGCATCCTCCTGATAAGGAAGGAAAAACTTGCTGCCACAGATGCTAGGAGAGGGCCCGCAGCCTACCTAGTTAACTTGTCCAGGGCTTACTTAACTGCAAAGAGCAGCCTTGAGCAAGGGCACGGCATCATGGGGCAGTCCACAGTCAGTGACCAATCCCCAAAGGGGCACAGAAGTCCAGCCATTTTGGCCCGATGTGGGTTAAGCCTGAATGGTTACACTCCAAAGCTCCCCACAGACCTGAACAAGGCTTTGTCATTAAACCTGCGTTGCTTTTTGACTTCTTTCTCCACTCAGTCCTTCAACAGGGGTTGATGAAGGGTTATTTCCTTCCTGGGAAAATGGCAATTCCTCATGCCTTTAGTTTTGGACTAGATATCTCTTGACAAGAAAGGAAAACTAACAAGCTTCCTCCAATGAATTAGCTGGATTATATACACACACTTCGTGGGGAAGATGACTCACCGTCCACATAATTTTAGTGCTCACCTTTCTTTCTTTCTTTCTTTCTTTGGCTGTGTTGGGTCTTCGTTTCTGTGTGAGGGCTTTCTCCAGTTGCGGCAAGCGGGGGCCACTCTTCATCGCGGTGCGTGGGCCTCTCACTATCGAGGCCTCTCTTGTTGCGGAGCACAGGCTCCAGACGCGCAGGCTCAGTAGTTGTGGCTCACGGGCCTAGTTGCTCCGCGGCACGTGGGATCTTCCCAGACCAGGGCTCGAACCCGTGTCCCCTGCATTGGCAGGCAGACTCTCAACCACTGCGCCACCAGGGAAGCCCTCACCTTTCCTGATGTAGAGCCAGGGATTATATTTTTCATCCTTCCTTGTGTACAGGAAGGACCAATAGAATATGAGTGGAGATGAATTTTTATCTTTCATACTTCATTCCCTCATCTACCAGCTGAAGGATTTATAGGAATCATAAATCTTATGGCAAGAGATCCACAACCAGGAAGATGTTGGAGTCGATGACTAATCACAAGGAAAGCTATCTGTTAATGAGAAAGACTTGCAGTGAATTATTACCTGAGCAAGAGAAGAAATGTCTTTTATTTTAAGCCCCTGAGATCTGGGCCTTATATGTCATAGCAGTAGGTACTATGCTAATTCATTCATACCAATGCACACTTTAGCAGGTGACATACACATATGCAATTAAAAAGTTTTTCTGTTTTGTAAATTTTTGCTTCTGATCCCAAGAACTTTCTCACAAAAAATACATAGCTAAAGTTAACTTTAGTTTTCATTTTAAAATTAACTATTTACATGTACGAGAAACGCTTGTCATATCAATACGTAATTGTAATAGCACTTATCATACAATTTGGTAACTGCTGGTATCTCTTAATAGTATAGAAGTTAGAAAAAGACAAATACCAAATGATTTCACTTATATGTGGAATCGAAAAAGATGAAGCAAATGAAAAACATAACAAAACAGAAACAGAGTCATAGACAGAGAACAAATGGGTGGTTGCCAGAGGGTAGAAGGGTGAGGGGAATGAGAGAAATAAGTGAAGGACACTAAGAGGTACAAACCTGCAGTTACAAAATAAATGAATTACGGGTATGAAATGTACAGTGTGGGGAAGAGTCAATAATAATGTAATATCCTTGTATGGTGACAGATGGTTACTAGACTTGCAGTGGTGATTGTGTTGAAACGGATAGAAATATCGAATCACTATGTTGCACACCAGGAATTAATAGTGTTGTAGGTCAATTATACTTCAAAATCAAACAAACAAACAAACAAAAAACCTCAAAGAAAATGATATCAGATTTGTGGTTACTAGAGGCAAGGGACAGGAGGAGGGGAAATTGGATGAAGGTAGTCAAAAGATACAAACATGTAGCTATAAGATAAATAAGTCCTAGAGATGTAACATGCAACGTGATAAAGATAATTAACACTGCTGTCTGTTATACATGAAAGTTGTAACGAGAGGAGATCCTAAGAGTTCTCATCACAAGGAAAAATATTTTTTCTTTTGTTTTTCTTATATTTTTCTTTTCTTTTGTTTTTATTTTGTTTTTCTTATATTTTTCTTTTCTTTTGTTTTTCTTTTGTTTTTCTTATATTTTTCTTTTCTTTTGTATCCATAGGAGATGACGGGTGCTCACTAAACTTCTGGTGGTCATCATTTCGTGCGGTACGTAAGTCAAATCGTTTTGCTGTACACCTTAAACGTATACAGGGCTGTTTGTCAATTATATCTCAATAAAATCGGAAGGAAAAAATTAAATATTTACATATATTAAAAATGCTTATCATCTCAAAATTACATACTTGTAATGGTACTTGTGACACTATTTGGTAATTGCTGGTATCTTGTGACAGTACATAATCTCCATGAGGTAGGAGCCTTCTCCCCCTCGCACAGTTGTTTTCTCAGGGCCCAATACACTGCTCACTAATTGTCTGAATAAATAAAATTAATTCTATTTCTGTATACTTAATCTTTTGCCTAAAAAGTATAACTTTTGCTCCGAAATGACATATTACAATAGTACAAATATAATTTAATAAGTTCTCATTGATTTCTTCTTTCAGATAAGTGCATATAATTATGTACTTACTTATAAATATCATGGCTCAATAAATATTGTCAGGATGAACTACCTCTAAAACAACTAAAGAAGCTTAATCAAAACAAACCCTTTTTTTTTTTTTTTTTTGGTTATACTTGCAATTATTGGCCATACAGCTGACAGTCAGGAATTGATTTGTAAAAATTAATATAAAGTGACACATTTTTAAGGCGTGTCATTACAGTGATAATGTAAATAAACATTTTACTAAAAATATGTCTGATTATTGAGGGTAATTAAAATAATATTGTTCTCACTTATATAGGCATGAAATCCAACATCTTTTTCATTTTCCTAAATGAAAGATACTCTTGAGAGAAAATGGGTAAATTTAGTAGGTTAATTTGGTAGATAAAGTTGGTAGCTTATTCCACACTTTACAAAAATTCTGATATGTCTTCTTAGCCTGGGAAGATACAAAAGCAAAAAAAAACTTTTAATATTTCCTGTGGGATTGTGTTCCTACAATTATTACATTTGAGTCTCATTTAAAATTCTCTTGGACAAATCAGCATATTCACAATAACTTTAATAAAACTAAAGTTCTCAAAGATAACATTTATTTATTTAATATTAAGTGAATTGCAGTCAGAAGTCCTCCAAGGACCTCTCCATCTAAATATTTTGGTGTTCCAGTTGATCCCGTAGGATCACGTATTTTACTGGTACACCAGCCATCAGCTTACTTCTCACCCTGATTATCCTTTAGAACATTTCCCAATGTCTGTTTTGCAGTGATTTTCAACAAAATAATACATTAGCATAAGGAAAATTCCACGTTTAAGACAAAATATCTGTCCAGAGCAATTAAACAGTTTTTCTGTACTTTATTAACCACAGAATCTTTTATTTTTAAAATTAATGGGGAATAATTTTACATAGAATGCACTTTAAAAAAGGAAAACTATTCCAGAATCATGCTTTCTGTATCATTTGCATCTCTACCTAATTTCTGGGGAATCCTACATTTAATGTGAATCTCTACTATATGGTGACAGGTTTTTTTTAAGCTTTAATCAGAATAATAACATTCTTTATTCACTGACATTGCACCCTCAAACTCCATCTATGATTAAGCTCAATTATAACATTTACATATAAAGACAGAAACTCCAGTCTTATGATAATTCTATGGAGGTTACAGCTGTGATTTTACCATTTCCCCCTTATCACCTTCTGTTGTGATTAGAATTACAAGTTGTACATCAATCAGAGAGCCCTCTGGTGACTGACGGCGTAACATCAATTCCTTATCTCTCTATCCTCAGCTTTTTTGGCAGCTTTTGAAATCCAACAACCTCCATTTTTAAACTTTGCCTCTTTAACGTCTGTCAAACAATTCTTTTTTAAATTCCCTCTTTCTCTAATTTTTAAACTCTTTTCCTGAGTCCTCTTCTTCCTATTATCCTCTAACATTGAATACTGTTATATGCTCAGTTACACTTTCTCTACATTCATTTGTCTGTTTGTTCATCCATCCATCCATCTATTCGTTCTGGTCTTGTGGTTTACTCTCACTTTACAGCACCAAGGACAACGACCACAGGACAGTGTATTTCCTGAACTGCACCAAGACAGAGCACCTCTCCTGATGAAAGGTATGAATTCTCAAGTCAGCCAGATCGGACTTCACCTTACTTCCCCTGGCTTAGTTAAGTGTGACATAATGACATCAGAGAGTTTTTGTGAGAATTAAATGAGATGAAGAATATGATCAGAAAATTCAGTGAGAAGTAAGTCTCTGATGTCTAAGACAGTGTACACTCAATATTTACTGAATTAATATTAACTCTATTCTAAACTGCACATGTTCAACTAAGCAAGCTGTTCCCTAGTTTATATGTTTTTGGGATATGACCACTACCTAAACTGTAAAAACAGCTTATTTCCTCTCAGTTATTATTTTTTAAATGTAAACATATATTAAAACATCTAAAAGTACATTATAAATATTTTATAAGCTGACTTTCTATGTTCCTAACATTTGGAGAGTACTGGCCTACATAAATTGTTAACATCATCGAATTGAAAAAATATACACATGATTAATGACAATGATAAAAAAATTTACCACCTTTTTCCTAAATCTTTAATTACTGTAAATTGCTGCTTTATCTAATACCATTTATAAAATCTTAGTTGTGTGAATTTAGTTTTAATTTATCCTAATGCTTTATACTTTTTGTACAAAACTTTTTCAAGTAATGTGTAATTAATTTTTTGTTTCTAAAACTTAACCTTGGTTGACATAAAAAGAAATTATTTGTTTATACTCATCTGTTTTAAAATACTACATATTTTTATGATGATAATCAAGGTCAGGAATATTTTTTGTTTTCTTTGTTTTAACTTGATGAAGAAACTGCAGAGAGGAAAAATAAAAAAGAACCACTGCTTCTTTCTGACTTTTCCTAACTTTTATTCTTTTTCTTCATTCCTACTGTTATAAAAACAGAGCCCTTAATGAAGCATCAGTGTAAAACATCCATTCAAATTGATCTAGGACTGACATGGCATATAGCTAGGGACCAGGTAAAATAAGCAGAGGTGAGATCACTGTGAACATCTTCAACAATCATAAGACATTTGCTCATTTTCTTTATTGAAACATTCTAACATTTTTCACCTCTTTCACGTAAATGCTGAAACTGATTTTATGGTGCTATCTATCTTAAAGCTGACTTGTTAAAATAGCCATCATATATAACTTGCAAGTTTAGATTTAAAGAATCCCTGCTCTCTGGGCTTCCCTGGTGGCGCAGGGGTTGAGAATCTGCCTGCCAATGCAGGGGACACGGGTTCGAGCCCTGGTCTGGGAAGATCCCACATGCCGCGGAGCAACTGGGCCCGTGAGCCACAACTACTGAGCCTGCACGTCTGGAGCCTGTGCTCCGCAACAAGAGAGGCCGCGACAGTGAGAGGCCCGCGCACCGCGATGAAGAGTGGCCCCCGCTCGCCGCAACTAGAGAAAGCCCTCGCACAGAAACGAAGACCCAACACAGCTAAAAATAAAAATAAATAAATTAATTTAAAAGAATCCCTGCTCTCTAAGGGTACTTTCAAACAAGTTACAAGATACAAAGAACATACTTGTAACAAAACATGATGAAATAGAACTTAAAGACTTTAAACTGTGATTTAAAGTCTTTTGAACACTCATTCACTTCTCAATATTTTTTAAATATCTCCCATTGTCAGGCAGTACGTTAGGATTTGAGAATAACTAGACAAATTGGAGACTATTCTTTCCTAGACAGTCACAAGGTAGCAGGAGAAAGAAAACAGTATGATAGATTGAAAGATGAACCATTGGAACAGAGTTATGTACTTACTGTATGTATGTCCAAAAGAGGTATGTACAAAGTGTTATGGGGGAGCACAGAAAATATCTCACAGGCACATGCACACACAGAGAGATTTTTAAAAAGGCAAGGACAAGATAATTTCAAACAGGAATTATCCTTTATCTGGCTACTTAAAGAGAAGTTGAAAATTCACAAATCTCCCCTAGATTAGAGGATCAGGACATATAAGCCAAGGGAATAGCAACTTCAATGACAAGGACATGTGAAAGGTCATGGTGTGGTCAAGAAACTGCAAAATGCATTACTTGTATATGACTTCAGTGAAATAAACGTGGAGGGGTAAATGTTATCCAGAATCTTAAACCATCTGTTCACTCTTCCAGGGAAAGCTTGAGGAAACATAGATATTCCTCAAATGACCATTTTATGTAGTCTTTGACAAGTAGGAGAAAATTTTGTCTCTTGTCTGGAAATGTCATTCAAAGAATTCTGCAAGAATAGACGCTGTTCTTGAACCCTTAAAAGCAAAGTACCTTGAATGAATTTTCAAGGTCTGAGTCTGTGGGCAGAAGTTTTTATCAGGATATCTAAGATGAAACAAAGCTGAGGAGATTTTTTTTTTAATTTTATTCTTTTAGGTAGGAGATCGTTTGAACAGGAAAGCTTTGAGGAAAATAAAATGGGTGATATTGATTGCAAGGGGCTTAAATCTAACTGATTATGTTTGGAGAATTATATCAATTAGAGACCATAATTTAAATGGGGTGGTAGGGAAAATGGACCCCTTAATTAAGTCATATAAAAAGATAATTCAACAATTTTTAGGAGGTTCCTATCTTTCTGGCCCTCTCTTCCATTTCTCAGACCCCAGACACCCACTCAAAAACAG
Organism: Balaenoptera acutorostrata; assembly: GCF_949987535.1. NCBI lineage: Eukaryota > Metazoa > Chordata > Mammalia > Artiodactyla > Balaenopteridae > Balaenoptera > Balaenoptera acutorostrata. The sequence continues at coordinate 37,546,328 of NC_080084.1, read as the reverse complement.
ATCCACTCAATGGAGATACTGATCATCTATTACTTTTCTTTCTAACCTCTGGGCCTTATGTGTGGAAGTCACAGATATGTGTTCAACTGAACTTAATATATTGCCAGGATATGATTATATTGTGGAGGCAACAATCATGTTAGCAATAAAGTTTTTAACTAGATATTACCTAGAAAGACGACTCAGCAACAACCTCTTTTTGTATTTTGTCCAGTCCAGTGTGGTGTAGTGGAAAAAACAAGGGAATAACAACAAGATAAAGAGGAGGATTTGAGTCCTTTCTGGCACTTTCTCTCTCTCCCTTAATGGAGATGACAATATGACAATACTCAGTTCAAAGGTATCAGGGAAATATGTAACTGGTGGATATATGGACATATGACAGTAGAAATGCTGAAAAAGTAAGCAAAGGACAAAACGTGAAGAACATTCAAAGTTCTCCTCTAGATTAAAAATCCTGAACTCACTACGCTCCAAAGAGTGAGAGAGAGAAAATCTGTATTTAATTTTGAAAGAATGGCATTCTAAGGCAATATAAATATAAAAGGTATAAAAATGAAATTTCTATAGGTTTCTTTTATCTTAGAAGGTAAAATACTGTTTTAATATTTTTAGTACATGCCATAAAATATTTGCTTTTAGTTCATATTCCACATACACATATATGACTTTGAATAAATTACATGTTTCAAAAAATCAAATCTTGCCCATGTACCATCACATTCCAAAGGTGAGCATCTAACAAAGTATAAGCCAATTTAAGAAAATTCATTTTGGCTATTTAAATCCAAGGTACACAAAAAAGTACTTTAAATTAAACATCAAATTCATTTTATGTTTCTCTAAAGTCACAAAAAAATGAGGAAAGATTAAAAACTGAATACCATTCATTAAAAGCTATCAGTTATATTAATTACTCATGTTACTTAAAAACTATAAATTTTAAAAGTTCATTTTAAATACCTTTAGATTAAGCAGAAGAACCTACATCTTCTCCAGTTTTCTTCTGTTACTGTTTTTCTTAACAATATACAGATATATCAAAATCATTCAGATATGTTTTACTTGAAACATTTCTAAATGACAGCATTATCATACATACTCTCTCTACTAAATGTATTCACATCGTTGATGTGCTTAGAATTGTTCTCTTTTTATCTGTCAGAACTTAGGGTAACATATAGTATACAGTCCAGACTTAAGAGCTTAGATTATTTGATTTAGTAAAGAAAGATACTGTTTTCCTGGTACACCTATTTGAAATAATAAAACCTTTTAAAGAAACCTTAGTACTTCAAAATAATTAAATTTGACAAAAATTAATGAGTAATTTTTAGGTCTTCATTCACAAGTGTCTATAACCCAACTCATATTTACTACTTATTAAATCTGTTAAGTATTTATCAATGCTCTTTTTATTCTGCCCACATAATGACTATAAAGTTTCCCTTAGAAGGTAAGTCATGAATATTGACTGAATTAGAGATTATGTGATAATTGAAAATATGCAGATATAGAAAATGCTTTGTTTTTAGTTTCAAAGAGACAAAAGTCAGAATTCAGTTTAGGGTTGTATATTTTTATCATACTACTGTACTACTACCGTGTGACTTTATTTTTAAGTATGAAGGACACTATATGGTTTCTGTAGATTGAACTATGCTTTTGGAAGATGGTACAATCCTTTTCAATGGGATATAGGTTTTACTTAAAATATAAATCTCAAATCATTGTCTTTCACTCATAATTTTGTGTGTCATGCTGTTTTATGCTCTGACAATGAAAAAAAAATCTTTGAATTGACATTGTTCTGTTGAAAGGAATAATTATGTTTCTTTTTGTAAGTCAGCATAATATTTGTACATTTTGGACTAATCACCAAAGAAAAGTGTGTCATCTCTAAGGTTCACTGGGGTCCTAACCACGAAACATTTTCATAAATTAGCAGCTCCTTGAAACTGCCCATTGAGTATAGAATCCTCAGCCATTACAACCCACATCACCCTAAAACACTCAAAGAAGCAGGACCTTACTCATCACACAAGGCAGTTGTCTACTATGACACCATCAAAGCTCTAATACTCTCATTATAAAATCCGTACCTTCCATATTCAACATCACCAATCCCCTGGGGATATCAGGATAGAGCAGGAATCAGCTAGTAAAGATTGCTTCTCAGAAGTAAGCACCTAGTCAAGAGAACCCAGACCTACCCTTTTGTCTTTGAGTCATCCTATTTACTTTGATGAGATTGTCATCTTACTCATTTATTGGGTTGGCCAAAAAGTTAGTTCGGGTTTTTCTGTAACATCTTACGGAAGAACCCGAACAACCTTTTTGGCCAACCCAATACAATGGTGAGATTATTATTACTTTTCAAAAAAACTGAAAGATAGTAACAAACATTTTATTCATTTATCTCTCGATTTAATCACTGCTTAATTAAATTAAAACATTTTTATTAATTTATTTCTCTTGGCATGATCTACTTGCATAAGAGAATTTAGATACACTTGAAAACTACACTAAACTCTTTTAAGCTACTAGTTCCGATTCCAAAGCAGTCATTTTTACCTTAATTTGGTGCAGATTATACGCTGGGAGAAGTACATAAGAAATACTTTTATATAGACTTTTTTCCCATACTCAAAGTTATCTTAAATTAATATTTCTTACCTATGTTATATATATATATATTTCTTAATTCCTAAGCTTCTAATGTAACTATAATTTGTCAGGAGTTTATCAGGTATAAATGTTGTATTATTATAATTTATGTTTTCAATACTTGGCATGTTTATCCTATTTAAACTTGCAAAACTGCCAGTAAGTTTAAATTCTAAGTAAACTTCAATACCCCATGTAATGCAACATTCATTAATCAGTGATAATTTACACTAATATAAGTTCATTGATCTTTTCTTCAGGCTCTCCCTTGTGAGTAATTTCATCCTTTAGAACACATTATTAGATACATTAAGCAGTGGTATTCCACTCCAACAAATCAGCCTGGCTTGTCTGCTGGAGAAACACGCAATTAATAATGACATATAAAGTGATTTGTATAATTTTTCATATTGTAACATCTAATTTATCGCAATCCTGGAAAAAAATCCATGGGTAGCCATTCAGAGATAAATTAAACATCATCAGAAAATGCACATCACTACAATATTGATTAAATCAACTGAGATCACCATTTATTTCTCGTGTTTCTCCTTAAATATACTTGGCATGAAACTTTGGCTTCTTTAGTTATATAGTGAACATTTTAAAATGCTCTTGACTTAAACCTTCAATTCATTAAAGAAATTTTGAGGTTTTTACTTTGGAAAGGTTTCACTGACTTTATTAGTCTTAAATGTGCAGTCTCAAAAAAAAAAACCAAGCAGAACATAAACAACAACCAAAAAAACTACTTCATGCCCTCTATTGCTAAGAATTGTTTATTTTTGCTTTCATCAGTCTGTTTTTAACTTAACACATATCATGACCACAGGGGGAAAAAGTTATTACAGTGTTATTATTTTTTCATGCAGTTTCACATTTTTGAAGAAGAAATTAAATACTACTGCTACCATTACTACTACTACTAGAAAACCAGCACCTTAAATTTACTGTATTATTTGAATCTAAAACAACTCTGTAAGGAGCACAGTGAGATAAGATTTTGTGATATGATGCTATCCCTCCCCTTCTTGCACTTCTTTATACCCTGTCACCTTCTACCAATTTATTCAGTAGCATTCATTGCCTCAACCAAGGGAGAGATGAAAGATGGAAAAAAAAAAACACTCCAAATTCCAAAATTTAGGCTCTTGTAATGCTAGGTTCTTGACACTAGACGAGATAAAGACTAAATTCCAGACCTGATAAATGACCCCTATGCAAGGAGTAGAGGCAGAGGGAAAACAGATAGAGCGCAGGCGCGGAGGAAGACCAGGGAGAAGCAAATTCCCTCCTGCAGGGAAGCCACAGATCCGGCAGCCTCCCAGAAATCCTCACACCGGGCACAATCTCCACATCTGAGTCACCTCCCAGACCCAGCTCAGAAAGGTTTACAGACAGCAGTAGGATCCCACAACACCAAGACCTGAGGGTCGTGCGGTTGGGAGACCGGCTGGGACCATGACCGCTGTGAACGGATCATCAAAGGACGAGTGGAAACAGGAAAATCTCAGCAGGTCTTCATGTGATTTCACTGATCCATTCATATAACAAATACCTATTTAACATTTACCAAGTTGCAGGCACCTTTCTGATGGTGAGGTGACAGCAGAGATAAAACAAACAAAAAGACTCTGCAATCACACTTTTCTTATACATTTCCGAAGGAACAAGAATAACCAGAATCTTGGAGAAGCTCTTCCTAGGTGGGAAAAATTACTTCAAGAACCAAATGGATCTGAGCGGCTCAAGGAATGCACTGTTGTATATACTGGGAGCCCATAAAGCTCTTCATGTCAGCCAACGCACCTGTCCCCCAGCTGCTAGGAGTGTCAGCCTCTGAGGACATACTACTGGGTCTCACACTGGGATTAGCCCCAAGCTACAGCAAACTGCCTCTCCTGGTATTACACCCGCTCCCAAGGGGCAGCCTGTGGCCGATGACTGGCCAAGGCCCGATACTCAGCCTCATGGTCCCAGCGCGGGACAACTCTGGAAGTCCATCCCAGCTGCAGACTTCCCGGGAGAATCAGTTGCAGTCACTTTGCAGACAAGCCTCTTCTGCCCACCTGCCTTCTGCACTTCCTTACAGGTATATCTCCTGAGAGCACCGCCCAAGGCCAAGTCCCCTTCTGCACTCAACTCACCATCACAGAGTCATTTCTAGGGAACCCAGTCTGAAACACAGGGATCAAGGGTCAAATGAGTTGAGTCCTGAGGACCCCAAGGCAGCTGTGAATACTGCTGAAAGGAAAGAGAAGTCTTGCTAAGACAAAAGACCTCTGAGCTCCTACTTAACTCCTAATGGTGGAAATGTACTCACCGTTAGACTGTAGCTCCTGGGAATCCTCTTGACCTCTGCCTGTATGCCCCGCAGAGGAGTCCCATCAAGGACCAGCTCTGACCCCAGGTCCTATAACTGGCTGGCCCCATGCCCGCCAGAATTTAGATGCAATCCCGGCAGAATAGATGTGGTACGAATCCCCGATTTTCGGATGTGAAGTTTCTAACATCCACAGGGCTGGGAATTATATTGGAAAGTAACTATTGTAATAAAATAATAAAGAAACCTACTTTAAACATCTAATCTGTTGACAGAAATGTGTGACAATTATAAAAATGGATATTGTTCATTTTGCAAATGCAGAAACTAAATTTACATATATACATATATATATATATATATATACATATATATATATATATATATATATATATATATATATATATATGTAACTCACACAAGTTCATCTTTATCAAAAATGTCAGAGAAAGACTGGGACCCAGGACCATGTGTCTCCAGTTCTCATTCTTATCCCCATGGAGTATCAAAGAGTTAAATAATTATTCTTGTTATCCAAAAACAGTATTATAAGTATCTCTAGTTTTCTATTTATGACTTTTTTTAGGGATTTAAAGCAATGTAACCAATGTTTTCTCACAACACATATATGAAATTTTCTCTAATTAACGGAGACCTACACCTTTTTATTTAAATATTTTCTTGCACTTAGAGCTTTTAAAGATTTAGAGCAGTGGGTAGGGTTAAAATTTCCAAATGCCTTTTCTGAACATTTAAATATTTAAAGGATCAGGTAAGCATTGCCTGCTTTCATTTTTTTCTTTTACTTCGTTTTTCTCTCCATAAATGAAAGGCTTTATCTGTGTCTATTTTCTTCATTCATTTCACCCCCAAAAAGGTCTCCTTAAGAGAGAATATAGGAAGCTATCATCCTATTAATATTTCTTCTTCAAATCAGAAGTTTAATGAAAACAGAAAAAAGATAATGGGTTCTCATAAATTACCTTTGAGCTTAAAATTACTTTCAGAATTTCTCATAGAGCAAGATGAAAAATATTACAATATCTAACCAGAGGAAATGATACTTGCAAACCCTATGAACAATTGCTACCTGCAAGTATTGTAGGATCTTCTTCTTTTAAGAAAAACAAACAAATATTACCAGTGACTAATGTACAGATAACATTTGTGCTTTCTTATTAAATATACTGGGTGACTGAATTTGTTTCTCTTTTATCAGAATCTGATATGAATCTTTAATTTCTTAATACATTCTTTCATAAATGTATTTATCACAAACTGTTCATGATTTCAGCTTCTTTCAGATTTTCCATGATTTATTAAGATAACCCTTCAAATGACAACTTTGTTTTTTTTTTTCTTAACTACAGAAAAAGCTAAGTAGATATGTAACAATGCTTTGGAATTGAAACCACTAACCATACCACACTAATACACAGAGGTCTGTTTCTGTGTGTGTATGTGTATATACACATCTTCTTTCACACAGAATGTTAAATATTATAAAAAACTATTGAACAATTTATGGCATATTCACCATATTCAGTTTATCAAGCACAAATTAATGTATCTGTGCTTTGAAGAATATAATACCAGACTAACAACATTCAAAGTAGTGAAAACTTGTGATACCTTTCATATACTGTGTATTAACTGATTTGTCAAACATGATGCCCTAGAGTATATTTGTGATTATTTCAATTTATGCCTTGGAATTAAAAAGCTACTATTTCTTTATTAGTCTGTTGCATGATGTTAGGTTTGGGTTTATTTCTAAGTGTTAAAAATATATAAATTATGTGAAATGTCTAAAGAAAAAATAAACTGATGTATCTGAAATGTTATAATTATACTAAAATTAGTATAAGGTTTAAAAATTAATAAAATGAAGGGCCATAACATAAAGATGGTCTTTTGAACAAAATAAAAATGATAGTATTGGAAATACCAGTCATAATAATAATGTGGGTCAACTTTGGACCTTCTGGGAGGCAAGGGACAGTTAGATAGTTTGGCCAAGCTTGCATTTACTATAGAGGAGATGAATTTCCATTGCTATTCCTTTCTTTCTTTTTTTCTTTTGGTTTTATTTGAGAAAAAGACAAGGAGAAGGATGAGAAGGAGAAGATGATTAGAACTTTCTAAGAAGACAGCACAAGTATTTCTCTCTGGGAGTTCAGGACGAGCAGAAGACATGCTAAGATGGAGACGTGCCTGACTGAAGACTAAAGAATGATGCCTAAAGGGAAGAGTATTACAATGGTGAAACTGCAAACAAACCAATATCCAGAATTGAATCCTCTGAGAATTCAAACAGAATGAAACCATTTATTTCCGCGACTACTAGAATCTGCAAGGGCTGTTTGAACCATGAATTCCTAGTCATTTACACCTATGAAAATTCTGAAATTAAAGGACAGATTCAGGATTCTTAAAAGACTGATTGATAGTAAATAGGACTCGACTGATAGTAACTAAGAGTCTAGTAAGAGCAACAGAATTTGGGGAGCAGAAAGGCAATTTAAGTTTAAGATCTACTTTAGTACGGTAGCACTTCTATGATCTTTCATATATCATATCAAAGGTCTATGTCACCTTTTATATAAAAGAACCACATTTTATTTATATATATTTTATATACACATTTTATGTATAATATATAGTGTATATATATATATATATATATATATATATATATGAAAAAGATGCGGTTCTTTGATACAAAGCAAAAGTATATGAAATGGTTATCTTTGTGCTCATTAGTAGTTAGGCCCTGGAGAATTGTTGAGATTTATTTTAATAATTTAAAATTTTGCTTAAATAGAGACAAAGGCCAAACAAATGTTTAAGGAATATTCTGAATGGCTGTCTCCAACCAACTCATTTTATATACAATAAAAGCAAATATCCCAATATCAAAACAGATGTATCCATCTCCCCACTCAAATTCCCATCCTCATATTGTCTTAGTTATTCTAACCAGTTAACAAGTCTAGAGCTCTGTTTGATTCTTTCTTGCTGCAGATCTCCCAACAATAATTAATTCCATGATTCTATGGGTTCTTCCTTTGAAATAAATATCAAATATTCCTGTCTGCACTCTTTCCATTGCTAACTCTCTTATTCTGACTTTTCTCGTGTACTTCTGTTGCATCTTCACAGGAAGCTGAATCCTTAGTCTTGAGTCACTCATTATTTCAACCTACACACAACTATGAAATTAATATTTTTAAAACACTGAAGGCACTGACAATATATATTACTCTTTGACTCTTAGATCACCATATACAACATATATTACATTGTGGGAAAAAAGATTAAAGTAAAAGTAATTATAGATGACAGACAGATGATACATAGAGATATACACACGTGTGTATGTTTGTGTGCACACATTAATCAACTCAGAAAACTTAGTAATCATTTGATCAAAACTATTTAACATATAAGCCACAATAATATTAAGATCTCTATGGAGATATTAAAGTAAGCAATTTGAAAGAAATGATTGTAAACCTGTACCTATATTCCATCACACATCATAGCATAACCTTATTCAATCTGGGGAAGAACTAAAATATTTAGTGATAAACAGGGACAGATAGGTGGGTACGTAGGTAGGTAGGCAGATACACAGATATATAGATACGAAATATAAAGTGAAATAAAGAAAACTTTTACACTTGCTTGCTTTTATAAAGAAGTCCTGAATTAATCATTCCCATGACAGAAAATAGAGGACAAAAAGGATATTTTGGAAGGAAATAGCAGTGACTTAGAAATATAGGACCTAGGGAGGTAATGGGAGTTTTGGCCTCAACCACAGATATTTTCAAAGTCTGTGGAGTAACCTACCTATTGAAATAAGAATTCCCATTTCATGGATCATTAATTTCTTTTTCAAGTGATTAAGGATGTATTATAGAAGAAAGTCCTACCCAGACCAGGAAATAGGACATTATAAAGCAGCTTTTCTATTAGGTCACCAAAGGTTTTATCTTGTCTGTTTTTGATCATTTCTAGTGCTCATGTCTACACGGAAGATTCTTCTTTCTAATTGTTCTCAGTGACAGAAACATTTTTCATTATACTTAAATTTTTTATCTTTTTAAATCTTCAGATCATTATTCCTTGTTCTAAGACCTTAGCCAACTTAAATAAATCTTCCTTCTCTTTTATACATACCATTGCAAGTATTTATATATAGCTATCATATTCCCTCATTTGTCATCCCATCTCTTAGCTATATATATTAAATAACATTAATTTTTATTATTAGATCATAGGCCTTTTACCTTTTATCATTTTCACTGTCTTCTGAGCTGACTCTAATTTTTTAAAGTGGCTTTTATGGTAAAGAAGAGATAGGAGTGAAAAGAAAAATACGAGAAGTAATTAAAAGATATATATTTTCATTATAAAAGGCATACCTTTTATACTGTGGCATCATAACACAACTATCTAATTTTCAATGAGAGCATGAAAAAATTATATTAAGCTGACTTTTGACTTACATTAACATAAAAATTAGTCAATGATTTCAGGTATTTTATAACTGCACACTACTTACTATCCAAGAAGACCCTTAAGAAACACTAATAAATACTGGATTAAGAGCATGATTCAAAAAAGCAAAAGGAAGGGGCTTCCCTGGTGGGGCAGTGGTTGAGAATCTGCCTGCCAATGCAAGGGACACGGGTTCGAGCCCTGGTCTGGGAAGATCCCACATGCCGCGGAGCAACTGGGCCCGTGAGCCACAACTACTGAGCCTGTGCGACTGGAGCCTGTGCTCCGCAACAAGAGAGGCCGCGATAGTGAGAGGCCCGCGCACCGCGATGAAGAGTGGCCCCCGTTTGCCGCAACTAGAGGAAGCCCTCGCACAGAAATGAAGACCCAACACAGCCAAAAATAAACAAATAAATAAATAAATTTTTCAAAAAAAAAAAAGCAAAAGGAAGGTCTTGCTGTGCACTGATTAGTAACCAGGGATTTCACCATTCCGCCATAGAGTGACCCTTCCATTTTTGGTATCTGGGTTTTTGAGTCATGTGTGTGTGTTTTAATAGCTGTAGTTATAATAACAGTTATAATGGCTTTAAGACTGCCATTATAGTATTTAGTCTACTGAGTTTGCAAGATTTTTATAAAGAGAAATTAATAAACCAGAATAAACGTCTTTGAAGTTGTTTCAACTTTATTCCGAGCACACACAGCACAATTTTCATTTGAAGGGTATTTATCACATATTATTGCATTCCTACAAAGAGACAAGTATTTGGCTACTTACAGGAAATGCAATGGTGAGAAAACATGTTTTCTGCTCTCATAGTGCTTATATTCTAGTGGTAAAGACTGTAATCAGATAATCATACAAGTAAATATTAAGGGTTAACCATGTTAGACGCTTTATAGGTAAATGAGCTTACTAGGCCATTTGCTGTTCTTCTCATGATTTTTCTCACATTACAGCATTTGGAGATGGGTCTATGCAGTTGCTTCCCTGGAAGCTGGAAGCTCCTTAAGAAGAGGCATCAGATCTTCTGTTTCTTTATATCCCTCATGATGTCTAGTGCAGATTCCATAGCAGGTACTCAATAAATACATGTTAAATTGAGTGCAGGTGTGCTCACTGGGGATTTTTTTTTTTTTTAACAGCATCAAAGCAGAGTTTGTAGACCATCTGCATCAGAAATACCTGGGGTGCTTTTTAAAAAGGCCAGCCCCTATGGATCAGTATCTTTGGTGGAAACAGAGAATCTAAAATTTCAATTAAGTTCCCCAGTGATTTTCTTGCACACTATTGTTTTGGGAATCACTGGAGCAGAAGATATCGAGCACATGTTTAGAAAATAATTTACTACTTGAAAAGAAAGAAAAAAACTTTACATTTAAGACACTTAGTATACCAAGTATGAAAATAAAAGATTTTAAAATTTTTTGGGGGGCGGGTATTTCTTTGTATTAAAGTTGAAGCTATTTTACAGGCACACTATATCACAGATAATGTTTCTTTCCCAAGGGCCTCAATGAGATTTTCCTATCATGTGTCTATAAGTAAAGAAGCAAATAATACTAATTGCCGACTCAACATCCTTTCTATCTTTCACACTAAAAGAGTACTGATTTTTGTTCTGGGTGACAACGTGCCTACAGAAAAGTAGGAATCTCTCCTGGCTACTTTGCAGCAAGATGTATCCATGTGACCTGGCTGTGGTCAATAGTCAGAAGTCACTCAGAACACACTGAACAGAGGTGAACACACACGTCCAATGGTAGAGGGGTAAAAAGATGCCTGTGATGTTGATAACAATGTGGAATGTATGTCAGATTTCTCATCACCGGACTCTTTGTTATGTGAAAAATATAAACCCTTTGATTGTATAAACCACCATGATAGGATTTATATCCTTGCATTCTTACAGATATCCCCAAACAAGACATCTATAGTAGGCAGAATAATGGTCTCCCAAAGATGTCTCCATCATAATCCCTGGATATGTCACATTACATTGAGCTTGCAGGTGGAATTAAGGTGATATGAGATTATCCTGAATTATCTGAGTGGGACCAATGCAATCACAAGAGTCCTTAAAAGTGGAAGAGGGAGGCAGAAGAAGCAGAGTCAGAGTGAAGCAATGTGAGAAAAACTGGACCAGCTATTGCTGGGTTCAAACACAGAAAGGGGTCAGGGGCCAAGGAATGTGGGTGGCCTCTAGAAGCTGGAAATGATAAGAAATAGCCACCTTAATTAAAATTCTCTCCTTATCCAAGTTGGTGCTCTTTAAATACTACACTCTAAATATAAACACAGACTTAAAAGAGGAAACAGAATACCCAACAGTTATGTCCATATTGTTTAGAGTTTAACTTGCACCAGATAAAAGAATTATATTTTCCAAACTAACGCAATCTCCTGATTACTTTCTAACACTTTTGATCCATGAACTGACTGTCACTGTGGATGAGGAATACAACGTACAAGAGAACAATCTAGAAGTAAGTGATTTGGCTTGAAGAAAGAAAAAAATTCAGTTTCCAGGCTAGAAATATTTGACTATTCAATTACATGCACATGAATTTATAAATAAGAAAAATGAAACAAAAAAATTTTCAGTTCACTTAAATATTTTATGATCTTTATCTGTGTTGCTTTTTTGTCAGGACTTAACACAACTTGCATAAATTGTATTACCAATTTTTTGTTTTCACAGATTCATTTACTTTCTCATAAACTCCTACATTTTAAAAAGTTTCTTCACCAGGGAAATGCAAATTCAAACAATAAAATACCATTACACACCTATCAGAATGGCCAAAATACAGAATATTGGTAATACCAAATGCTGGTGAGGATTTGGAGAAACAGGAACTCTCATTCATTGCTGGTGGGAATGCAAAATGGTAGAGCCACTTTGGAAGACAGTTTGGCTGTTTCTCACAAAGTTAAACATACTCTCATCATAAGACACACATTCTACTCCTTGGAATTGACCCAAAGGAAATGAAAACATATGTCCACACAAAAATCTGCATATGGATATTTATAGCAGCTTTATTCATAATTGGCCAATTTTGGAAGCAACCAAGATGTCCTCCGGTAGTTGAATGGATAAGTAAACTGTGGTACATCCAGGCAATGGAATGCCACTCAGCACTAAAAAGAAATGACCTATCAAACCATAAAATGACATAGAGGAGACCTAACTGTATTTTACTCTGTGAAAGAAGCGAAGATGAAAAGGTCATATACCATCTGATTGCAACTTTGTGACATTCTGAAAAACACTAAACTATGGAGACCATAAAAAGATCAGTGGTTGCCAGGGGTGGGAGAGGGGGGAGAGATGAATAAGCAGAGCATAGAGGAGTTTTAGGGCAGTGAAGATACTTTGTATAATATTATAATGATGGATGTATGCTATACATTTATCCAAAACCATAGAATGTACAACATCAAGAGTGAGCCCTAAGGTAAACTATAGACTTTGAGTGATTATGATGTGTCAGCATAGGTTCACCCTTGGTAAACAGTCTACCATTCTGGTAAATGATGTTGATAAGGGGGAGGCTATGCACGTGTAGAGCAGGGCAATATATGGGAAACACCTGTACCTTCTGCTTAATTTTGCTGTGGACCTAAAACTGCTCTAAAAAAGTCTATTAAAATAAATTAAAAGTCTCTTAGGCTAAACTCTAGATACCAGATGTTAAATCTATCTTTTTTCTCATAACCTAATCCCCTGTTCTGGAATTAATTTCAGAACATATTTGCTATAATAAAAAAATGCACGATCATTAAAGAATTTAAGGGTTTTTTAGGACTATTTATCAAGACATGAAGTCATTGATTCATATTCAAAAATTTATGCATGGAATAGTTTATTGTTATTTTATAACCTAGTTAAATGGGTTTGGCAAATCTTCTCATTTTCTCCTAGAGGTTTCATGTTCCAAGGTAGAAAGAATTTTAGAAATCAAGTGGACCAACCCTTTCTTGTAATGTTGAAGAAATTGAATCTGGGAGATTTAAGATGTTAACATCACTAAGACAGTCAGTATTACAACCTTGGTTATAACCAGTATTATAACTTCACTACAGAAACCTATAGACCATTACTCTTTCTCAAAGGCAGCTCTACTTTTTGATGTCAGTGTCACTGATATGTGTTCTAAGAAAAGATAAGTGAAAAATTTTTAATTTACAAGTAAATATTTCAGTTAAGGCACCAATTTACATGCATTCACTGTGTATGACTTTACTAAAAAGGGTATATACTTATGGGTGACAAATTCAAAGATTTTTCTTACACACAAGATAATTTATCATAATAAAATAAATAAATTAGCTAATTCTTTTGGGTTCACTCTGTAGACACTGCCACAGTCCTTTGATCATGTTATAGATAATGAAAGCCAATGGAAATCACCCTGTAAACTGCTTTTCTTGTTTATTTAAATAACCTGGGCTATCACTGAGAATTTGTATCATATTTCTAAGTTTACCATTATACTCATAACTAAAACAAACAGACAGTAAAAAATAAAACAGTGGAACCTTATAGTTACAAATACTATAGACTTCAAATTAACCTAAAGCCTTATCACTTGTAATACTGGGTCAGATACTGAACTATTTTTAGATTTTAGCAAACATGTTTAATGTACTTGTTATGTCATGGTTTTTTAAGGGTTATGATTATTAATTCATCTAATCTTTATAACAGCTCTATCAGATTGACACTATTATTATCTGTATCTTACAGATAGAGAAATAATGTCCTCTCTGCCAAGAAAGTGATAAATTCAAATCCTGACAGTCAGACTTCAAAATCCACATTCCTCATCTCCCTGCTGTGCTACATCTTGGATGTAACTATATTATTTTCAGATCTGAGTCCATCAGATAAAGCACTTTTTAACGTAGATCTGAAAAATGCTGAAACAAATCTGAAATCAATTGAAAATATACTATATATACTATTGAATTTCATAGTGAAATAATAGGTTAGACTTTACTTTACTAACATCAGTACCATGTATGGATATGTACATTGTAAAATTTTTTAAAAAGGTGATACTTTGTAGGGTCATTAAACTGCATTTCACCAAAGATACGATATTTGTATAATATATGGACAAAAAAGAAAGTAACATAAACGGAATCAGAATAGAATCTAAAAAGATTCTGACATACTACAGAGATGAATGCCTTAACATGGGTAAAAGCAATCTGTAACTCTTAGGATCAAAAAATAATTTAAGCACAGGAGAAAAACTTAACACAGACACACCAAAAATGCATTTCGAGAAGTTTAGCTAACCATTGTTTTGAATGAAATTTTGAGAAAAAAGCTGTTAAGCTACATTAATGAAATGAGTTGTTTAGAATAATAAGGAAACTAACCCCTTGCTGTTCCTTGAACAGGGCCTTTGCATTTGCTGGTTTCTCTTTCTCAGATACCTTTTCTCAGCTACCTCTTGACTCACTACTCACATTCGTCATATCGCTACTTTAATATTCTGCTATTAGAGAGTTCTCTCCTTACTACCCTACTAAAAACAGCATCCCCTTCTCACCCTCTATCTCCTGTTTTATTTTTAATTCATAACTTATTTTAATTTGTTTAATTTTTATGTTTCTCCTCCAAAAAGTAATTTTCTAAGAATAAGGAACTTGTTTAATTCAGCATCTAGAAGCTGATCTTGCCTCACAGCTGAAATCTAATAAAAATATTAATCGAATGGATTTAAGGACAAAATACCATGGCAATATCATGTTTGATACCCCACTCCATTATGCTACTCTGAATTAACACATGAAAGATTAAAAAATGCAATTTAAGAATTAAAATATGTGATCACCCTTAACAAAATTATCTTCATGATGCAAAGATACAATTAAAACGCAACACAGTTTGGAAGCAGAGAGGTAGAGCCTGCAAGGAACATGTAGCCTGTGGGACAAGGCGAATGTGCCCCTCTCCAAATGTGTCACATTCTTGGGGAGCGACTGCAGCGCCAAAGCTACTAAAGTAAGACTTTGGTTAGGAAATAGGCCCTGGAGGTTTGGTTGGAGGTAAATATAAAAGCTTAGACTTTGATGCAGGGAGGGCTGAGCAGAGAGAGAATTCAACTTAACATGAGCCTGCAAGGCAAAATTTGAAAACAAATGAGAAAGATTATGCCAAAAAAACCAGAAAAAAAATCATTAATCGGGACATGAAATCATTCGGGATTTTTTAAAAAAATGACATATAGGTGTGAAAAGGAGTTTAAAAATGAGTATATTTAGGATACTAAAAGAGATAAAATAAGGAATAACATCTGTTAAAGCCAACAAGAAATAACAAAACAAGAACAGGAAGAAATGAAGCAAGAACATATGGAATATAAAATGAAAAGAATGAGGGGGGGCTAGTCAGAAAGTCTCTAAAGGAAAAATTGTCAAGGTTAGTAACCACTGAGCTGAGATGCAAAAGGAGTGAGATACTGAGGCAAGGGTATATTTTGAAAAATGTTTTTCACTAAGACCAGGTAAAAATGTATTTGGTGTATTTTGGGAACAGCAGAAAGTCAGAGTAAATAGATGATGGGTAGATAAATAGATAAAAGAGAGAGATAGTTTTAGCAATTGTTTATAAACATATGATTGTTCCTAATAGTCTACAATTTGACATCATGTAACAACAAGAAATTACATCATAAAAATATAGTCAAAAAAGCTGGGAAGTCCTAGTTCAAGATCTTCATATAATCTACTGTATGTGAAACTACAAGAACACTATTCTTTTAAGTCAAGTTCATTCAAGTAATGTTTAATTGGAAAAAGGCAGCAAATTCTTTGTGTCTCCAGACAAAATAGAAAAAACATATGTGGATACAGAGTAGCAACAAATATAAATATATATGAATATAATTAGCAACAAACAAAAGAAAGATTGTACAGAGGCAATTAGAAAGGGATAATCAAGTGTTGACTAGAATGTTAGAATACTATAATGTTACCTATATCATAAATGTGGCTTTAAGAAAGTCTACTGGACAAACAATGCTTTTAAGAATCCTGAAAAATTATTAAAAGGAATATCAAAAATTATTTAGATGTACAGAAAGAGTTGCCTTGTGTTCTAACCAAACTCTAAATGTGACCATGTACAGTTTATCTGTTTCCTTGCTTCACAGAGCAGTGCCCTTACTAAAGAAGTGCTTAATTAAAGTGTTATGGCTTTTGCTGATTTTTCATAGCTGCCAATTGATATGGTCATAAATTATTAGGTGCATGGACTATGAGACCTTGCTGCATACTATAAATTGTCACTTAACAACCTTGACAGATAGCACCCACCTAAAGACTTCACTTGATAATAGGGCAATGTGAAATCTCTGCTTCACTCAAAAGAATTAAAACATGTTACATAAATCATTCCATCCATGAATTTAGCAGTTTTTTGAAGGTTCTATTAATGTTTCTAAATGGCCAAGCCAAATTAATTAAGAAAATGTGTGAACAGAGGTATTAAACTCAGGAAATATGACTATGTAACTACAAACCCAATGCTAAGTAGAGGACACCTTCAATTCGCTCAGTCTCCACTACGTGCCACTTAATTTACAAGCACTATCACTAAACTATGAAACAGAGTTTAGTGAAAGAAAGGCCAGGCCCACATAGCGCACCAGTGGTAGACTTAGAATTCAAGGGCCTCAACGTCAGTCCGGAGGTCTGTTCTCTTGTCTATTACTTCTCTGCACTTTGGCTTTCCTCTACATTAAAATAAAACACTCTTTCTATTTAAATATCTAGCAGGCATTTCCTGGCTGTCTAGCGGTTAGGACTCCACACTCTCAATGCTGAAAAAAAAAAATCTATGTATATTTTAAGGCAAAATTATTTTATTAATTATATTAATACCATCTTACTTTACTCCTATAAGAATCAAATGCAAGTCCCTTCTAGTCTTTTTGAGAATTGTCCTCCTTCAAGTCAACCTTCCCTCCATCACTAAACTCCCTCACTGTACTGACTGATTCCAACTAGCCTCAAAATATACTCTGATATATCCAGTCTTTAAACAGGTTACAGGTCATTTCCTTACTATGCTTACAAGAAAACTCAACAAAAATTGTCTGGTTTCTCTTTCTCCAGTCCAATCTCACACACACACACACACACACACACACACACACACACACACACACCCCAATTCACTCATCAACACACACTGATATGGCTTTTTCTTTCTTGTCTGCCCACCAATGGCAGTGATACTTTTCTACTTTTATTTTATTGAAATTCTCAGCATTACATCTTTGACTACCTCCTCCTGCTGGAAACACTGAACTGGTTTTTGAGAGACTGTGTGCTCTTAATGTTCCTTCCATCTCACCTCTGGTTTTTGCTTTTTCTCCTCCTGCACTGGTTCTCTGTAGCAGGGCCTCAAAGTCAGTCCGGAGGTCTGTTCTCTTGTCTATTACTTCTCTGCACTGAAATACCGCTTTACGACGTGTATGGTCACATTACTGTCAGAAACCTAGACCACAACATCAACACGCTTACCTGACTTCTGCATTTAAATGTCCAGTAGTCCTTTCAAATCAGCCTTGGTCAAATGCAGCACTTGGTCACCACCCTGCACTTGCCTGATCGTCAGGTGTCTAACACTGTAAATGACAGTACCATCCATGGCTCTGTTCTTTGCTCTACCCATCACCCAAATCTTTCCTTTACCTAGATCTCTACTTGCATAAAGTTTTGAATATGTCAGCACCTCTCAACCCTCCCTGCCAACTTCCAATCCAGACACCGAACATCTAGAGTTTTCTCTTGTTCTTTCTCACACATCCCTCATACAGCACGCGGAGGGATGTAAAAATGTGAATTAAATCATTTCACCCCATTCCCTCTTCAGATCATTCACTCATTTCTCATTGTATGTAAAGTCCATGCTCTTTATCAAGGATTTACAATGTCCCTGAAGAACGTGACTTTTGCCTGCCCTTCCAAAATAGCTTAGCCTACTTGTTTCTTTGCACCCAACCTGCTATCTCTACCGTCAGCTTTCTGTTCCTTGATCACACTAAGACTTTTCTGTCTTCGAGATTTTGATATTTTTTATCCTTTTGCTTGTATCTTTCCATTTCTGGTCTTTCAGTAAAATGTTACCTTCTTAGAGGAAGTGTCCTTTCCAATTACTCTCACTACAAGTTTTATTTCCTTCATAACATTAATCATGATCTCGAACTATCTTATTTATTGACTCATTATTTTACTTTTTCTCTTCTGTTTCCCTCACTGAAATGCAACCCAAATGAGGGCTTGTTTACCATTACATCCCTGACCTTAGAAAATGCTCAATTAATCATGGGTTTAAATGAATAAATAAATCTTGACTAAATTCACTAAAACCAAATGTTCTCCCTTTAAGTCGGCGATGTTTGGTTGTTTAAACAGTTTGTAGGTATTCAAGAACCTTAAGTAATTGAAAAGTGTTTGAAGACCGAGGTCTAAGTCTTGGTTACAGCCAATTGAATGGTTTTACCACAGCACCAGCTGGGCTCCCACTTGCAAACTGTAAAAATTATGCAAAAGGCAGATATGCTAGTGGTGAGGATATGGGTTTAATAATGCTTGTCTAATCACGGAGCACTGAGGTGAGTAGGAAAAAGAGGGCAGACCAGCTTCACTAAAGACAGACCACCAGGCCACTGAAATAGGCAAAAGCTTTACTGCTCGGTTATAAAAGTGAACCTTCTCCTCAAGCATTACACAGAGCTGAAAAGCTACCAAAGAAATATTTTAACAACTGCTGGTGGTTCTATAGAAGTACCATCTATTGTCATGCTGTAGGGGGTTTGGGTTAAAAATGGTTTTATTTATTTAAGGTTGTTTTGTGTCTATTAATTCATTTAAGTCTGCTACAGATATTTTGAGTATGTGAAAAAATGACTCAGATGCCAAAAGATCGGGAACAATTGCCGTAAATGCCTGGTAAAGATTTGAGGAGAATGTCTGTTTCTCTAAAAATTTGCCTAAATATTTATAAAGAATCATTAAACCGGTTTGTCCCACAGAATTTACAAAATGTATGACATTAAGTACTTAGGATTCTGCATTTTTTTTTCATTATGTGTCTGATGGCCCAAGAGAGTTTCAGTTCAGATTTCAGTGGATTTCTATCAAGAAGTTAAAAAGGTCTGTGTATGATCAGATTAACAATATTGTAAGAGTATGCCAACAAAGCAGAAATCAGCTAATAAACATGTTTGTCAACAAACAAGGACAAAACAGAAACACATGAAGAAATCAACAATTGCCAGGTGAGGTGGAAAAGAAAAACATTAAAGGAAAAATGTTAGCTGTGCTTTTTCTAAGTTCCTAGAGAAGCAATGTTGTATAACAATTAATAAAGTGAATTATCTATGAGCATATGATTTTTCTCTTAGAAATAAAACTGATGAATATTAATAATAATGTACCCTATGCCGAAAACTCAAAATTTATCTAAAACTAACCATGTAATTTTGAAAATGTCAAAATAATAGGGACAGACTACACATCTGTGTTGTCAGGGGCTAAGGACTCACTGTGAAGGGTCACGAGGGGTTTTTTTGGGGCTGATTGATTGATTGTGGTGTTGATTATATGACTGTATGCATTTGTTAGAATTCATTAAACTACAACTAAGGGTAAATTTTACTGATGTAAATTATACCTCATTGAAACCAACTTAACAAAATCATCATATGAAACAATTAAAATGATAAACCACAAACCAACATATACTTCTTAAAAGTACTACCTACGTTGTATATGAATAGAAAAATTACAAAGCATGTATAAATTGCCTTTGGCTACATTATCCTCTAATCTGTACATTTTCTCACAGCATGTATGAGCAACTGTTATAGGTATATTGACTCTAATTAATAATTTTATATATGAATGACAACCAACATCCACATAAAATTTTTAAATTTTGCTAAGAGTATGTGGCTAAAGTAAAATAAATCCAGATTAATCTGACTTGTATTTATCAACATTTGCCTTGATCTGCTGTCTACTTTCTTAGTCTGAAAAGTCAGAATATATGTAATGAATAAAAATATAGCCTATGCCAAATGTGAATAGTTCTCATAGAACATATTCATTCTCTAGAAAAAAAATGAATATTCATGGGCACTTAAAATTCACCTTAAAAATGTCAGTTGGGCTTCCCTGGTGGCGCAGTGGTTGAGAATCTGCCTGCCAATGCAGGGGACACGGGTTCAAGCCCTGGTCTGGGAGGATCCCACATGTCGCAGAGCAGTTAGGCCCGTGAGCCACAACTACTGAGCTTGTGCGTCTGGAGCCTGTGCTCCACAACAAGAGAGGCCGCGATAGTGAGAGGCCCGCGCACCGCGATGAAGAGTGGCCCCCACTTGCCGGAACTAGAGAAAGCCCTTGCACAGAAATGAAGACCCAACAAAGCCATAAAAAAAAAAAAAGTCAATCAATGAAACTAATTCAAAGTTTTACTGCAATACATTATATATAATCGAGTTCCTCAGCATCATGAGATTATTTCATAATTAGTTTGGTTACTTAAAATAGTATATCTGTTGCTTTAAAATGTTTTGAGTTAACAACATTTTAGAATATTTTGTTATGATCCGTTTCATGGCCTATTTAGACTCTACATATGAATATATTGATAATTCAGTACTCAGTTGGACAAGAGACCAGGGAATGCCTTTTATTATATTTGTTGGCTATAAAATCACAGGAGAGCTTGTAAGTTTTCTGAATGCTGTGATCAAGATGAACTTTTAGGGAAATGCTTGATGAGCAGGTGGTTTAGTGAAGAGGCTAATAAATTGAAGAGAGCTTTCCATACATTTAATTTTTTCACATAGTACTCTTTATGAACATTTGACATTATGCCCCCTTAGCTCTCGATTGTTTTGTTTTAATCTTTGAAAACTCAGTTTGGGTTTCTACACTGCACCTTCCCCAGAGCAGGGAGCAAATCTGTCTTGGTCATGATCATATCTCTGTTCCCATCATAATACTTAGGACCCAGTAGGGCTCAATTAATGCTCAGTGAACGAATAGATAAAATAATAAATTATACCAATAGTAAATATATTGGAAACTTCTAGTGTTACTGACTTCCTGGCTATTTGTCTTTTAGAATACATTTATTAAAGATATCTATTGTATTATATTCCTTTTTTTTTCAATATTTAATATTAAATTTCAAAATGTATGCCTAACAGTGATGGCTTACTGCTGAGTTATATAGTTGGTTATATTTTACAAATGGGAAATACTTTAGTAAAAGAACATATCACAAGTCAGAATTTAAACTAATGACAATCCAGAAACACATTTGTAAGGAAGTTAACACAACTAAGTTCCTCAACCAGAGAATGAAAAATAATATATAACTTTGGACAAACCTATGGCAGGGGGACAGGCCCTCAGAATTCAGAAACATACCTAATCAGAAAGAGAGAGGAAGAGAGAGAGGAAAGAAAATCAAATCCTCTTTTTTTTTTTTTAGATTGAATTTATTCTAGTGTTCCTAGAGATTTCTATAAATCCCCTACCATCCACATAGTAAATATATGCTATATTTGGGGCTAATATTGACTCTGAAACGCCATTTTGAATTCATTGTAGAACTGAAACCAAAATCACACAGGCTAAAAACAATCCTAGTAAACAATTCCAAATAAGGGATTGAATAAAATAAATGAATTCATCTAACCATGACCTATTTTAGTACACACATCTGTACATCAAACATTTGTCTCTATGATTTTCATGCTGCGAACATTTTCAAATCTTTGACCCCTGAGATTTCTGTACTGCTTAGCATGCAGCTAAACGACATTCAAACAGCATTTGCATATGTAGTACGATTTGGTAGACTAAACCCCGAGATGCTCTTCTCAGAAGAACAAGCTCTGTGTTTACTCGTGAATTCACTGACTTCATGCACTTTAAATATGAAAAATGTGAAAAACTCTCTTCGGGGACTTTATAGGAATAGTGTTCTCTTCACATGGCTGAATGATATGTAAATACAAACACTTCGGTTTCACTTTCTTTTTAGTCTGTGCGGAAGTTACATACAGGTATTGAATGACAAAACACAGCAATAAGCAACGCCTTGGATTTATCAGGTTTCAGAGTAACCTTCACTGTCCACAATTTTTAAGGTGGGAAGGCTGGAGCGGAAGTGACCTGATCATCGATCAATTAGACATTTATAAGATAATCATAATCTTTACATTTATAATCTTCAAAATAAGTTTCTGTTGGATATTCAGAGTACGAATGCAAAGAAGTATGTCACAATCCCGGCTCACTAGGAAATTAGGTTTGACATTTAGGGAAGAGATACATCCTACCTGTGAAATGTTAATTTAGTAGCATAATTTAAATTAGAAAAGCAAAGAGGTATTTCTTCGAGAATTCATGGCTGGAGACATCATTTGGGCCTTGGTGCTAGGAGAAGTTTTCAATAGAAGGGAACCTAGTATTAAAATATGGGAAGAATTGTGTGGGAGAGAGAAGGGCAGAACAGGGTGCAAACTTTAGATGTGGAAGAAAGAGGAACAGAAGCTCACTTGAGGTTTGGGACACAAGTGAGTTTTTGAGGAACCAGTAGGAAAGTTTGGCTGAAGCAGTAGGTCTCATGGCCAAAGGTCATGGTTGCTTGACTCATATTGCAAAGGCAACGTAAAAGTAACCTATTCCTCTATTACATTATGCAGGTTAATTTCAGAAGGTGAGGACCAAAGTCTTTCCTGTTACTCCAGCCAAGGCTCTCCTTCTCCATCAATTTTAGTAGCTGTACATGCTGGGATCACCAGGGTCCAATATGGGCACCTGCCACGCAAAGCAGAGTGCAACACAGAGGATAAAGTAGATGGCCCTGATGACCCAGGAAGATGGACAGGCCTAGGAAATAGGTTTTGTGATTTTCCAAGAATTTCAGCTGGCTTGACAATGATATTAATCAAAATTTGCTTTGGCAAAAAATGTGAGAATTTTTATCAACAATCTTTGTTTTTCGATTCTCTTCAACAGCCAAATTTAAAGGACAGAGAAACCTTTACAGTTGTGTTGGATATCACATCAGCTATTATTACTCAAGCCCATATTTTTTTATGCAGAAGCTAAAATAAAAATCAGCTATCTTTATTCTGTAAAACCTTTTATGCCTGTGTACCTGTGTGTTTTGTGAGGTGATGGTAAGGATAAGTCTTAATATTTTATATTCATTTCATAATATAAATTACTTGTGATAAATTCCAGTTATCTTGGCTAAAGGGAAGAGTTTTCTCCCACATCTGCAGTACGGGGATGTCCTCTGCCCCTCAGTATCCAGGTAACATGGTAGATTTAATACTGATAAAAAGTTTGTGGGACCAGGTTCATCATAGCTGTTGAGTTCTATCTACATACCTAGTGCTTTAAAGTTTGTCTTTTCTAATAATAATACCTATACTGGTTAATATTTATCATGTGCTTACCATTTACCAAGAGATATACTAACTAAGCTTATTAATTACTTTATTAATTTACTTCATTCATTACTTTAATCCTTGAGAATTCTGTCTTTATTCTCTGGGTGTATGTGTGTGTGTGTGTGTTTGTGTGTGTATACATATATGTATATATACACACTAAAGAATAACATGGAGGTTAAGTAATTTTTCCAAGGTCCCAAATGCAGAATATACGGAGCCATATTTTCAACCCAGGGAGTCAAGATTCAGAGCCAATACTCTCAACTGAGACACAACACTGCCTCTTAATCCAGCTTTCAATATTTCTTAAACCACAATGTCCATAAAATCATGGGAATCAGCTACAGGGTTTTTTTCCCTATTGTTATTACCCATAAATGAGATAATTAAAATTAAATAATATCTAGGAATGGATGGGCTGATGGAGGTGGGGAAATGGGAAGGGGGCGGTACATATATATGTATATTCCTTTTACAGATTTCAAATACTAATATATATGAACTTTAACACACAACAGTCTTTGATATTATCACCACTTTTGACCCAGCAATTCCCCATCACTTATTATCAGTCTTCCTATAAATGGAGTACTGTCGGCTTCCACCCTCCTCCCAGAGTAACTTGTCTGTGCAGGAGAGGATGCCATGGCCCCTTAACTGGTAGCTATAAGCCTCCACTGAAAACATTCTGAGGAATTTAGGAAAAATGCTTCCACCTTCAACACTAACTTCCATCCGAAACTTGGGAAAAACCCTTTCCTTTCTTGAGCTTCAGCTGTTTATGATGTAACACTGTACCATATGAACCTAAAATATTTTCAAGCTTTAAATCTATTGCTTATAATATGTCTAAAATCCTTCAATGGCTTCTCTTTACTAAATAAAAAAGACCAACATGGTTTATGAAGCCCTGCCCATTCTATGGGCCATTCCAAGAATATGTTCTGCTTTGTGTCTGTATGTCTCTTCTTGTACATGCTGTTCCCTTTGCCTGGAGTTCCCTGCTCTCCTCCCTTCCCAACTGTGCTCAGGAAATTCCTGTGTATCCTTCAGTGTTCTGTTCAAAAGGAATTCTTTTCTGACCTCTGCTACATTCTCTCACATTACCCTGTACTTCTCTTTTAAAACACTTAACAGCAATTATAATCACTTAATTTGAAATTAGGAATTGAACATCTGTGTCTTCAAACAAAATGTAACAGATCTGCTTAGTTCACTCCTATATCTTTAGTGTGTTTAGTACTGTTTGCATGTACTAAGCACTCAAGAAATATTTATTACAAATGTAAATAAATGAATATAAAAGGAACCAATTAATGAAACAAGAATTTTCCCAGCCTTCTTTGTAGGGGCAATAATTCTTATGAAAGCAATATTTCTTCTTATATTTTTTTCTGCATCTGATATCAAGTAGTCATCAAGAGTGCAGATTTAATATCTGTCTCATTTCTAAAGAACACTTTTAGCAGAAATATTAATTATCTCCCTTAACCCGCAAAAGTGTCAAGAATCGCCGACGCTTTGTAACAAAGAAAAAGCACTGTCGGCTCTCAAGTATGTTTCTTTGCCAAACAAGTGAATGTTGAGATATTTTAAAAAGTCACCTACTCTCAAAAAATTTTATTTTAAAAGTTGTATTAAAAGTACCAAATGTAAAATAGATAGCTAGTGGGAAGCAGCCGCATAGCACAGGGAGATCAGCTCGGTGCTTTGTGACCACCTGGAGGGGTGGGATAGGGAGGGTGGGAGGGAGACACAAGAGGGAGGGGATATGGGGATGTATGTATATGTATAGCTGATTCACTTTGTTATACAGCAGAAACTAACACACCATTGTAAAGCAATTACACTCCAATAAAGATGTGAAAAAAAAATCCCTTATTTTTCAAATCAAAAAAAAAAAAAAAAAGTGATGAACATAACCAGTCCCCCAGTTAAGTATCTGTTTCTTACAAAAAAAAAGTAGAAGACGTAGGAGTAGAAATAGTGCATGAGTTAATGTTAGAAGAAAAAAATATATAATATTTCTTATCCTTTTTGCAGTGGAGAGCAGAACGCCATATGTTTCACCCCCATACATGACAGAACTCGAAGCGCTTCCCTAATTTGCACTTATATGTAGAAATCCACAGGGCTCATTTTCATTTTGAAGACTATGTTTGCAGTTTGCCAATGTGCAAATTAACAAACTTCTAGGGCATGGAATTTCTTCCTTCTCAAAGCCACATATAGTTCTTTTCTTCTTCATTACCATCCGAATGTGAATAGTGTGCGGCTTTCACTCCCTAGGAGGTCAGCACCACACCCACACAGGGGGCTTTGCACAAGGAACCAGTGCCTGAACCTTGTCAGCACTGCTCACAGGCGAGGCTGGTGTGAGCCAATGCACGGCCCCAGCCCACATTTTGATTGTTGCACTATGGATACCATCTCTACATCTTAAGTAGCAAGGAAAAGGGTGCCTCTATTAAAAGCTATTGCGTAAGGTGACTCCCTTATTTTCAGACTTTCTCCTTGCTTTGTCCAGCTTTGTGTTATACCCTGTATTGACAGTGACATACTTTTCCATATGAGGCAAAATGAGCTCTCTTGATTTTTTTTTTTTTTTAAAGAAATTCACGTTCTTTTATTTATTTATTTATGACTGTGTTGAGTCTTCGTTTCTGTGCGAGGGCTTTCTCTAGTTGCGGCAAGTGGGGACCACTCTTCATCGCGGTGCGCGGACCTCTCACTGTCGCGGCCTCTCTTGTTGCGGAGCACAGGCTCCAGACGCGCAGGCTCAGCAATTGTGGCTCACGGGCCCAGTTGCTCCGTGGCATGTGGGATCTTCCCAGACCAGGGCTCGAACCTGTGTCCCCTGCATTGGCAGGCAGATTCTCAACCACTGCGCCACCAGGGAAGCCCAGCTCTCTTGATTTTAAGAGTAAGCACAGAGTGTAACCCAGCTCTCTCCCTTCCTATCACTTCCTCGTTCCTTTTTAATAGGACTTCGGAATCTTCAGATGGTTTCCCACTGGACGCCATCAAGCCATATTTCCTACAGAATCCATTCTTACCAGTAAGGCAAGAAGCTAATCAGGAATGTTCACAATATGAGGCAGAAACAGGAAGTGAAAAGCTAAAGCCAATATTCAAAGCGAACCCTCATGCACTGCCCGGGCTGATGGTGTCTAGAGGCAAAGCAGTCAAAATAGCTGAGGGCACACTATCAATGTTTTATCAGAACCTCTGCAATTTCAACTAACAGCAAGGAATTCCACTTGGAGTACTTCCTCTTAACAGCTTTCATAATTCAACAGCCAACTCATGAACATTCCAAGCAAAGAGATCTGTCAGTAGTTTTGGTATCAAAGCTATATTCTCTATTAAAAGAGATGTGCTCAAACTCTCTCTGCCGAGACCTTGTTTGAGAGGATACATTATCACAGAAACAGAAAACTTCCTTGCCACCTAAGAAAACATACTGCATGAGACCACTGATTGATTCATGGTTTTACAATAATGGCATATACGATCCAGCCCTATTTGTGACACTTCGTCTGTAATCTCTTTGAAGGATACTCAGTGTTCAAGCTACGAGCAAGAATGTGTATTTGTTCAAAAACACATAGACAAAAAATTTCAAGTCATTTATTTCATTAAAGCCATTTGCAAGTGGGTAATGAGGAACTCATGAATTGTTGTTTTTTTTTGTTTATCACAAAAAAGTTTCCTTTAGGAAAACTGATTCACTGGAAGATTATCATCATTATTTCTATTCTTCAAAATGAGCCACCATTTATTTGGTAGTTGTCAAAACAATACAAAAGATAATTCTGTGTAAGTTTTGAGTAAAGGATCATGTGGATTTTGTTTTTATTGAGAATAGCGGCTTCTAATCTTTTTTTAAAGGACCACGTTAATGCTTTGTTTTAGTGTGTGTTTCTGTCAAAATCTTCTTTTAAATACCAGCAGTCATACATTTCCACATAGAAGCCTTTTATTGAATAACTATTTATGATGTATTTTAAGAATAAAGCCTGTCTTACAAATAATATAATGCAAAATTGTATTTTAGAGACTTTAACTAGAATTTTTCAAAGCGTCAATTCATTAATGCCTCATTCTCTAAAGAGTGATCATCGCATGCCCTTTTCTCCAGCTCATCAAAAAGTGATGCTTGCTTTGAGATTTGTAGTATCTCAACTAATTAAACTCTTTGTGTTTGCATTTGGTAAAGGATTCAAAAAGAGATCACTAAGCAAAGATTAGTGCAGAGTTTTAAATATTATTTCAGTATTGACTGATCTTTGTATGTAACACAGGTTCTAGCAATCCCTCTTTTAGAAAGACCATAAAAGATTAAACTAACAATTTGAAAATAAAAATAGAGAAATACATACACATTTAATTCTATTTTCTACTTGTTATATTTTGTGGGTAACACTTATTTTCCTTTGAAGAAATGGCTTTATTATAAGTATTTCCTATTTTTTAATTTATTATAGTATTTCCTTTTGGAGAAATATATATTTATTTTAATTATTTCAGGTAACATCTAGGTCTATGAAGATAACATTAATTAATGAGTGGGCCAAAATATAAAAGTCAAAACAATGAAAGCAGTCCTGGCATTTGTGTGTGTGTGTGTGTGTGTTTGTATATGCACAAATTTGAGAAGGAAGGGGCTATTTAATCATTAGATAATAGAAAAAAATAGGTTTTCATAGGGGCTAAATAAAGGAGGGTCATACAACTTTTATAAACCAAGTTATAGTCAATTACACGAAGAGTAAAATAACATTTACAGATCTTATCAAGAATTATTTTAAAATTAAGCCGTGCTTCAATTTATAGGGTTCATTTATATACTTATTTACTAATTAAAATGGGTATTTATTATCTTAAGTGAGCAAGTATTAGGCATAAATATGTTCTACAGATCCCTTTTCCTACGAACATTCCTCGATATTATACTGCTTTGGTGATTAACATTATAAACCAAGAACATCAGAAAATGCTGCAGACAGAAAATGTTACAAAACATTTCATTCTGAATACTGGTTTTATTATGAATTGTATATTTTTTTAACATCTTTATTGGAGTATAATTGCTTTACAATGGTGTGTTAGTTTCTGCTGTATAACAAAGTGAATCAGTTATACATATACATATATCCCCATATCTCCTCCCTCTTGCGTCTCCCTCCCACCCTCCCTATCCCACCCCTCTAGGTGGTCACAAAGCACCGAGCTGATCCCCCTGTGCTATGCAGCTGCTTCCCACTAGCTATCTATTTTACATTTGGTAGTGTATACATGTCAATGCTACTCTCTCACTTCGTCCCAGCTTATCCATGAATTGTATTTTAAATCATCTATCTTAACATCTTAACACACGGTAATCCCTGATTTTTTCCAATGAAAAAATGTGTCTCTGCTGCTCTTGGTGTGAGTATGTTGGGAGGTGGTCGATCTATTTATCTATTTATTATCTACCTCATAAGAGTATGATAACGAAAAGAAAAAAAAAAAAGCCATACCCCTTACCTACCTCTTACAGAACTGGCCCACTTCTGAAGTTAGGAATTTCAGGCCATAAACTAATATTCCAGGGTGGCCTCATTGAGAATTCCAAAATATCAGATGAAGTTATATGTAAGGCTGAGCATTTCTAATTGCATATATTTCAAAATCCAATGTGAAATGAGTTTGGAATTATCCACTGTACTAATTCCCTTTATAATCATTCTTTAAAGTTTTTTTTTTTTTTTTTTTAAAGGATTTTCTTATTTATTTATTTATTTATTTATTTATTTATTTATTTTTGGCTGTGTTGGGTCTTCGGTTCGTGCGAGGGCTTTCTCCAGTTGCGGCAAGCGGGGGCCACTCTTCATCGCGGTGCGGGGACCGCTCTTCATCGCGGTGCGCGGGCCTTTCTCTATCGCGGCCCCTCCCGTCGCGGGGCACAGGCTCCAGACGCGCAGGCTCAGCAATTGTGGCTCACGGGCCCAGCCGCTCCGCGGCATGTGGGATCTTCCCAGACCAGGGCTCGAACCCGCGTCCCCTGCATTAGCAGGCAGATTCTCAACCACTGCGCCACCAGGGAAGCCCTATAATCATTCTTAATGAGGAGTTGACTATACTTTATCAAGAGAGTTTTATTTTTTGCTTATCCTAGTTACCAATTCAAAAAGAGTCATACAACAGCAATTTCACATTAAAAGATATATTAAGCACAGATAAAACATATTTCTGTTTATGAAAATAATAATTCTATTTAATAGTTTTACCAAGCATGCTTGTAAAAATTATGTTTATATAACCTTGATATCAACTCCATTAAAGATGTTTCATTGGACATCTTTTTTTTTTGGGTGGGGGAAAAATTCAGCCAACCAAAATTAAAACTTAATCCACAAACAAATTTAGCTTTAAAATTTTTAAGATAAACCATCAGTCATCCAATATAAAATTATGAGGCAAAACCAGCAAGTATCTTAAGAGTATTACCTTAAATCACAAAGACGTATATAATGCACCTCAGCTATGTTTTCATCCTTAACCAAATCTTAATAGATCTGGAGGTAATTTTATCTTGTTTTTTATATCAGTTGAATCTCTTTTTGTATTTACTAGATGGACGATAAAAGCCCATATAAATTTCATTAACTATAAAAGTTGCTTTTGGTTTGAAATCCATTTGAAATGGAAAATATAATGCCTCAGTGATTAACCAGTATGCAAAAAAAAAGCTTGGATACATATAAGAATACACTATGACTTAACTGGATATATAGTAAATATCTGGGCAATAGTTAAAAAAAAAAAACACATAACCTCAAACTACTGTTTCTACAGCACACTGCAATAATACTTGCACAGGTTTTCAGAAATTCTACTCTAGCTTTTTACGCCACGTTTCTTAGTCTTTTACATAATATGCTGAAGCGTGTCATTCCTGAGAACTTGCAAGACCTATTCTTTAATCTCCAGGTCACAGGTAAAAGCACATTTTGAAAATATGGGTGGTAATGGAAGCAGACAGCACAGTACCAATGGATATGCTGAATGAATAATGAGGAAAAAACAGTAATACTACAGTCAAAGCTCTGCAGTTCTAGGGTACACATCTAAAGGACTAATGCAATCCAGTCATTTTGAGTCTCATTTAAATACAAGAGTCTGTTTCTATCTTTAATCTTCTAATTTCAGGAAATTAGATGTAAAACTCTCCTCATTCATTATAGGTACAGAATGATCAAAAGAATAGAAATTTCATCACAAAGATAATTGCATTGTCAAATGACCTCATACATAATGAATCATTAAAAATGATCTATTCTGTAATAATTGTATGCTGCTAAAGGTTAAAATAGCTTTAACGTGTGGGAAAAGAATTGTAATTGAAATAAATTCCAGCTTTATATTGCATTTGCCAACAATGAAATTAGTGGATGGTATTTGAGTTTTATAAACTTTATCTAATGAAAGTGCTTTTTGTGTGTGTGTGTGCTGAAAAAGAAAATCTCCCATGACATAAACACTCTGAGACTGATATGAAACAAACTTAGAATATCATCAACATTGATCTCAGGTAATTAGCTCTTTCAGATCTTTAATTACAGTTACTTAACAAGTTATTTCAATCCCAAAGAATCAATTATCAAGCAGGGGAAATCATGGTATTTCCTCCATATTTCCAGTAAAGACTTCCCCATTAGGTTTTTTTTTTTTTGAAAATTCAATAAATTCTATTTATCTATCTATATAAATTAATATTAGATATAAAATCCTCAGCTTATACTATTGTTGAAGTGGGACACAGCCATTTTGCCATAAAGAACAGAGAGAGTAATGAGTTCTAGAATGCAAGTACCATAAATAAAAATAAGGTCCAAACAGAACAAGATCAAGTTCATATTAACCCGTTAACCTCTTCTGTGGAAGTAAAGTTAAATTACTTTAAAACCAGGAGATAAAGATAACGGATATTACATAAAATACAAGATCATGAGGATAAAAAGTGTTGGTAAATCATCAATTCTCAGCCATACAAGGTAGGTGAGTGAGAGAGTGTCACTCAGAAATTACCTAATAATCACATTTTATCCAGTCTAAATTAGATTCAGTAGTAATGAAGTTCCTGCAATTGTAAGCATTTATTGTCCAACTGAAGTGATTCCTGATAAGCATGACTGCTGTTACAGTTTTGCATTGAATCAGAAAGTATGTAGTGATTATGCTAATGATATGGTTTTGAGGTTTAAGAGTATGGGGAATGTTTCTCCAAACTTATCCCCAAATATCAAAGCCATTCTACTGAGAGTGATCTTGAACAGTGAAGCAACAGACAAAGGCAGAGGAAAACTCTTACAAGTTTTGATTTGGGGGTTGACCCAGGCAAGTGTTCAGAATTTCAGAAGAGGGGAGGTCCAGTAATGGTCTCCAATATGAGAGATGTCTCTAATCGTCAAGGACAAGAAAAAAAATCTCACCTCCAAGGGTCAGAGAAAAGAATCTGACTTAAAGATTTTAAATGGTAGGGAAAAAGAATTTTTATTAATAATTAGAGAAAGTACCCAGATTAGAAGTGGATTGTGTTCCACAAGATGGTTAATAACTTGTCCCAATTTGCTAAATGATTTTACCACCAAAACAATATTTATAAGTTCCCAGGATATGCCACAAAATCTTATTTGAACTAGACTTAATATACCATATTTTTAATTTAAAAAGCTCTGTTTTCAAAAATATATAAACACAGGAAACTTAACAACAACAGTAGCTGATGTTTAAGTGAGAGCAGGTTGAACGAAAAGGCCATTACAATCTGGCCCCATGCTCATCTTCTGCTATCTTAACTTCTTTCTGATCTCACTGCACAACCATTCCCTCATACCTCTAGCCAATTCCTGTCTCCATTATATTTGCAAATGTTGTACCCTCTACTTGTATAACTCTTCCTCACTTTTCAACCTAGGAATGCTTTACCCATCTTCAAATGTAGATCAGCTCATTCTGTGAAGGCAAGCAAATTCTTCAACACCATCCTCCCTGGCAATAAGTATACTGCATCATAATTTATCCTTTTTACAACTTTCTCTTCTATTCAATGGTGAGTTCAGTTAGGAAGGGTAGGGACCATATTCTTAGCGTTCTTGCTATCTCTAGAAGCGGGATCAACAATGCCTCCCTCTTAATTTGACCCCTGACTGAAGGCCAGGTACAAATCTGTATTCTCCAAATTATAAATTAGGAAGAAATTTCTTTGTATATCTCTTGAAAGCTTTAAAAATGAATTTAAAATGTTATATTCTGAAGAAAATAAACTCATGTGATGTGTTTAAATAGTGACAAAATTAGAAACTGCAACAAATAAAATCTAGCCAATGTGTAAAGTTTAAGAATCTTACGTAAAGGATATATGACGAACTAGAAAATTATGACATTATAATCCTATGAAGGACTCAGCTCAGTTATAGTTAAGATACAGAATCATGAACATATCAATGAACCTCTCCAGAAATAAGTCAGTCAGAGTTGCCTGCCAGGCTAAGATTCTAATAATCAATATTCTACATGGAATGGAGAAACTTTCTTCCAGAAAATGGAGAAGAGCTATCACTCTGGGACATGACATATTATTTATCTGAAAAAACAAACTGACAAGTGCTTATAACAGATTGTAAGGGAAAAATCTGCATCTGATATCAAAGTTTCTAACATTTGCATGGCATTAGCCACAGGGATGTAATAACTGTATGAAAAAGGCTTAACATGTTAGGAATCCTTTCGGATTCCTAGGGTATTGCTCTTAGGGAAACATATCCATTCTGCAGTCCTTTTTAACTCATATGAGAGGCATGCAAAATGTTTTGTTTTAGGCTTTTATTTATAAAAGATGGTAAGATGTGACAATATTATCTTCAAATTGGCAGGAAGACATGTACAATACTTTGAAAATGCATAAATAAATAGATAATTGGAAGCCTTTAAAAATAAAAATAATATGCTGTTTACTGATACAGTGAAAGGATAACTTTAATAGAAAAATGAATCTTTCTAAGGGGTCCTAGACAATTCAGGAGGTTGGGTTTTGGGGTTTTTTTTACACACCAATATTTTTAATAATTGAAAGTTCTTTGAATGAATGGATATCCAATGTTCAAGGCAAACTGGAGAGAGAACAAGGTGTGGATATTTGCCCTAAGAATGCAAGTGTTCTATAATAAAAATTAAGCTAGACTATTTAAAACATTATCTACTGGCCTGAAATTTATTCAAAAACAAAGAAAGAGCTCAGAAAAGATTCACTGTACATGATAGAAGTGTCACTATATGTTAATATGAAAGGATAAACCATTCAATAATGGAAACTAAATAGAATTGATTGATGCCTCATATTAGAAACAAAGATACTTTCCTGCTGGTTAATGCCCTAAGTGTAAAAAAACAATAAAAACAAAACAAACATAATATTACTAAAAATTCTTTATTTTTAAATTAAAAATAATATTTTCAACAGTACAAAATAATTGCCAACTGTAAAGTAAAAGACTGCTAAAGTTTTCTATATCAAAATCAGAAGTATATTATACCAAACTGAATGTTAAAAAAAAAAACACCAAAAACTTGGTAGAAGACGTCTGAAAAGTATATAACAAGAAATACTTGATTATAAAATGCAGAATAACATATACAAATTAGTTAGGAAAGGCATATAATCCAGTAGCACAATGGGTAAATAAAATGAACAAGATCTTTGTAGAGGGTGATGTCACCAACACGATGGGAAAGAGTTTTCTATCATCTTCCCCCTAAACGAACACCAATTTAGACAATAACCTACCAATGAGAGTGCCTTTGTGGGAGGCTGGGAGTCTGGCAGAGAAGTTCCAGTACACCTTTGGAGCAAAACACAATCTGAGGTTGGATGGATTGAAGAGGGTAAGAGGGGCAGGTTCACTTTACCTGTGTCAACCTTCCCCCAGGGGGCACAGCTCAGTGCCAAGAAAGATTTTTTGGACCCTGATTTCTCCTGTGGGGAAATGTGAGGGTCTGTGAGTATCTGGCTTCCCCAGCTGTGCAGAATGCTGCCAAAGAGACCCACTTCTTTCTCTAGAATACTAAGAACACTGAGGTGTGCAACCTGACTAGGGGGCAGGAAGCTGCTAGACCAGCAGCAAAGGCACTCAGAGGGCTTCAAAGGAACAAAGAAATGAAGAATCTACAGTACTAAACACAGACCCCATCAGGAAGCCTGTCCAGGAGCTGCTGGGGATGCTTAGTCTGTGGATCCCCCCATCTACCCTATGGGTTCCTCCAATGCTCTGCATGCCTCACCCACACATTCCCCCAACCCCAAGGCCAGCTGCCTGTGTCTACCCCCCAGGGCAGAGAGCTAGTAAGCATGTGCAGAAAACTGGCCAGACTCTGCAGGATTGGAAGAAAACAAACCAACTCGAGCATTTAGATCCTTGCCAGGACATATTGTAATAAAACTGTCTAAAATCAAAGACTGAGAGAACATTGTAAAGCTGTAAGAGAAAACAATTTACATACAAAGGAGCTCCCACAAGGTTATCAGAGACTTTCTCAGCAGAAACGTTGCTGGACAGAAGACAGTAGGATGCTATATTCAAAATACTGAGAGGAAAAAAAAACCTGGAAACAAAGAATGCTTTACCTGGAGAAATGAAGGCAAGATAAAGACTTCCCTAGACAAAGAAAAGCTGGGGGATTACAAGAAATGCTGGAAAAAAGTCCTTTAAGCTGAAGTGAAAGAACACAAATTAGTAACATGGAAACATATGAAAATATAAAAGATACTGGTAAAGGAAAGTATACAGTCAAATTCAGACTAATCTAATACTGTAACGTGGTAGTATGTTAATTATGTAGCTCTAGTATAAAGGTTAAAAGACAAAACTGTTGAAAATAACTATTGACACAATAATTTGCTAACAGATACACAACATGAAACAGTGTAAATTATGACATCAAAAGTACAAAATGTTGGGAGGGGTAAAGGGGGAGACTCTTTTATTCTAAGTTAAGTTGTTATTAGCTTAAATTAGACTGCTATCTATATAAGATATTGTA
Organism: Balaenoptera acutorostrata; assembly: GCF_949987535.1. Lineage (NCBI taxonomy): Eukaryota > Metazoa > Chordata > Mammalia > Artiodactyla > Balaenopteridae > Balaenoptera > Balaenoptera acutorostrata. The sequence goes on along the minus strand of NC_080084.1, from coordinate 37,510,234 downwards.
TGTAAGCCTTATGGTAAGCACAATGCAAAAACCTACAGGAGAAACATAAAAGATAGAGAGAAGGGAATAAAAGCATACCACTATGGGAAACCATCAATTCACAAAGGAAGATGAAAAGACAGAAAAAAAGAACAAAGAAAACAAAAAGCAGGCAAAAAACAACTAATAAGACAGCATTATTAAATCTTTACCTCTTAATAATTACTTTAAATATAAATGGATTAAATTCTCCAATTAAAAGACATTAAGTGGCTGAATGGAAAGAACACACAAATTGAAAAAACAAGACCCAAAAAGTACATGCTGCCTAAAAGAGGCTCACTTCAGGTTTAAGGAGACACACGGATGAAATGAAGGGATGGAAAAAGTTATTCCATGCAAATGGAAAACAAAAGAGAGCAGAGATAGCTACACTTATATCATACAAAATAGACTTTAAGACAAAGACTATAATAAGAGACAAAGAAGGTCTTAAATAATAAAGAGGTCAATCCACAAGAGAACATTAACATTTGTAAGTATTTATGCACCTAACATAGGGGCACCTAAAATAAAGCAAACATTGATATTAACATACCTGAAGGAAGAAATATACAGCTACAATCATAGTAGGGAACTTCAACACCCCACCTGTATCAATAAATAGATCATCCACACAAAACACCAATGTGGAAACAGCAGACCTGAACTATACTTTAGACCAAATGAACCTAACAGACACAAACAGAACATTCTATCCAACAGCAGCAAAATACACTGTCTTCTCAGGCATACCAGAACATTCTCCAGGATATATCATATGTTAGGTCACAAAACAAGTCTTTTCAAACTTAAGGAAACTGAAATTATACCAAGTTTCTTTCTGACCACAATGGTTTGAAACTAGAAATCAGTAATAGGAGGAAAACCAGAAATCTCACAAATGTGTGGAAATTAAACACAGTACTCTTAACAACCAATGGGTCAAAGAATAAATCAAAAGGGAAATCAAAAAGTATCTTGAGACAAATGAAAGTGGAAACAACAGAGGAAATCTTACGAGATACAGCAAAAGTGGTTCTAAGAGGGAAGTTCATAGCAATAAATGCCTACATTAAGAAAGAAGAAAAATCTCAAATAAACAACTTTACAACTCAAGGACCCAGGAAAAGAAAAACAAACTAAGCCCAAAGTTAACAGAAGGAAGGAACTATCAAAGATCAGGGAAGAAATAAATGAAATAGAGGCCAGGAACACATTAGACAAGATCATAACAATGAAGAGCTGCTTTTTTTCTTTTTTTAAAAGATAAATAAATTTTAACAAAAGTTTATTTATATTAAAAAGAAAATAAGGGAGAAAACTCAAATTTTAATAATCATAAATGAAAGAGGAATGATTAAACCTGATGTCATAGAAATTTAAAGGATCATGAGACTACTATGAACTATTATACAAAAAATAAATTGAATAAATCTTAGAAACACACAATCTACCAAGACTGAATAATGAAAGAACAGAAAATCTGCACAGACCATTAATGAGTAAGGAAATTGAACCAGTAATCAAAACCTTTAAGAAAAGCCTAGGATCAGATGTTTTCGTTGGTGAATTCTACCAAACATTCAATGAAGACTTAACACTCACCTTTTTCAAACTTTTTCAAAAATTTGAAGAGCGGATCACTCCCAAACTCATTTTCTGAGGTCAGTGTTACCCTGACACCAAAGCCATGTATGAACATTACACAAAAGGAAAACTACAGGCTAATATTCCTGATGGACAAATGCAAAAATTCTCAATGAAATATTAGCAAATGAAAGTCAACAGCACATTAAAAGAATCACACACCATAATCAAGCGGGATTTTTCTCTGGGATACAAGGATGGTTCAACATACACAAATCAATAAATGTGATACACCACATTAATAGAAGATAAAATCATATAATCATCTCAATAGATACAAAAAAGCATTCAAAAAATTCAATAACCTTTCATGATAAAAATTCTCAGCATACTGGGTATAAAGGAATGTAACTCAGTGTAATAAAGGCTATGTATGACAAGCCTATAGCTAGCATCATAATCCATTGTGGAAAAAAAAGAAACCTTTTCCTCTAAGATCAGAAATAAGACAAGGTTGCCCACCTTTGCCACTTCTATTCAACATAGTATTGGAAGTCCTAGCCAGAGCAATTAGGCATGACAAAGAAATAAAACACATCCAAATGATAAAGGAAGAAGTAAAATTGAGTCTATTTATAGATGGTAGGTTCTTATATTTAGAAAACCCTAAAGACACAACCAAAAAACTGTTAGAGCTAAAACATAAATTCCATAAAATGACAGTTTAAAAATTCAACATACAAAAATCAGTTGCATTTCTATAAACTAATAATGATCTATGATAAGAACAAATGAGGAAAACAATCCCATTCACAATGCTATCAAAAAATTTTAAAAACTTAAAAATAAATTTAACCAAAGGGGTGAAAGATCACTGCACTGAAAACTGTAAGACATTCATGAAAGAATTTGATGGAGACACAAATAAATGAAAAGATACCCCATGTTCACAGAAGAATTAATATTGTTAAATGTCCATACTATCCAAAGCCATTTATAGGCTCAATGCAATCCCTACAAAAATTATAATGGCATCTTCACCGTAATACAAAAATAATTTTAAAATTTGTTTGGGACCACAGAAAACCCCAAACAGCCAAAGCAACCTTGAGAAAGAAGAATAAAGCCAGAGGCATCACACTTCCTGACTTCAAACTATCAGTATATTACAAAGCTATAGCAACCAAAACAGTATGGTACTGGCATAAAAGCAGACATATTGATTAATGGAACAGAATAGAGAGCCTGGAAATAAACTCATGCATATATGGTCAATTAATTCATCACAAAGGAGTCAAGAATATATAATGAGGAAAGGATGGTCTATTCAATAATGATGTTGAGAAAACTGAACAGCCACATGCCAAAGAATGAAACTGGACCCCTCTTTTATGCCATCCATAAAAATCACCTCCAAATGGATTAAAAAGTTAAATTTAAGATCTGAAGTCATAAAACTCATAGAAGAAAACATAGAGGGTAAGCTCCTTGACATCAGTCTTGGCAATGATTTTTTTGGATTTCACACTAAAAGCTAAGCAAAAGCAAAATAAACAAATGGGACTACATCAAATTAAAAAGCTTTTGCACAGCAGAGGAAACCATCAACAAAATAAAAAGTCAACCTACAGAATGGGAGAAAATATTTGAAAACCACATTTCTGTTAAGGAGTTAATATCCAAGATATATAAAGAACTCATACAACTCAATAACAAGAAAACTACCAATCCAATTAAAAATGGGCAGAGAAACTGAATAGATATTTTTCTAAAGAAGACCTAAAGATAGCCAACAGGTACATGAAAAGATGCTCAACACTACTAATCACCAGGGAAATGCAAATCAAAACTACAATAGATATCATCTCACACCTATTAGAATGGTTATCATTAAAAAGACAAGAGAGGACCAGTGTTGACGAGGATGTGGAGAAAAGGGAAACTTTTGTGCACTGTTGGTGGGAATGTAAGTTGGTGCAGCCCCTATGGAAAACTGTACGAAGGTTTTCAAAAAGTTAAAAATTGAACTACTATTTGATCCAGCAATCCCACTTTGGGGTATTTTTCCAAAGGGAATGAAAACACTAACTTGAAAAGATCTGCACACCCATGTTCACTGCAGCTAAGACATGGAAACAACCTAACTGTAAGGATGAATGAATGGATAAAGAAAATGTGGTAAAAAAAATATGTATACACCTTATATAAACGCACACATACATAACTTATATATATGGAATATTATTATTATATACATAATATCCATACTAAAATACACAATGGAATATTATTCAGCCATTAAAAAGAAGGAAATTCTGCCATTTGCAGCAACATGTATGAAACTTGAGGGCATTATGCTAAGTGAAATAAGTGAGATCGAGAAAGACTACTGCATTATCTCACTTGTATGTGGAATCTAAAACAAAACAAAGCAAAACAAAGATACAACTCAAACTCATAGAAACAGAGAATAGAAAAGTGGTTGCCAGTGCCTGAGGAGCAGAGGAAATAGCGATACGTTGGTTACATATTTCAACTAAAAAGGGTACACATTTTCAGCTATCGGATAAGTAAGCTTTGAGGATTGAATGCAAAACATGGTAACTAGAGTTGATAATACTGTGTAATATAATGGAAATTTGCTAAGAGACTACGTAGAAATTCAATGTTCACACCAAAAAAAAAAAGATAAACTGGGAGGTAATAGATGTGTTAATTATTTGGGGGGAGTCCTTTCACGATGTACACATAAATCACCATGATGTACACTTTAAATATTTTACAATTATATATGTCAGTTATACCTCAATAAAGCTGAAATAAAAAGTAAAATTATAAAACTAAAAAGAAAAAGAATAACAATTTAAAAACCAGAATATAACGTGCTTTTAAACGATCTACCATAGAGTCAAAGAAGGGTAGAACAACCATCATGCTACCAAAGGCTTGTTAAAATAGGATGCGGGTTTATATACTTAAGCTAAGAATGCAAAAGAAGGGTCCACTCTTATGTAGAGTTTATTCAATAGTAAATACTACGGTTCTACATAATCTACTGTTGGTAAAATACACAGATGCTGAATCTCAGATACAGAGGAGCCTTGTACACAGGGGACTGACTGTAAGTTATACTTCACTGTGGGAGTATAACCTCTGCGTTGTTCAAGGGTCAACTGTATACACTCTATTGTGGTCCACGGACGGCTGCTACTGGGCGGGCTGTTGGTATGAGTATAGAGTGAGGTAAAGAGCTTTGGTGCCAGGTAAGATGCCTGATATGAATCGACTGTAACTATGTCAATAAACTGATTTTTTTTTTCCTGTAAGACTTTCTTGATGAGTTAAGTCCTGTGTCAGTTTATACACTGGCTTAAGTTCTTCATCTCATCACACACTTTCTGTGTGGGTACTCAAGAGAATTTCAAGAGCACTGAATGAAAATAATAATTTCCAGAACGATATGAGAGGCAACATACCTCACCTACAGGGTGGTGCTAAATGCCGTGCATGTCACAAACGTCTAAGTACACACTTAATAGTAAACAGACAGGCTAGACATTAAGCTCGTGCTGGTTATTGCCTGAGTAGAGAATGGATAAGGCTGGGAATTTTAATTATATTTCTAGTCCCTTATTTTTAATTAAAGACAAAGAAAAGGTGTCAATATTAACTTCAGTTTTGCGTGGTAGTTGTTTTGGTAGAGTATTAGGGGGAAGACAGTATTCTGTCATGGTTCCCAGGACTGAATCAGGAGCCAGACTTCTTGATTTGAATCCATTCGCTACTGCTTAGTGGATGCATGGCCTTGGGAATATTGCTTAAATTTTGTGTCTCTGTCTCCTCATCTGTAAACAGCGTTAATAGTACATAACTTTTTGCTAACAGACTCTCAATAAATGTTAGCTCTTATTAATCTATATAAGACTGTATTATAAAATTATAAATAATTTTATGCCATCTTTCTTTTTTAACTGAAATTTAAGAGGCAATTGTTCACAACAAGCTCGATATTTTGGATTTCTAGGTTTTAAAACACTGCTAATGAGGAAGAGGAATGGTTAGTGGAAAGAGATGGAACACATCAGGCTTGAAGATTAGTGGTCATTTATTATTCAATTAATTTTGACCAAAGTCATTTATCCCTCCAGAGCCTCAGTCTTCTCATGAGAGCAAAGGAGTGTTATACAACTCTTGTAAGTTAGTTGTAAATAAATCATATAAGTTAGAGTTCAGTAAATACACATATTCCCTTTCCTTTTACTTTATTTTAAAAGAATAAATAAGATCTTTAAAAGAATATCTGTTTGTATGATACAGTTCCTTCTATTAAGCTTTTAAAACATTCCTTTTGCCTCTGTAAAGTTTTCTCTGCTGGATTTTACATAACTTTTAATCTTTTAAACAAAGTTTATTTAATGGTCAATGCTAAAATTATACATAATGGTTTTTCAGTAAATTTTCAAACAAGCTTAGCTATTAAAAACTTAGGTATTTACGGGTCTTCAGACTAAGTATCTTTTCTTGGCTAATTATTTTCTATGAAGTTTATAAATACTGTAATATAAATTATGTACTTACAAGCTAGTAAAAGTTGAAAATATTTTACAGTCTTAATTGTAAAGTAAATAATAGGAAAGTTTTTGAATTGGCTAAAGCTTATGTTTATCCTTCTTCAAGGCAGTTTCTTTTTTTTAATGAGCATCATTATATTTTGAAATTCTCTTCAAACGAGGAGAATCTGAAATAAATCACTTAGCACTGGAATCCAAAAACAATCCTGTGGCCCTGGACAAGTTGTATATATATAAAATTTGGATGATAATATTACTGTGAAGATTAGATAAAATGAGCCATTTAAAGCACCAAGTACAATAAAACATCTAATATTCAACAATGTACGGTTTAATAAATGTCCTACGAATATTCAGCAAATACTACTAATTAACAACCCTGTCTCAAAATCATGAACTGGATTTTAAACAGGAATTGATTTTGCGCACAGAAGTACAAACATATGTTGTACTATTAATAAATAGCTTAAACTTTATGTCTGTACCTCTGTCAGCCAGATTTGTTTTTTCTCTAGGCAGTATTTGTGTGGATAAAGGCTGTGTGTGTGTGTGTGTGTGTGTGTGAATAAGAGTGAGATTTCTTTAATTGATCAGCTGATTAGAGTAGAAAAGGCACCTGAAAAAAGCAAAACAGAACACTAGATGATTTATTTAAGAAATACTTTTTTAAATTCAGAGGAAAAGGAAAAAAAGAAATGGAAATATTGAGAAAGCAGCAGTCAGTATGGAGGACAATTCATGGAACTCAAACCCCATAATTACAGGTCTTATAAAAGAAGAAAACAAGACATACGAAAGAGAAGCAATAAAAGATGGTATAGCTAAAGACAAGGTTAGTGGGCTGGGAAAAAAAAAAAAAAGGATCTGTGCTTGGCAGATTGAAAAGGCTCATTATGTAAAAGGCAAAATAAATGTAGAGATTCATATCTGGACATATCTTGGGGAAAATCCTAATGGAAGGAAAAAATGCCCCTACTCACATATAAGTAGAAAAAATAGTTAAACTATAAAGGGTGTTAAGAGCAAAAAGGCATAAAATCGTCAGTAAATTCTACATGACAATAGAATTTAAAAAACATTTAACAGGAGAATGGTTCTTACTTAGTCATTTTGAGGCCAGTTAGGCTGTTAAAGTGTAAAAACTATGGGAAAATATTTTCAGAGACAAGAAGTTTTGAAAATGAGAGCTGAACCAATATGTCAGAATCATGAAATATTTAAGAATGTAATGACTTGGGGAGGAAAGATAAAAATTAAACCAAGAATGTGACAAAGGAACAATAAACAGACTTGCTTCAGAATTATGAGAATTATCCTCAGCAACATTGGACACCAATGAAAATGTCAAACTCTCTTCAAGTTTCTGATTAAAAAGTGGTTTGAACACAGAATCCTATTCTCTGTCAAACCAGCCTTCAAAAGGATGCCAACAAAACAGGTTTGCAGAGGAGAAACAGAAAAATCCACCACCCAGAGGAAGATTTACACTGTGAGAAACAGTGACAGGTAAAGGGAAAACTGAAGTATAGAACTTAAAAGAAAAAGGGTGCCACGAGGCTTTGTTCGTTCCCAGATGTTCCCTAGGACAGAATTTGGGAGTCCGGATTGAGAGTAAGGAAAGCATGTTAAGATTGGGGTTGCAGAGAACAGAAATGACAATTAACTCTGGAAACTAATTTTTTTTAATGTTTAAATATACGTGTTAAATATAACAATACCATTTAGAGAACAAGAAATAAGGTACAAAATTTCAAAATACTAGACAAATGACACCAAACAATCTAATTACATATAAAAGATAACCAACAAGAAAGCAAGATATACAGGAATACAAAATAAATGGCATAAATCAGAACAAAACAAATGACAATAAAAATGAAGAAGTGTGACAAAGAAAGATAAGGTTACATGATCAGCCATGGAGAGCTCTTCAAAGTAAACTTGTAAGGGAAATGTAAAGCAGAATGACATACTTTGGGGAGTACAAAAGAATAATGATGTATGGAAATGTATAGAAAAAGGGGAGGAAGGATAAAAACCATCACCTCTGGGGAAGGAAGTTGGGAGAGAAGAAGGGAGGGAGAGAGAGAAAGAATGTGTGTGAAAGTTCAGAGGGTGCATATATGTGTGTGTGCAGGGGACCTGCTTCATGTTCTATTCCGTGCACTCCATATATATCCTGTGCAAGCTTTTTACATAAGAATGGCTCTTACATTACTTCTTGTGGAATACATGAGCAGAGCCAAATGAGGAGAAAAAAATGAGAAAGTTATCAAAGTTAAACCATTCTCAAAAGTCCCTAGTCCCAGAAGATTTTATAGCTGATTGCGGACAAGTGTTTAAAGTTTGGTTAATCCCCATGCTTTTATTGTTTAGCATAGAAAAAAACTGAAATGTATTCATTCAGTATATGAAACAAAAAGTAACTTTGGCAAGAGAAGCCAGCAATGAATGTAATTATAAAGAAAATTACTGTCCCTTCTGACTTTTTGGTATTCTTAACAAAATTACATATGAAATGTGAAAAAATATAATCCAGTTGCATATGACAACATTAAATCAAGAAATGTGATCAGGGGCCTATCTCTCAAAATTGTTATAACCCATTCATAGGTAAAACCAAATGCTCACCGAAGAAGACATTTGTCTGATTCTCTAAGTTTTCCTTACCACCAAAGCTAAAACAAATAAGCGAGTTTCTGTTTGAAACCAGTAAGGTATGCTCAGAACGTGAGTTTATTGCTTCTCCTTAATAAAATCCCATTAAAGTGACAGGAAAGGGGAAAAAGATAAATTTCTGGACAACAAAGGAAATCAGGGAGAAAATATCAAGAGCAAGAACTTCCAAGACGTCTCTGGAAGATGAAGTAAGAGTGGAGGCATCGCGGCTCCCAAAACTAAGCAGAAGCTGTCACAGCACAGAAAAAACAAATGGGGCAAAGGAACTGGAAGAAGGGGCCGAACCTGCAGAACCAGGACAGAAATGTCAGCATATGTGGAAGTTTCCAGTGAACCGGGGAACTGAAAGCAGCTCCTGATCTACGCGTCTCTACTCCGGTTTGCGGAAGACCCAACCATCACATGGTCACCCTGTGGCAAAAACAGGATTTCTTACAAACAAACCAGCAAACACACGCTGAAGACATTGTTCTGAGAAACGGAGAATGGCTGGCTTCAGAAAAGCTACTCCAAAGCAAAGCCTGCCTCATTTTGGTATTCTCTGCATTCCTAGAAAGTAATATTTAGCTCCTCCAAAACCTGTTTAAGAACAAGATTTTATTGCCTATAAAGCTCACAATTGTTGTTTTTTAATATCACCTTATTCAAGTATAAAGGGAACCAAGGATCACCAGACATTGAGGAATTATCAACAGCAAAATGGTTGTGAAACATTGTACTCATAACTTCAGGAAATACTTTGGGAAGAAAATTCAGACAAATTTTTTACATTTCAACATATTTTGTGACAAATAAAAATGAGAAAACTATACACAAATGTTGTGTGCTTAACAATTTCTCCTAGTGAAGTGATTTGCATAGGGAAAAAAAGTACCTTAATGCAATGGAGAAAGACTCTTATTGAATAAGTATAACTTACAGGGAGGTTAACAGGGTACTTTATAATTTACGTTTATATTCTAAAAGATGGCATTTGATCTGGCAAAGGTAAAATCAGACTAAGGAACAGTACTTCAGAAAATAATTTTGCTTAATTATTGAGAGTTGGTTATCAAGTAGTTTACAAGCATTAGCCTAATTTAAACATTAGAGAAAGTAAGAAGCTAGGTATGGATGTTTTTCTAAATGTAATAACATTTCAGTATGTATTACCACGTACTATTAGCCTGAATTCAGTAAGCGAAATAGATAAAACCACACATACCAGAACAGCTAAAATTAAAAGGACTGGAGGACTTCCCTGGTGGCGCAGTGGTTAAGAATCCACCTGCCAATGCAGGGGACACGGGTTCGAGCCCTGGTCTGGGAAGATCCCACATGCCGCGGAGCAACTAAGCCCGTGCGCCACAACTGCTGAGCCTGTGCTCTAGAGCCCACGAGCCACAACTACTGAGCCCACGTGCCACAACTACTGAAGCCCCCACGCCTAGAGCCCGTGCTCCACAACAAGAGAAGCCACGACAATGAGAAGCCTGTGCACCACAACGAAGAGTAGCCCCCGCTCGCCGCAACTAGAGAAAGCCCATGCGCAGTAACGAAGACCCAACGCAGCCAAAAATGAATGAATGAATAAATAAATAAATTAATTAATTAATTAATTAATTAATTAATTAATTTTTTTTAAAGAAAAGGACTGGAGATCCCACATGTTAGCGAGGCTGTATATCAGAAAGCACTCTCTTGCACTGCTGATGGAAGTGAAAACTGGTACAACCACTTCAGAAAACAGCTTGGCCTTATCCACTAGAGGCTGTGATCAGACTCCCTATGACTTACTCACAGGTACCTACCCCCCAAAATGGGTTCACATGTATTCCAGAAGGAAGATAATTCATTAAGCTGTACATTTATGCTTTGTGCATTTTCTGTATGACTGTTATATTTAACAGAATTATCTATAAATAAAAGCAAATTATATGATTCTTTGTGAAAGACTTGCCATAAAAATTTCTTTTTAAGTACAGTATTATTTCTATTCTACAACGTAGGCATAGGAGTAGGTCAGTTCCTTACTGGAACCGGAATATGGAATCTGGCCACACTTCTTTATCAAACTTTAATTCCAACTTCATGTGACTATAAACAAGTTAGTAATATTTAAATTTCTAAGAAGATTTAATTGAGAACATCTGTATAACTCATGAACATATTTCTGGATGAAACATATTTAAAATTTTCATTTGAAAAGTTTAAACTATTATAAAATAGATATGCTTCATACTCTTTAAAGCTACTCAAACTAATTTAAAGTTTAAGTAAATTTTGTTTACCCATCTGTTCATTCATTTCATTATCCATTCACTCATTTAGATATTCAACAAGTATTAATATTCACTGGACCTTAAACTATAGGATCCCTGCTCTCATGCAGCCAGTCTGGTCAGGGAGAGAGACACCCAAAGAGAATCATAACAAGATGTATAAACACCATATAATTGTTCAGTGCATCTGTCAGTGTATCAGTGTTAGTGTATCAGGATAGTTGATCTGTGACACTGCAAGAACAAAGAAGTTCAGGGAACTAACTCATCTACCTTAAGAGGGTCAGAGACAACTTAGTAGGGAAGTTGATATTGGAAATAAGTTTTAAGTCAGAATGTGAATTAGTCAACTGGAGAAAGATTTCTTGCATCATCGAAATCAAGTTTTTGAAAAAATCAGTTTATTACCACAAAATACTGAAAAATGTGTCCTTGGGAACAGCTTGGTGAATTATTGTAAGTATATCCTTTTGTTTCTATGGTCTCTAACTGCTTAATCTCAGATCATCATAATTATCTAGAACTATCAATATTTTACAAATAAACTACGTAAATGTCATATGTAATTATTAAAGTTGATATTTAAAGGAATAGTTATCCAATAGTACCTCATTTGTAGAGAAACTAAGATTTCTCCAATCAGACTCAAATGCATTACACACACATCTTACACCACTAAACATTTATATGAAAGGCAAATTCAATCATGGGACAGATATTAAAAAGTAATTAAACAGAACGACTTGAAAAACTGTTAATAAGCCAAATCCAACTAATTTGACAATGATGACATGAGGTTTGTTTCTGGGAAGGGGAATCCTCAGTTTGTTGAGAATGTTAGATTTCTCAGTTTCAATAGATTAAAAAAAGAATTCAGTTCAAATTAAGCATTAAAGGACATAATAAACTGAAAGGAGTCTAAAAGAGAATAACTAGTATTTCTGGGTGCCTGAAATACAGAGGGTTTACAGTGAATATACAGAGAATGATTGAGGTATTTCAGAAGGTTTACCCAGGAAAAAAGAAACCCATTTAAAGGGCTATTGCTGGGAAATGTAGATTTATTTGACCATTTCCACAGTGCAAAACTAAGCTCTATGAAAATATTACAAAGAGGATCATTTAATTATCAGAAAATATATTAATTATAAAATAAGTATTAGATATCATAATCATTATTAAATGATCTCTAAGAGAATGACCTGGCTAAATGCTAGGTAAGTCCAAAGGACATAAATTATTTAATTATTGCCCAGAAAACTATAGATATGTGATAAAGAATAAAATATTTTGTTTTGGGAGTAACATTGAGCTGGGCAGACTTAAAGGCTTCTTTAAATTCTATGACCCATAAATTTCTTGATTCACACAGAGTATGGGGAGACAGCTTCTCCAAGAACCTAATATGGTTCCCCTTGAATTGGGAAGCCAGGGACTTAAGAAGGAAGCCTACATTTGTCTATACTGGCAGATGAAGTGAGTTTGGAACTTGGATTCCACAATGGGGAAGAAAGATCCATCGTCAAAGATATTTCTAGAGGATGGGAAGCCCAAGATCAAGTTGCTGGCAGATTCAGTGCCTGGTAAGAGCCTACCTTCCGGTCGATAGATCCGTCTTTTCCCTGTGTCCTTATATGATGGAAGGGGTGAGAGAGTTTTCTCAGGTCTTTTTTTGTAAGGGCACTAATCCCACTCATGAGGGCTCTGCCCTGAAGATCAAATCACCTCCCAAAGGTCCCACCTTAAATACCATCACATTGGAGATTAGATTTCAACTTATGAAATCTGGGGGACACAAACATTTAATCCATTGCAGAATCTAGCTACTTAAGCTGGATAATCTAAAACAACAGCAGCAACAAAAACCCCTTCAATGTTGAGCTATGTCAATATTTTTAGCTGTTAATTTCCCAAATGTCTAAAATAAATGTAAAAAAAGAAAAATGAGAGGAATATTATTACTAAGTCATGTTTACCTTTTATATATGACTATCACTGAATCAATTAAAACTTATTTTTGATTTGTAAACAAAAAAAGGTTTAAAATTCACCAACAAAAAGGTGCCAGATATACAATGTGCCTTAAAGTCTTGCCATAATAACGGCATAAATACTATTCTTGCGTATTTTTACTAAGATAAGCAAAGTATACTGATACATAGTCATTTAATTATTATTTGGTCTAATTATTATTTGGTATAACATTTTGAGTATTTAGCCATTTAATTATTATTTGGTCTAAACTTTTGAGTATTAAAACTTTTAGACCTGATTCTTTTGTCTTACGGGCCTTTGAGTTGAATGTTATGAAAATTAAGGACATTTAAGGATATTTCATATGTAGGACTAGATTGTTAGGGAGTTTAATTTTAAAATATTTCCTGAGTTCCATTTCTGCAAAACTGCATTGATTTTGTCCTAGCCTGTTCCCAAGATTAAATTCTCATTTTTAAGACAAAAAAAATTCTCAAATATATTAATCAAATATCACATCGCTATTTTATTATAAAACTTTACTTCAAAATTATGTCACTTCTCAAAAAGAGAGAGTTGTTTATATCATAAAACAGTTGCTAACCAGAAGAGACAAGGATATTTTTAATAATCAAGCTTCACATATAACCAATTAAAATACCATACTACTAGACTTTTTCAAAGGGAATAACAGCACTTTAACAGCCACATGCTTAAATTAAAGTTTAGAAAAGTCCTCTCCCTCTGGTAAGTAGATTCCCCTGTGATTTTTCAGATAGAAGAAGTTTGATAGTTAACTTCAAATGTCTTTGGTAGATACCAAGTAAAGAATAGGTAACACAAATACTTTGAGAAGAAAAAGAGAAATCTTAAAAAAATATTTTAATGCCATTTCTCTAAAACTTAGGAAAATAATTACAATGAATAAACCTTAGTATCTTATATATGGAACTTAATGTCACACTATTTATTATTCAGCATCTCTTGAAGTTCAGTCTAAGTTCTTGCCTTGTAGTAGCCTCTGGGATACTGGTACTGTGAGTGCCTGAAATGGGACCCATGACAAAGTATTTCTGAATAAATGATAACTTGATAAGTAGCAAAGCCAGCAAAGAGAGATTGCTATGAAGGTCTCATAGTGTGCCTGCCTAAAGGGTTCAAGTTTGAAAACTAGAGAATTCTTGACTGGCAAGGAAAAAATACTCCAGAGCAATCTATCTTTATTAAAAACAAACAAGGACTGGAAATCTCTCCTGGTGTACGTTTGAACAATCACACTGCAAAAGGGTGTGTGCAGGACACAGTACCTGCCCCACGTGCAGGAATGTGAGATAAATGGTCTGAGGGACCCATCTGCCAGAAACAGATCTCGGACAGTCACAGCTCTCCGTAATTCTCATTATTAGATCCCTTCCTTCAGTAGTTATCTTGCCAGAATACATACATGCTACAACATAAAGTCACTGTGCTATAATTAGCTCCTTTGTGCATCTTACATAAAATAGTTTGTTTCTCAGATCAGTTCGCGACACTCACGTAATAAGATCTCAGAGGGATAAGAGTACAGCGGATAATTTGAATGAGCAGAGAACTGAAAAAAAGTGCAGCCAGAGCTCCACATGGAAGAATGAAAGGTGGATGCAATGAACTTCTAGAAGATCTGAGCGGGGCACTGCTTCATTGCATCTCTGTATACGTCACTGAATACAAAGTGTTGGTTTAATTTTTTAAAATTTAGAGAAAATTTTATAATGTTCTTAAGATGAGAAATTTGGATGCTATTAATTTATTCTTTCACTGGATAAAAACTAGGATTGGAAAGATATTTGTTGATACAAAATCTAAATTAGAAAAAAAAAAACCACTGTCTTGTTAGTTTGAGGTTAACCTTTGAATATGTGGTAATTTTGTGCTCATGAAAACATACTTGATTCTTCCCTTGTTTCTGTTATACCATTTAAAAATTTACCTGCCTTGTTAGCAAATAAATATATAGTTTGACAAGTCTAATATGCTTTAAGTCTAGTAACATACAGCTATCTAAATCTGGGAGCCACTTTCAACATTTGGCTGATTTCATGGTATTTACCATAATATTTCTAAACAATGTGCTTCAAGTGTTATTTCTTGATTTCTCAATTTTGGATAGTAGGTAGTACCTTCCAAAAAAGAAAAAGGAGGATTTAGGGGTTTTTTTCCTTTAAAACACACACACACAGCCTTTTACGAGTTGTATCAGAATTTTAAGCCAATATTATTCAAAACTGAACCATGGACAATATTGTGATTTTTTTCTGATGTATCTGTTTTTGAGGAGACCCTCCAGTAGGGAAGTCCTAATTCTTGTCTTTGTGTGTGTGTGTGTGTTTTGATTTATTGCTCTATGTACCTAACACTGTTGCCTCCTGAACACTCTGACAGATAGGGTTTGATAACATGGCCAAACACATGAAGTAATCTATCAATTCACTTATTATTACTGTTGTTGTTATTGCTGCTGTTAATTTTACTATTATTTTTTATTGATATTTCATTGCTTTTAAAGCATGCTGTACACTGTCATTTTGGCAATCCCCTTCATGTCACTTTGACATTCCCCAAACACCATCCTGAGAAGTAATTACTTTCACTTTCTTCCTAGGTTGAAGCCCGATTTCCTGCACCCCCATCTTCCTATTTATTTATTTACTTATTTATGCTTGAGAATATCTTCCTATCATCTCCCGAGAAAGTGTTCAGGGGAAGAAACATTTTTGAAAACTGGTATAGCTGATAAGTATCTTCATTTTATTTTCACACTTAGTAGTTTGGCAGGGTATGGAATTCCAGGTTAGTGACTGTTTCACTTTGTATGTACTAAGACATTTTCTTCCACAGTCACTTAGACATCAATGTTGTTAGAAGGCTCGTAACTACCAGCCTGAAGCCCAGTCCTTTCTATGGGGTCTATATTTTCTCTGGAAACTTTTGGGATTGTCCCTCTACTTGTGACAGTCTGAAATTTCATAATAATGTATCATGAGGAAAGCATTCTTCCACACATTGTATTAGGTAACTGGTGGTCCTTATCAATCTAGAAACTGTTGTCCTTCAGTTCTAAAAAAAAATTTTGGTATAAGTTATTTCTTATTCACTATTCTACCCACTTCTATCCCCCATCCCAGTACCATTATATGAAATCTGGTTTTCTCTCCCTAGAATGAAAACAATTGGTTACTGAACCTCCTAAATTGGTATTTTAGTTTTCTTACCTCAATCTACCTTTCTAATACAACTTCTATTTTTATTCTATTTTCCTTTAGATTTCCATTTTTTCCACCTAAAATTTTATTTTTAAAAGTTTTGCTAGCATATTTTAAATTCTCAACAGTATTTTGTCGTTTTTATGAACACTCCCTTTTTATAGCCTCCTCTTTTGTTTACTGGATTCAATTTCTACTGTTACAACTTTGAGAACAGACTTCATAGCTTCTTAACAAAAGCTTTTATTCTGTTCGTGGCTTTATCTTTGTTTCCTATAAATTCCATTTATCTACTTCCTTGTCGTAGTATATATTTTTCCTGCTACAGCTCTCCTCAAGTGTATCATGATTATTAGTTGTTTAGACCTAAAGAAGAGTAAAGTAATCTAAACCCAAGGGAAGCACAGCACTTGGGGTGGAGGCGTATGCAAACTGGTAAGGGGCAGGAATTCACTAGGAGAAAATGAACTTAAGTAATGGAAACAACCTGAGTGCCCATCGATGGACGAATGGATAAAACAAGGGTGGTATTTCTGTACAATGGACTATTATCCAGCCATAAAAATAATGAAATCTTGCTATTTCTGACAACATGGATGGATATTGAGGGCATTATGCTAAATGACATAAGTCAGAAGAAGACAAATACCATATGATCTCACTTACGTGTGGAATCTTTAAAAACAAACAAAAACAAAAACCAAGCTCATAGATACAGAGAACAGACTGATGGCTGCCACAGGTGTCAGTAGGGGAGGTGGGCAAATGGGTAAAGGGGATCAAAAGGTACAAACTTCCAGTTATAAAATAAGTGATCCTGACGTAATGTACAGCATGGAGACTACAGTTAATTATATCGTATTGCATATTTGAAAGGTGCTCAAATTGCTAAGAGAACAGATCTTAAAAGTTCTCATCACAAGAAAAAAATTTTGTAATTATGTACTATAACAGATGTTAACCAGATTTATTGTGGTCATCATTTTGCAATATATACATATATCAAATCATTATATTGTACACCTGAAACTAATATAATGTTATGTTTCAATTATACCTCAGTAAAAAAGAAATCATTAAGAAAAGCGTCTACAGATCCGATAGAGATGAAATAAAAATACAATATCAGGTAAAAAAATATAAAGCTAAAGTTAAAAATAAAACAAAACAAAAACAGGCTTGAACAATATTACTTAGCCAAAAGAAAAAAACAAGTCTGTGGTCTTACAGTAAGTTGAGTTGAATTTTTGACAGGTTATATTAGGGATGTCTGAGAGAAAGCCAGATAACTGTAGAACATTGCAGGCAGTTGTAAATAAAGCTCTGCTGTAATTGATATAAAAGTGATAGCCGAAACCAGGAGATGGACATAACTGCCAAGGAAGACAAGTACACAAGAAAAATGTCACTGCAGTCATTGAGCTTAATAAATTAGTATTTAAAATTTTCTTTTCAGTTTTTAGGAATAACTTCCATATAAGCAACAGAAGAACAACCATCAGAAAAGAGAGTATTGGGTGGGAAAATTGTCCTATTGTAATTATTCTCAAGTGTCACATTTAGGAGAAAAGCAATTAAGTTAAATTGGGTTGATGATAAAAATGTATCACCATCAGCATTAAGCACTTACTTAATTCATAACTAGTAAGTACCAGACTCTTCAAAGAACCCTTCGTGTCGCGGATTTCTATTGTGAGATATAAAAATCTACTGAATAGTCATAAAGTCTTCCTGAAATCAAAGACAACTTTAATACATACATGGAACTGTTAATTAAACTGGGATGTGCACACTCATTCACTTATCCATTTATTTTCATACATATATAATATACCTAGATAATAATATGTTTGTATTAATTTATATATATATATATACACACACACACACACACACACACACACACACACACACTTTAATATACATACAGGGTACCTGGAGATACTGTGGATTCTTTTCCAGACCATTGCAACAAAGCAAGTCACAAGATTTTTTTGGGTTCCCAGTGCATATAAAATTATGTTTACAAAATACTATAGTCTATTAAGTGTGCAACAGCCTTATGTCCAAGAAAATGTAAAATTATTGCTATAAATGGTTATCATCTGAGCCTTCAGGAAGCCGTAATCTTTCCGTTGGCGGAGGGTCTTGCCTCCATGCTGATACCGCTGACTGATCAGGGTGGTGACTGCTAAAGGCTGGGGTGGCCGTAACAATTTCTTAAAATACGACGACCATGAATTTGCAACACTGATTGACTCTTCCTTTCACGAATGATTTCTCTGTAGCCTGCAGTTCTGTTTGGTAGCATTTTAACCACAATGGAGCTTCTTTCAAAATTGGAGTCAGTATCTCATACCCTGCCTCTCTCTATTAACTAAGTTTATGGGATATTCTAAATGCTTTGTCGTCATTTCAATCTTCACAGCATCTTCATCAGGAGCAGATTCCATCTCAAGACACCACTTTCTTGCTCAACTATTAGAAACAACTCTTCATCCATTCAAGTTTTATGCTGAGATTGCGGCAAATTCAGTCACATCTCCAGGCTCCACTTCTAATTCTAGTTCTCTTGCTATTCCTACCACATCTTCACTGACTTCCTCCACTGAAGTCTTGAACCCATCAATGTTATCTATGAGGGCTGGAATCAACTTCCTCCAAACTCCTGTGTATGCTTCTATTTTGACTTCTTCTTATGAACCACAAATGTCCTTAATGGCATCTAGAATGGTGAATCCTTTCCAGAAGGTTTTCAGTTGACTTTACCCAGATTCCTCAGAGGAACCATTCTCTATGGTAACAACAGCCTTACAAAATATATTTCTTAAATAATAAGACTTGAAAGTAGAAATTACTCTGTGATCCATGGGCTGCACAATGGATGTTCTGTTAGCAGGCACGACAACAACTTTTATCTCATCGTATGTCTCCTTCAGAGCTTCAGACCAGGTGCATTGTTAATGTGCAGTAATATTTTGAAAAGAATTTTTTTCTTCTCAGCAGTAGGTTTCAACAATGGGCTTAAAATATCCAGTACACCATGTTGTAAACAGATGGGATGTTATCCAGGCTTTGTTGTTCCATTTAAAGAGCACACGCAGAGTAGATTTAGAAGAAGTGCCCTAGGATTTTCAGAATGGTAACTGAGCATGGAGTTAAACTTCAAGTCACCAGCTGCATTCGCCCCTAACATGACAGTCAGCCTGTCCTTTGCATTTTGAAGCCAGGCACTGACTTCTCCTCTCTAGCTAGGAAAGTCCCAGATGGCATCTTTTCCCAATAGAAGGCTGTTTTCTCTACATTAAAAATCTGTTGTTTAGTGTAGCCACCATCATGAATTATCTTAGCTAGGTCTTCTGGGTAACCTTCTGTAGCTTCTACATCAGCACTTGCTGCTTCACCTGGCACTTTCATGTTATGGAGATGGCTTCTTTCCTTAAACCTCATGAACCAACCTCTGCCAGCTTCAAACTTTTCTTCTGTAGCTTCCTCACCTCTCTTAGCCTTCAAAGAATTGAAGAGAGTTGGCGCTTTGCTCTGGATTAGGCTTTGGCTTGAGGGAATATTGTGGCTGATTTGATGTTCTATCCAGATCACTAAAACTTTCTTCGTATCAGCAAAAGAAATGTTTTGCTTTCTTATCATTTATGTGTTCACTGGAGGAGCAGTTTTAATTTTCTTCAAGAACTTTCTCTTTGCCCTCACAACTTGGCTAACTGTTTGGTGCAAGAACCCTAGCTTTCAGCCTGTCTCAGCTTTTGCCATGCTTCCCTCTCTAGCCTTAATTATTTATACCTTTTGATTTAAAGTGAGAGGAGTGTGACTCTTCTTTTCGCTTGAACACTTAGAGACCATTGTAGGGCTATTAATTGGCCTAATTTCAATACTGCTGTGTCTCAGAGAATATGGAGACCCGAGGAGAAGGAGAGAGATGCGGGAACAGCCGGTTAGTGGGGCAGTCAGAACACATTTCTCGATTAAGTTCTCCACCTTCTATGGATGTGGTTCTTGGCATCCCAAAACAATTACGTAGTAACATCAAAGGTCACTGATTACAGATCACCATAACAAGTACAATAGAAATGAAAAAGTCTGAAATATTTGGAGAATTGCCAAAATGTGATAGCGACACAAAGTGAACAAATGTTGGAAAAATGACACCAGTAGACTTGCTCTACACGGGGTTGCCACAAACCTTCAATTTGTAAAAATTTGTTTTTTAAAAATTAAAAAAATCAAACACACAGAAAAACAAACAAAAAACACCCAACATATCTGCAAAGCACAATAAAGCAAAACACAATAAAACAAGGTATGCCTGTACACACACATACTTGCCTTTGAACACATATTTAAATTTGGGGAGTTAAGGGAGAAGACTGAGTGTGGGATATAACATGCTAGTAGTTTTATCTAAGCCATTTACAGTTCCCATCTGGAAAACTTTAGAAGTCGATTTCCTGCAGATTCTCCTTTATATTCAAAATTGAAAGTTTTTTAAGTTAAATGAAAAGTAACTTATGTGCTATTTTGCCCTTCTCTTGATACTTTATATTTTCTATCTGTGGTCTTAACCAGGCCAACTTCTCGCTATAAGGAAAATGTACATGTTTTCATTCATCTACCTTGGACTGTGGGATGAGAAGACCCAGCAAGTACCAGTATTTTTCCTCTATGCTCCTTATTGCCTTGTCCATGGTAATCTCACAGTAACAGAATGAAATCCAAGTTTCCCATGATACAGGCTTCATCATCTATGATGATATTAAAAACAATGGAGAAAGTATTACCTTGGTTATGAGACAGGACCAGCGATCAGGGTACCGAGGTTTGAATTGTGGTTTTGGTGCTCATAACAGGTATGAACTTGCCACTTCTGTAAGAAGCAGCAAATAAAATTATCCAGTGGCTTCATAAGGTTATAATGAGGAAAAATATGAAGCACTTAACACAACACCTGGTCTATAATAAACATCCAATAAACTTGAGCTACTATAATAATGAGAACAATAGCTGATGTTCCAGAGCTACCGTGATCCTGGCACCACCAGCGGTAATACTATCTTCTTTCTCTAATTTGTCCATTGTCCTGCAGAAAACAAGTTCTGGCTTGATTTCCATTTACTGCTGTGATTTGAAATTGGTTTTGCTTCATAAGCTACAGTGTTCGATCTCCGTATTTCAGATATTTTCTGATTTTCACTCTTGTTCTTGCATTTTCTCCACTGCTGATTAAGAACACCAGAACTGGAGAAGGGAAATTGGGAACACTGCACATGACCAACAGCCTTAAGTTCTCACTGTCATTCAAGACAACTGGATAAAGGAGTAAAACCAGGAGGAAGGAACTTAGCACAGTGAAACTACCTGCAATTTAATACAGCCAAGCTGCAGAACCAAACCCAAAACAAAACATAATAGCTAAAAGTCATGTTTGTTTGAAGATTTATCTTAACTATACGTAGAAAAGAAGGAAAATACTTTTCACTCTTTAGTGCGGTATTTCCAAAAATAAAGGGCTAACATTTTCCAGAAACATTATATTGTTAATTGAGTAAGAAGCAAAGGGAAGCAAGAGCAACCAGAATTTTATTTCCATAGAAATGGACCAAATCTAAAATGAGTCCAGATATTTTAACATAATTTTTAGTGTGGTAGCTCCCTCAATTAGATTAGTGACCATTTAGTTCATTCATGAGAATTCTCCCATTTTGAGACAGGACTAAAGTTTCTAACCTCACACCAACCCATTGTAAGTATTAAAATAGCATGTCAAGATATATTTAATAAACCAGGGCCGCTTCCATATCTAGTAATTCTGAAATTCAAAGCAAGTAAAGATACATTTTTCTTAATTTTTCACCAATTAATTAGAGAATTGTACCTCTGGAAAAGGGAATTATATAACTTTTATATATTTGATTAATAACATGTGAAAATATTTAAAGGGTTCTTTTCTAAGTCCAGGGTAAAGAAAAATCTAATGTGGTATTTAGCTCAGTTCCCTAGAAAGAAACAGTCTGTTTTCGTGTGTGTGTGTGTGTGTGTGTGTGTGTGTGTGTGTGTGTGTGTGGTATGTGTGTGTTTCAATAGGTCTCTTGCATACACCTAAGGACACCAAGAATGAAGGATTTGCATTATGAATGTATGTCCTGAAAGCCATATTCAAATACAGATTTTGCTTTGCTTTGTTCATTTTATGTTTTACCAACTTTTGATATTTTTCTAAATGTTCTACAGAAAAAGAAATATTTCCTATCAGGAGTGATAATAAAGACTCAGGGTTTTATTTCAATCTCAAGTGTAATAAGACAGCGATAGAGAGGATTTTGGTAGATGGTGAATTGAACACAAATAGTTTATTTTCTGTTACCAACTCCAAATCTGCCTCTGTTGGTTCAAATTGCTGCTGAGCTTCTGCTGGCTGGGTTGGACACACAGAGTGTGGACGATCTGAGGATGAAAGATGATAGCCCACTGAGGGAACTCAATAGGCAGAGAGAGTGAGATCATTCAGAACAAAGAGAAGAAGCAACTAGCAAAGTAAGGATCCTCTCAGAGCCAAAAGACAACTTTCACAGAAAACTAATAAAATTATTATGGGGATTCAAGTACAGAACAAACAAAGCAAAGGGAAACAAAACAAAAACAGCAGCTATAAAACCACAATTATCAGGCTTCCCTGGTGGCGCAGTGGTTGAGAATCTGCCTGCCAATGCAGGGGACACGGGTTCGAGCCCTGGTCTGGGAAGGTCCCACATGCCGCGGAGCAACTGGGCCTGTGAGCCACAATTACTGAGCCTGCGCGTCTGGAGCTTGTGCTCCGCAACGAGAGGCCGTGATAGTGAGAGGCCCGCGCACCGCGATGAAGAGTGGTCCCCGCTCGCCGCAACTAGAGAAAGCCCTCGCACAGAAATGAAGACCCAACACAGCCATAAATAAATAAATAAATACTTAAAAAAAAACACACACACAATTGTCCAAATAACAATATGGAAGGTAAATCATAGGATAGGAATGAAATGTACTGCAAGTTTTTATGGAGGAAGAATATCAAAGTACTGTGTATAGAAAAAAAGTGAGAGAAATCTTGAGAAAAACATAAAATGATACGACCTGGGAATCTAACATATAAATCATAGGCATCCAGAAGAAGGGAAAAGACAAATGGAGGAGATGCATTAATTAAACAAATAATGGGAGAAGATTTCCTGAGGGCAAGAAAGATTTGAGTCTGCACGTTGGAAGAGCTCCCTACAGGCTGGACTGCACTGATGGAAACCCCTACCTAGACATATCATATGAAAATTACTGGGCTGTAAGTGCAGAGAGAAATCTCATAGGCCTCTGGGGAGAAAGGACAAGCCAAAAATGAAATGAATCACATAGTGATTATCCTTTGCTACGTCTGAAGCCGGTAGGCAGTAGCCAAGCATCTAGAGTCTCCTGAGGGAGTGGGACTGGGAACCTAGAATCCTGTATCAAAATGATACAATTTTCCTATCGGAGTAAAATAAAGTTTTAAAGATGTAGAGTTTGTAAAGTAAACCATACCGGTACTTCATCTGAAGAAAGTAATAGAGAAGAGGGTAACCAAACAGCAAATGGCCTGGAACAGAGACCTCAAAGATAGAGAAGAAATGATCACAAGCTCTGAGTCTCGTGCCCTTCCAACAGACACATGTGCACGCACATACAAACACACACTGGTGGGTACTCTAAGAATGTGCAGCAGAAGTGATAAAGAAGAAATACTGAAATATTGAAACAGCAGTATACTCCAAAGCAAATTCTAATAATGGTCCAGAGCACAACACACTACAGAATCATAGTAAACCTGGCTATGGGGAAGGTTTGAGGTGGGAGGGAGGTGATAAGCCAACTGCTTCATTTGGTAGAGGAAGTCTGGGAGAACCATGGGCACAAGGAAAGTAAACATATTCTACTAGTCTCTTCTGGCTAAAGTTGGGGGTTGAGGTGAGGATAGAGCAGGGAGGTAGTAGAGCTTTAAGGATCACTGAATATTTCTGGGGAAATATGTTTTTAAAAAATAATATATAGCAACATATATATCATTAGGAGTTAAAAGTAGAGGAAAATAACCATATAATATAATAAAATAATGTATGGAACTTCCAAATTAACAAGGAGAAATAAATATACTGGATTGAAAAATGATGAGTCTAAAGCAAAATTTAGAAAAGAACAAAAGAAGAAATAATAACACACATTAATTAATAAGTATTAAGTAAGATTGAAAGAATAAAACCATGTAAATCAGTCCCTATAATTAAATGATGAAATTTGCTCCTTAAAAATCCGAGACTGTCATATTAAATTTTAAAAAACAAGGTATCTGTATTTTTTTTAACAAGAAGAATACTTAATGTTACAAAGGAAAGTCGAAAATTTTTTAAGATGATGTAAAAATAACTTACAAATGCAAATGGAATACAGGAGTTACGATGTTATTTTCAGAAAAATCATAACAAAATATTAAAAACACGAAATAGTATAAACAAGAAAACTGTGTAAGGACGAAAGCAGGCACAAGTGACAAGGAGAACGTACCTCCAACAAACTTGTATTTACCAAACAGTATGGCATCATCTATAAACCAGGATATGATGGAAATAAAATGCACATAGAGGCTGAAATAAAATGCACATAGAGGCTTAAATAAAATACTTTTGGAATTTAAAAGACCTAGTAAACTTAGCATACAAAGGATAAGAAGAAATGAACAGTACACTCAAGGCTTTTGATTTAACGTACGAATATAGAACTCTACAGCCTTTGAACAATGTGTGTGAATGTGCATTTGTGTCTGTATGTTCTATGTCTACAGAATATTTTACATATCCATCACATAATTGGGCACAAACAAAAACAACTTTTTAAAAAATTAGTTTATAAATGAACAAACATCGTTACTTGGAAATTAAAATAAAAATAAACCAGATTAAATTGCCCTTGGATCAAAAGGAAATCACTAACTAGCAAGAAATAATGAAAAAGCTAACACTTCTGAACAAAACTGATGAGACACAGTGAAAGCTGTCCTAGGAATGAAATGTATGGCCTTAAATGTTTTCTTTATTAAAAAAGAAAGATGAAACGATAGAACTTAATACAAATAGAAGCAAATGGAAAGAGAACTACAGAGTATAACGAAATAAACAAGATGGAAGAATTAATAAGGTTAAAGCCTGAAATTAATGAAATAGAAAAAAAAATAGCAGGAAAGATATATAAAGCCTAAGATGTGTTTTTAAGATCAACACTTTGCAAGCCTGATGAATATTTTTAAAAAGAAGGGGAACTAAACAGACATATTAGGAATAAGAACAGATAAATAAATACAAATATGAGACAGATTAAAAGAAGGAGAAGAAAATACTATACACTCTGATGGCAGCAGATTTGAAATCTTAGAGAAAATGGACAGTTTCTATTCCAGTTTCTAATATTAACTCAAGAAGAATTAGACCACTTGAATAACTCTATTACCAGAGTAGAGATTTGGAGAGAGAATAAATATGTACCATTGAAAAAGGCATTAAGAACAGCTGGGCTCACAGATGAAACTGCTATCATTCTTAAAGAAGCCATAATTTCCATTTTATTTAAAATGCATTTGAATTTAGAAAAACATAGAAAGTTCTCAAATTCATTTTTAAGATTAAATCAAATTCATTTATTGATTAAAAAATGAAACTTGAAAACCATTCTCATTGCATAAGTAAAACGTCTAATTAAAAGATTAACACAAAAATGTATTAAAATAATAATACCTTATTACCAAGTAGAATTTATTTTGGAAATGAATTTAACCCCATTCAGCATATGAATTTAACATATTTTCAGTTAGAGTCAGGACAGGTTTTGCTGTTGTAGTTATTTTGTAAGATACTTGTAGAGAAGAAAAAATGTCTAAAGCAGCTATGAAAACACTGGGGTGTGTTTGTGTGTGTGTGTGTGTGTGTGTGTGTGTGTGTTTAGGAGACATGGGCTTTCCTTACAAGGGTCCAGACTATGCTTTAAAGATATATCCTATAGATGTGGGATATATAAAAATATCAAAGGAATGGAATAGAAAATATGAAAAGAGATCCCTATATGTTTAGTATGTGACAAAACTGATGCTTCCATCCTGTGGGAAAGGTATGGATTCTTTAATAAACTGCTTGCACAACTGATTATTCACGTTGAAAGAAATATAAAAGGATATGAATCTTTTACTGTATACAAAATTAAATGCTAGATGGATTAAAACTGAAATATGAAAAGTAAAATAATTACAATCCTTCAGAAACATATACCATAGTATATTTAAAATATTAAATATCCCAAAAGAGTAAAACTAATTTGTAGCTACATTCATAAAAACGAACACATTGCATAAACATAATAGTAAACAAAATGTGCAGAGCAGTATACTCGGAATGGATCCATTAATACAAGGGTCATGAAGAGAACTAAACAATACATTGTTCAGGAATATGCATATATATTTTAAAGCTATAAACAAAAGGAAAAGGATTATTAACACAAAAATGCAAGATGTTGATTATCCACAGGAGGGTAAAAATGAGATGTTATTGGGAGAAAATGCTATAATAATTAAGCTGAGGTGGCACACACAGATGTTCAGTATACTCAAACATTACATATATATTATAGAAAGCTACATATATACATATATAATACATATTTATGACAAACTCAGAATTATAAAAATTTGGAAGACTGCATGTCTACTTTAGGGGTTGGGAGCATTTCTTAACCACAACTGGAAACCCAGAAGTTGTAGTAAATACATTTGTATAAATAAACATAAATCTTTTTGTACAGCACATGATGTCATAAATAAATGCAACACACAAGCAATAAATTTGGGAAAATATATTAAAATGTACAGAGCATATATATATATAAAATGCAACAAGTCTTTTCAAATTGACCAAGGTAGGTAAATGATTTAATAGAGACATAGAGAAAATACAGGAATAAGCAATTTATAAAAAATCAAATCAAAATGATTAGCAAGTATATAAAAAGACATTCAAACACATTAGCTGCTAGGTTAAGGCAAATTAAAGCGAAATGGGATATCACTTGCAACTCATTAGCTGGAAAGTATTAAAATAAATACTTTTAATATTTTAAAATATTAAAACAATTCAAGGAGTGCTAAAACATACTGGCAAGGATATGGTAGAAAAGGTGGTCAATTATTTTGTTGATGAAAATTATTACAACCTTTGAGGAAAGCAATTCAGAAGAAAATTTAAGAAAGTATTTTCTTTGACTCAGCAATACTACATCTGGGAAAACATGACATGGAAATAAAAGCTCCATTATGGCATAATACTTGAACAAGGTTTTTACTGCAACATCGTTCCTACTGGCAAAACCTGGAGGCAAAAATGAACGTCCACAAACAAAGGAAAGGCTGAATAATTTATAGCTTATCCACACAATCGAATATTATGCAGCCATTAAAATGCAACTAAACCAGTTGACCTGGAAAGATTTCTACAAGGTACATTTAAAGAAGAAAAGCAAAATGCAAACTCATGTATATTCTAAGTCTACTGTTTTATAAAACTCATTTTAAAGTCCTATATAAGTCTAGTATATACATTTATACCTGATGAGACTAGCATAGAGAAAATCACGAAGGAATGCATAGGAGGTGGTCAACGTAAGTAACCAGTGGTTGTAAGAAGTTATAATGTGCGTACAGAATGGGGAGGAGTGGCACATGTGGGAACAAAAAAATAAACCAACAACCTGCATTCTAAAAATCAAATTAGAATGTGACTATATTTGTGATTTTATATAAAATTATTTGTGTATATAATGCAATTTAAAAATATTGTAGGGCTTCCCTAGTGGCACAGTGGTTAAGAATCCGCCTGCCAATGCAGGGGACATGAGTTCGAGCCCTGGTCCGGGAAGATCCCACATGTCGTGGAGCAATGAAGCCCGTGCACCACAACTACTGAGCCTGCGCTCTACAGCCCGCGAGCCACAACTACTGAGCGCGCACGCCTAGAGCCTGTGCTCCGCAACAAAGAGAAGCCACCGTAATGAGAAGCCCGCGCACCGGAATGAAGTGTAGCCCCTGCTCGCCACAACTAGAGAAAGCCCGCGTGCAGCTACAAAGACCCAATGCAGCCAAAAAATAAATAAATAAATTTTAAAAATAAATAAATAAAATTAATTAATTAATTAATAAAAATAAAAATATTGTAGTGATAGAGATTGGCCATATTTCTTAGGGGAAAAATAATTTTTCCCCTATCGCCTAACATAAATGTAAATAAAAATGGGTTAAGTATAGAATTAATCCACAATAAAAAATAGAAGAAAAGGCACGGAATTCAGGTTTTAAAAACTAGAAGTGCAAGAGGGATTTTTGGCAAGATCAGAATACACATTTCATTTAGTTTCACTGATTCTATCTATAAAGTTCAACTTCCATAAAAAGTACCCTGACATTTCACATGACTGGAAATTCTATATAAACAGAGTGGCCATATTAAAAAATCACACACACACACACTCACACAGAGAAGTTATCTGTAACAATTAGAGAAATTTTTTCCAATGACCTGAAGGAAAAGTAATATAAATGATCTAATTGCAAAAATTAAACATCAGAATTATTTCTAACTAATAATAAGCTGCACTTCACATTTTTTAGTCTGTTCTCTGATTATCACAGCTGATCTCTAAGTGTTGAAGTCGTATGCCACTTCCATTCTGGTAAACATCACTTAACATCACTTAAGAATTGATTCGTTTGGTTGTATTGTCAAATAATAAATTCTTTCTGAAAAGGTAGCTAGAAATTTTACATCAGTATCATAGCAATGCTTAGTTGGCTTTCTTGTTTCAGAGAAATCTATACTTTACATTTATGCATATGCAACAGTGAAATAATTTCTGTGTTATAATCGCAATATGCAACTGACTACACATTACTCCTCATCTAAACAACGGAGTAAAATTTGAGGGAGGTTTTGATCAAAGTAAGCATAGCCTATAAATGTGTTGGCAACACATTAGAAGGAAAGTTGACAGAAAGGGAAACCTGTGGACTTGAGATGTGTTTTTTTCCCATATGTAAATATGAATAACAGAAATATTTAGTAAGTTTGTTTTAGGGCTCAGAAGGTTAACTCTTTACTCTGACTCTGATGTATATCACCTCTAACTTTGAATTCTTCAAAGGTGTGTCTAAGGCCTCTTATCATCAATAATCAAAGACCTGACACTTTCTGGATCACACACACACACACACACACACACACGCAAACCCCACTGATCACATTTTTAAAAATATGTTCTCACTGTATTTATTCTCATCTTAACTTGGGAACATCAAATTCAGACTTTTATAGAGAGCACATCTGTCACTAGATAATGAAAAATAGCTTATGTGTTTTTCAGAAATTTGAAGTGAGTTGATTTTATTTTAAGGAGAAAAGGAAGGCTTGCTCCAGTGGCCATATATTGGATGACATAGCGGCTCTGAGGAACTCCTTCGGATTTCAGTTCCTTTGGGTGAATGCACTGGGAATCCTGCCAAGCCTAGCATTTTGCCTGGCAAATGCTGGTTATACTAAACCCTAATCAGCCAGAGGTCCTCAGATCAATCCAGTTATGCCAATTTTATTTCTTAATGCATCACTATCAGGATTATCTTTTTAAAATAAGCCCCGCACTACATTTCTTTTTCTGTTCAGATGTAAGGGAAAGGTAATTTGTGGCTATATGCATCTCTATGTAAAATTCAGATACTCCTCTCTCTTCCCATGTCTACTAGACTGAGTCTCAATATTGTGGTGATAGGTATGAGCCACAAAACCAGCTCTCAGCATTCTGACAAGGCTTCCTTGGCTGCAGAGGAAATGTTCTGGAAGATTATTCTTTCTTTGGTACAATGCCCTGGGTATTTCATTATAAACATATTATCAAAAGCACAGTTAAAGAAAGAGAAGACAACCCATAGCCAAAATATACAAAGAACTTTTGAAACTCAACAATAAGACACTTAACAACTTGACTGAAAAAATGGGCAAAAGGTCTGGACAGACAACTCACCTAAAAAGACATACAGATGGGAAATACGCATA
The DNA here is from genome assembly GCF_949987535.1 of Balaenoptera acutorostrata. Classification (NCBI taxonomy): domain Eukaryota; kingdom Metazoa; phylum Chordata; class Mammalia; order Artiodactyla; family Balaenopteridae; genus Balaenoptera; species Balaenoptera acutorostrata. The sequence goes on along the minus strand of NC_080084.1, from coordinate 37,479,749 downwards.
TGAAAAGATACTCAACATCTTATCTCATTAGGGAATTGCAATGAAAACAACGACACCACTACACACCTACTAGAATGATGAAAATCCAAACCATGCCAAAACCACCAAATACTAATGAGGATGTGGAGAAACAGGAACTCTCACTCATTGCTGGTGGGAATGCAAAATGGTCCAGCCACTTTGGAAGACAGTTTGGAGGTTTTTTTACAAAACTAAATAAAATCTCACCAGCATTTGTTCTCCTGCCCAGATGAGTTGAAAACTTATGTCCACATAAATGCTGCACATAGATGTTTACAGCTGCTTCATTTATGATCACCAGAGATGTCTTTCAGTGGGTGAATGGATAAATGAACTGTGATACCTCCAGATAATGGAATATTATTCAGCACTAAAAAGAAATGAGCTATCAAGCCATGAAAACACATAGAGGAATCTTAAATGCACATTACAACGTGTAAGAGGCCAGGCTGCAAAGGTTACATACTGTGTAATTCTAACTACAATTGACCCTTGAACAACAGGGGTCTGAACTGCTCAGGTCCACTTATACATGGATTTCTTTTCGCTAAATACATACAGCACCACACGATTTGAGGTTGGCTGAATCTGTATCTGCAGAATTGCACATACAGAGGGCCAACTATAAAATTATACAGAAATTTTTGACTATGGGGGCGGTTGGCACCCCTTAACCCCCATATTGTTCAAGGATCAACTCTATATGACCTTCTGGAAAAGGTAAAGTTCCGGAGACATTAAAAAACATCAGTGGTAGCTAGGAGCGTGGAGGAAGGGATAAAAAGGCAAAACACTGAGGATTTTGAGGGCAGTGAAACCATTCTGTATGATATTTTAATGGTGGATATATATGACTATACACTTGTCAAAACCCATAGAATGTACATCAAAGGTGAACCAGTGGAGTTTGGTGACAGGGACGTACCACTGTAGGTGCATTGATCGTAACAAATTACCACCTGGCATGGGATTTCACATTGGCAAGGCTGGGGGTACTGAGGGCAGAGAGTATAAGGAATTCTGTATTTTCTGCTCAATTTTGCTATGAATCTAAAACTACTATAAAATGTCTATTTTAAAAAATGCACAGTAACTTTTGAACTGCCTTTTTAATAGATTTTTTTAAAATATGGTGTCTCATACAACAACCAATATTTCTATAGTTTGCTTATAGTTGCAATATGAAGGATCACGTTTTTCAATTAATAACTGACTAGTTTAAATCCTAGAAAATAACTGCTTTGGCTTTTTTGACCTTTAAAAAGGGCAACTTAATAAGTTACAATTTAATGAAAAGAGCACTTAAAATTCAGTATTATTCTGACAAATTTAAGTACCTGTTAATCCTTTTAAATCGTTTTCTACCATTCCCTGGATCCCATTTTCCTCAAACTATTTATTAGCCCTCTACCACACTTGACTCTAGTCAGTATGTTACTTGAAATTGTATCGGTAGATAATAAAAATATATTTAATTTTAATGTATACTGAAGAATATGAATATTTCAAGCTCACATCTGTTTTCACTTTCTCGTTATACGAAATTATAAACATTTTTGATGCTGAGACTATGCTTTCTTCACATTTCATCATCTACTGTTTTCCTAAGTACCACTATCTGCATCCAGTGAAGACTTAAAAAAATATTTTGAATGATAATTGATGGCTATAGGTTCAGGAACTATAGAATAATTCTTTGTAACTATTTCTTGCCTTCAAGATAAAGTTGTACAAAAAAGTTCTCCCTGAGATTGCAGACTTTTTTTACTGCCTTGATCAATAACCTGGGCCATGTGAATGATAATCATAAAATTCCTCACCCTGAATAGAGCATCTGCCCTACTCCTTAAGGAGACATAGAGAACAGCCCCTGTAATGCCCAAAGGCTGTTTCTTGACATCTGGCAGCAATCTCTCTATCCATGTTTTGAGCCCAAAAGGTGACAGATGAGAGAATGTTTGACAACAGGGCATGATCACCACTTCAAATCTATGTGCACAATGATGGGAATATCAAGATCATCATGGACATATAATAAACCCTTGCAATAAACATTTCTCCTAGCTCTGCAATGATGTTTATTACAGGACAGTTCTTAAACTGCTCAAAGAAAATAACTGTATTTGAAATAGAAATTAAGCAATATGCAAGTCCTTTTACTATAAAATAATAGACCTTATGCATGATAGCAAACTGGGTTTTTTCCATTTCATCTGTAACTTGAACAATACACAGAAAGGATAATTTCAAGATTTTAAAATAATTTTAGTGCACTCTACTAATTCAGAACTCCTCATAAAATATCTGAGTTTCTATGTGGTTTATTCAAAAGGGAGTACAATCTTGTTTTAACCACAAGCTCTTGTTCTTATATATAAATAAGACTGCATATATTTAAATGTGAAATCTTACCCTAAACTGCTGCATTTTTCTCTACAGAATAATGATTGTATCTTTTATCTCAGGAAAAGGAAGGTTTTCTGTTGCTCACACATCATTTCTAGTTAAGAAATAGGTTCATGTTAGAAAATCCTTCAAAGGACAGTTAACATAAAATCCCTTAGCTATAACCCATCACCTCCCAAAGAGAAACTACAACGGACAGTAAACAGTGTGCAGGAATGACCCTGTGGCTGTGTTGAGTCCGTGATTTCCATGTGCTGGACTGACTTCTGGCCCCATCTCTTAACTCCACTCAGCCTCTTTCAGTGACCCTTGGCAGTCTCCAACTACTCAAGCTGCAAACAGACTGAAACCAATTTGTTGTCCTTATGTTTTTAAAGCCACTAGTCCGGTATGCTAATTAGAAATAAATCGCTTGACCCGTAAAAGAAACGGCAGGAAACCTGAAATGAAGGCATTATCCAACACTTCATGCTCCTTAGTGATGCCATTTTAAATATTTCAGACAGCCTATAAATAATTAAAACCTCACCGCAGCAAATTATGTCCTATTATGCAAATAAATAGCCTCCTCCCCGGTTTCATTAAAGATTCTAGATGACAAGCTGAACGGTTTCAACAGAGCAAGGTACTGCAGTGAGGCGAGAAATCTTTCAATATTTTTTTTAATTGTGAGTGCCAAGTTTCATGTGGATTTTTACTTTAACACTTTAATTTGCATGAGCAAATAAACCTTTAGTAAACCTTTTGTAGGCGGAGGAAATGCATCATTTAATTAAATTTGATTTGTTGTGAAACTATCGTGCCTCATGAATATTTAAGGACCACAAACTCTCTCTTTTACTAAAAAGAGTACACTATTTTAAGGAAGGAAGCAATTTTCAAGAAATTGACAGTCTCTGAGAGATTACAAATAATCAATACATATTCAGATAAACTTTTCACTACAACTGACAAACCCTTGCACATATACAAGTTTTAATAGCATGCTTACACTTACCCACTTCAGGTCAATTTTTATGTAAAATTTTTAAACCAGTGATATAAAAAACAGGTTAAGTGTGAATGTTTCAGAATTTGTCAAAAATGTTCAGTCTTATTTTCTGTTTTTAAGGTATTTTATTCGTGCTAAATGAAAAGAACCCCAAGGTTTATATAGTAGGATATAGTTACTGTAAAACACTGCAGGGGGGAAACTCCCTATTTTTAGTTTAAAAATACTCTATATATCATACCTAAATACTATACAATAGAGAAATGAGCTGCAAAGTATAGAAATATATCTGCCCATAAAGGATTAAAATATTACCTTCCTCTGAAGCACAGCCTCTCATTTTGACTTCAATTAGAATATTATAAACATCAAAGGAAATTCTTCTATAATTGTTTTACTGGCAATCGATTACTAAGGCAATGTCTGTCACTTTGTAACATACTTACAGAGCAATGCTTATTGCAATAATTAAGGTGACTTTCTCTCACACAGACTGGAGGGTTTTTAAAATTCACCGTAGGGCTTCCCTGGTGGCGCAGTGGTTAAGAATCCGCCTGCCAATGCAGGGGACACGGGTTCAAGCCCTGGTCTGGGAAGGTTCCACATGCCGCGGAGCAACTAAGCCCGTGCGCCACAACTACTGAGCCTGCGCGCTAGAGCCCGCGAGCCACAACTACTGAGCCCGTGTGCCGCAACTACGGAGCCCGCAAGCCACAACTACTGAGTCCGTGTGCCTAGAGCCCGTGCTCTGCAGCAAGAGAAGCCAGCGCAATGAGAAGCCCGCGCACTGCAACGAAGAGTAGCCCCCGCTCGCCGCAACTAGAGAAAGCCCGTGCGCAGCAACGAAGACCCAACACAGCCAAAAATAAATAAATAAATAATGAGTCAGCGTATTAAAAAATAAAGAAAAGAAAATACACCCTACATAGTGTTTATTAACAATTAGTGAAGGCCACTGTAAGTTTGAAAAATGTGTTACATGCGGTATAAGATTATGATTCTATGAAATCTAAATGAAAAATAGGTTATCTCCTCTAAAAAATAAGAGGTTAATAATACAATTATTTATTAGTAATATTAATATAAATAACCCCTATGATATTTCTATTCTAAAATGTTGTGATATATTAATTCAGTTATAGGTTGAAAGAAGTCCTGATCTTTTTAGAAAATAATTTTGATATAATCATGATATTTTGGAAATCCATGAAGGCCGTTAGTACAGCCAATAGTCAATGTGATATAATGGTACTTGCTAAATAAAGGAGTAATTCAGTAATTATTATTATTTTTTCAGAGGCTTGGACTTTGCCAATTCCTCAAACTATCAAGGACCATCCCAATTCCCAACAGATAAACTGCCACTTATTTTGAAAAAGTAAATTCACCCCTCTCCATCCACCTCGTGCATTCACCAAAACCTCTGATTCCAACCTTTTATCCTTTATTCTGATCTCAGAAGAGGTCCCCCTCCTCTAGATCATCCCTTCAACAGGCTTGTCATCGTATTTCCTCATTGCTCATCTAGGCAATTCCTCAGTCATAACTAACTTGACCTTATTCTATTTTCAACTTCTCTTTCTCTGCCAACTCTCCCTTATCATTCTCTCTTCCCATCAACATAAATGAATAAGCAAACAAGTCAATAAATGATCCCCACACAGACAAATAAGATCAAGAGCAAAAGCTTTCCCTTTGCTCTGGGCTCCCAACTCTCATTTTCTCCCACTCCTTGTTAATGAATTCCATTCCCAGCACATAAATTTCTGAAAACAGGAATGGACATTAATATTTTTACTTTCTAAATTTCCACTAACTACTGACTCCTAATATAGCTTCTGCCATGAGTAACTGTCATGGGCAGTGCTTTCTGAAATGATCTGTTTCGTGACACTAGCGTACACTGTTCTTGAACTCCCTGTGGGTTTTGATACTCTTTAACAATTTAGTCCTGACAATAGGTCTTTCTTGGTTTCCCCTCATGACCTTCTCCCAGTCTCTTCACTGCTTCTTCTTTGCTCTTGTGTCCCTTTTCAGGATTATATTCAGTCTCCCCTCCTAACTCTACTCTGAGATGACAGAATCTATGTCCACGGTTTTAACAACCAATTCCATATCTACAAGGCCCGCACTTATTTCTATGTGTGCTTTTTTGTAAAATCTAAATATCTAGCTGCCTGTCATAGGACTTCACCCGGATGTTCTGTAACTCTTCACAATGTCTTAATTTCACCCCCCCAATATCTCAAAAATCTATCTTCTTTTCAATATTCTAACTACTGTTTCTTAGTTCAGTATTTGGGGGGATAACGTGGAAGGATTGTGGGTTGATAGATGGGAAAAATGGATACATACACAGATAGTCACCAAATGGTCTAGCTTTCATCATCTCAAATATAATGACTCAGTTGGTTTCTCCATTCCTCCCTCCCAATATTTGCTGATGTTGACAGTAATTTCTTACATTGAAAATCTTTTCAGGTTATTCTTCTGAGTAAAATTTTTAGTTATTCTTCTCACGCACAGAATAAAAGTTCAGATGTCTTAGCATAGCACATAGTGTCACCGTGATTAGACCCACTGTTCTCTGTTTCCATTTTCTTCTCATCCCCACCCCATATCTCCATCTCCTCTGTTGGCCTACTGAGTTCCCAATAACCCCCTAACTCCCGCTCAGGCATTGCCCTTACCATGAAACTTAACCTTGAAACACCCAGATACTAAGTTCATCACTACCTTCTCTGAAGGGCTTTGCTCCTTCCATTTAACCTCTACTCATGTATCCCACCACAGTGTAACCAACTGTTACATGAATTTTCCCCCAGCGAGACTGAGAGTATCTTATCTTTGTATCCTCTGCACTCAGCCTGGCATTTACCACATATATGATAAATTCCATATTAAATGATCTTAAATTAAACTGATCTGATTATACATTGTTAGTTATTCAAAAGAAACAATCAATTCCATAGACGAGAGGACAATACAGAAGGGAAGAAACTATATTTCATGGTTTCATAGTACCATGAAGAGAGTACTGGCTTGAAGATTAAGAGACAGCAATTCAAATCCCTTTCCAGTCTTCCGCAAATCATTTAATTTCACTGAGGTGCAGCTACCTTACCTTTAAATTTAGAAAATAAATACTTTATAAAAACATAGAAGTTAGGCATATAAAGTCTGTAGAATGGGGCCTGATATAAAATGTTCACTGGGAAAAAGTCTTATCTACTATTAGTATTTTCAATTACTTTATGGTGATCCTTCCCTAAGAAAAACCCTTCCCCGATGGCTGATTGTTGGTTAAATTACAAAATTAAAGATTCTCTGATCTGGATAAAATTTTGTGTCAATTAACTATAATCTATTCTTAGATACTTAACACAGCAATCTATAGAATATATTTATATATTTTTATGATTGAATCCATCCAGTTATTTCTACACCCTAGTTTTTCATAGGAGATAAAGAAAATAAGTAAAAATGGGTATGGTTACTTAGAATGCTTGGTGAAGTGGGTGGGAAGACAAAGGTTGAACGATTCTTAGAAAGATGTTGATCTTACAGACAGATTACTGTAAAAGCTTGGACCAAAATAATTGAACTGGTATAAAGTAGTATAAATATAAAGGACCATTACTGATGGCAATAATGCTGAGATTATGTCAGTTAATACTATTTGTCATAAGATGTCATCATGTGCTAGATCATAAAGAATGCAATTTCATGTTTTGCTAAAAATTGCATGTTAAGGAAAAGAGAGTAAAAAGAAATCCGTCTCGTAGAATAAGACTAGCTGAGAGTCAGATTAAGAAAAGTACTGTATTGACAGGAATCCATGAGAACTATTTAAAAAGCTTGTAGTAGCGTTAAATAACTTACCCTCCAATTTACATGTGACCGTAAGTGAGCATTAGTGCTTGGCGTATTATATATATCTGATTATAAGTTTTATTGTCGTTGCTTGTTTCTTTTGTAGTTTATATTTTTATATTAAGAAACATTATCATAACTTTCATATTGATGCTACTTATTACATATGCTAGTTCTTCGTACTCCTTCAGGCTAGTAATTAGCTAGGGTAGTAGAGCTGCTGTACAACCAAAGTCTATGTTTTATGCCAGTTTAACATGATTAAAGTTGATTTCTCATTTACTGCAATGTTTCATTGCAGGTAATTCTGGTGTTCATTTACATACTGTCATTCAGGGAGGCAGACTTCTGCCGTCTGACAACTGCATGCATCTTGAGGATCTACACAGTCAGTGGGTGGAGAAAGGGCAAGAAGGATGTGGGCTGTGAGGCGTGTAAAGGCAAGTTCCGGGAATGATGCGTATTATCTCCTTTGACATTCTATTAGCTCGGGCTCAACCACATGGCTGGAATGGGCCTGAAAGGGACTAGGGCATGGACCTCATATGCCTAATAATGGAGAAGTAACGGACATTGGGTTGGTGAACAGGTAGGCGAGCTTTCCTATAATGGTTTCCTCAAATTTATCAGTGTTCTTTTTTTTATTTTCGAATCCCAGCAACTCCTACCTCATGGTTAGCAATGATATCCTTTCTTACCCTACACTCGCATCATGGATTTTCACTTTCAAATAATATTAACACTGTTAATAATCTTATATTATAGACTCATGTAAGTTTTACATCTATCAGTTTATTTAAGCCTCAAAACATTCCCTCAAAAAAAGGATTATCTCAATTTTCTAGGAAAAGAAACTGATAACAAGAGAGTTCCAAAATAAGATAACCAGTCAAGCAAGGCTAAAATCCGTTCTCTAAATCGTTCTTGTGCTACATACTATTTTACTTTTAAAGTAAAATTATGGGTGATCCTTTTTTTTAAATGCTGATTTTTATGCTATAGTCCAAGCACCATGCAAATATAATATTTCTTACGTAAAAAGCGAGGGTACTTTCAAATGTATACATCTTTTTAAAAATGTTTATCCCATATTGATTTTTTAAATTAATTAATTAATTAATTTTATTTTTGGCTGTGTTGGGTCTTCGTTGCTGCGCGCGGGCTTTCTCTAGTTGCAGCGAGCGGGGGCTGCTCTTTGTTGCGGTGCACGGGCCTCTCATTGCAGTGGCTTCTCTTGTTGCGGAGCACGGGCTCTAGGCATGCAGGCTTCAGTAGTTGTGGCTCGCGGGCTCAGTAGTTGTGGCTCGTGGGCTCTAGAGCGCAGGCTCAGTAGTTGTGGCGCACGGGCTTAGTTGCCCCACGGCATGTGGGATCTTCCCGGACCAGGGCTCGAACCCGTGTCCCCTGCATTGGCAGGCAGATTCTTAACCACTGTGCCACCAGGGAAGTCCTGATTTTTCTTAATATAATCTTAATGGTGTAGAATATCTTTCCATTATTTGCAATCATAATAAATATGAAAATCTTTAGGCATTATTTTAAGCCTATGGCTGTCATTGACAAGAAGTTTCAGAGTAATATGAACAGAAACTATCACTAATATATTTGGTCTTCAAGTATTTAGCAGGTTTTTCCTTCTCAAATTGAAATAATTACTTGTAAAACTGTACTGCATATATTTTAAATAGAATATTTTAAATTGCAGCTAACCTTGACACGTTTAATTGAGCTATTTATTTTTAAGTTTTTTGTTTCGTGACATAAGAATGTTGACTAATTTAAACCTGCTTAAATATTTTTATATATTTATGTATTTATCCTCTCAGAAAAATTAGCAGGTCAACTTTACTAAGTGTACAGAACTCTCTGCTCTATGCTATCTTAAATTTTGTCTTCCTCTTATTTTTCCTACCTTAATTTTCTACTTCTATTAATATATTCAGTTATTCCTCATCTCATTTTCCTTATATATTTTATAAGTTGCTATAATTCTCTTTATTATGAGATATACACACCTATGTAGTTTCTTCGAGCAGACTTAAAACAATAAATTATATTTAGTCATTAGTAGTCTCTGCATAGCTTCTATGTGCAGCTCTCAATATTATGCTAAAAGATGAGTAATTCCAGGTGAGAACGTAGGAGAATAATTCAAAGATACTAAGTCAGTTTGTCGTTTATTATGAGTAATTATTTGGACTAAAGTGCATATAAAATAGATGTTCTTCGGGTACTATCACAACTAGGTTGTGCAAATGAGATTGAGTTAAAATGCACTTCTGCTTATTCATTTTCTAATCACAAATTGATTTGGAGATAATTGTAAATTCACATGCAGTTGTATGAAATAATACAAAAAGATCCCAAGTGTCTTTTTCCCAGCTTCTCCCAACAGTAATCTCTTACAAAACTACCGTACCATATCACAACCTGGACACTGACACTCAAACTCAAGATGCAGAATATTTCCATCACCATTAGGATCACTCACTGCATTAGTTTCTTAGCATTGCCCTCACAAATCACCACAAATTGTGTGGCTTAAACAACAGAAATTAATCCTCTCGTACTGCTGGAGGCCAAAAATCTGAAACCAAGGTGTCAGTAGGGCTGTCTTTAGCTTTCAGAAGTTTTCAGAAGTTCAATTATGCTTGATATGGATTTCTTGGATTTCTCGTTTAAGGTTTGCTCAACTCCATGATTCTGTATTTTCATGAGGTTGCCAAATTTGGCACAAGTTTTCCAATTCATTATTTTTTTCAACTACCTTTTTTTTAGCCTTGCTTCCTTTCTCCTCTCCTTCAGGAGCTCCAGTTACACAATTTTTTAAAAAATATTTTTTGTTATAGTTACATAGATCCCTGAAGCTCTGTAATTCTTTTCTCTGTTGTTTGGATTAGGTAATTTATCTCATTTTATCTTGCAGTTCACTGATTTTTTACTCTGCCTCTTCCATTCTGCTGTTATGCCTCTCTACTAAACTTTTTATATCAGTTATTTCATTTTTAAATGCTCAAATTTCCCCTTGGTTCTTTACAACTTCCAGTTTTTTGCTGGCACTTTCTATTTGTAATTGCTTACTAAAGCATTTTACCATGCATTTTATCATGGCTGCTTTACCACTTTTTAAGTTAATGCTACCTCTCTGTTAACTTGATATGTGTATCTGGTGATTGTCTTTTTCATTCACTTCTAGATCTTCCTGGCTCTTGGTATGACACATGATTTTCGATTCAAATATGGTCATTTCCTAGTATGTTATGAGACTCTTATTGAAACCTCTGATTTTAGTTGGCTTTCTCTGATTTCACTTGGGCAGGAGAAGGGGATGGACACTACCTCATTACTGGTAGGTGGAGTGAGAAGTCCAGATTCCCCAATTAGTCAGTCTCATGACACCTGATAGGATTCTCCACTCAGGCTCTTCTGACCCCATCCCAGGAGGGAAGAAGAGGGATGTCTCCCCACGTGATCTCTGCTGACACAATGGTGGCGTGGTGAGGAGGGTTTGGGACCTCATTATAGCCTCAAGGGGAAGGAACACTAAGCTCCCCACTCAACCTTCATCAGCGGGCCTGCGGGGTCATACTTTTCTTTTTCTGTGACATTTCCCTGGAATTGATGGCTTATGTCTGAAAGTGTTATGTCTTGCTAGGCTGCCCCTTTCCTGGCCCTTTAGCTCGAAAATGCAAGCTTCTGTTGGCGTCTGTATTTGTCTGCACCCATCACATTTCTGGGTGGCTCGCTTCTTCAGAAACAAGTCATAAATACATGAGATAAAGAGAAAATATAGAAACTAATCGTCAAGGTTTTCTTCAGGCTCTAGTGTCACTAGCTGCTCTGAGTTCTTCTCTCCACCTTTCAAAGTCTTCATATGTTTGGTTTGCATGTCATTTCCAGGGATTTGAGGTGTGCTTAGAAGGGAAAAATACATCTCTTCCATCTTCCTGGAAGCAGAAGCCCATTTAATTTAAGGTTAGATCAAGGGAACACATTTTGAAACAAATGCTAATTTGCTGTATCAAATACTCGTAATGAAATATATGAGCTTAGCTTTTCTATATTTTGAGTTATCTGTATCGGAGCTGAGTTATCTGTTAGAGCTCTCACCGAGTAGCAAACACTTGCATGTTTTTGCATTGGGAAATTAAATCTTTAACACTGCAATAAAAATTCCTCAGAAAATTATTTAAAGGCTATTATTATCATTTAGATATAACAAATAGGTTTTATTGGAAAATCCAGTCATTTTGTTGATATTTTCTTTATCCTTCAAGTATTTTACAATGATTATAAATCAGTAGTGCTTTTTAAGTTGTCAGAATAAATACATGGGAAAACTAAACATATTACAAAGCATTAGTCTCTACAAAATAAATGAATGCCATGTTCCCTTTGACTAATGAATACAACATAGTATCCCATTATTCTACCTCCTTTTATATGTACACAAATGCCTCACTTCTGATGGGTGCATTAGCCATTAACTCTTTCAGTTTTCAACACTTTGCTGATAGTGTGGAAATGTTCATTGTGTGCCCCAAATTGCTCACATTAAAGTTACCATTCTGACTTCAGAGCTGTGCCTGGCATTTCTAGGTTTCTAGATTCAGTTACACATTGTGTATTTCTCTTGCTGGAAGCAAAATTTTATGCAACCCCCAGGAAAAAAGATCAGAAACTAACTCAGAACTGTTGGTGGTGAATGCAGAGCTTGTACAGACTGTCATCCCTAAGCCTCATCTAGATGGTTAGGAGTGGGGATCCAAACGTTTCATCAATTGTTAGTATGGAGTGTCCTTATAAAGTATTAAATGGTGCAGTCACCCAGTTTAGGGGTTTAGCTCCTCTGGGCCTTGGATTTCTGGAATAATAAAATCTCTTTCCATTTCCCATTATCTTTTTAAATAGCTATCATCTCTCTCTCTCTCCTTCCATGCCCGTCTCTCTCTCTTTTTACATTTCAGTCTAGTTGCCTTAATTCTCCTTGGGAATAGAGCCACTCCACACTCATTTTTTTGTTGTCTTTGGAAAATATATCTACTTTATCCAAGCTTGCTATTTTTATATACCAAGAGAAAATGACCTGATAAACAATTTGATGCAAACATTTCAATAACAGTTTGGCAGTCTAGTTTCCAAAGATACATGGCGAAAATTCACTCTGAAACTCCTACGCTGAAGCCTTGTTTCTTAAACGTGAAATAAATGCAACTGGCATCAATTTAAGAGAGTATATCAGAATAATTTCTGTAAATGTATTTTGGTGATTCTTACAAAAAAAGAAGAGTGTAAAAATTCTACCTTGATACCGCTGGTGCCAGAAATGACATGGGCTTTAGAAAGAACATGTGTGTGTGTGAACTTTTCATGAAAAATTTTGAACATGTACAAGATAAATTTTTAGCCAAGAATGTTCTGACATTTGAATAGTCTTGTGTGTTTTGTTCTTAGCGTTATTTTAGTGTAAAACATCATTTTTAGAAGAAATTACAAAGGAAATAATACAGATTTTATAGATGGCAAATAGTTCAATTTTCAATAAACAAAGAGTTGGTAGCAATAATAAATATTCCAGTCATAATAATGGATACTATAAACACAAAAACCCTAATCGGTGAATGCACAGGGACTCTCACAGAGTCATGAAGCCTGAATTTAGTGAGCATTTATATTATTTAAATGAATACAAAAAACTTAACATATAAATGGTGAATAAATACGTGGAAAATGCTCAACCTAACTATTAAAATGATTAAGATTGGTCTCTATCTTAACATGGACAGTTATTAATGCAAAGATTTTGAGTGAAGTAAGCTCTCAAAAATGTTTTTCTAATGAATGTAATTGCTCAACACATACCAAATGTCTTCAAATAAAGGGTTCATAAGATGATGAAATAATTCACATCCAGGAATATATACTAAAGACGTACATATTGGAAAAGATTTTTTTCTCAAAGAATTTTTATAGTAATCATTCTTTATATCTGAAGACTTGAAATTAATGTATATGTCCACAACCACCAACTTTTAAACGAGGTAAAAATATACTGTAAATGGCATGGTAAACTATTGATCACTGAAAACTAATTTTTAACTATGTCAGAAAATAACTATCATAGAATATCAAATTAAAATAAAAAGGACACAATTGATCTTACACGTCTAAATGACAAATATTGCTTACTTGCGACAGGTAAGACCAGCAATAACTTTTATTTTCTTCTCTGCCTCTTTCTGTAGTATTCAAGTTCACTAGAATGCAAGGATATTACATTTACAACGTGGACTGATCCTGAGGATGAAACAAATCATCCTTTGCTAATTGATATAAAGCTAAACTATAATGGCAGAATAGACCGGTAGTAGAATTTACATCTTAATCTGAAGTTAGTATATGTAACACTAAAGAACTTACATGGAAGAGGGTAGGAGGGAAGATAGTGCCAGGAATTTGTGGCTGGATTTGAACTTGATGTATTACTCAGATGTAGAAGTGGAAACAATCCACGGAAAAGAATTCCCAATGAGTAATCATATCATTGTGTGATGTAGAGTGTGTTTTTCAAGCAGACTCTTGAACTTAGCCTGCCTTAAAGAATCCCTGTTGTGGACGTTTGATCTCCTCCTTGTAGGGAGCTCGGGCTCCTGGCAAGGCTATGGCTGCAGTCTAGGGGGAGAGCTGCTGGGAGCCAGTGAGGAGAATGAGAGCTAACCACACTTTTCCTAGCAAAGGGTAACTCAATCAAAGACAAGGGATGAGCAGGGAATTTTTTTCCAGTACATTTTCGCAAGCAGGGCAGGTTTAGAGAACAAAGTAACACCATGTGGTGCAACAAACCCAGAGCTGCAATGAAACCTCCCAGAAAAGCTACAAAAATAAATTGCTAATAATATCAATGCCAAATTTTGGAAGATGAAGAAAATTATAACTAAAATAAAAGCATATTTGTTTAGAAAAATAATAGATATTTTTAGAATACAACATGTTTATTTAAAACAGTGGATGGTGTGACTTCTTTTGCAAAAAAAGTATATGTTTGTCTGAAAAGTTAGTTTCTACATATGTTTTATTTATAATATAACTTATCTCCTCACTCATGATCATTTTCCCTACACTTATCTCCGACAAAAAAAAGTATGGGCAGTTTAATATTTGCCTGAATCTCTGAAGTTGGGTCCACCCCAAAGATATTATGAATATGATTTTATTTATTTTTATTTTGCATCTTTGTGGGAGCCAGAACCTAGATATTCTTTTTCTCATTGGCTACATTAGGAAACCAAAATCCAAGGGTTAAAGACAAGCCACATACAGGTAAACCTGGCATTTCGAAGTTATTTTTTAGTCATTAAAGCCAATTCAATGTAAAGCATATATGATCAACAAAGTTTATCTAAAATAATTTTAGCATAATTTTCAAGTTATAAATAGTTACGATAAAGGCTCTCCTATAAAATAGCAAACAGTCAAGATACCAAGAGGTATGTAGTATTACATTCATTGCAGTAGTGACAGAAAAGAAGTAGAAGACAGTGTCAGCTCTGGAAATATCAACAATGCCACTGTGATTTGTAATCGTCAATACTCCTTCACCAGTTCCTAAAAGGGAATGTCTGCTGGGACTTGTGTTTTGTCAGGTAAGTGAGCAAAGGATGCACCAATACCCAGTCTCTCCAATGTTTTACCCAGTTAGCTGTGAAGAAGAAAAATGCATTTAAAAAAATTATGTAACACTATAATAATGCTAATATTTCCTAAGAGGTTAAAAAGTGCTCAGTGCTATGCTTAGGACTTTACATGATTAGCTAGTTTACTCCTCATTGCATCCATAAGAAACTGATATTTATATATCATTTTAAGGATGAGGAAGGTAAGATCTAGGTAGCTCAGATTCTTTCTCAAAAGTCCCAGTGCTGGAAAGTGGCAGAAGCAGGATACAGAGAACTGTCTATTGCACTTCAGACTCCACCAGTTTCCGAGATAAGCTAATGAAATATGCCAAACTGAAAGTGAAGGGGGCAGTACACCAAGAAGAGAAAATCAAGAAGGGATGGAGTGTTGCCATTTTTGAGCTGCTTGTGTGTTTGTTTAATTTGGTCTGGAACCCACTCCCCAGATATTAGGAAATGCTGTGGCATCCATTGCAGCACGGAAGACCTCTTTCTTATGTTAACATCAAACTTCAATTTGGTTCAAAATTAAAACTTCTTAGTCCGCTTTCAGCATTTACTGCTTTATCCCTGTTCTTATTCACTTTTTAAAAAAGTATTAGTATTTTTTTCTCACAGTAAGTTTTCAGTTTCTTAAATAGCCAACAAAGCCTGGCTACAGGTACTCATGCAATGCAGGTTAACTGTCCTCTATCTTTCTGAGGATAGACTGTGTCTTAATCACATTTTCAGCCCCAGAGTATTTTAGTACCAGGGCTTATATGTAAGGTTCTAAATAAATGTCATCAAAGTGGACAAGTCTATGGCCATCATTGTTCTGTGATGCCAAATATATACAGTCACTCACCTTAGATACTAAACTAAGCATTTCAACTTTAGGGCTCCAGAAGACAAAATGATTTAATTAGTGCCATACTTATCCTTATCAACATCTATTTCTACAATTCAAAATCACCCCCATTTTTTCTTCACTCATCCTCTTTTATCTCAAATTGTAGTTTTCAATACTGCTGCCAGACAGCAGGAACAATGAAAGGCAGAGATAAGAAGCCAGGGGCAGGAAAAGAGGCGATGATGGAGAAAACGAACTATTGCACATGGCAGCGGATGAGTTCATTAATATATATTAATCCAAATAACTTGCTATCAGTGCATCTATGATCTCATTAGGTGATCCTAATAATATAAAATAACATTTAGAACTACACTCAAATGTTATTTAAACTACTATTATGGGAAGCTTTCAAAAGCAGAAAACATCTGACAATGGAAAAATGATTAAAAAATAATTTTTAGAAGTAATGATTCAAAACTAATATATTTTTGCCTTTTTGCATTCAAGCAGTTTTCAATTAAATTCAGAAAACCAACATAAGATATTAAAAAAGCCACAGAGAAATATACAGAGACTTACATTTCCTTATAACTACTTTTTACGTCCACGCAAAGCACATACTCTGGTTACAAAACTAGACACAGGTGAAGTGGTGTTGTTGTTGTTGTTTTTAGGTGTGCTACAGATTGTCATACAACTTATTTTTAAAAGTGGCTTTGTTCCTAAGAGGAGAATATTAATACAGTAATTCAATGAAGTTAATGATAACTTAATTAGTCATTTGACTGAAAAGAAAAGGTTTATGACAAGGGGATGGAAATAGAGTAAAATTCTAATGGCCTGGGAATGGAATGAGTAGACCTTATTTAATAAAACATTTTACAGTGAAGCAGTGATGTTTGGACAAGTCATATTTTACCTAAAACTGTGCATCTTTTTTTTTTATAAATTTATTTATTTACTTTTAGCTGTGTTGTGTCTTCATTTCTGTGCGAGGGCTTTCTCTAGTTGCGGCAAGTGGGGGCCACCCTTCATTGCGTTGCACGGGCCTTTCACTGTCACGGCCTCTCTTGTTGCGGAGCACAGGCTCCAGACGCGCAGGCTCAGTAGCTGTGGCTCACGGGCCCAGTTGCTCCGCGGCATGTGGGATCTTCCCAGACCAGGGCTCGAACCCGTGTCCCCTGCACTGGCAGGCAGATTCTTAACCACTGCACCACCAGGGAAGCCCCTAAAACTGTGCATCTTATAAGAAATGAAGCCCAAACTTAAACCCAAGACTGCCTGACTCAATGGAGCCAACTATGCTTATACATATTTGAAGAACAATAATAATCAGCCTTTCCCGGATGACGAGAGATGTGAGTAAGGGAAAGAGTGACATGGCTGAGGACGAAGGGCGGAGTTACACTGTGGAGGACTGTGATTGCCAGAATAAGAAGTTACGCATTTAACTCGCTACGAAAGAAGAATCACAAAGGATTTGAAATACTGGCAACATGATCATAACGTAAATATATCTGAAGAAGAAAAAGAGAAGTGTGATAGTTTGTATAGTCAAATTAGGTATGCTGAATAAATATATAACAAAAACTCATCACAACAACAGTAATAAACTTTTTGATCAACATATCTTTCCTTCTTTCTATAATAATACTTAACAACTCATTAATGTCAAATGTTTCCATGACATCCACTTCATTATTCAGAAATTTTCATTATCATCTCCCTCTATCATTCTTGGTGTTAATATGCTATTTAAAGCAGAGCGTCTTATTTTCAAGCAGTACTGGAGGCCAGTAGCGTATTTTCTTTCTACTTTGCAACAGGTATATATGGGTAGTCCTAAATTATTTTTCTTACATGATTACTTGAAAATATGTTAACTGCCTATGAAATAGAAAAGTATTACATGAAATAACCTCATTATTATATAGACAAATCATTTTCTTATCAGAGAGTCTACAGGACACAATAAAATCTCCCTTTCAAGAAATAATTCTTCTGCTATTTAAATAAATTTGAAAGCATATATGCTATTATACTTTAATGTCTAGAATTATATTATTCCATTTCAACCTGAAAAACAATACTCAAAGTATTTTTCCACATATTCTCAATCAGCATTCTTTACTTGGTTCCTCACACAATTTTTAGCCTACTGTAGGTTGTAATATTACAATTTATAAGAGGTCATTTATAATTTTATAAAGACAATAAGAGATGCTATATACTTGATGTGCATAAATACATTTTACATGACAGAAAATTGCATCTAAAATTTTTATCATAAAATATAAAATGTGAAAACAAAAAGTATGTGAAATACTTACTTTTGAAATGCATAGTTTCAAAGAAGGAATATTTTAACTTAAATTTGATTTATCTCAAAATGAGTAAGAATTTGTAAATTTGAGCAAGAATGAATAAGATAGAATACCAAGAGAAAAATAACCATTTTAGTGGTATGGAAAATAGTAAACACAGTGAGAATAATGAAAATATTTTAAACCTCCAAAGAACAAGTTTATTTCAAAAATTTATAGTTCACCCATTTTTCAATTGGTTTGTCTGTCTTTTGATAAGTTTTATAAGCTGTTTATATATGTAGGATATTAACCCCTTATTGGTCATATCATTTGCAAATACCTTTTCCCATTCAGTAGGTTATCTTTTCATTTTGTCAATGGTTTCCTATGCTGTGCAAAAGCTTAAGTTTAATCAGGTCCCATTTGCTTATTTCTGCTTTTGTTTCCTTTGTCTTAGGAAACGGTTCCAAATATTGCTGCAATTTATGTCAAAGACTGTTCTGCCTATGTCTTCCTCTAGAAGTTTTATAGTATCTGGTCTTACATTTAGGTCTTTAATCCATTTTGAGTTTATTTTTGTGTATGGTGTTAGGGAGTGTTCTAATTTATTCTTTTACATGTAGCTGTCCAGTTTTCCCAGCACCACTTATTGAAGAGTCTGTCTTTTCTCCATTGTGTATTCTTGCCTCCTTTGTCTTAGACTGACCATAAGTGTGTGGGTTTATTTCTGGGCTCTTATCCTGTTCCACTGATCTGCATGACTTTTTATTTATTTATTTATTTGCCAGCACTGTACTGTTTTGATTACTGTAAGTTTGCAGTATAGTCTGAAGTCAGGGAGGGTGATTCCTACAGCTCCGTTCTTCTTTCCCAAGATTGTTTTGGCTGTTTGGGGTCCTTTGTGTTTCTATACAAATTTAAAAGTTATTTATCCTGGTTCTGTCAAAAATGTCATTGGTATTTTGATAGGGATTGCAGATAGCCAATAGGCACATGAAAAGATGCTCAACATTGCTAATCATCAGGGAAATGCAAATCAGCAACACAATTAGATATCACCTCACACCTATCAGAATGGCTATCATCAAAAAGAACACAAATAGGGCTTCCCTGGTGGCACAGTGGTTAAGAATCCGCCTGCCAATGCAGGAGACAAGGGTTCGAGCCCTGGTCTGGGAAGATCCCACATGCCATGGAGCAACTAAGCCCGTGTGCCACAACTACTGAGCCTGTGCTCTAGAGCCCACGAGCCACAACTACTGAGCCCGCATGCCACAACAACTGAAGCCTGCGCGCCTAGAGCCTGTGCTCCACAACAAAGAGAAGCCACTGCAATGAGAAGCCCGCGCACTGCAACAATGACCGAATGCAGCCAAAAATAAATAAATAAATAAATTAATTAATTAAATTATTAAAAAAAAAAGAACGCAAATAACAAATGTTGGTGAGGATGTGGAGAAAAGGGAACCCTCATACACTGTTGGTGGGAATGTAAATTGATATAGCCACTGTGGGAAATGGTATAGCAGTTTCTCAAAAAAATAAAAATAGAACTGGGTATACATCTGAAAAAAACAAAAACACTATTTCAAACACTATTACATACACCCCAATGTTCATAGCAGCATTATTTACAATTGCCAAAATACGGAAGCAACCTAAGTGTCCATCGACAGATGAATGGATAAAGAAGATGTGAGATATATATATATATATATATATATATATAGAGAGAGAGAGAGAGAGAGAGATGTGTGTATATACACACACACACACACACACACACACACACACACACAAACACACACAATGGAATACTACTCAGCCATTAAAAAGAATAAAATTTTGCCATTTGAAGCAACATGGATGGATCTAGAAAATATTATACTTTGTGAAGTAGGTCAGACAAATATTATATTTTATAACTTATACATGGAATCTAAAAAATATGAGAAACTAGTGAATATAATAAAAAAGCAGACTCACAGATATAGAGAACAAACCAGTGGTTACCAGTGGGGAGAGAGAAGGGTAGAGGGATAATATAGGGGTAGGGGATTAATCGGTACAAACTATTATGTATAAAATAAGCTACGAGGATATATTGTACAACACAGGAAATATAGCCAATATTTTATAATAACTATAAATGGACTATAACCTTTAAAGTTGTGAATCACTATATTGTACACCTCTAACATATAATATAGTACATCAACTATAATTCAAATTAAAAAATTCATAGTTTACCAGTAAGTTTCTCTCCATCGTTAGTATATTCACATTACATTTGTTCAGGCACATTTTGTTTAAGCATCTACTACCATCAAATACCTCAGCACTTGTACTTACAGATGACCTTGCCTGACTCTATGGCTTCGGTCAGGAGTTTCCACTGATGTTATGATATGAACCATTCAAGTGCAACTCCAGCAGTTAGTGGAGACCAGCTCATTAAGGAAATCATGATGCCAACTTAGCATGGAATTTTCAGTCTATCAAATTTCCTAAACCTCGTGGGGTCAATAAATATGTAAAATTATGTAAAAGAATGTTACATATAAATTAAAGATACTCCAACAATGAGAAACAATTTATCATATATCATATCGCAATAGTTTATTTGTTGTTATGTATTAATTTTTTTTCTATTTCTTTACTAATTATTACACTATCATTAAACTCCAGTATAACTGTGTAGAAGAAAAAACAACAACCTGAAGTTCCAGATTAAGGAAAAAAAAAAAAGAGCATTCCATACTGAAATAGTCTCTATGGCAAGTTGAATGAAAGTGCTTTATTCAATAAACAGATTTTAAGGGAAAGGCTTTCAAATGAACAAACAAAAAGTACAAAAATAATAAGGCCCAAATTATTCTATAGATTTTTAGTATTTATTTTTATTTTACTGTTCAAAGAACACCAAAGTTAAGTAGTTAAGTATATTTAAGAAAACATCCACCTCATAGCGTGTAATCCCTTATGTAAATTGATACGGTGGTGAAATTTCAACAGTTTCAAACCTCACAATCCTGTCTATAATAACAGACTGAACTGTAATAACCATAGGGTGAAGAGACAAAGGGAACTTGGGCTTCTACTGAAAAAGCAATTTGTTTAAAACACATCTTCAAAGTCAACAAAAGAGAATGAGATTTTCATTATACATGCGTTCTTTTTAAAGTTTTTGATTAGCATTCATGAAAGATTCATTCTTAGCAAATCAGGCTCATTATTATTATGAGCAGTTTATATTTTTGTTGCTTTTCAAAAGAAAAGTTATTTGCCTGGGTGAAGAATAATACTTGACATACTACAAAAGGTATATAATTTAAAAATCAAGTAGGTACTTGAAAATGACAAACACATCTAAAAGCTAAAAATACCAAAGTAAAAAGGATCACAAAGATAATGAGTTAATTGCTTTTTACTATAATGGACTCGTTGATGATATTTTACTTAGGTTAATATTAAGATGAGTTTGTATAAACAAAATCTCATTCAAAATTAATGACTAATATTTATGGAAGAAGTAAAAGCTTACTTAGATTTTCTTTTTATGTTTTTTCCTTTCCTTGATTTTATGTCAATATATCTTTCATAAACTATCTAATAGCGACCTGTATGTAACTTGCCTATGTCAGACATGACAATAAAATTAATTCTAATACAAGTGAAATAGGATATCTAATTATGAATTTAGGAGAACTGGTAAATAACAGCTCCGTTAAAATTTTCATAAATATTTAAATTATGCAATTAAAATAGAAAGGGTCAATATCATCTAATTTCTAAGTTTTTACATAATATGGGGGACAGAAAACAATTCTTTCTCTGTAACATGTAATTATACTTTTCTGAAAGCAGCACATATGTACTAAGCTACTAATATTTGAAGAATTATTTCTATGTAGTTTTGGGGAAAAAGCGTTTAAAAGCAAAATGAGCAATCAAATTATTTTAAGAATTAAAATAAATTATGCAGTTAATACGACTGCTATTCCTGAATTAATATAGAAAGAATCTGACTGCTTCACTTCAGGACTTCAAAGCACTCATAGCTTTGTATATTTGATAGCAAGATCGATAGCGTTTCACATATTCAAAACAATTAACTAAGAAATGATATATGTTAAACTATTTTAAGTTGTTTGAAATATGCAATTCTTATCATAGAAATATATAATTCAAACTATCACATCATTTATAGAATTTTAACATTTCATGCGTCAGATTAAACCAGGGGAATGGTCTTGTTCTGGTATATTTTATCCTCCACTGATGTAAATAACTTGCCTTTTACTCATAACTTGCCTTGTTATCCACGACTAAAGTAATAATTTGCAGTACCGTGGTCCTCTGATTTGAAAACAGACCATTAACGTGGGATTCTTTTGCTGAGCTTTGTCTTAATTCATACATTCTGAGAAACATACATATGTACAATAAGGTACATTATGAGAAGATCTCACATATTCTATGTATTTTCAAATCAAATCCTATTTTTTTCTAGATTCAAATTTTAATTTAAAAATAAAATTTTTACTGACATTTAGAAAAATCAGCAATAATGATCACAGAACTAGCATTTTAACACTATTTAAGAAGATGTGCATTATTAAATTATTATGAAAATTATTGTTCTTTAAATGTCATAATATCTTTTGTAATACCTCTCCTGGAGTTTTCATTTGACTAGCAATTAAGGGGTTACACAAAGAAATATAACACTTCAAAGAAAGAAAAACATGTTTCATAATAAACTTTTCTCATTAATCTAAATTATTAATATGCTATTTCTACTTTCCAAATAGGAATCAATTTCTACATAAAATGATTTCTCAATATAATTTTTGCATTGAATCAATCAGAACATATACTCACAACTTGCATTCCTTTTAGAATATTAAAATACTGTATTTTTACAAAATACCATTTATTCTAGAAATACTAATCATTCTTTGAATGAGGAAAGTAGAAATCATTTTATAACTATTAAGGTCATTTAAAGTATCTAATGCAGTTTATAAAATATTCCTCAGCATTTCTTTCTAATGAAATACATTCTGTAAGAAGTGCCTAATGCAAAGTGAAATGTTTATTTTCTTACTTTTACTTATTTGGTCAGTTATTTAAAAATTCTTGAGTCATTAAGTTCCCGCTAAAACCTCACTTGTGCATAAATTATTATTAATTACTAGTTAAAATTTTCAAGACGTTCATAGTAAGTGCAATTTTTTTTTTTTAAAAGAGACAGGGGAACACACGGTGCACCTCAGGGTGTTGCAACGTCACACTGGCCTCTGCCACTGCAGGCTCACCTCACATTCCAATTATAACGACCTTACCCCTCCCTCCCCCCAGCCTGAGTGAGCCAGAGCTCCCTAATCAGCCACTTCTTTAACCCCATCCTGTCTGGGCTGGAACAGAAGCCTGAGGGCAACCTACACGCAGAGGCGGGGCCAGATCCAAAGCTGAACCCCAGGAGCTGTGCAAACAAAGAATAGAAGGGAAATCTCTCCCAGCAGCCTCAGGAGCAGTGGATTAAATCTCCACAATCAACTTGAGGTATCTCAAGTTGAGATATCCCTGCATCTGTGGAATACCTGAATAGACAACGAACCACCCCAAAATTGAGGAGGTAGACTTTGGGAGCAACTGTAGACTTGGGGTTTGCTGTCTGCGACTGACTTCTTTCTGATTTTTATGTTTATCATAGTATAGTTTTTAGCCCTTGTTATCACTGGTAGATTTGTTTATTGGCTTGGTTGCTTTCTTTTTTCATTACTTTTTAATTTTTTTACATTAATAATGTTTTAAATTTTTAACTTTTAATTATTTTACTTTATGTTTTTTAAAATTATTTTTTCTTTCTTTTTTTCTCCCTTTTCTTCTGAGCCGTGTGGCTGACAGTGTCTTGGTGCTCTGTCTGGGTGTCAGGCCTGAGCCTCTGAGGTGGGAGACACAAGTTCAGGACATTGGACCACTAGAGACCTCCTGGCCCCATGTAATATTAATCGGTAAGAGCTCTCCCAGAGATCAACATCTCAACATTAAGACCCAACTCCACTCAACAACCAGCAAGCTCCAGTGCTGGAAGCCCCATGCCAAACAACTAGCAAGACAGGAACACAACCCCACCCATTAGCAGAGAAGCTGCCTAAAATCATACTAAGTTCACAGACACCCCAAAACACACCACTGGATGCAGCCCTGCCCACCAGAAAGACAAGATCCAGTCCAACCCACCAGAACACAGGCACCAGTCCCCTTCACCAGGAAGCCTGTACAACCCACTGAACCAACCTTATCCACTGGGGGCAGACACGAAAAACAATGGGAACTATGAACCTACAGCCTGCGAAAAGTAGACTCCAAACACAGTAAGTTAAGCAAAATGGAAGACAGAGAAATATGCTGCAGATGAAGGAGCAAGGTAAAAACCCACCAGATAAAACAAATGAAGAGAAAGTAGGCAGTCTACCTGAAAAAGAATTCAGAGTACTGACAGTAAAGATGATCCAAGATCTTGGAAATAGAATGCAGAAAATACAAGAAACGTTTAACAAGGACCTAGAAGAACTGAAGAGCAAACAAACAATGATGAACAACACAATAAATGAAATTAAAAATTCTCTAGAAGGAAACAATAGCAGAATAACTGAGGCAGAAGAACGGATAAGTGGCCTAGAAGGTAAAATAGCAGAAATAACTACCACAGAGCAGAATATAGAAAAAAGAATGAAAAGAATTGAGGACAGTCTCAGAAACCTCTGGGACATTAAATGTACCAACATTCAAATTATAGGGATCCCAGAAGAAAAAGAGAAAAAAGAAAGGGTCTGAGAAAATACTTGAAGAGATTATAGTTGAAAACTTCCCAAACATGGGAAAGGAAAGAGTCAATCAAGTCCAGGAAGACCAGAGAGTCCCATACAGGATAAATCCAAGAAGAAACACGTCAAGACACATATTAATCAAACTATCAAAAATTAAATACACAGTAAAATTATTAAAGGCAGCAAGGGAAAAGCAACAAATAACATACAAGGGAATCCCCAAAGGTTAACAGCTGATCTTTCAGGAGAAACTCTGCAAGCCAGAAGGGAGTGGCAGGACATTTTAAAGTGATGAAAGGGAAAAACCTACAACCAAGAATACTCTACCCAGCAAGGATCTCATTCAGATTTGATGGAAAAATTAAAAGCTTTACAGACAAGCAAAAGCTAAGAGAATTCAGCACCACCAAACCAGCTTTACAACAAATGCTAAAGGAACTCCTCTAGGCAGGAAACACAAGAGAAGGAGAAGACCTGCAATAAGAAACCCAAAACAATTAAGAAAATGGTCATAGGAACATGCATATCGATAACTACCTTAAATGTAAATGGATTAAAAGCTCCAACCAAAAGACACAGACTGGCTGAATGGATACAAAAACAAGACCCATATATATGCTCTCCACAAGAGACCCACTTCAAACCTAGGGACACATACAGACTGAAAGTGAGGGGATGGAAAAAGATATTCCATGCAAATGGAAATCAAAAGAAAGCTGGAGTAGCAATTCTCATATCAAACAAAATAGACTTTAAAATAATGACTATTACAAGAGACAAAGAAGGACACTACATAATGATCAAGGGATCAATCCAAGAAGAAGCTATAACAATTGTAAATATTTATGCACCCAACAGAGGAGCACCTCAGTACATAAGGCAAATGCTACAGCCATAAAAGGAGAAATCGACAGTAACACAATCATGGTAGGGGACTTTAACATCCCACTTTCACCAGTGGACAGATCAACCAAAATGACAATAAATAAAGAAACACAAGCTTTAAATGACACATTAAACAAGATGGACTGAATTGATACTTATAGGACATTCCATCCAAAAACAGCAGAATACACTTTCTTCTCAAGTGCTCATGGAACATTCTCCAGGATAGATCATATCTTGGGTCACAAATCAAGCCTTGGTAAATTTAAGAAAATTGAAATTGTATCAAATATCTTTTCTGACCACAACGCTATGAGATTAGATATCAATTACAGGAAATAATCTGTAAAAAATACAAACACATGGAGGCTAAACAATACGTTACTAAATAACCAAGTGATCACTGAAGAAATCAAAGAGGAAATAAAATAATACCTAGAAAAAAATGACAATGAAAACACGATGACCCAAAACCTATGGGATGCAGCAAAAGCAGTTCTAAGAGGGAATTTTATAGCAATAAAATCCCACCTCAAGAAATGAGAAAAATCTCAGATAAACAATGCAATCTTACATCTAAAGCAATTAGAGAAGAAGAACAAAAAAAGAAACCCAACGTTAGCAGTAGGAAAGAAATCATAAAGATCAGATCAGAAATAAATGAAACAAATGAAGGAAACGATAGCAAAGATCAACAAAACTAAAAGCTGGTTCTTTGAAAAGATAAACAAAATTGATAAACCATTAGCCAGACTCATCAAGAAAAAAAGGGAGAAGACTCAAATAAATAGAATTAGAAATGAAAAAGGAGAAGTAACAACTGACACTGCAGAAATACAAAGGATCACGAGAGATTACTACAAGCAACTATCTGCCAATAAAATGGACAACCTGGAAGAAATGGACAAATTCTAAGAAAAGCACAACCTTCCAAGACTGAACCAGGAAGAAATAGAAAATACAAACAGATCAATCACAAGCAATGAAATTGAAACTGTGATTAAAAATCTTCCAACAAACAAAAGCCCAGGACCAGATGGCTACACAGGCGAATTCTATCAAATATTTAGTGAAGAGCTAACACCTATCCTTCTCAAACTCTTCCAAAATACAGCAGAGGGAGGAACACTCCCGAACTCATTCTACGAGGCCACCATCACTCTGATACCAAAACCAGACAAAGATCCCACAAAAAAAAGAAAACTATAGGCCAGTATCACTGATGAACATAGATGCAAAAATTCTCAACAAAATACTAGCAAACAGAATCCAACAGCACATTAAAAGGATCAGACACCATGATCAAGTGGGATTTATCCCAGGAATGCAAGGATTCTTCAATATATGCAAATCAATCAATGTGATACACCATACTAACAAACTGAAGGAGAAAAACCATATGATCATCTCAACAGATGCAGAAAAAGCTTTTGACAAAATTCAACATCCATGTATGATAAAAACCCTCCAGAAAGTAGGCATAGAGGGAACTTTCCTCAACATAATAAAGGCCATATATGACAAACCCACACCCAACATCATTCTTAATGGTGAAACACTGAGACCATTTCCACTAAGATCAGGAACAAGATGAGGTTGTCCAAAGAATGAAATTAGAACACTTCCTAACACCATACACAAAAATAAACTCAAAATGGATTAAAGACCTAAATGTAAGGCCAGACACTATCAAACTCTTAGAGGAAAACATAGGCAGAACACTCTATGACATAAATCACAGCAAGATCCTTTTTGACTCACCTCCTAGAGAAATGGAAATAAAAACAAAAATTAAAAAATGGGACCTAATGCAACTTAAAAGTTTGGCCCAGCAAAGGAAACCATAAACAAGACGAAAAGACAACCCTCAGAATGGGAGAGAACATTTGCAAGCAAAGCAACTGACAAAGGATTAATCTCCAAAATTTACAAGCAGCTCATGCAGCTCAATATCAGAAAAAAAAAAAACCCAATCCAAAAATTGGCAGAAGACATAAATAGACATTTCTCCAAAGAAGATATGCAGATTGCCAACAAACACATGAAAGGATGCTCAACACCACTAATCATTAGAGAAATGCAAATCAAAATTACAATGAAGTATCACCTCACACCGGTCAGAATGGCCATCATCAAAAAATCTACAAACAACAAATGCTAGAGAGGGTGTGGAGAAAAGGGAACCCTCTTGCACTGTTGGTGGGAATGTAAATTGATACAGCCACTAGGGAGAACAGTATGGAGGTTCCTTAAAAAACTAAAAATGGAACTACCATATGACCCAGCAATTCCACTACTGGGCATATACCCTGAGAAAACCATAATTCAAAAAGAGTCACGTACCACAATGTTCATTGCAACTCAATTTACAATAGCCAGGACATGGAAGCAACCTAGGTGTTCATCGACAGATGAATGGATAAAGAAGATGTGGCACATATATACAATGCAATAATACTCGGCCATAAAAAGAAACAAAATTGAGTTATTTGTAGTGAGGTGGATGGACCTAGAGCCTGTCACGCAGAGTGAAGTAAGTCAGAAACAGAAAAAAAAATACGGTATGCTAACACATATACATGGAATCAAAAAAAAAACATGGTTCTGATGAACCTAGGGGCAGGACAGGAATAAAGACCCAGACATAGAGAATGGACTTGAGGACACGGGGAGGGGGAAGGGTAAGCTGGGATGAAGTGAGAGAGTGGCATGGACACTACCAAACGTAAAATAGATAGCTAGTGGGAAGCAGCCGCATAGCACAGTGAGATCAGCTCGGTGCTTTGTGACCACCTAGAGGGGTGGGATAGGGAGGGTGGGAGGGAGACACAAGAGGGAGATGATATGGGGATATATGTATACATATAGCTGATTCACTTTGTTATACATCAGAAACTTAACACAACACTGTAAAGCAATTACACTCCAATAAAGCTGTTTAAAAAAAAAACATAAAAAAAAACAATAAAAAGTGTTGTTATGAAAAAAAACAAAAAAAAAACAAAAAATGAGGCAGTGATTCATTTTTAAAGATTTGCATATATTTATATACATTTGTAGTTTATATATATTTTTTTATCTATGCATATGGAAATTTGACTCCAACAGAAAAGAATTTAATATAAGCAAGGTCTATCCAAGGACATTTATTTTTCAAATTTTTATATTATTTTATTAGTGTTTATAATAATCTACATACTGTAGCAAGATGCTTAATGTTATGATTGAGAGTGGGTGAAAACCTTTAACAGTAAGGTATCCAGAATAATTACGGGGAAGGAAGTGAAAATCAGAAAACCATTCAAGAGAATTTAGAAAAATAAAAGACATGTGGGCTGCAGTAAAAATACAGATGTTTTAGTGGTGCAGTTTGAGCTGTGGCCAGAGGATCCTCAAGCAATATAACCTGAATAAAAGTGAAATTAAGATTTCCCTCACACCTTGGGCAGTCTCATTTGACATATTATAAATGGGGAGGCCAGATGGTGTTTGGGCAAACAGGTTCGATTGCAAACCTGTCCTCTGTTACACACACATACAACGCAAGGCTGCTATGCTACCAAATTCTGTCTGAATAATGATAGCAAGAGAACTGAAATCCACCGCACTTCTATAAATAGACTATCATTTGATATAAAACCTGTTACATGTAGCAACCTAAAATGTTGTAAATCACCTTCTCAGTATATTCTAATTCGAGATTCAGGCTGTGAACACATAATGTTCACTCAATTCAGGGATTTATTTGCATGGCATACACACAGTTTTACTTCTTTTTGTATTAATTGTCATATTCACAATGATCCGTGGTCACATGACTGCACTTGGGAGAGTTTTAGCTTCGAAAGTTTAAGTAGAGCCACACATTCCAGATTCTGTTAACACTACAGGCGTGAGGCTACACTCCATTTTCTGCATGTTTACAGAAGAGGGAATATAGCAGACACTGGAGCCAGAACACGAATCTAAATCCTGAATCTATGAATAACCTGTGTGTCCCCGGCACATTTACTTAACTTTTTCGTAGTTCAGTCTCTTTACCTGGAAAATGGGCAAACAAGAGTGGATTAACAGCGTCCCTGCAAACTGCCTATGTGTCATTTTGACCGTTTCGATAATCACATTAAAACCAAATGCTGCAACATAATTCCAGGCAGGGTCTTCTACACTACTGGTGACGAATGATCACTCAAAGTGTTTAATGTATTTAAAGTCATGATTCTCAAACTGGGTTCTGTGGGCATTTTGGAGTGGTTTTAAGGGCTTATGCCTGAGAAATATTGTATATGACTCCATGGGCATGAGAGCAAGAATTTGTAACTGAAATAGGCAAAAATGGTTTCACGTCTCACTGCTTAGGACACCTTGAGCTCTTGTTCAAATTCCCCAAATGTTCTGAATTTCAATTTTCTTATACACCAAATGGGAATGATAAAGTCTACCTTGCAGGGATATTGTGAGTTGCCTGTGTATCCCAAAAACGTTAATATTTTTTAAATTTGGAAGTCAGGCAGGTGAGGCTATTGCCAACTAGACACTATTAAGTTTACTTTCAAGTGCTTCTTAAGACACTATTTGTAAATGTTTTCTAAAACATTTAAAAAATCTTAAAGGTACATCTGGCTACTGATCAGTCTACCTTTCGTTCTCATGCACACCTTTAAAAAAGACTAGTCTACGTCCATAGAATTAAAATGTATACCTTCTTATCCTGTCTCATTTTTCAGTCCACTGGTATTTGAATTCCATATCTTCTCTTCCTGTTGCAGTAACAATGATCAAATTTATAAATAATTGAATTTTTCAATCCAGTCAGTGTTTGGAGGCCCATATCATACTGAAATCTATATTTTACTTGATAGCATTGAATTTCTGTTATTTCTTGAAACAATTATTTTTGCTTCGCAAAACACTGAACTTACATGATGCTTCCTGACTGCTGCTTTCTCTCTTTGTGATTTCCTCTCCTTTAATCTACCCTCTGCATATAAGTGCTCCCCAGATTTCCATACTCAGCCCCCTGTACATACACCTTTAAACTCTTTAACTGAACTTCATGGGTTGAACTCTACCTACATTTTGAGAACTTAGAAATCAACATATTTAGCATACGCTTCTCCTCCAACAACCATATTCTTCTCCAACTGCATATTGGATATTTCATTTGGAAAGCAGATAAGCGCCTCAAATTCAACATATACAATCCTCAATCCATTGTCTCTCCCATCAAAGCTCCTTTCTCCTCTTAACTCCTGAAACACATTTAGTGGCCAAGGTCCACCCATGTTACCTTCTAAATTAGTCACATGTTTCTTCTATTGCCATTATAGAGCTTGATTATTTCATGACATGTTCATTGAATCCAAGCTTTTAACATGACCTACAAGGCTTTCCATGCTCTGGCTCTTGCTACCTCCCCAGCTTTCTGTCCTAATTCTTACCTGTGCTCCTGAATCTGAAACTGTAGGACCTGCATGCCATTCCTAAGTGTTTCGTCTTTGCCCGTGTCCTTTACTTTGCTTCATCCATGCATCATCTCTCCACTTAGACAGCGACCTCATCTCCTTTAACTCTTGGCTAATCTACTCTACAAGATCTTCATTAAGCCATGGCTGGGTTTATATGACTCTTCTTTGTATTTCCCACGTGTTTACGTTTATCCATTGACTACCTGTGTGCCCTAATAGGAACAAAACAGTATCTTATCTGTCTTGGTATTATCAGCACCCATCATAATTCCTGAGACATACTACGGACCCCCAATTAATTATGTTGTTAAATGAATATGAGATAGGTAAATATTTGAATGTGCTAACTTCAGTTGTTTCAATAATGCTGCACAATCTTTATTTTGGTCCTAATTCTTCCTTATTGGGAAAACTGTAGTCATAATCAATTCCAGAAAAGCTGAGTCAAATTCAGGTTGATGTTTCATCAAATTAAGGGCTTTCTGCTTTTCCTCTTCCACCCTGCAGTGACCTCTAGTTGTGAAGACTTACACAGATGTATAGATTTGTGGCATTGAGATGGCAAGTGGTGCCCATTTGCTGCCCAGTCAATACTACCAATTTATAAAAGCACCCACTGATATGTACATTGTCTCGTCTGGTCCTCAGGTATGATCATTCCCCCATGTGGGAACGTAATGAATGGTCAAAATGTACACGTGTCTGTAAAATGTACATCCTGTCCTTCCCTTAAACTTAATATACATTTATGCCTCTCAGCCCACTTGGTGCATCCTTCAAAGACGTGGAAAACTTTTAGATGCTCTTCAATGGAAATCTTAAATAGTGAGAGGCTGCTTCAGGCTCTCTCTGCCTAGACACACCATGCCATGACTCTAATCATCTGCTTCCTATCAGGAAAAGAAAAACTCATTTTCCTTGAATGGCCTCTGCTCAAGAACCAAGATACAGCACCTCTTTGCCAAAGACCCAAATAAGCATTTTTTCCATATCTGTCTTGTATCTGGACCATGGCTTTCAAATTTAAAAGCCATGTGTCACCCTTCTTCTGTTTCCATGTTAATGATTTCTCCCCTGAGCAAATTCTCTTGTTTAGTAGTTCACACGGGGGAAGGTTTGTAACAAAATAAAAAAGGGATGTAGAATTTACGTGAGGTAGGGGAAGAACTGAACATTAATGTCATTCCAATATAAATGAATAAATGTCACTTTTAATGAATCTCACAACAACAAAAATTTAAATAAATATAACCAGTTTACCCACATTAGACACAATTACTGGTAATAGTTTCTGCTATCAACTTTTAGTTTCCTCATACTCATTGGCTGTGTGTTATTTTTATATCCTTTGAATCTTCAGCAAGAACTGCCCAGGTCTTAGCTGTGCTAGAATATTTTAACTGCTGGCAAAAGACACTTTCTTATTTTGATTCTTCAAATCATAAGCTTAAGCTAGAAGATCTTATACCTGCTTCATGAGAGCTCAGTTCTCCAAATAACAATTACTTTTTTGAAGGTGTGTCGCAAGACTTGCAGACAACTAATTTCGAATTTATTCTTCAATTTAACAACTTTTCTATACCCTCTCTTGTTATGGGGTGGGATGTATGATATGTATCTGTAAAATTCAATCTTATATTTTCATGTGCCTTAACTTCTAGATACTACAGTGATTAACTAGGGACATAAATAACTACTATTTCAAGAAAATAACTTTATATCTATTTCATGAAAGTGGGATTTTACTGTATGTCCAAGTTGGTATATTGCACTTTTTGAAAAAAAGTCACATTATATTGTAAACATTTTACAATGGTCTACAATGGTCTTAAATATCTATTGAAAATACTACTTGTAAAGTTGTATAGAATTATGTGCTGTGGGATAAAGCATAACACCCCATTTCTAATTGTTAGATATGTAAGTCTTTATGGACGTTAGCTAATTATAAATCATGTTGCAAAAAAACATTTCTTTAAACACATCATTTTCCACTGTATATTTCATTGTGTTTTGCTTTTGCTTTTTAAATGGAATAGATTTCAACCTGTTTTATAGATCAAAGAGAAAAAAATTTTAGACTTGAAACATATTGCTTGTATTCAGTGATACATACTTTAAAACACTTTCCCTGTGACTATTATATTTAAATTAGATTAAACATCTTGGTATCAAGAGAAAACAAATGTACTGGAGAGAATAAACAACTGAATTACAATTAATTCCTGACTTTACCCATTCTTGATTAATCAGAAGAAACTTAGGCTGAGAGAGATAATCTATGTTAAACCCCTTAAAAAATGTTAGATGGAGAATTAACACCAAGGAGAAAAAGTAGAGTGTAAAACATTCTGAGTATATAAACTATTTTATTAGTTATTATTAATAGTTAATATAGCAACTGAGTGTTTTTAAGAGACCATAAATATTAGAGAAAACCATATTTTAATTAGAAACTAAAATTTGATTAAGTTTCTTTACTTTTCTTTCTTGCTTTTACTTCCAAAAGCTATAGGATTTTTACAGCATAGCTAAATGGAAGCTGTGAATTTCTGCATAATACAGGGTATACACGGGTTATACACAAAACTCTGTATGTGATATTTGTTAATTCTATAAAATGATCCTTCCAGGATTTGAAGAATTGCATAGTACTGTCATAAAGAAGCTAATGCAAGAGTGCACCACCTAGTGTTGACAACATGGAAATGCAGACACACAGTCCAGAGGCCGAGTAAGTGTAGGGATATACGTTAACTTTGTATTTATGTGAATATAGTCTACTTAACCTGAAAGGTGAGTGAAAGAAAATATGAATTCTTCAGTTTCCAAATTCTGGCTGCATAACATTTTTGAAAAAGAATTAGGAAATTCAATTAGAATATCCAATCCACAAATTATCAAGCTTACTTTTAAAGGACCTAAAAAAATATTTTTGTACTAAAGTCTCTTACCTCCTAATATCTACAGACTGATAGCAAGTGAAGTGTAGCCACAGGTGTTTATTTAACTCCACACTGAGAGAGCCCTTTGCTATCTATGGAGTTGTAATGCTAACAATCTTTAAAATGTTTGGCTATTTCAGATTCTTATTTTAATTCTAAACCACTTTCCATTTTACAGCCTGTCATCATTGCTTTTTTCCTGTGTCACAGAACTTAGAAGCCATTCAGTTGAGTCTAAGTGAGGGGTGAGTATTCCTTATTGAGCAGCTGGGGTGCAGTGGAAAGAAAGTAGACATATATATATGAAAGGGGAACAGTTTATTTTTTAACAGCCAACCTATAGTCCTAGCTGGTGAGGAAAATGTAGGGCATGGAACTCACTGAATACTCAGATGTGTGTACCAGGTAGGTGATGTGCATACTATGTTCCTTTTGGTTCTCTCTACCCAGGGACTTTGGGTTCTCCTTGTAAATATCAGTTGCTTTTCCCCATGAACTGGGAATAGCTCAGTACTGGTAAACACCCAGAATTATCTTTCCCTCCTACTAGAATTCTAAAACAGGGGAAACCTATGCAGATAAACATAGTTCCTCTTTTGCATGACATTTGACTTGCTAGCAGTAGATAGAAAGATGGTATGAGATGATTAAACCTTCATCATTGGTTTGACCTGGCATTAACAAAGCCCCCAGTTTTTGACTCTATGTACATGTGTATATATATGCTTTATGCAGAATAAATATAAGTATAAATACATAATGATTAACTATATATTATTTGAGGCAAGACTTCCTGGATTCAAATTCCAGGTCTACCACTTACTAGCTGTTGGAACTTGATATTTTTAAATCTCTTTGTTCCTCACATCCTCAAAGGTAATACATGGTATGATAGGACCTACCTCATGGTGTTCTTGTAAGGAATACAATGGTTAATATGTATAAAATACTTGGTAAGTCTGGTGCATGGTAAGCTCTCAAAAACATGTTTTAGAATATATGTCATTTCAATGGAGAGGAATGTAGGATCGCTGTACATTTCATTGGGTGCTATAGGATTTTGATTGGAAAATGTTTACTTAGATTCTTTTCTAAATCTCATTTTGACTAAGGACAGAATGAGGACAAACTTCCTTGCCTCTTCAAAGTCACCAGACATCTTTGG
Source organism: Balaenoptera acutorostrata (assembly GCF_949987535.1). NCBI lineage: Eukaryota > Metazoa > Chordata > Mammalia > Artiodactyla > Balaenopteridae > Balaenoptera > Balaenoptera acutorostrata. The sequence goes on along the minus strand of NC_080084.1, from coordinate 37,444,339 downwards.
TGACAGTTCTCAAGCCAGATTTGTACTAAAGATTCAGTTAGAAAGATAAATAACCTTTTGTGAAAACTTCGTATTTGAGTATCTCAAACATAAGCCCTTAATGTACATTGTAATATTAAGCATCTATTCTTTCATTAAGCTAAGCTGATATTTTTAAAGCAAGAAACATCAACACTGTGGGTGAACTGCAGCCATAAAAAGAAACGAAACTGAGTTATTTGTAGTGAGGTAGATGGACCTAGAGTCTGTCATACAGAGTGAAGTAAGTCAGAAAGAGAAAAACAAATACCGTATGCTAACACATATATATGGAATCTTAAAAAAAAATGGTTCTGAAGAACCTAGGGGCAGGACAGGAATAAAGACGCAGATTTAGAGAATGGACTTGAGGACGCGGGGGAGGGGGAAGGGTAAGCTGGGACGAAGTGAGAGAGTGGCATGGACATATATACACTACCAAATGTAAACTAGATAGCTAGTGGGAAGCAGCCGCATAGCACAGGGAGATCAGCTCGGTGCTTTGTGACCACCTAGAGGGGTGGGATAGGGAGGGTGGGAGGGAGACGCAAGAGGGAGGGGATATGGGGATATAGGTATACATATAGCTGATTCACTGTTATACAGCAGAAAGTAACACAACATTGTAAAGCAATTATACTCCAGTAAAGACATTTAAAAAAAAAAGAATCACTTAATTGTTAAGAAACATATTTCATAATTATTTTAATAAATAAACTCCATATAGCATGTATCTACTATATGCTAAAAGCTAACAGGAAGTAACTACTTATCCAAATTCATTTTGGATACTTCCCACTTTGTATAATTCACACTCTGTAAATTAATAGACATCGCACTATTTTTTCTACAATTTTTTTTCATAGAATTAGGGTGTAAGACTGTTGATCTGAGTGTAGTCAGACAATTAATTCTCTGTGAGATATATTTCTCAGTTCATCAGATTATATTTGCGGTTCCTAGCAATTATAGTTGCAGCTGCCAAAACAGAAGCTTATTACGGGGACCAAACAGATGGTGTAAAGAAACAATAGATGTCACAGGTCCTATCACACGGGAGCGTGGACACTGAGGTAAAATAGACAGTTTACGCCCCATCTAAAGTGTACACACACACACACACACACACACACACGCGCGCGCGCGCGCGAATATTATGTCTAATACACACATATGCATATATTTTAAATTGAGGTGTTCTTTACTGTTCTCGGGTTTCCCTGGAGACGGCAGGTTGAAGCCCCACCCAGAACTCCTTCAGACGTGGAGACTGATGACACACGCACTCACCCATGAGGAATGGAATCACGGTTAAAGTAACGTTAACCTTATTATTCAGACATACGGGACTTTCCAGGAGGAGCAAGGAAGCTACCAGCCGGGTCAAGGGCAAGAGGGAAGCCAGGTGGGTGGCCTGGGTTTTGTTATGCTTAGCGAGTAAGGCTGGGACAGAGGTTCCCGCAGACAACCTAGCATTTACATGGATTGAAATTTCTGTCGGTGCCAAGGAATCAGGAGCAGCCCAGGTGTGGAAGAAGAGGAAAGGGGAGGGCGGGGACCAAAAGCTATGAGTGGCCAGACAACAAAAATGAAGTTTCCCCCTTTATTACATAGAGTTTCTCTTAATTCACACACGCACAAAAAACTAGAACAAAATAATGTTGCATTACTGAAGTTGTCATACAAGAAAGGATAGTGCACTACTTTATGATGATTTCTGTCTTAATTTTTTATATAAGGATGCGGGTGGGAGAATCGCAGGAATTGTGACTACACATCTCCTGGGCAAAGAAAGAGAAACGCATCGTTGTAAGACGTGGAGAAAAGACCCACCATCCAAAACAGCTTTCAAAGGCTGTCAGGCGTGAAGAAACTGCACATGGGGAGGTGCTCTAGGCCTGGAGAATGTATGTCTCTGTATCCTATTTAGAGGAACATTGTAGATGGAATATTAAGTCCAAAGAGTCGCAAACATCAGAATTCATCAGAAAGAGACAAATGTGCATGTTAATGCTACACTTTGAGAATGCCAGTTTATTTTTATTACCTTTGTATATCATCTGGCTTCGGTATATAAGAATTTCTTGAATTTGTTTATATAAAGAAATATATATATTTCAAAATATCAATGAAAGAGAGAAAATACAGAATTAAAAAATTAAAAATTAAATTAAATTTTTATTAAAATTAAAGGGGGGAGGGATAAATTAGGAGTTTGGGATTAACGTAAACACACTACTATACATAAAATAGGTAACCAACAAGGACCTACTCTATAGCACAGGGAACTACACTCAATATTTTGTGATAATCTGTAAAGGGAAAAGAATCTGAAAAAAATATGTTTATCTATAGAGATATATAGAGATATAAAACTGAATCACTTTGCTGTACACCTGGAATTAACACAACACTGTAAATCAACTATACTTCAAAAAAAAAAGTTAAAAGAATTAAATATTTGCTATAAGCTTTCACTTTCTATAAAATATTCCTCAAATTCTATTTTTTATATATGACCTTCCACGATGTTTTATTTTTTAGCAGCAATGTTATGTTATTATTTTAATGTGTGCAGTGCTGTCATTCACATGTTGATAAGAACGAAGAAGAATACTGTATTATACACTTAAAAATTTTTTCCGTATATTATGTTTTGGCATCCTGAAAACCTTTCTGGCTGGAGAGAGACAGCCCCTGCCAGGGTTAGCTAAGATGCTAACACCTCGCCTAAGAGCGTGCCTTTCACATGCAAACCAACCAATCCTGGGTTTACACCTCCAACTACCTCCTTGTCTCATTCTCACACACCAAGCCAGCATTTCCCCTGGCCCGTCTGCCCCCTGATGGACACTGGTGTCTTCCCTGTGGCCCTCCGTGACATGCAGTGATCCCCTCCCTGGGACCTGGGAGTATAACAAACTTCTTCCTTCCAAGTCTCACTCTCACTTCCTCCTGTGGCTACACCAACTTTATCACACTGTGTTCAACATACACAACCTTAAAACAAACACCACTTCACACATTTGTCCATGGAATTCTATCTAGTGCCCCAGTGGTGTTAATCCATGATCCCTACCAGCAAGTTTCCGAGTATCATTTAAAATAGGGATCTGCTGGATTTAATAATGTATCATTGAACTTATCAGAGACTTTGGTAGGCTAACTTTACTATGAATTTCTAAGAGGTGAAAACAGAATTCATTGTTTGGCAAGTTTGTTGCTACAAATATAATTAACTTCCAGGGTCCAGTGTTTTATTTCTAGGGATGGGAGGTGAGTTGGATAGTTTTGATTTTATTCATTTCTCACTGTGGAGACGACGTAATATAAATGATGGATGCCTAAAATTGTTTGACCTGAATACCAATTGGAGTTTTATGTCCATGTACTTGGGTTCACATTAGTCCAGTTTCAAAATATCATAAAAACCTTCTTCAGAGTGTGTCATAGAAGATATAGGTATCCTGGTTTCCTAAATGGGTTTCCAAGGTCATGGATCAGAAAATGTTGATAACATCTGTAGTAGTATAAACCATAGGCACCATTTACAAAGTACCAGTGTGGTATCCAACACTGGTTACGGACATATGGAGTCAGCATTATTTCTCTGTATCATCAGATAGCGGTATTGCCAGTCAATGAACAACACACATGCAAGTTTACTGTAGCAGCACCACTGCATTTCTTTAGAAACACTGACGCAGTGTCGTCAAAGACAGAGATTCCCACTCTCAGTAACTCTGCTCTGACAGTGGGTGGCAAAGGCTTAGCACCTATCTTTAGAGTCCAGTCCTTTGTATCCTGATTTTACCTTTTCTGTTTCCTTAAAGGTTCGAGATTGTCTACTGTCTATTACAATAGTCAGCATACTTCTTGTTTCCCCTTCCTTTCATCTAATCTCAGAGATCCTGTGAGTGACTGGACCTGATAATAGACTCGCACAGTCTAACATCTTCCTGGCTTCGACTGAAACACTGATTCTCAAGAATTACACTCATCCATCAGCTACAGCATTGAGATCACAGTGTCGTAAGTTCTGCATTCCTTGAGACAGTATTCTGAAGTCCATTATCACTCTTGCTGAGTCCACTTTCATACCTTAGGACTATTAAGTTAACAGTGAAACACATTGGTAAAATCTTCTTTGTTCAGTTAATTGATGCTTTCTTTCATATGTAGTTAGATTTCAGTAACTTTAGACAACATTTTCCCCACATTAAACCATTAAGCACTAGCCCCACTATAATGGAGGGAACAGTTATATAATTCCAAAACAAACAGTCTTATGTTTAAGCACACACAAAAAACCCACAGAATGTGCAGGCATTCTTCTATTTTTGGTTGGAGGTATATATTCTATACCAAACAGTGCAGGCAAGATGATGGAGATTTATAAGCTGCTGTCCAACTCTCTTTAATTCACTCACCTCCCCCCAGGTTACAACTGTAGTGGGTAGCAACTCTCATTCTTGTTACTTGGGTATGCAGTGGACATGTCTTCCATGGATGTAGTAGGTTGTCTTCCAAGATCCATTTCAGCCCTCCATGTTGTGAATGTGATTTGGAAGGGATGGTTTTGACTGGCCATCCTTACTGTGGTTGTTGATTTAGAGATGACCCAAGGTAAGCCAAGTTTATGATCTGTGTTTGATGACTATGAGAATTTCCTTTCTCCCACTAGATGTCAACAGAGTATAATAATAAAAATAGCTAAAATTTATGAAGTGCTGATTATATGCCAGATACCATGTATTCCATCATATGAGTTAGCTTATTTAAATTTCAGAATACTTCTTTGAGATAGAGTCTGTGCTTGCTCAGATAGCCCATATGTGAGAACTGAAGAACACAGAGGTTAAATAAATGTACAAGGTCACATGTACAATCAATGGTTGAGCTGGATTGTGAACCCAGGAAATCTGAAGCTAGGACTATGCACATTTCCAATCTACTGTCACCGTTTTCTCCATGGGAGAACCATATAGGTGGTAACTTTAGAGAAGCAGCAAGCTGAGAAAATCAAAGATAAATGGAAGCTGAGCCCTAGTTGAACAGTGCCTAAAGTCTGCTCCAGCTCTGAACGTTTCAGTTTCACAAATAAACCCTCTCTATTGTCTAAGCCAGTTTGAATTAGACATTTCTGCTACTTGCAGCTAAAAGCATCTTACCCTATCAATTCATGCAAGGAAGACATAGTCACAAAGAGCAGATTTTAATATGTTGATTTGGCTGAGCAGAAAAGGGAGAGTAGAGGGCTCTGATGACATCTTTATTCTGGGTGAGCATCTGATAATCTCTGTTACAGGTTAACAGTTGCTGACTTTCATCCAATTAGGATAATGACCTTCTTCTTGCCTCAGTGATAATTTGATAATGCATCTGTAACAGTTCAAAGTCACTGAGTGCATGGCTTTCCCTTCACTTCCATGATTTAGGGAAAGAGTAATTCAAGAGAAGATAAGGACTTGTGCTTGACATTATGTTAGTGGCTGTCTCTCCCTCCTTCTGCATGTCAAGGAAGAGCTATGCGGCTAGCCATATTTGTCCATGGGGAAAGACACCTGAAGTTGAAGCCACACTTGGAGAAGTGCAGAACCAAAGATACTGAAAAGAAACAAAGGCGGAGGCTTCATTTAACTCTCCTACTTTATATATTTTTGGTTACGTGAGCCATTGAATTCCCTTTAGTGTCTATGATACAGCCAGATGGGTTTTGTGGTGTTGGGCAATCTTCTTTTTCTCACCTGTGTCACATCTAGTTTAATTTAGTCCTTCTTCTGAGTGCCAATTATTTGTAAGCTTAGCCTCCTATGCAAGTTGTCACGGTGACGAGAAATGAAACTGAGCATCTTGAGGATGGAGAAAGGGTCAGAGAGGTGCTGAACATAATATCCCACCATATTATCTAAGAGATAAGGTCCCAGTTTCAGTTGATCTATTCGTGTGAAACAAACCACTCTAAACCTCAGTGGCTTAGAACAGCAGCCATTTATCACTTCTCCTAATGTTATGGGTCTTTCTGTTGCACATCATGATGTTGGTTAGGTCACGCATGCAGCTGCATTCAACTGGAAGCCGGGCTCAGTTCTTTTCCATGTGACCACTTTCCTCCTGTGAAGCTTTAGCCTCCAGGACCTCTCCCATTAGTTTTTCCCTCCAGCAGAAGTGCTTAGATTTCCTACAGCATGAAACCAGCCCCATAAGGGAATATTTCAAGACAGCAAGCCCCGACGTGCAATTCTTATCAAGCCTCTGCTTGGATCATTCTTGATAATGCCTACCGGCCAAAGCAAGTAACATGGTCAAATCCAGAGTCAATACGGCAGGAACTCCACAGGGCATGATGGAGTGGGTGTGTAGTTCACTGGGGGTCACCACTGTCACATATATCATAGTTAATGAGACCTTTTATGTTTCCTGTTAGCATGTCCCAAAGGTTCTATCTAAAGCCAATAAACTTCTGTGCCTTTGGCTACATCAGTGAAAATGTCCCTTCAGTTATCAGAGCCACAGTATAATCAGAAATTTTCATGGCTCGTGAGGGACATAGGTGGGGAAACAGAGATAAAAACCCATTTCATCAGACCCCCTTTCTCTCTGTCTGGTTTGAGTATATTTCTGTTCCTTGCAACCAAATATCCCTGGACAAAACAAATGAAAATCTTCTTTTTTTTAGAAAATGGAAATGAATATATTATTTGGGATTTGGTAGTATATTAATTAGAATACCTTACTCATTTTGCTGTTTAATATTAATCATGCTTTATATCAAGTAATGTGCTAGGTGATTTCCCATGAGCTAGATCATTGGATTTCATCACCAACTTTGTGACATAGATACCAATTTTTTTCTCTCTTTGAACATTTGAGGAAATTGGGACTTGGCACGTTTAATGACTCCTCAATGTCACATTAGTAGAAAGTAGAAGAGCCAATATTTGAAGGCAGATTGGAAATGCATTTTTCTAAAATTAAATTACAGAAGGCGGGTAATTTGACAGACATTTTCGACTAAGATTCATCTATTACTAAAGCCTCACCCCAGCAAAAAAAAAAAAAAAAAAAAAAGAAAAAGAGAAAAAAAAATGTCCGCTGACCTCTGGATGTGAAGTGACCTGGCCTTGACATTTGCAGTCCTACGGGCCTGTGTTGCCTTAAGTCCCCTGGCTGCACACGTGTGCCCTTGCTCCCTGGCAGCTCCACCGGTGTCCTCTCAGGACGCCCACTTCCTGGAGGGAAAGGTTCACTGCTCCCCTTTCTCAGGCTCCACTGGCATAGCCTTTGAGTCCATTTCTTTTTATGTGCTTATTAGACAGGCCACACCCTTTTTCATCTTTGTAAAAATGACGGTTATTCTATAAATAGCTTTGGTGCCTCTCAGGGAATGTAGGTCAAGGCCAGTTCTGCCGCGCGTCTGTGTTAAGCATCTTTAAGCTTAACAATCAAGCAAGAAAGTAGGTCAGGAATTGGGGTCAGGTGTACAGGATATGACTGGCAACGCACTGAGACCAAGGCGCCAGGTGCGGAGATAGCAGGAAACAGGAAGTGAAGTCGGAACAAAGGAAATATGAATTACGCTGCCAGCCCATGTTCAGAACTGCAAAGCACCTTCATCAAGATTGTCATCTCCAGGCAAGGACAGGGGATAGGAGAGGTAGACGACCTGAAGAGGTCAAGGTTATAGACTATGACCTTGAAAGACTCAGACCATGAGCAGGAATGAGTGTATCTGAGATCTCACAGGTCGAAGGGTACTTTATTTTTAGCTTCTTTCACTATCCTTATTTCCCACAGGGACAATAATTTCCTACATCAATTATTAAAGGTGAAATAGTGCTATAATAATTTGGTTGATGATGTTTAAATGTTTATCCCCTTCACGAAAATTTGTACTGCTTTTTGCTGTCTTTCCGGAGAAATAACTGAATCATTTGACCTTCACGACAAAAAAAAACCGATACATGCCCGTAGTGACCACGCATTCATCTCAGCATTTACTTGCACATCTGTAACATTTCATTTTAAATATATAGCACAGAGGGGAAAGGAGTAGAATGTGTTTCTTACTGGTGTGAAGACGCTAGAATGAAATCTTCAGTGTTTTATCTCACGAGTGACCTTATAAATGTACTTACACTTTTACTTTTGAATATAACTTTAACTATATGATATGTTAAGAACATGTATATAAATGTTTTTCACCTTAAGGAGGCTCCTTATCCAGGATTCAAATATCCGTTAAGTATTACCAAACAAATATGACTCATCTTTATTCTTAATCCAATATTGTTTGTTTTTAGGGGACTTGTTCTAAACAGAAGTATCTCTCCTATGTAGTTAATCAAGATGTTATTTTGTATTGCCTAGAGCAGTGTGTTTAGTGATTGGATAATTTGTCTTCCCCATCACGATAATAGCGGACGGAATCAGTACACTTGCCATGAAGAAGTTTGTTTCTGCCTGAGCTCAGGGAAAATTTGACTACTTCTATCAGATTAATATCCATTTGAAAATAAATTATTCCTGTAATCATCAACAGAACCTAAAAGCCTGCTAGGCCTTCCTGAGGGAATTACTACTGCAGTGAGAAGAGAGGGGAGTGGAAGGAGGGCTGGGGAGACATCTGAAGGGGGTGACGAGGGAGGAAATCTGGGAGGTGGCGTGCCTTCCCTTCATGCCCAGGAGGGAACAGAGTGAGCCTGATTCTGCTTATAAACCGGGAGACAGAACCAAATCATTACGATAGCATTGGCATACAGCTTAATGCTGCAGAATGGCATTGTGCAATGAAGGTCATGCACAAATGGGCTCTACAGGGCTGCTGTGAGTGGAAAAGAAAATACCAGGACTGTGTGCATTGCTTTGGTAAAGCCGAGTATTTGCAACTCAAGAAAGTTCTACGTCTGAAGTCAAGAGTTCAGCAAGTGTGGCTTTCTGCCATGATCACTATTGGGCATAACTAACTGCTACTGAATCATAGAAAAGGCCATTTTATGTCCATGTCTCTATATGACTGTCTTGTCCAATACACACACACATACCTATCTGCATATATGCTACAAATTAATTCCTTTTCACTTTTCACTTATTAGCAATTATAATATTTTAGCACAGCCCTCTTTACACATGGCACAAAGAAAGAATGGATTTCTTTTCAGATGTAGGAGTATCGGTGGCATAACCTCTCAGACTCTGAGTAATTCTTGTCTTTTAAAATTCTAATATTTCTCTTCATAGCTGCAGGCTCTTTTGCTATCTCAATAGTTCCCTCATTTTATGACTTGTAAAATAACTCTAGAGAAAAAGAAAATAAAAGTGTCTTCGTTTCAGTTCTGTTTTTCGTCTTTGTCTTTGCATCCAGTTTTACCACCCTCTATTCTCACCACAGAAGTAAAAACATGGAAACACAAAAAACGCAAAAGTCATCTATGAACCATAATGTCTTCTTTAACTCCCTCTCCAATCAGAAGGATTCTTGCCCATCTGGCAATTTATAATGTAGGCTGATGAAGGAAGTATTTCTCTGTCACTAGTAATCCTTTCTTTATTGCTTTTTTTTTAAATTAATGACCAATAATAATTAGAAAAGTATAGATTACCTTTCTATTATAGTCATTTCTATTTGAATTTGCAGATGTGGCCCCTTGTTATACAGGACTCTGACATTTATATGATCTTGTCCTCCAAAAGAGATGACGGGTACTCATCTTAAAAGAAAAGAGCTGGTCGTCTTAGACATTTCTCTTTTAGACCTTCTGATTTCATATTCATGACTATTTAACTTATTTAAAGATAAAATGTTAACATGATTCAATAGACCTAAAATGTTTTCATGAGCATCTTTGACAGTGTCTGTTCCTTATCTTCACTGGAGCTCCTTTAAAGCATATTTTCAGACCTTTTTATTGCAAATGCCTTTTCTTCGGAATTTCTATGAACTAATAACGATTCTTCCCCAACTAATACAAAAGAAAGATACTACTGGACTTTTGATCAATGGATCATCCTATCACTTAGTATGCACAAAGTACTCCTTTTAGTTTTGCCTGAAATTAGGTAATTTCCTTTTTTATAATAATGGCTTTAAAGAAGAAAGTAGGATCAGTTGTCCTCTCCAGCTAATAGCAACTGAAGTTTATATATTAATTAGGATCTTTTACCACATGAATAAGTATGTTTTTCTCTTTCTAACTTTGCATATGAAACTCTCTGCTGACCAAATGTTTGCGCAACCGAATACCTCCTTTCTTTATTACAACAGAAGAACCATGCCAATTGTAATGATTGTCCTGTTTTCCATGGTCGGTTACAGTGTTTCAAGCTATGCCCTACACATTCTTCCGCATTAGTTTTGTTATTTATTTGTTTGTAGTGATCTATGCATGTGATTCCTGTAGCCCTGCTCACGAATCATCTTTCTAACTCTTCCTTTCTTCAAAGACATATTAACTGAAAGGCACTCACTATACCAGCTCTTCACAGAAAAAAGAAATGTTGATACAATGACTAAAATCAAGATTCTTCCAGGTAATAGCCACTGAGGGCACGGTAGCTATCATATCCCAGGTACTGTATTAGTTACTTCACAGGTATCATCTTCATTCTTCATAAGATTCTATAAGGTTGACATTAGTTCCATTTTATAGTTGCAGAATCTAATGAGAGGTATTTTATTACACTTTGCTAAGTCTATAGAGTAATTGAGAGAGATGGACTTTGGACTCATTTTATCCTTGACACCAAACTCAACGGCCTCTTCCAATCCTCAGATATAGAATTCTATGAATAAGATGAGTTTAAAAAAAAAACACAAGGAAAGTTACAAATAGTAGTAATAAGCAAAGATAGCACAAGAGAAGAATGCTGTGGGGAGGCAAAGGAAAATGAGCTTACTTCTCATTAGAGGGATATTAAAAGGTATCTGAGAAAATACAGTTTTTAAGAAGTACCTTGAAAAATATGATGGTAGTGACTATGGGAGGATAGGACAGCAGTTCAAGGGTCGAGTAAACTATGATTTAAAATAAAAGAGAAGAAAATACTGGTGACTAAAGAGCAATCTTGTTTTGTAAAAACATGGACACCAATAATCTTAGTATTAGTTTACCCTGAGTAAAATTGTTTATACACTGGTGTATAAATAAAATAAAAAATAAAATATAAATAAATAAAAATAAAAGAGATTCCTCTTGGGTTCACAATATTTTCCCTTTAGAAAAGTAACTTTCTTTACAAGAATATCCCCTCATCTTCCTCTAGTTTCCTTTATAGAACTATGTACTCCTGTACCTTATACCATTTGGTATTCTCAGTCAGTGTTCTATGGGGCACATAACTTGAGAAAGGAAACTAAGATTACAAATCATCTAATGTACGTGGAAAGATCTTCAAAAGTGCTTTCTTATTTAATTTCCAAATTACTCTAAGAGAAAAGCATTATTAATCCAATTTTACAGTCTGACACTGAGTTGCTAAGGACAGTCAGGAAGTGGTAAAATTAAAATTTGAACCCATGTCTACCTGACTCTTTGTACTGCACCCAAAGGCTCAAAGCAGAAGAGGTTTAAGAAACAGCTGGCCATTAGTGGCATCCAGAGCTACCTGAATATTAAGAAGAATAAGGAAGAAGAGAGGTATATTAGAAGGGAAGTTTCAAGAATGAAAGAGTGACCAAGTCTAAGGAAGTAGAGAGAGTGAATGTAATCTGAAAAGTTGGCAGGAACAGACAGGGATATCTTCGGGGAGCAACAGAAGTTATGAAAAGCATTTCTATTTTTATTCCTTTAGTGTTGAGAAATATTTAATATTTTTGGAGGCACAAGCCAAGAAGCCAGTGGTAACAGATTGGAGATTTGAGTAAAAGAAGTAATAACTGCTATACTTCTGTGCCTTACATTAGTTCGTGTTCTTTCGAAGAGAAACAGAGTTGTAGCTAATCTACAGTATGCACTGGACCTTCAAGGGCTCTTTGATTCAGGACTGACCAAGCAGCAGATATAGAAGGAAAGAGGAGACAGACAGAGAGACAGAAGTAGAGAAAATGAGAAGCCACGCGGATCAGGTCCTGAAAGATGGAGGACAGGATTACTTCCTGGCAGGATCTCATTCAGTTTCCAACAGACCTTTCAGTAGTTCAGCTCCTATGGCATCACAAGATGTCGTCTGTTGCCAAATGCCTCCTTAAAGTTAAATCTTCTCTACTTGAGTTCATTTTATGGATTTTTTTGTTTCTTGAAACAAAGGATTGTGGAATAAAATAGGCATAAAATTCACATCTCATGTAACATTTAGTGAAGTATATTTCAGAAGAAAAACATGAAGTTGCAATACAAGGTCATATGGTAGATTACATGTCTTTCCTCATTTCTCTGAGAAAAGAAGATAAAGCAACAAAAAGGCAAAGGTAATGCATGAGGGTAGAAAAAATCATGGGATGTGAGGATGGGATTTGGAGAATACAGAGAGATGGAACAAAGTACATACATCTAAAAAAAGAAAAAGGACTGCACAATGAGGCGCGTTGGCAACAATGTATCCCCTTTACCTCCAGTGAGGGTTAGCCAAACAAAACTGCTCCTTACAGTGTGCTTCCCATGATGTTGCAAATAAGGGCATGAAACAGTAAGAAACAAGGGAAAAATAAACCATTTTAATGTAAAACCCTTTAAATGTAAAATACTTAAGAGAATAAGTTCATATAACTATCTTAAGCTCTTTATGCCTTGCCATAACTAGTTGTATTTTCTTCTTTTGACACAACTGTCTTGATAACAATGTTATTATACTGAATATTTTACTAAATAAAAAAGGAATAAGGTATCCATATAAATGATATTAGCAAGTATGCTACACCTCTATTTAAGTAAAATAAAACTGTAAGCTTCTTGAAACCACAGCCCTGCTTTGACATTTCACAGAGAATGGCTCTGGTATATTAACCAGACCACACTGCTGACTAAGTAGATAACAACATAGTTAAATTTGCTCCAAATCTAAATCACAAATGAATGTGTCTAAGTTTAAAACACAGAAATGAATACTTAAGACTTATGTAAGTGGTCAGTTCTGTGTTTGTTAGGAAAAACATGTATCTATAAATAAATGATTTGAACTGATTTCATCTTTAGAATTTTATTTATTTTTAAAATCTTCATTTTTCTGTATCTTTAACTTCAGATGGTCATCATTAAATCAGTGCAGTCAATTTAAAAAAAAAAAAAGCTCTGCTTTACATGTCTTGTACAGCCACTTGGTTCACATTTTTAACAGGGTTATCCTTCTATAACATCATTTCACTACCAATATTATTAACCATTCTGGCATCACTGCTCTTGGTACACAGTGGATACCCAGCACCTATTTCCTATCCTAACAGAACCCAAATGAACCCGAATTCTTCCCAGGTTAATAACTATCCTGTGCGCAGTCTTGACGAAGAAGTGGTTCCTAGAACTCCTCTCCACTACAGAAGACTTGGGGGCCAGATTTTTCTTTTGATATGGCATGTGTATGTGACCTCAACTTGGCAAGTTAATGCTCTCACCTGGAGCTCTGAATGTTAAGCAGTGACCATGGACAAAAGATAGGGTAGAAGAATATTTATTCTAAGGCAAATGGTGATTGTAGAGGCAGTAGTGGCAATCTCTGACTGGGATATTCAGAGCTCCAGAAATTAATATGCTGCTTCTTTATTTCTTCCAGAACTTGGGTTATACCTTTGGATTCTAGTATATCTAAGTCTGTTCATGAGCCCACCGATACTCTTCCAATAAATAATCTTTGCTGTATGTGGGTCCAACTTGGTTTCTGTTTGCTACCACAAACTCATCTTTTACTAGAAGCCCATAATATTACTAGAAGTACTCTGAAACTCTATTTTCCTATCAGGAATCTTTGGAAAGATGTGTGGTAGTAATTTTAGAAATGAATTTACTAATTTATAAGACATAGTTATCTCAATTGCATTGTGCACTATACTGCATGGTATGGATATGATCTAGCCACAGTTTTCTTCATTACACTGGCTTTGCATATGCTGTGTTCTAATTCTATTGTTCAGATATACCACATTTGCCACGTGTCATTCTAAGTAGCAAAGGTTACAGTCTCTCTCAATAAAATTGTAAACTTCCTCTAAGGAAATGATACACTCGTTCTCATGTCGAATTTGGGAATGTGTACTTTATGAAGAACGCATGTTCTTGGAATCAGAGCATGAAGAACAGAAACTTCTACAACTTAAACTCCACTTTCAGGGACTAGTTGCCTGTGCTCAACTGGCTAAGAGTTTTCTTCTATACTGCTGCCTCTTACCAAATGGTATCAAATGCTTCAGAAAAGGTATAGATATATGGTGGTGGCGCTATCGTGTTTTAAGACTTCCAAGTTGGTAAAATTTCATTTTCTTTAGAAGTACTCTCTATGTGTGTTTTCATATTCACTGTTTTTGAATTTTATTTTATTTTTTAATACAGCAGGTTCTTATTAGTTATCTATTTTATACATATTAGTGTACATATGTCAATCCCAATCTTCCAATTCATCCCACCACCACCAAAGAAAAAGTCAAAAGTATCTATTTTACACTAAAAATGTATTGGTCTACAAGCATCGGGCACACCAAGCTTTCCCAACCTGACCCTTCAACCCCCTCACGGTGACTCAGATGATGTGTAGACACCATTGTTCATTCTTAAACCATGTATATATTCACTTTCTTGTTCTGAGTAGATATACACTGTCATGGATTGAACTGTGTCCTCCAAAGATATGCTGAGGTCCTAATCACTGATGTCTGTGAGTTTGAGCTGGCTTGGAAACAGGGTCTTTGTGGATACAGTCAAGATGGGCTCATTGGGGTGGGCCACAATCCAGTACGACTGATGTCCTTACAAGACAAGGAGAAGTCCAGGTGGAGACAGAGACTCGGGAGGGCAGACTGCTGTGTGGATGGAGGCCGAGCCTGGAGTGTGGCAGAAGCAAGCTAAGAGCACCGGGAACCGCTGGCAGCCATCACAGCTGGCAGGAGGCAGTGAAGGACCCTCCCCTGCAGGTTTCCGAGGGAACACGGGCCTGCTGACAACGTGATGTCCCAGTTTGGGCTCTAGAACTAGGAGGCAATACATTTCAGTTCTTTTAAGCCACCCGATTTGTGGTACTTTGTATCTAGCAAGCAACCCTAAGAAACTGATACACACACATCTCCAAATGGAAACATTTTCTACATTCATTATATTATGGGGGTAAGTTTGTTCCCATTCACCACCTCACCAGCAAAACACTAGTCAGAAATTGGTCTCACTCTTTCCTTCCCCTTACAGTAGCCTTTTCAAAAGTCAATTCACGGGCTTCCCTGGTGGCGCAGTGGTTGGGAATCCGCCTGCCAGTGCAGGGGACAAGGGTTCAAGCCCTGGTCTGGGAAGATCCCACATGCCGCGGAGCAACTAAGCCCGTGCGCCACAACGCAGCCAAAAAAAAAAAAGTCAATTCACAATTCAAATAATCTTATTTTTAAGTCCTCAGGGCAAATAAAAGAATGATTACATATTTCTGTATTGTTAGTAAACTACTGTGTGGATTTCATTCTGTCTCCATGAGAACATTAGTTTCTCACTGATAACATAATCCTTTAAAAATATTTAATAACCTCATCAGGCATACTATACAAAAAGACAGTTAATTCTATTAAACAGACATTCCCAGAGAAGAAATACTCTCTATGTATCCTCAAATCCCTTCTATGCCTGTAGCCAAATACCCTGAAAATTTGAGTCTCTTGTCTCTGATATAAGATCCTAAGAATTCTTTTGTAATTGTAAACTTTTGCCATTTAAGTATCTAGACCAAATTTTAAAAAAACAACAAAACACTATTCTATAGATACCAGACTCTGTTTTCTGAGATGCTTCCGGATTTATCAGTCTACCACCTCAGCCTACAACACACTTATGCACAATATCAAATATCAATTCTGTAAATGACAGTCAAGTGTAAGAAACATAAATTGGCGTGAGAGTTAATTCTCAGCCTACATATATTTGTAAGTTAGATGTGTTGAATCTGAGCACACTTTCCCATTTAAACAATTCTGTAACTTTCCACTAAATACATAAGAATCAAAGTGGTCGATTTAATTCAACATTTATCAAGCATCTCCTAAAAACACAAACCACTATTATAGATAATAGCAACATCAAACTGAATAGCATCTCCGCCCTTGAAGAGTTCATAGCCTAGAAGTTAAGCGTGAGAACTTGAGTTAAGATTTGAACTACAGTCTGTGCTCCAGGGCTCCTTGATCCCAGCCTGTGGTGTGAATGGGGCTTGCAAGCAACACATGCTCAAGTTCATATCCTGAATCTGTCTCTCAGTGACCATGGTCAAATTAAGTTACTTTAAGCTAGTTTTCTTATCTTTGGCAAAGTAAAACAATAAATACCCTGCTCTGAGGGGTTTGTGTGAGGATTGGCAGGGGAAAAATTTGTAATATGGGTACAGAGAAGTCAATAAAGCAACACCAAAGGGAAAAGAAAAAATTTTAAATAGGAATGTTGAAAGCGTCAGCCAATATAGAAGGATTTAAATGATATTTGAGAGCAGGCTCTAGGAGATGTTATAAAAATCACACTCTGCTTCGTAGGTATAAGTGATGGTCAGAAATCAAGCATTACTCATTTCGCTGAAGATCTAGCACAGTCAGTAAATGAGTGCCTCTTATAAAGACGAGGTTGAAATAGGAAATGAAGCTCTTGCTAAAGGAAATAAGTAATTGGTATTAGGAGCTAATTTAGGTTATCTATTGTGGAGTTAACTCTATTACAGCTTTTCCCAAACTATATAATGAATGCATGTTAATTTGAAAAGAATTACCAATGTCAAATAAGTTTGGGAAGCACTGGATTAAACAAAGTGTAGTGCTGCAAGCCTTCTGAGAATCTTCAAACTAGGGAGGAAAGATAACCAGTGTTTTCTGACCACACAGGACCTCAGGGTCCTTTATCTTGGCAGTGATTCCCTGCCCATTCCACAGGTTTTTCTATTTCTTTTTTCATAGAGCTCTCCCATAATGGCTCTATAAACCTCATTTTGATAAATACTATTCTATTTATAGGAAACATTCATAGCTGCCTAGGAAACAAGGCAAATTTGTGACTAAGGTAATTCTAATAAAAAATATATTTTGGCACCAAAATATTTCTCCAAACCAACACAGTTTTACTTTATATGACACACAGTTAATGGGTTTTTATAATTGGCAATGCATTGTAATTTTCTTAATAATCATGATGTGAGTCATCCTGCAATTATTTATGACTCAATTTTCTTTCCTCTGGCTCATGGCCAGCAGTTAATCTATAAATTTCAAATGATAAGCATTTTTCCTCTGAAAAATCATAGATGCATAAGGAACTATTACACAAACCAGCACAAAACACAGCTAAAATACATGTGTGATTTAGATAAAACATGCAATTATATCTGGGATAGAGTTTAAAAATTAGTAAATTTAATGAAAATGAACTGCAGTATTATCATCGAAATATACCTATCAGAAAGACTTTTACTCTAAAATCTACACCTGAAAGGATCTGAATCCTTAATCACATCAACTGATGTAACAACTGAATTATCAGTTCATTCAATTTAATCAGGGCTAAGCTGTGCTACAATTGTGATGAACACGTGGTTGTTATTTGGGCATATTTGGCACTATCAGATGTTTAGCACTTCTCCCGTGCCCTAGTATACGTCCCTTTATGCTCCAAAGGGGGAGAAAAAGTTGTTTTCCCAAATATGATCAGTCATACTAAATGACAGCCAATCACTAATGGTAATATATTTCTTTGACATCAGTCTTCTGCATTTAAAAGCCTTCAAATTCTTAAATACAGCACCTACGAATTTTCTTGCATCATTCAATGAATATGTATGGACGTGTGGAAACATTGGGCTTTTCAAATATCTCTAATTTACATCATATAAGGAAACCTATTTTCTCACCTAAGTCTGGCCTTGAACTAAATAGAAGTTAATTTTAGAAAATGTATCCTTTATTAATTCAATATATACACATATATGTAATATTTAAAATGTTCTGTTTACATAATATTTTCTATATATACATATACTTCATACAAGTAATATAAATATATTTGGGATGTTCTTTTTCTAATCTCACATTCTGGTGATTTTCTCAGTCTTTTTTCGGTGGGTGTATTGGCCTGAGTACAGGGAGACATGCTTCCCACATGAAATTATTATGTGCTCACACAGCTATTTTGTTTGTTTTAAGTGACTTGGCTTTATTTTTCAGCTTATTTTATCAGCATAGCACGTAGACAGGCCAGTAACTTGGGCACACCAGTAGGAATTCTTCAATTTTTAAAAACACTACTTTTTTTTTTTTTTTTTTTTTTTTTAAGGTTTCTCACGTAATTGGTATATTATGATGGTTCTTTCAATTGTGTTGCTTCCAAATCATTTGTCTTTATTTATTTATTTTATTTTTGGCTGTGCTGGGTCTTCGGTTCGTGCGAGGGCTTTCTCTAGCTGCGGCAAGTGGGGGCCACTCTTCATCGCGGCGCGGGGACCGCTCTTCATCGCGGTGCGCGGGCCTTTCACCATCGCGGCCCCTCCCGCTGCGGGGCACAGGCTCCAGACGCGCAGGCTCAGCAACTGTGGCTCACAGGCTTAGTTGCTCCGCGGCATGTGGGATCTTCCCAGACCAGGGCTCGAACCCGTGTCCCCTGCATTGGCAGGCAGATTCTCAACCACTGCGCCACCAGGGAAGCCCTAAAAACACTACTTTTAAATTATGTTTCTAAAAACTAAAGGTATCTTCGCCATTACACAGGTAGTCTCAATCTTTCCTCTTCTAAAGAGACTTGAAATTCAAATAATGACGTCTGGGCAGAGAAGAAATTCTTCAATCTGAGGTTAAGAATGTTAATTACCACCTTACGGAGATACCAGGATCCAGAGAATTACAGAATTGGGCTGTTAGAAAAATCAATATGCTGCAGAGCTACAAAGAAACTCAACATTTTACAGTACTTTTAATTTAGTTCCCATCGGTCTAATAGCAAAACAGCATTCTGGATATGTATTTCTCCTTTACAAACATTTTAGGAAAACATTTAAGCTTTGGACTAAACACTATGAGGTTGACCTGCTCATTTTTCCATCTTTCCTCCCTCTTTCCACTAACTGAACAAACTTGTTTACTCTGTTTACACTGATTTATTTATTGTCTGAATGACAGTTACTTAACTGCAAATAAAAATTGTACATAAGATATCATTTTGAGGAATTTCAGTTGATTTTTTAGTTAAATTATTCAATCTACCTGTGCCATTTCTTCCTCCAATAGGGCCAGTTATGGTCATTACGTTCTCAGGCTACTGTGAGAGTAACACTCAATACATCAGAGCTATTACTAATCATATCATGAGTGGAAATGCTTCAAACTATTTTTTTTCTTTTGGAAATTACATTCTACTGAGTATATCTATATGAAAAGAATCAGGATGAACTGATAAGACAGTATCATTTTCTGGTACAAGAAAGTATCAGTGCCAAAGAACTACACTTTTTATCTAATAAATGTAATTCCTCTTAACTATTTTAAATTGTGTTCTTTAATTCTTATTAAAAAAGAATGTTACGGGCTTCCCTGGTGGCGCAGTGGTTGAGAATCTGCCTGCTAATGCAGGAGACACGGGTTCGAGCCCTGGTCTGGGAAGATCCCACATGCCACGGAGCAGCTGGGCCCGTGAGCCACAGCTGCTGAGCCTGCGCGTCTGGAGCCTGTGCCCCGCAACGGGAGGGGCCGCGATAGTGAAAGGCCCGCGCACCGCGATGAAGAGCGGTCCCCGCACCGCGATGAAGAGTGGCCCCCACTTGCCGCAACTAGAGAAAGCCCTCGCACGAACCGAAGACCCAGCACAGCCAAAAATAAATAAATAAATAAATAAATAAATAAAATTTAAAAAAAAAAAAAAAAAAAGAATGTTACATAAATATTACTTCATTATGTAAGTAGAAAATAAAACATAAATCGTTCTTTCTAAAGCACAGCTTATTCTATGTAACTTAAACGCGACCCTGAAGTCATAAAGAAAATACGTCTACAGACAACACGTGGTCATTAGCATTTTTTTTTGTTTTTTAACAATCAGGATTAAATTTGTGGTTTGTCATGTCTCTGACAATGTATTTTAATGACTGGTAACTAGCCTCTTTTATTCTGAGGACATTTTCAAATAAATGAGTTCTATTAAACTTTCCAATTAGATGTCATAATGTTAGAAAACAAATATTCCAACCAATTACATGTATATTTCCATATGTGTTCACACCTATATATATATATTTTATAAATATAGATATATTTCACGTCGTAAATAACAATATAAAATGACATTCATGTAAATATACATTAAATGTTTCTTAGTGATTCCCTCAATTTGAACAAATGAATAAGTGAACACTTAAAATTTAATTAAGAGGTTTGTGTAAATAATTACCTAGTGAAAAGTCCAAGTTCATTCTGATATAATAGAATATATTCACTGTCTCAGTGGTTTGACCCAAACTAAGGCCATGTTTTGTTGGGGATATTTAACAATGAGCATCAATCAATGTGTGTCTAGGTATCACTTCTCCATCGAGTTGGCTGTTACTATCTTTCTTATAATGACAAGAAAAGGAACTATATTATCTTTTTATGATTTGTGAAATGTTGTCAATATTCCACTTATGCTAATGAAATAAAAAGTACATTTTTTTCAACATTAGACTCTTAAAACCAAATTTCTCCCTAGCTACTATAGCACTTATGCAAATATTAAACATGCATTTATTTTTGTGACTGAGAGACATTAAGATGAATGTTTTAGCAAATTGAGAATTTATAAAGCTTAATTCACATTTAATAAGAAATCTCAATAATAGGTTATATATATGCACAGAACAGAACTACTTATAATCTTAGAGTTTAGACTTTTGGCCTAATTTGATTCCTGGACTAATAAAAGGGCAATATAATTAAATAAATGTTGATAGATATTTATGTAATTTTATAAATGCATACATTTATATATAGGTTGATATTGGTATGTATAAACATTTATTTAATTCATTATATATATATGCATGGGGCTTCCCTGGTGGCGCAGTGGTTGAGAATCTGCCTGCTAATGCAGGGGACACGGGTTCGAGCCCTGGTCTGGGAAGATCCCACATGCCACGGAGCAGCTGGGCCCGTGAGCCACAACTACTGAGCCTGCGTGTCTGGAGCCTGTGCCCCGCAACGGGAGGGGCCGCGACAGTGAAAGGCCCGCGCATCGCGATGAAGAGCGGTCCCCGCACCGCGATGAAGAGTGGCCCCCACTTGCCATAACCAGAGAAAGCCCTCGCACGAACCGAAGACCCAACACAGCCAAAAAAAATAAATAAATAAATAAAGTAGCTATAAAAAAAAAAAAATTAAATATATATATGCATGTATGTACATATATATGGGTGTATTCATTATACCCTCTCTAAAAAGAAATGCTTGATTTTTCCAGTAATCCTTCATCCTTTCCTATCTCTCCTACATTTAAATATGGTATTCTTAACTCAGAAAGAAGCAGGTATTTAAAGAGGTTAATGTGCAAGATAATGACAATCATTATTTTATAAGAAGTAACTTAATAAAGCATTTTCAACACTTACAGCTGGGAGAGTCCATTTGTACAACTACATGTAGCCTGCTATTGAGCTTTCAATCACCGACGAAAAAATTACAGATCACACAATGATATGTATCTGGTCAATGTCAAACTGCGAATGGAGAAGACCTTGTGGTAGTGAGAGGGTTGTAGGTTACGGGATGAAGTGTGTTGGTACCGCTGCTTTAATCACTGACATGGCGAGGGACCCATCTAGGTTTGCCTTTCAGTCTCCACCCTTTCACTTACGAGAGTTCACCTGTCCTATACTATTTCTCTTCATGCAATGACATATATTTGGATATAAAAAAAAGCAATTTGCTTTCTTCACCTTTATTTATAGTGAATAAAATATATTTTTTCAAATGCTGATCTAGAGAACAGTCAATTGGCTTGATTCTGACAGTGTCCTCAGAGAAGACCATTAAGTACAACAGCCTGATCTGCTTCTCAGGCATGTGTTTTGGATACTGCTTTCTTCCCCCCCCCCACACACGCTGTATTTTATTTTTACAAGAGATAAATAAACTGACACCAAGCACTGTAGATGGATGACCACAACAAAAGCAACAATGATTGCAATTACCAAACACGAAACACACTCACACTATGTCATAATATTGACATTCAGTCCAGTAAACCTCCACTGTAACAGCTCCTTTACTTTGCACTGAAAATTGATTTGTATATTTTTTGCCTCTGAGTCCTTGTGGGATTCTTTTTTTTTTTTATTCAAACAGAAAGTCACAAAAATTATACTCATCCTCATCAGTTCACTCAGTCCCATGTAATTAATTTTTTTTTTCATCTTGATCTTTTGTTAGCACTTTGATGAATTCATCAGTTTTCCATTAGAGTTCTGAAAATGCTTATTCATTCAGTTCAGCAGTGGATACTGCTTTCTAATCATACATTAGTTCCCTCAGTTTCACGTTTGATATCAACTGGGCTATATCTGCAGCAATAAAGATGCAAACTGTACTATTACGAAACTTTAAGCCTGAGATCCATGTGCTTCCAGGGCAACCATGCTGGTGCTACTTTGCTATATTTTGTCTTAAAACCAATTTTCCTACGTATTGAACTTCTTCACAGAATGTTCTTTGAACCACTTTGTGCATAAGAATCCACTAATGGGCTTCCCTGGTGGCGCAGTGGTTGGGAGTCTGCCTGCCAACGCAGGGGACGCGGGTTCGAGCCCTGGTCTGGGAAGATCCCACATGCCGCGGAGCGACTACGCCCGTGAGCCACAATTACTGAGCCTGCGCGTCTGGAGCCTGTGCTCCGCAACAAGAGAGGCCGCTACAGTGAGAGGCCCGCGCACCGTGATGAAGAGTGGCCCCCACTTGCCACAACTAGAGAAAGCCCTCGCACAGAAACGAAGACCCAACACAGCCATAAATGAATGAATAAATAAATGAATAAATAAAAATTAAAATAAATAAATAAATAAATAAATAAATAAATAAACCTATAATGAAATTATCACGCAACTTACAAACTGGAAAAATATTTGAAATGTATAAAATGAACAGAGAATCATCTTGAATGGTAAAGTTAAGGGTGATTTTCTACAATGAATGTGCATTTAAAAAAAAAAAAAAAAAAAAAAGAATCCACTAATGCTTGATGCATAAATAACTGAATAGGATACAGATATTCAGAAGGGAATGTCTTGGACTCTCTGTGAAAGTGGAAGCTAACTGCCCCCCATTCTAGGTAAGGTTAACGCCCATGAAGCTCACCCACATTTGTGAGAGCTCACGTGTCACACTTTTCTTCACTTGGACTCTACCTCCAAGCCATTTCACTCCCCCCTCCCATCCCTGAATCCATCATCATCACCCAGGCCTATAATAATCCTGATATTTTAATCCCTAAACACAGCAACTTCCTACAACCTTACTTCGACTATTTTTCCTCCTCTGGGAGCTCTCTGCTACTTGGGTAACCCTTCCCTTTTAACGGCTCTCACAAAATCTTATTGTCTCTTTTTCCTCCAATTACATCTCCTCCTATTTCCAGGACATATAATTTTCCATTATAAATCTCAGATTTAGGATAAAAGCCTTAATTCATTTTGGCAAAAACTAAAGCTAGGCGTTCTCTCCTTCGCTTCTCACCCTCCATCTAATAAGCGCCCCAGCCAAAGCTGGGGGGTGGGTGACTCCTCTTTTACCAGTGTAATAACTTCTCCAAAATCATCTTACCTCTCTCACCCTTAATAATTTTTCCAAAGTCATCTTACTCCCTTCTTTAAAATAATTCCACTGTATCCCACAGCCTTTAAGATAAATTCCAAACTGCTTAGCTCAGCAATATTTGGGTCTCATTCCCTCACCATTCTCCTCCTGCCGCCCAACCCTATGTGTGATACTCACGTGGCATTCTCTCTCACTTTCCCGCATTTACATATGCTGCTTCTTTTCCTTCCTTCTCCCTCCGACCCTTATCTCAGAAGTCATCTGAACCAGGAAGTCTTTGCTGACCCCCTTGCCCCCAACATACCCCATGCATGCACATACATCTGTTTCCACAGTACCCACTATCAAAGAACTCATCACATAGTATTGCCATCATCTGCTTAATTCCACTATTTTCTCTGCTACTTTAACAGCTTTGAAAAAAAGAGTCCACATATTTTCATGCATGTCTCTGGCATTTAGTACAGCATGTGCCACTGAATAGATTTCAAAAAAGGTTCATCCTCAAAGACTGGGTAGGAGACCTCACCACGATAGTGACCGTAAAAAGAGGCATGTTTCATAACCCATCTCTCATGGATGTTTTGTGTTTTGATAACCTTTCTGGCAGAGCCCAGCACGGCCCTTGATAGCTCTATTTGATACTTGGTGAAACATTCCTTAAAATATTGATTTTCATACAATGAATAACTTATAGCCAGGTAAGACTTTTTAAAATAGTAAAGTACTATTTGCATAGGATAAACATAATAGTTTGTGGAATTGAATGATTTTTTTCCCCATGTGCTATCACACTGTAGACTACGGAGCTGCAGTCAGTTTTCAGACTGAGTGGGTGTATCTTTTCTTTCCTTTATCTTCTCTGATTTGGCTCTCTCAGTCCCAATCTTGGCACCTGTCTTGAGATATCTTTTAAATCCAGTTCTCTGGATATCAACGAGGAGGTAATTGCTGTTCACATTAAGGATATTATTACGGAAGAAATACCACTATGGGGAAAAAATGTCCTGTGATACCACTGAATACTTAAACATGCATAACATACAAACTCAATATTCAATTAATATATCCCATTCTTTTTTGGAAAAGAATATTAGTCTAATGATTTTTGTTGTTTTCAACAGATTTCAATATGTAGAAATGATGGACTTATGTAATGTTTAAAAATATTTAAACAATAACTATGGAATATAAATAACTGTATTCTAAACCACTGTTTTGGTTAAGACTAGAATTTAGTTCTCCTGCTTCTTAGCTTTTGAACTTTTCCTTTTTGACCACATAAGAAATATTTGAATTTTATTTTCACCTTCTCTTACATAAAACTTTAGAGAATTTTTCCCCCATGGGAAAATAATCTCTAAATAGTATAGCTTTATGTGGAATACTACAAAACTATTATCCTAACGCTGTTTTTGGTTTTTTTATTTGTAAGAGGACGTCCCTTACGCAGTGGTTAAGAATGTGCCTGCCAATGCAGGGACACAGGTTTGAGCCCTGGTCCAGGAAGATCCCACATGCCGCGGGGCAACTAAGCCCATGCGCCACAACTACTGAGCCTGCGCTCTAGAGCCCACGAGCCACAACTACTGAGCCCACGTGCCACAACTACTGAAGCCCGTGCGCCTAGAGCCCGTGCTCCACAACGAGAACCCACCGCAATGAGAAGCCCGCACACAGCAACGAAGACCCAACACAGCCAAAATAAATAAATAAATAAATAAATAAATTTAAAAATATTTTAATTCTAATTCTATACTACAATACACAATTAAGTTAAACAACTTATTAATAGTTATTATTTTGTAATAAGAGCTTTTTACTACAAAACATGAGGATTTGTACATTTCAGGCATGACCCAGGTCTACATATAGTAATTGTAGGTCCCAGTAATTTGAGGGACAATGAACTATCCCACTGCAGAGAGATTCTCCCTTGACCTTCATCACTCCTTACAGGCTCTCTGTCCATATTCCTATGCACACATATTTATATTTTTAATTAACTGGGGTATACAGTTATACTGCTTAAAATTTTAATTAGTCTGTTTGTGGTAACAGTAACATCCATTGTAACTGGGTAGAAAACAAATCTCTGAAAGACGCAAAGGCAGAATTGAAAGATTGGAAAGAAATATTCAAAGAAGAGAAGAAAATTTTGTTCGCAACCAACTTCATGGCCTGGAACCAAAGGCTGAGGGGATATTAAAATGTTGAGAGAGAGAGAGAAAGTTTTCTAAAATGTTCTAACTTTCATTACTGACAAATTCTGTTTAAGTTGCTCTGTATGGAGAAATACTCTAAGAGAGCTTCATTTTTATTGATATTTTACTTAGTCAAAGCATCTTTTCTTTAGCACCAACCTAATTTCTTTTCAGGATTAGGCCTTTGGGTGAAAGATAATCTGCATGAAAGCTAAGTTAAAAAGATATATGATGAGGTTGTAATTTATAGAGTACTGAATTTTATCTTCTCTTTGATATCTACAGTGATTTTGAGCATCTACGTAATATGTACTTTATTGAGAGAAGAAACAGCCAATGCATTAGTAGATGTATTTGCTTGAAATACTGATGTTGTTTAAAAATAGTTTTGCAACTGACAATTTATTGAATGGAAAACCACATTATGTTTTTAAGCATGACTCATAATCTCTTAACAAACTACTTAGTTCAGAGGAAAGAACAGTGGGAATTTTTCAGAAAAAAGAGTGTTCTTCCTACAGTAGAATTTCCTGAAGGATCTAGTACTATAATAACTCAAGGATATAAATACCTAGATTCCTTCTGTCTTAACAGAGGATTAAAAAATACAGTTGAAGAATATCTAACAATGATATGATTTGAGTTATACCATCTGTAAACCTAAAAAGCATATCTAAATGATAGTTTTTAACTAAATGACACTGTTAACATCTCACACTGATACATTATAAAATAATCCCTATAATAGATTCATTCTATTCAGTAGGAATGAAAAATGCTGCAAGAAAAGCCTTTTTAAAGAGTTAACATTTCCAACCTTTACTGTATGTACATAAATAGCAACATTATAAAATCAAATTGTGCAAAATAGTACTATTAGAAGGACAGCCAAGACGCTGACCTTCTACTGATAATATTCATGTTGTTTTATGGCTACTACTTAATAATATGAACATTAACAGACAGGATTATTTCCATTTTCTGATAATAGAATGAAATAGAGAAAATAATTATCCCATTGACATAATGATTCTTTCAACAAATAGGCATTGAGTTACTACTATTTTCTAAGCACTGTTCTAAGAGCTTGGGATTCAACAATGAATAAGACAGACACACCTGTTGCCTATTTAGAGTTTATATAAAATATATGCTTATGATCATCTAGTAAATCAACAGAACTCCAGGTCTGCTGTCCAGATTCCTCTATGTCTAGTCTAGTGTTTGGTGTGTAGATTCTCTAACCTCTTAGAAAAAATGATATATAACTTATCCAATATACTTAATAAAATATACAGTAAACATTTTATTTGTATATTAATGATATTTGGGCCTAGCTTACTTAATATTTATACAGCGAGTAAAGAGTCTAAATTCACACTGAATGAATTACAACTTACCAAGGCTTCTAAAGTAATTTTTTTTTCTTTCAGTAACACAAATCAGTTTATGTATAATGGGGTAATAATTATTGTATAATCCCCCCTAATCTCCCAAATCTACAGATTAATCCTGATGGAGCTATATCCTGGTTCAGAATATTTAATCAGCATCTTTTAAATGCCAGGGACCCTTCTAGACACTTAAGAATTATCACTAAAAGAAAGACAAAGACCTCTGTCCTTGTGGACCTCTCAGGAGAGGAGACCAAGAGCAATAATCATAATGAGTAAGTAAATCATACATTATGTAAGGAGGTGATGAGTTCTATGGAGGAAAACCTTTAGAATGAGATAAGGGAGATCAAGCATACGGGTTCCAATTTCTAAAAAGTTAGTAGGCGGGGCTTCCCTGGTGGCGCAGTGGTTGAGAATCTGCCTGCCAGTGCAGGGGACACGGGTTCGAGCCCTGGTCTGGGAAGATCCCACATGCCGCGGAGCAGCTGGGCCCGTGAGCCACAACTACTGAGCCTGCGCCTCTGGAGCCTGTGCTCCGCAACAAGAGAGGCCGCGATGGTGAGAGGCCCGCGCACCGCGATGAACAGTGGCCCCCGCTTGCCACAACTAGAGAAAGCCCTCGCACAGAAACGAAGACCCAACACAGCTATAAATAAATAAACAAACAAATAAATAAATAAAAATTTTTTAAAAAAGTTAGTAGGCGAAAGGCATCATGGCCAAGATGACATTTGAGCAGATACTTGAAGGAGGGGAGAAAGCCTTGCAAACACTTCTGAGTATGGTTTTGAGGGAGAAATCCAACTTCATTTTTTTCCATATTGCTAACCAGTTGCCCTTATACCATTTATTCTTCACTGAATTGCAATGCCAATTCAGTCATACACCAAATTTCCATACAAAATGGGTCAGACTCTAAAATGAGGTGTTACGGGCACCTGCCTCATAGGGCTGTTGTGAGGCTTGAATGTCTCCAATCATGTAAAGTGCTGAGAACAGAGTCTGGTACTTAATAAGCAAATAGCAAAGTTTATCCTGGTTATGATAGTTGTTGCTTGTGCCTGTTTATACAAAAATTAAAAGTTTGTCTTTATTGATCTGACATGCAGCTACCTACCTGGATACTTATTTTTTCTATAATCTGTCTGGAGAGTCTGTTGTGTCTTTTACATAAACAATCTTATTATTTGTAAATATTGACATTTAGCGTTCTTCCTTTTCAATAATTATATGTTGTATTTATTTTGATTATCTTAAAAAACTTAAGACCTTCTGAATAAAGCTGAATAGTAACTATGAAAGTGTGTATCATTAAGTTTCATGTCCTTTAATTTGTTATACTTCTTATGAAAAGTATATAAACAAACTTTAAAAAAAAATCTATTCCACATCTCTTTGTCTTTACTAAGACATTTAGTCAATTTATAATTATTAGGTTTAATCATATTTTCTCTGCTGAAATGGAAATTATAAACTCAGTATTTGCTTCACTGTTGGATACTCCTGAAATTTTATAATATATAATTAATTTTAGAAAGCTTCAGAGAAACATTGGGATGATAGTATACTTTAATTCTAAATATCCCTCTTGTGACCTTTATGACACTATTATCCAGTACTTACATATACAAACATACACAACTTGGCATTATTATTGTTCCACAAATACAATGTTTGTTAAGCACGTATAACAACATCTTGGCCCATCATTAACAAAATTTGGTTAGTGGATAAATCGCTCTTGTTATTTTTTAATCTAAACATGAGTTGCAACCTTCTCTTTCTGAAAAAGATTGTTCAGCAC
This sequence comes from Balaenoptera acutorostrata, assembly GCF_949987535.1. Classification (NCBI taxonomy): domain Eukaryota; kingdom Metazoa; phylum Chordata; class Mammalia; order Artiodactyla; family Balaenopteridae; genus Balaenoptera; species Balaenoptera acutorostrata. Next base: position 37,414,996 of record NC_080084.1, on the reverse strand, counting down.
CCATTTCTAGATTGGCAGTCATTATATCTCAATGCCTTAAAGATACTGTCCAACTAAACTTAGGTTCAATCGATGCTGCTGAGAATTGCACTGCCAATCTAATTATCACAGTTTTAGGAAATGACGAAGCATCACTCTAAATTAGGAAATACCCCAAGACTTCTATTGACTCAAACTTGAGCTTGCCTTGTGTACCATTTTACCACTGAGACTTAGTTCTCACCTGAATCTCACTTTGCTACCCAGAGCCTTATCTTCAGAGCCTACCATTTGGGTCTAGGACTGTTCATTGCTCCTGATAAACTCCACCCTGTATCTCGCATCCTGTCCCTGAAGTCAGGCCTGTGACTATAACCCCATCTGCTGACACTAACCCTAAGGTCTTCCACAGAATTTGTTGTTCCTCCTGAAATTCTGTGGAATTTGGGCTCAGACACACCTGAGATAGAATTCTGATTTAGTAACTGCATTACTTCAGATCCATTTATTAAATTATATGTGCTTCAGTTTCTGTACAAAGACAGTACCTATAAAAGACTATTACTACTATTACTATTAATTATAACAATAATATATGGCTTATAATATGTTAGGACCCGTTTTCAGCATTTTCATGTATTAAAAATTGCATTTTCATGACAATATTTTGAGGTACTCTTACGAATTTTGCAACCATCAAATATCTGCAATCTAGTCAGCATTCAACTATCCAATACCTGTTATTCCCTCTTACTAAAATATCTGAAATACATTTGATAAGTTTATCAGTCTGTGTGTCATTACTTAGATTATTGGACTTTGAATAGTCAAAAGTAAATCATCTATGAAAAAATATGTATCCTTTAGCCTTCTTTCCTTTTTAATCTCTTTCTACCAACATTTTTCACATATTCTGAAGTTTCCTCATTAACACACAAACAACCACACAAAAGCAACAGCAACAACAAAAACTTTCTTTAAAGGCTTTTTTTTCTTCTTTAACTACCCTCTTTACTTGATTCCTTTCTTGCTTAACAATAAGACTTCTAAAAATATCCGTGTTTCTTCCTAGCTTCTAGTCTCTTCCATCAATTAACTCAAGCAAGAAATACTGATATTTCCCAGAGAGTCTACCAGAATTTTTTTTTTTTCCTCCAAAGTCACAGCTGACACTTTTAAATCAGAGGCTTTTCGTTTCATTTTCCTTAACAGGGAACATTTTCCTGCCATCCTCAACTGCATGGTAAAACCCTGTCTTTATTTATTTATACCTTTCTCTTGAATCTTTTTTCCATGTTTTCAAATACTGTTTCCTGATTCTTTTGGTTGACTTTTAAGGATCTCTGCTTTCTGGTGCCCACCATATTATTCACCATTCTCCAAAACCTTCTATCTTTGGTTGCCTATAGTTTCCTTCTACCATTTCTATTCATACAAGTATACCCACCTCTGTGGCTGGTAATCAATGTTCATTCCAAACACATTCTAATCAATTTACTCTGTGATTCACTCTATAATGGAAGCTAAAAGGCTAAAACTGTATCTTCCTAAAATCTTTTATGGCAAGCGATGTTCATACGACACAGTTCTGAATAACGAGGTAAAAGTGGATGCTTACTGGATATTTTGAAGGAAAATTTTATCTCCTAATACAAGGGCTGACCTTTCCTTTTCCTTTTTCTTCCCTGATTCCTAAATAATGTTGTAATGGCCGGAGTTTCAACGCCCACCTGGTAGAATGAAGAAATGAGAAGAGAACTTTCACCTTAGCATCTGGAGCTTCTGAACACGGCTATGAACATTATTTTATACGAGAAAAATAAACCCTCTACATTTTGAATTTTCTGTCTCTGCAGATAAATGCGATCTTACCTAACATATCACCCTTTTGCATCCAGCTTAAATTCTAATCATTTCCCTCCACCCCAAATAATCCCACTCTCTGAATTTTTCTTCTTTTACTGTAAGAAAAGATGTGCTGGCTTTGCCATCAGGGACCTGAACTTGAATTGAGGTTCTGCTCTTAGGGTCCTAACAAAAGGATGTCGTTTCTTGAATATTCTCCTGTACGTGCTTCTGGAGTGAGGGAGAAGCACCTAGAAGGTCAAGTGTTAAGTGATGAAGGAGGAAATGGACAAAAAGGTAACAAGCTCAGTGAACCTTCCTCAGCAATCCACAGAGTGACCGGTATAGACACATCCTCAAGTAACCCTGCCAACCTCAGATTGCTACGTTTGGGCAGCATTTTCCACATGAAGTTGAAGCAATAATGCAATTTTCTAATAATACCTTTATATTATATTACTAACATTAACTCAGAGTTTATTATATGACTAGCACTAACTGAAGTGCAGATATTGTTGAATTCTCACAACAACTCTATGCATTAGGAACTATTATTAAACCTATATTAGTGTTAAGAAAAAAAAAACAAAAGAAAATATGTAACCTGTCCTGGGCCAAAAAGTCACAGAGCACTTATCATAAATTCCGCTAAGCCGCCACTCACGTCATATGGTAAAAACTGTTGGTAAAAGTCAAGTACTATGGAAGCACCATGTTCTTGGTGTATTTTCTGCTTCCTGACTTAAGACTGTCATCACTGTCTTATCACACGCCATATATCGTATTTTCTTTATTTCATAATTATCTCCTTGAAAGCCAGTGACTGAATTTTTTCTGAATCCCACAGGGTCTTGCACATGAAAAATCAACAGATCTTTACTGAATAAATAAAATACTATGTAAAAAAATCCAGAAATTTGTGATAAATAAAAGGTGTAAATTTTGAAATACTGACTTTGGGTTTTTCTTATTTTTCTCCACTTAAAATGTATTGATTTAAACTTTTCTTTAGAAACTCTGGTAACCAGTTTACACACATTTAAAACATATTTGTCTTTGTTGAAATTATTGAACTGTTTTGTTTTTTCCCAATGTTTCCACCTGCTATCAAATATTTGCTGGTGGTGCTGTCTTTGCACCTACATATAGCTTGAGTGTAGCATATATCATATATACGATGGTATCATATATCCTGAGTGTTTCATTTTTGCCTTTTAAAGTACAATAGCTACATTCTAATCATAAATGATTATGACTAAAAGTAAATAAAGTTATAGCATAATGTAAGTCACAATGACTTGGGGATGATATAAACTAATTTTTAAAAAGCTTTTCTAATTAATTTTTAATATTATTATGTTTCATTAAAACTATCAAGCTAAATCTATACAGTGCAATATGAAGCTCCAATAAGTGCTTAATTTTGTTTTCTGGGGAGCAAGAAGAGAATTCAGTTCAATGCTTAAATGCCTTTGTAAAAGGTAACATGATATCAAGCTAAAAACAATGAACAAACAAGCAAACAAACAAAAGCCATATTTGCCATGAGACAGCACACAACTGAAGTATATCAGTGACAGAATGTTAAAAAGAGGCGTTCCCATTCTCCCAATTTTTACTGAGAACCAAAGCTGGGAACAATAAGTGATAAATATCCTTACACAACTAAGAGAAATGTTTGATCATCTCTGCAGGACTTACTAAGGGTTTGGCCCAAAGCTGGGTCTTCCACCTCTGTCCCATCATCTACCTAAATCTCATATATAAATAGAGAAAGATGGGTAGTGAGTATCTATCGGAAAGAATTGTTAGAATGCCCCATATTTCTCCCCCATGCCTCCAACTTCCTCAAACCAATCACCCAGAGAACTTGATACTGAGGCCCTACTGTTTGGACTACAATGGTACACGACTCCAGTTTAGACACTTTTACAAAGTAAAGCTGAGGAAAAGGAGGAAAAAAATGAGGGTCAGAGAGGAAGCAAGAAACACTATTAAAGGGGGCTTCCCTGGTGGCGCAGTGGTTGAGAGTCTGCCTGCCAGTGCAGGGGACACGGGTTCGGGCCCTGGTCTGGGAAGATCCCACATGCGTGGAGCCAACTGGGCCCGTGAGCCACAACTACTGAGCCTGCGCGTCTGGAGCCTGTGCTCCGCAACAAGAGAGGCCGCGGTAGTGAGAGGCCCGCGCACCGCGATGAAGAGTGGCCCCCACTTGCCGCAACTGGAGAAAGCCCTCGCACGGAAGCAAAGACCCAACACATCAATCAATCAATCAGTCAATCAATCAATAAAATTAAAAAAATTAAAAATTAAAAAAAAAAAGAAACACTATTAAAAAGGGTGAAGCACAGGTACATCGGGTCCACGAGGATAATGAAAAAGAACAACAAAAAAATGAAAGTATTATCATCTTGAAGGTGACAGTGACAAGATGAGAGAGCTGAGTCCATCAGAAGGAGGCTCTCCAGGGTGTAGCACTAGGAACAGGAAGTAAAAGGGGGTAAAGGTGCTCAGCTGGTGGTATTTTGACCTCATCTGGAAGTGCTGCAGTGGGAGGTCCCTCAGGGGAGTTTAAGAAGAACCCGAAAAACAGCCCCTTGTGACATAAAGGACGCTTTTGGGTTTCTTTCAAGGCTAGGGCACCAATGCCAGATTACAGATACACTAGGCATTTATGACCCTCGCGTGATCTTTTTTTTTTTTTTTTCAGGAGGTAGATACGAATCGTCTTTATTTATTTATTTATTTTTTAAAATTCCATTTTATTTTATTTTATTTTATTTTTATTTTTTTTTTAACATCTTTATTGGAGTATAATTGCTTTACAATGGTGTGTTAGTTTCTGCTTTAAAACAAAGTGAATCAGTTATACATATACATATGTTCCCATATCTCTTCCCTCTTGCATCTCTCTCCCTCCCACCCTCCCTATCCCACCCCTCTGGTGGTCACAAAGCGCCGAGCTGATCTCCCTGTGCTATGCGGCTGCTTCCCACTAGCTAGCTATTTTACATTTGGTAGTGTATATATGTCCATGACACTGTCTCACCCTGTCACATCTTACCCCTCCCCCTCCCCATATCCTCAAGTCCATTCTCTAGTAGGTCTGTGTCTTTATTCCCATCTTGCCACTAGGTTCTTCATGACCTTTATTTTTATTTTTTTCCCTTAGATTCCATATATATGTGTTAGCATACTGTATTTGTTTTTCTCTTTCTGACTTACTTCACTCTGTATGACAGACTCTAACTCCATCCACCTCATTACAAATACCTCCATTTCATTTCTTTTTATGGCTGAGTAATATTCCATTGTATATATGTGCCACATCTTCTTTATCCATTCATCTGTCGATGGACACTTAGGTTGCTTCCATGTCCTGGCTATTGTAAATAGAGCTGCAATGAACATTTTGGTACATGACTCTTTTTGAATGATGGTTTTCTCAGGGTATATGCCCAGTAGTGGGATTGCTGGGTCATATGGTAGTTCTATTTTTAGTTTTTTAAGGAACCTCCATATTGTTCTCCATAGTGGCTGTATCAATTTACATTCCCACCAACAGTGCAAGAGTGTTCCCTTTTCTCCACACCCTCTCCAGCATTTATTGTTTCTAGATTTTTTGATGATGGCCATTCTGACCGGTGTGAGATGATACCTCATTGTAGTTTTGATTTGCATTTCTCTAATGATTAAGGATGTTGAGCATTCTTTCATGTGTCTGTTGGCAATCTGTATATCTTCTTTGGAGAAATGTCTATTTAGGTCTTCTGCCCATTTTTGGATTGGGTTGTTCGTTTTTTTGTTATTGAGCTGCATGAGCTGCTTGTAAATCTTGGAGATTAATCCTTTGTCAGTTGCTTCATTTGCAAGTATTTTCTCCCATTCTGAGGGTTGTCTTTTGGTCTTGTTTATGGTTTCCTTTGCTGTGCAAAAGCTTTTAAGTTTCATTAGGTCCCATTTGTTTATTTGTGTTTTTATTTCCATTTCTCTAGGAGCTGGGTCAAAAAGGATCTTGCTTCGATTTATGTCATAGAGCGTTCTGCCTATGTTTTCCTCTAAGAGTTTGATAGTGTCTGGCTTTACACTTAGGTCTTTAATCCATTTTGAGTTTATTTTTGTGTATGGTGTCAGGGAGTGTTCTAATTTCATACTTTTACATGTACCTGTCCAATTTTCCCAGCACCACTTATTGAAGAGACTGTCTTTTCTCCACTGTATATGCTTGCCTCCTTTATCAAAGATAAGGTGACCATATGTGTGTGGGTTTATCTCTGGGCTTTCTATCCTGTTCCATTGATCTATATTTCTGTTTTTGTGCCAGTACCAAACTGTCTTGATTACTGAAGCTTTGTAATATAGTCTGAAGTCAGGGAGCCTGATTCCTCCAGCTCCATTTTTCGTTCTCAAGATTGCTTTGGCTATTCGGGGTCTTTTGTGTCTCCATACAAATTGTGAAATTTTTTGTTCTAGTTCTGTGAAAAATGCCTGTGGTAGTTTGATGGGGATTGCATTCAATCTGTAGATTGCTTTGGGTAGTGGAGTCATTTTCACAATGTTGATTCTTCCAGTCCAAGAACATGGTATATCTCTCCATCTATTTGTATCATCTTTAATTTCTTTCATCAGTGTCCTATAATTTTCTGCATACAGGGCTTTTGTCTCCTTAGGTAGGTTTATTCCTAGGTATTTTATTCTTTTTGTTGCAATGGTAAACGGGAGTGTTTTCTTAATTTCACTTTCAGATTTTTCATCTTTAGTATATAGGAATGCAAGAGATTTCTGTGCATTAATTTTGTATCCTGCTACTTTACCAAATTCATTGATTAGCTCTAGTAGTTTTCTGGTGGCAGTTTTAGGATTCTCTATGTATAGTATCATGTCATCTGCAAACAGTGACAGCTTTACTTCTTCTTTTCTTATTTGGATTCCTTTTATTTCTTTTTCTTCTCTGATTGCTGTGGCTAACACTTCCAAAACTATGTTGAATAATAGTGGTGAGAGTGGGCAACCTTGTCTTGTTCCTGATCTCAGTGGAAATGGTTTCAGTTTTTCACCATTGAGGACAATGTTGGCTGTGGGTTTGTCATATATGGCCTTTACTATGTTGAGGAAAGTTCCCTCTATGCATACTTTCTGCAGGGCTTTTATCATAAATGGGTGCTGAATCTTGTTGAAAGCTTTCTCTGCATCTATTGAGATGATCATATGGTTTTTCTCCTTCAATTTGTTAATATGATGTATCACGTTGATTGATTTGCGTATATTGAAGAATCCTTGCATTCCTGGAATAAACCCCACTTGATCATGGTGTATAGTCCTTTTAATGTGCTGTTGGATTCTGTTTGCTAGTATTTTGTTGAGGATTTTTGCATCTATGTTCATCAGTGATATTGGCCTGTAGTTTTCTTTCTTTGTGACATCTTTGTCTGGTTTTGGTATCAGGGTGATGGTGGCCTCGTAGAATGAGTTGGGGAGTGTTCCTCCTTCTGCAATATTTTGGAAGAGTTTGAGAAGGATAGGTGTTAGCTCTTCTCTAAATGTTTGATAGAATTCGCCAGTGAAGCCATCTGGTCCTGGGCTTTTGTTTGTTGGAAGATTTTTAATCACAGTTTCAATTTCAGTGCTTGTGATTGGTCTGTTCATATTTTCTATTTCTTCCTGGTTCAGTCTTGGTAGGTTGTGCCTTTCTAAGAATCTGTCCATTTCTTCCAAGTTGTCCATTTTATTGGCATAGAGTTGCTTGTAGTAATCTCTCATGATCGTTTGTATCGTGTGATCTTTAAGAAACTTTCCCCTCTGAATCTGATTAGAGGAGAAGTATGAATGGACAATTATTACTGAAGAAAAGAGTCAGGAAAAGAAGACAGAAGAAAATGACCATGCAGCCCTTTGTGATGCAAGTTTCTGTACCTGAATGGGGTTCAAGCTATTGCAGAGGGAGAAACAATGAATTGAATGAAAGAGTCACAGTTTGTTTTAAATAAGGCTGAACCTTTTATTACCTGAAAACTATACTTTTAATACCTAAAATAACCACCAACGCTACAAGATCTGCTAAAAATACTGTTCAGACAGAAAAAGGAGATCTACTATTGTATGTTTCGAAGACAACGGTATGAGGAAAAAAAAAATGAAAGCATTTCATTATTTCACTTCCTGCAACTCTATACCCTTCAATATCTAAATAAGGTAAGAAATAAAATGAAAATATACTAAATAATAGTTGTTTCTTTGTCTTATCAATTAAGTGTCTGCCTGGGCCATCTGGATGGTCCAGATTTGCTAGTAATCTTGAGTTAGTTTATTTACACCCTGAGGGATAAGGCTATGTTCAGTCAGATGGTGTGAAATTTCTACATCTGGTGCAACTCTCTCTGCAAAGTCATGCCTATTAAGATGTTCATCTGAGAGCATCTTCCGGGAACGGCTTCCAGCCACCTCTTGGAATTGTTACCCAGAGAACCCTGTGAATAGTACACAGGGGGTTCCCTATTTCTGCACTTATTTCTGCTTCCATAGACCTCCTTCCTATTTTCTTCTGTTTTCTCTCCAGAGTAATCTTTAATAAAGATTCTCCAAGGAAACTATTCTAAGACAAATAAAGACAGTCATAAAATTAAGTTGCACATTCTTGAACGTCATAAAGTCTTCTAATATTTGTGATGCAATGCTGGTGTAGTCGCATGTGAAATTTATTAATAACTTAACCACAATAGTTGTCTACAATCACCCTAGAAATATTTATGTCCATTAATCACATTGTATAACAACCACTCAGAATAATATCACATTCACGAAGTGGGTTAAAGTCACAAGACAGATTTAAATTGGGCTGAGGAAACACTTGTAAATAATATCCAGTTTGCTTCCTTTTGACCTATAAAAATCAATTTTTATATTTCAGTGAGATTTTCATTTAATGGTTATAACATAATTTAGAGGTATTTTCTCAAGGGTTAGAAATTTTACTATTTTTAAGACTCTGAAATATAATATATCCAATATCTACTTCTACGTTTGCAAATACTTAATATAATTCAGAAAAAAATAACAGTAATAAAATTTTAGTGCTGTCAGGAAAACTCAACAGTAACAATAAAATTAGCCCCCAGATAATTAATCTAAGACACTTCTTTGGCACCGCGTCCACGGACTCAAGGTCTATACCTGTGCAGAAAACACGTTGCAATTTCTCTCTCTAGACTAGAGTCCCACCCCACTTACGCTGAGTGTACAAAAGCAAGTAAGAAGCGCGGCACTGTTTTAGACTCATAGACATAAGGAACAGACCTGTGGTGGCCAAGGGGGAGGGGGGATGGGCAAGGGATGGAGAGGGAGTTTGGGATTAGCAGATGCAAACAATTATATATAGAATGGATAAACAACAAGGTCCTGCTGTATAGCACAGGGAACTATATTCAACATCCTGAGATAAACCCTAATGGAAAAGTGTATATATATATATAACTGAATCACTTTGCTGTACATCAGAAATTAACACAACATTGTAAATCAACTATACGTCAATAAAAAAAACAGAAAGGGTGGCACTGTTTTAAGAACCACCTAGAAACAAGGATCAAGTATTGACCACACACGTGGAGTGTCACCATTTGGTAAAATTTTTTTTTTTTCTCCCAAACACACACTGGTGATAACCTTGCATGAGACCACAGCAATGACACAATCACTGTTTAGTGAGAAATGAAAAATACGGGCTTCATCATGTGAGCATTTCCATCCCATCTCTAGGCAGTGGCTTAGTCTAAAGCCAAAGTGCATAAACATCTGAAACTTATTATTTCCTCTTTCAGGCAGAACTTTGAGTGAAAAGCTTATAAGGAGACAGAATCATAGGTACGTCTGTTTTGCAAAATATGTCTTAACAGGTTTTAGCTGTAATATTATAAAAATAGCTGAAATTGATCAAATGCTCACTATGGCCACAGACAGCTATAAACACTTTAACGCATGCTTAAGTGATAATGTAATTGCCTAATTTGGGGTTTTTCTTCACCTGCCTTTCAGAAGCATTCAGTTGATACATGGTACAATTTGTAAGGCTTCTGCCCTCACAGTTCTTAATTATATTAGGAGAAAGATATGATTAGAAATATCTGTATTTTAAGGCATAACCTAGTAAGTGTCTTAGGAGGGATAGTAAATGTAAAGTGGGCAGAAAAGGAGTAGAAAGTCACTTCGAGATGAATTAGGAAAGCCTCATACAGACACTGTTTCAGCTGGGCCTTAGAAGATGAATAGGATTTGGATTAGCAAATATGTGTGCAAAAACTTTCAAGACAGAAGGAACACTTCAGTACAACTGACTGAGCAGATAGAAAGTGTCCTGCAAATACAGGAAAAAGTGAATATCCTGTAACTAGAGGAAAAAACTATTCTTTTTTGAGGAAGGTTGAGAGTTAGGGCAAGAAAGGGACTTTGGGGTCAGGGCGTGGAGGGCTGCAATGTCACGGTGTGTAGAATGGAATTTATGGGGCTTTAGTTACAGTCACTGAAAATATCTGTGATGTTCTTAGGATAGATGTGTATAGCGGTGGCATACAGAATATATTGTGCTGGAGATTATCTCACAATTAGATTTTATTATTCTAAATATGAGACAAAAGTGACCTGGCTCTAGAAATATTAACTGAAGGCGGTAAATGCCATGTTAATTAATGCTTACTCATTGGCTAATGTTTTTAATATGCCTTACATGATTAGGAAGAATAATATTATTACTTCTGTTATAAAACCTAGCTTCACTACACCACTTTTAATAAATAAAGCTAAATAGTATAAAACCACATTTTTCTGTTTGAAAATTATATCATCTTTAAATTCACTTGTCACTTCTAGTTCTATGCCATATATATTTAGCAATTCCATCAAGCATTTCTACATGTTCTGGTGGACCAGAAGAGCTGTGCAGTAAATTTGAATATATTTGAATATTTAATGGTACCATATTTTAAGGCATGTGAATAATTTTCTTGCACAATTTTAATAAGAATCTGTATGATGATGGTACCCTATTATATGGCAGGTCTGTTAAGTAGTCTTTATTTAATGACAACACCTTACATATGACAAAAATGTTGTAGTATAACTCTATGATTTCTTAAAGTTCATAGAATCTGAATGAATTATGAAAAGCAGTATTTTGATAGAGCTTCAAACATGGAAAATAATAATTTTAATTAACTCTGGTAATTTGCACATATATGGGGGGCAAGAATATATAGCTAGTGTCGCCCACAATTAAAACATATGCTGTGAGAAGATTCTCTATTATTTTGTCTCAGGTAAGATTCCTTTGGCCTAACTTATGCATAGAGCACAAGAGTGATGACTTTCATAATGGATAATATATTCCTTTTTTAAACAAAATTCTGCTAAGAGAATATGATTATCTCAAATCTTGGCTACTATTTTTCAATAAAATTGGATAATTGTATAAATTACTAATACAAATATATTAACTTTACAGAGATGTATCTGCAAAAGAAAATATCCCACATAGAAGGTTCTTATAGATTACTAAGGTATAACTGAAACTTCCCAATGTTCCTGAAAAAAAAGCAAGATGGAATTTATCTATTTTCTTTTTTATTTTCAATCTATTCTATAGGAGAGTTAGGAAAAGTTAATGATTATTTGATGCAGTAGTTAAGTTAAATGTCAATGTAACAGTTAAATGTCAAAGGCACTGAAAAGCAAGATTAAGCTGAAAATTTTTCTAACGTTCTAAATATCTGTTGGTCTTCTACACAACTGCCTTTTGACAATTTCGGAGTTATCTACACTGAAGTTTTCAATAAAGAGTGCTGCATACCATGAAAAAGGTGACTTTGTGCAGGAGTAATATTCCTATATCACAGAATGAATAAGGGACAGAAGTATTTTGGTCCTTTTCAATGTTTTTTAATGGTAATTTTTCTTATTATTACAACATATTGAAACATTATTTCTTCACGAATTATGATCACTGTAAGTTTATACCATGGCTCTCTCTACATGTATTGGTGCCCACAAGGCATGGTTTTTTCTCCCTCTAAATAACTTTAATCCTTATATACGTTTTGGGCACACAGAACATGTTCATTTTGGACTTTGTTTTCAGACTTTCTAGAAGTGATCCTCCCTCTGTGGTTACTAAAATAAAGCTCCAATTCTGATTTCCAAGAAGTCATTCACATTAAAGTTGAAGTGATAATACAAAATCAGGAGTAATACTAGATAGACCCTTTAGTTTCCTGGTAGAATACACTGATATTAGAATATGATTTCAAAAGCATTTCTGACAGCTGTATAGAATTTTTTTTTACCATCACTTTGCTCTACATAAAATCAACCTATTCTTCAAACGTATCCCCACCTTCCTCAGATGGTTTTATTGTATTTTTCTTTCTTTCAGACTATATCAATATATTTATCTATTTGGCAAAGAAAAAAATATCTCAAAGGATCCCTTGCTAAAATACAGAATGCTGTCAGAATGTGTAAGGAATGAAGTAACAAAAAAGGTACATTATCATTCTCACAAAGAAGCTTTAAAAGCACTGGTTTCATATATTAAACAGAGTCAACATCTGACTGTTCCAGTGTAATGTATATTTTCAGCTTCCAGTATCAGAGTTATGAACTTCATATTTATTCTCTCCATAATGATATTTATAATTTTTCTTAATGTGATCTTGAAATGCTTATGTTAAAAATAAGTTCTACTATATAGATTATTTTGTTTGTAAGCACCTTACCATGTGAGTCAATAAACATATATTGAAATAGTAATACTATAAATCAGTTCGCTGCATCACTTTACTACCACCACCAAATTAGGATAAAGTTACACTGCTTTAGACATATTTAATTAGGAATCTGAGGCAAAAGATATTCTCAGCCTTCAAATTTTCCAATGTCCATTTCTCTACTCTTTATTTTACTCCATATTATTAGGTTATTATATTTCTTAGAAATTCTATTTTTTTCATTTGCAGGCCAATTAAGATGGTCTTAATTATAGGTCGAAATTATATATTTATTTAACTATTCCTGATACTATCAGAAATAACATAAGCATGTGGCTTCTACCACTGACACAACTGTGGGAGAATGACCCAAAGTAATCATTATATATTTATATTTGAACTAGAGTGGTAGAACTTGAATAGAGCCTTATACTTTATATATATCTTTGACTTGGACAAAATGATTTTAATAAATAATAAGAGTTTATGTTTAATATTATGCCATTATAATCATGTCTTCCAGCATATGAACATTTATAATTCTGTTTACTCGACTTTTTAACTATTAGTGGAAGTCCCTATTAATTGTGCTGGAAACTTGCTGTATTTGTTGCTGTTGATACTGGTCTGACAGCACTGAATAGAGCAGTGTACGGGTCTTTGATTAATTCTTCCCCAATTTTTTCCTTGTATTTTGGGAGGAATGCCTTTAAAAATGCTTCAGAGAAGGAAGGTTAATAAAGGCATGATACATTTTTTATTATCAGGGATATGGAAAATGTAAAATTAACAATACTACAGATTCTTGTTGACTTGAGCTAGAATTCTTACAAAAGTAAACATACTGGATTAACCAGTCAACTTTGTACCAAGTTTATACAAGCAATGTTTATTTACCTTTTATTCCAATTACCAAAGGGTTAGGACGTGTTCATTTGCAGAAAATTTGAAACTTTTTGAAAAATATAAAGAAATATCACTGCACTCCATCCAATAAGACAGCCCTGAAATAAAGTACTGTTGACAAATTGCTATTTTATTTTATTCTTCTGTTTTTGATTTTTTTGTTTTTTGTTTTTTTGTAAAAACTACACTTATTTTTAAAGAATTAGTATTTGGCTTCACTGATCCTCTCTATTTTTGCCTCATTCCATATTTCGTTTAATTCTGCTTTTATAGTTATGATTTCCTTATTTCTAATTTCCTTCAGTATAATGTTATGTATTTTTCTGGTTTCTCGATTTGAATAGGCACATGATTATCAATTATTTGTTTCTTAATTAATGCATTCATGTTCTGTATTTACCTCTAACTACCATGTTCAACCACTGCAAAGTTTGATATTTCATAATTGTATTTGTGACTTTGAATACTTGTTTAAGCACCAGTGTTATTAGGGTCCCAGGTGTAAAACCAAAGGGCACACATAAATTAGGATAATTTCAGAAGGGGCTGGTACCGGATTATGTAAAAATGGGGGTGTAATAATATGACATGGCTGGCCCCGGGAGTGCCAAGTAGACTAGGAGGTGGTGTTGACCAGGAGGGTGTAAGTCTAAGCAGTGAAATCCCTGGAGCTCAGAGATGAATAAAAAGGGATGAAAAAGGGTGGATAGTGAATGTGGAGCCAATTGAAGATATATGGCATATTTTCTACTGATACGGAGTTATTTTTGGTATGTTTACCTTTAAAGTGCTATTTAATGGCCTAACAGCCATAGAATAAGATCTCTATTATAGCTAATCGAAATTTGATGAAACTATCTGTGTGGCCTAATAATGTGCTTAATATTTTTTGGAAACTTCTCCTTGCTTGTTGGACATGAAACATATTCTCTATTTGTTGGATAAGGCCTTTTCTACCTATAGCTCTTAGATCATACTTGTTAAATTTGATTTTCAAAAACATTAACACTATTTGTTTAATTGAGCTCTAGAATAGTGTAAAATTCTCTAACTATAAATTTCATTTTTTATCATTTTTTCTTATTTTATCATTCTTTCGTATAATTTAAGGCAATGTTAACTACATACAATTCATAGCTTTTATATTTTCTTAAAAATTTTTTTACTGTTATGTTTTTATTTATATCTATTAGTGATATTTGTCCTAAATTTTATTTTGTTTGATACTAATATTGCTATACTAGCTTTTTATTTTAATCTAGTGTTTGTCTCTTCTTTTCACTACTTATTTACCAATTTCTGTATGATTTATTTCAATTGTATCAAAAGAATATCATAACATATATTATAAAAGTTTAATAAGTGAACTAAGAATGCCTTTAACGTCTTCGTTCCTTAGATTGTATTTTGTTCTGAACAAATATTTTAATCTCCTTTCTCTTCACATGTGTATCTAATCTCCTTTCAGATGCATACTTTATTTACTATGACTTCCCCACTTTAAAATATATTTGAATCTATGTATAGATACATTTTCTCCTTTATTTTCTTATCTCTGGTTGAAAAATTATATACTATAATTGCTTTTCAAACATACACTGTAATGTATTTACCTCTAAGTACAAAGACCTTCCTCCACTATGGATCCCAAACAAGTTCCAGAGAAGTGTAGAGGTAATCTTGACTGGTTCTCCCATAAAAATGAACCCCCCAAAAAGAACCCATAAAATTACATGTCAAGGAACTGTGAAGTGGTTCTTAACAACCTCAATTCCTCTGTAAACTGGCATTGGGTAATGATAAATGTCATGCTTCAAACACCTCTGAGTCTGTGCTCTTATTCAGCCATTTCTTGCAAACAAATCAATCAGTTATTCTGCTTTTTAACAGGTGAGTTTAATCTGGTTACATTTATTGTGGTTTTCAAGTACTTTTATAATCTGATTTGTTCTTTTTAATACTTTTCTTTCCCTTCTTTTATTATTCTTTCTTGCTTTTTATTGTTAAAAAGCAGTATTATTATAATAGAATAGTATTTGTTGATAAATACATTGTTATCACCACTTCATCTCCTTCCATTTCCTCAACGTTTGTAAATAATAGATAATATTTCTAAACTTCACTATCCAGGATTTGTGTTTATCTCTTGAACAAGCGCTTAGCAAGCTTTAACCTCCTACTGGATTCCAGATCCAGATTATTTTATCCTGAGTTATAGTTTCAATATTTTATCACAAAATAGTATTTTGTCAAATGGTAATTAAATTTACCAATAACTCATTTTTATATCATTGTTTTATACCTTACTATGGCTTCAGTATTCTCCCAGCCAAGCCATATTCTTGAATAGTTGTTTCAGAAAAGATCTTTGTTGGCTTACTCTCTTAGGGCTCATCTAAAATTATCTTTATTTTGGTATAACTCTTGAATGATATTTTGGTGGGGAAGATATATTATATGGGTAGTTATTTTCCTTCAGCTCTTTGAAGTTATTATATATTATATTCTGACAACTAGTTTTACTGCCAAGAAATCTGTTTCAATCTCATTTTCATTTGTTTATATGTAAATCTTTCTTTTCTCGGTGCCTTGAAGATCTCTTAATTTTTCATAATCCGCATTCACAACAGTGTGCCCAAGAGGATACTCAGTTTTATTTATCTGGCTTAATATTTTCAATGTGAAGATTTAGTTAGTTCCTCAAACCTAAGTTAAAAACAAAACCAAAAACAACCCTCGGCTAGTAATCTTTTAAATGTTATTTTTGGATTCAAAGAATTCTATTATTTTACTTAAGTCTGAACACCACAATATGTACTTTTTCTACTTGGTTATTTTTTCTATCTACCTATTTTTGTTTTATATCAATTGCTTATATTCCATAAATTTCTTCATTTTATACATGTTTGACCATTTATCACTTTGGGGCCATAAATGTATTTTAAAGTCTTTTTCAAATTATCAAATTATTTTGATTTACTCTTCTGATTATTGATATATTTGGCTTTTGTCATACTAGCTGTCTTCATTTATTGAAATCATAGCTCAGAGGAAACATTTAAGCAGTGTTTTTCCCCCTAATTCACTCTTCTTCTATGTGTATTACCTTTGCTGTCCACGGTCCCCTTTCATAGTGGTCATACAATAAGCTCGATCTGGCCGCTCAAATTTCAGAATGCAAACCCAGGTCTCACATGAGCAGTTTGGTCTCCCTGCACTATGGCAATATTGAGAAATTGATGATCCAAATGATCCGATGATTTGGCTCAGCATCTAACTGCAAGCTTGGCCCTTTATCTTCCCACCTCCTATAAGCAGTAGCCCCAATTAACAGCTTTCTTATGCCTCCTATCACACGTGGGAAATCACTACACCAAAGCCTGAGTGTGAACCTTACTTCACCCCTCCACCTTACAAAGAGCAATTCTGAACATTACGTGAGCCAAATTCCCAGTCACGTAATTTTGACTGCATCAGGACCTAGAACGCAGCAGGCTGAGGACTTCAGCCAGGCCCATCTCACTCCTTCTGTTTGGTGTCTGTGACATACCTTGCCTGCTCCTTTTTATAATTTATCTATCATTGCTATCTATAGGTTTGGAGTTTGGGTAGGGGCAGATGATCAAAGTATGACCCAAAGTACCATCATCTTTAAACACAGACCCAGAACTATCTCCTTTCCATACTCGAGGAATATTGATTCATAGTGTGTATGTAAGTTTTCCATTTTACATTACATTGTAAGCACTTACCATTTAACAGTACATTGTTTGATTTATATGCTTTATTATGTTATAGTGGAAGTTTCTTTTCCTTCCACTTTTATGCATACTTTTCAATACTTATCCTTGCAATTGCTTGTTGCAAGATCACTTCTGGCAGTTCCAACAAATAATTATTATTATTTTTTTTTTTTTTAATTTTTATAGCTACTTTATTTATTTATTTATTTATTTTTGGCTGTGTTGGGTCTTCGGTTCGTGCGAGGGCTTTCTCTAGTTGCGGCAAGTGGGGGCCACTCTTCATCGCGGTGTGGGGACCGCTCTTCATCGCGGTGCGCGGGGCTTTCACTATTGCGGCCCCTCCCATTGCGGGGCACAGGCTCCAGACGCGCAGGCTCAGTAGTTGTGGCTCACGGGCCCAGCTGCTCCGTGGCATGTGGGATCTTCCCAGACCAGGGCTCGAACCCGTGTCCCCTGCATTAGCAGGCAGATTCTCAACCACTGCGCCACCAGGGAAGCCCCAAATAATTATTTTTATTTTTTAATTTTTAGGTTATTTATTTTCTCTTTCTGTCTCTGTCTCTGTCTTACTTTAGGATAAATGACAACTTCTAAAAAACTGAATTTTCCTATCTGAAATTTTGGAATGCTTTTAATTTGTTCAAGTTATTTTCATATTCTTTACATAAAGAATACAACATAGATATGTATATGTATATAGATATAGATTAGATATAAATTTGTTCCTTAAGTTCATTTCCAAGTACCTTATATTTGATTTGTGTTATGAATAAATTATTTAGCCTTATGTTTTCTAAATATTTATTACTGTTATTTAAGAGAACTATAAATGCTTTATGCTTATTTTGTATTAGCACTAATACTACTATTAATTTGCTTAATGAACGTTTGTTGATTTTATTGAGTTTTGAAGCATCTAATGATATGATCTGCCAAAACAATGATTGAATCTTCTTTCTCTTTGCTTCACCTCTTAATATAGCTTCCCAGTCTTATTTCATCTGATACTTTCAGAAAGAAAGAAAATAAAAGTTGTGATAGCAGGTATCTTTCCCTTTCACCCATCTTTGAAAGGATTATCTTTACTCTCAATTTCCTGTGAAATATGACAAAGCACACTTTTGATTAAGTTAGTGGATTTTTCCCCCTTGTTAATTATATTTCTTTTCAACATTTACAGCTTCAAATTAGAAAAGGATAACGAAAGAAAACTTTAAATGATAAGTGCTTGGGCTCATAATTATTAACTATCAAATTCATATAATATTAATAGTGAAGATAATTTGTAAAAGAATAACTATTAACTTTTGGGTGTTTATCATGTGCCATGTAGTATTCTAAATTGTTGAAATGTATTAACTTATTAAATCCTCATAAAATTTCCATGAAGTAGGTACAATTATTACCCATGTAGAAGAGAAATGAGGCACAGAGAAGTTTAGTACTTTTCCCAAGGCTAACTACCGAACTGGGATAGGTCTCTGTAATTATTCTAGAGATCCTACCTTCCAAACACTTATATATGTACATTAAATTTTGTGGCTTACAAGATGAATTGATTATAAAAGTGTATTTTAAATGTTATTACAATAATTGGAAGTAATTTTTTTATAAAGTTATGATTTGGAGATTGGCGATTCATCATTTGATGACAGTAGTACTATATCTAAGCTCGAATACTGAAAATGGTAAAATGCATCAGGTTATATTCTTCTAGAAAGCAGAACGAATTTCAAAACACGAAGCAATGCTGATTTCATTTCTCTTTAAAGTAAAATCAGCGCTTAAATTTCTAAAGGGCTCACTAGCTTGATCTACCTTTAGATTTTCAGTTATTTAAGGTTCTGTACAATTTCAATATGATCTTGTCCACTGTCAATTCATAATAACTGCTTTTGGGCAATGGACAAGTAAATCACCTCAAGGAAATAAAGAGAAAGCGAAAGTTAGAAATTAAGAAAACAGTCTGATTATTCTTGAAATATTCCAAGTAATTCATGCCCAAACTGCCTTATCAGCATACTTGTCTCTCAAACCATATAAAGGCATTCCCTTCAGCTTGCTGACATTTCCAATACTTTAATTGGGACACTAAGCCCTTATTATATTTTGCTTCAGGGATCCAATAGTACCTATGGAACATTCTAAATTGAATAGTCCTCAGGCCAGTTTCTCCACTGTGCCCAAATGATAATTGATGGATATACTTGTCTTAATTCTTTATTTTAAATTGGTCCTTTTTCTCTTTTGCTCCTCATTTAAAATTTTAAATTATTTTTGCATTATTCCATTGGATAGTTGGTATATCAGATTATCAGGTTTTAGGCATTGTGCTATTTAACTTTAGTTAAGTGCTATGTTGTATTTTTAAAAAGGTGTTTACGACTTCCCTGGTGGTGCAGTGGTTAAGAATCCTCCTGCCAATGCAGGGGACATGGGTTCAAGCCCTGGTCCGGGAAGATCCCACATGCCGCAGAGCAACTAAGCCCGTGCGCCACAACCACTGAGCCTGCGCTCTACAGCCCGCGAGCCACAACTACTGAGCCCGCGAGCCACAACTACTGAAGCCCGCACGCCTAGCGCCCGTGCTCCACAACAAGAGAAGCCACCACAATGAGAAGCCCATGCACCACAACGAAGAGTAGCCCTTGCTCACCGCAACTAGAGAAAAGCCTGCACACAGCAATGAAGACCCAATGCAGCCAAAAATAAAATAAATACAATTAAAAAAAAATAAAAAGGTGCTTAATTCAACAAAGATTCACAAGGAATACCTTTTAGATATAAATATCTTAATAGTCATCGATGAATTTTGTTAAATTAGATGATGATAATCTAGAGTGTCAATTGAGTCATAAAAGAACAATGATAACCTGGTAAAGATTCTGGAAATATTTTTAAAGTGATTACAAAGTTCATACTATTCAGATAGAAGGGTTCTCTTTTCCACTTTTTTTTAAGGATAAAAGAAGAAAAAACTGAACTTGTAGCTCAAGGAATTGGGGTAATATGTAATTAATTACATATTACAACATTTTATTGAAGAGTATTAACCATTAAAATTAGTAACTAAAGATGTCCTAGAACGTAATATACAAGCAATGCAAGATTTGTTGTTTGCAGTTTGAAATTGAACGTGGAAGAGACAGACTGAAGAGCCCAGGACTTGTTTCTTGATTTTATCTTTCCCAGCAAAGCGAAAACAAGACACAGCTGGAAAACTCCTAAATTAGGGGGAAAAAACCAAATTCATACTTCGACAAATACACACCAAGGTTCAATTACGTCTACAAGGTTCTCTTCAGGCAATGCGTCAATAATGACTAAGACATGAATTCGACCTTCAGCAATTAAAATACACACTCGGGCTTCCCTGGTGGCGCAGTGGTTGAGAATCTGCCTGCTGGTGCGGGGGACGCGGGTTCGAGCCCTGGTCTGGGAGGATCCCACATGCCGCGCAGCGGCTGGGCCCGTGAGCCACAATTGCTGAGCCTGCGCGTCTGGAGCCTGTGCCCCGCAACGGGAGGGGCCGCGATAGTGAAAGGCCCGCGCACCGCGATGAAGAGCGGTCCCCGCACCGCGATGAAGAGTGGCCCCCACTTGCCGCAACTGGAGAAAGCCCTCGCACGAACCGAAGACCCAGCACAACCAAAAATAAATAAATAAATAAATAAATAAATAAATAAATAAATAAATAAAAAATTAAAAAAAAAATGGTCTACGTCAAAAAAATCTTTAAAAAAAAAAAAAAATACACACTCCACTCCAATAAGAAAGTAAACAGGTATGTGAGTATGAAGATACAGAGAAAAGGTCCATAAAGGAAGCACAGAAAAAGAGCCATTTGTGTTGAGATCAGGGAGAGATACTGATGAGTTTAAATAGGCAAACATTAGGGAAAAGCACGTATGCTCAGTCTTGGAAGAGAGGCAGAGTTGAATACATGTCAAAGGCGGCATGCTAGAGGATAGGAACAAATACAGCAAGGGGCACCCAAATGGGAAACTGGATTATGGATACGAGCAAGAAGAATGTAGTTTATTGCAAGAGCAAGTAGTGAAATTATTCGCTCAAGGCTATTTTGACTTGAACCTGGGCTTCAGAGAACAAGTGAGGTTTATGAGGAAACAAGTGACTTAGACAGGGTTTAACCTTTAATAGTAATACATTATGGATTGGAGAAGAGATCGACACTCCAAAATAAAAAGAAAAGAAAACAAACAAATATAAACGACAATAAATTTCTAACAAAATTTCAAAATAAAATACATTCTCATCTGCCCAAGACGAAGAAAGAACTGACTTAATGACTCATTTTCCGCTCTATGATTCCAATTTGAGTTGTTTCATATCCCATAGGGTTAGCAAATCACATATTCCTTTAGTATCAATAGCAACAATTAACTAAGCATATAAATAAACACTAACAAAAACAGTTACCAAAACATGAATAAACTTTTAAAAACTGCTACAAATTTCTATGGATAAAATCAATGATATTATAAACTTTTCTAAAGAGTGCATATAAATTTTAACTCAAATTCATGTTACTACCATTGATTCTTCAGAAACTGTCTTAAGAAATCTTTCCACAACATTGAACATAATCTAGAACCCTCAAAGAACGAGATTTCAGGAATATAATGTAGATTTTAAAAATAGGTAACAAAGTATTTAACAATGTATCAAGTTCCCTTCTCACTTGCTGTTCCTCCTTGCTTTTTTTGTGATCCGATACCCTTAACACAGGGACTACTATAGCCTCAGTATTCAGCATTCGTGAATGAAAGAAAGAATAAATATGCAAATAAGTTTATCGATAGATAAATTTCACGGCACATATTTGCTCAACAAAGTACTAATATTCCAATTCTGTTACTTTGCACATTCTATTCTCTTAACCTTCATTTCCTCCTTTGCTTCACCTCTTCCAAGTTAAAAACCCTTTTCTGCGGTTAAAAACCAGATCAAAGAAATACAATCCTTGCCGTTCTTTTAGGAATTAATAATTTCTTCTTTTGCATTACACCAGCACTTTATGCATAATAGTGTCTTGAAATTTGGTTGTGTATACGTTTTAGTAGACTAAAAATTATTTAAGCACCATAAAATGTCATATTCATATTTGCTTCCTCTCTATTAGCTACCATAGTGAAATGTCTCAGTGTATAAATATGTGTACATAAGTCTGTGCATTTATGTGTATGTATATACACACATAAATATCTACATACATTTCCAGGTTTAACTGATATTCATATACCTATGCATATATATATACATTCATATATATATATTATTATATACACTAATAAAAACCATTGTGAAATGTATTTGAGTTCCATATTGATGTACAGATTGAAGTGGATGAATCTTAGGTCCCTTTCAGTTATAAACTCTTATGATTATGAAGAACAATATATTTATCAATGGTTTTCAACACTGAACTTTACAATCAGTAATAAAATGCTTTCTAAACGAATATTTTGAGGTTAATTTTCTTGACATGATGATAGTAAGCCTAGAGTAGTTCTCAGGCTTCCAATTTTGGGAACTTGAAGGTTCTATTGTAAAGTGCAGCCAGAATTCATAACCACTGTCATATAGGAACTATAAAGGCATATATGTCTGATACTTTGTCAACTTCTCATTAAATTTTTTTTAATAAATTTATTTATTTTATTTATTTATTTTTGGCTACATTGGGTCTTCGCTGCTGTGCACAGGCTTTCTCTAGTTGCAGTGAGTGGGGGCTACTCTTCGTTGCGGTGGACAGGCTTCTCACTGCGGTGGCTTCTCTTGTTGCGGAGAACAGGCTCTAGGTGCGCGGGCTTCAATAGTGGTGGCACGTGGGCTCAGTAGTTGTGGCTCGTGGGCTCTAGAGCACAGGATCAGTAGTTGTGGTGCACGGGTTTAGTTGCTCTGCGGCATGTGGGATCTTCCCGGATCAGGGCTCGAACCTGTGTCCCCTGCATTGGCAGGCGGATTCTTAACCAGTGAGCCACCAGGGAAGCCCATTTTCATTTAATAATCCACAGTTCTTGCACACTGTAAGGATAACTATACGTTTCCCCTGCATAATTTCTTATTTATAAAATGCTTTAAACTGGACAAGAGTAGTTTAAATGGCATAAAATGCTTTCTGCTGAAAGAATAAGAAAGTGTACTCAATTACAGTTTACACCTCTTCAATAGTTGTCAAAATTTCAAAGCTTGAGTGCCCTGAGCTGGGGTTGGAGCATTTGTGGACATAATTTTCTTCTATTTATTTTTTTTTATTTTGATATCTCTTCAAAAGAGTATGGTAAGTTCAGGTGTATAAATATGTATACAATTATTACAAAAACAGCATGTCTGTGTCTATTTATTTAGTTTTGAGTAATATTTGGTTATTATAAATATATATTCTTAATTGCATAATAACATTATAGTCCTCAGGACTACACCTTCAAACAATTAGCATTTTTTATCATGAACGTTTTTGCATAATATCACACATTTGGAATATTTGCTGGGTTCCCTTAAATCGAGACCATTTGTCTCTTCACTAGAAACGGACTGTGTAACTTATACATACAGATCTTTATGTATGAATGCTCTTTTTTGAAGTTCACACACTATTCTTAGTAAATAGGACTATTTTCTATTACTGTAGTTACCAGGTGGTGACTCCCTGTCAGATTTGCTCTACCAGAGAGTTAAATACATATATTCTGGCACAATATTCCCAAGGTAGTCTCTTTTTTCATCTTTTCATCTTCTAATTTCCATCCCTTTCAGATGGAAATCACTTCAGTATAAAAGATAATTGGTTGTGCTTTTCAGTCTGCCTTAGGTTATGACTGTCTCTTAAATTAAGACAGACAAAAATAATATCTTAACTTTTCCTCTCCCACTATCTCATCATTTGTAAATGTACTTCCATGACATTTCTTATCATTTTCAATAAGGCCCCCAATTTTTATCTCTCTGCATATTGTTTTTATTTAATGCTTTTTTTTTTTTTTGCTTCTCTCCTTCCCTCACCTTCATCCCATTTATTTCTAAAGGAATGTTCTGCAGCCTAGTGTATAAGACTCAGAATTACAGTTAAGAATCATCTCACAAAGGGCAGGAAAACAGTTTATAAAAACAAAACTCTTTGGACATCATGTCTTCATTTGTAACAATATCTGCAAAAAGGATAGAATGCGGCTCTCCAATCACATTTCCAGGCTATTTTATGAGACTTTTTTTTTAAAATTATTTGCACAATTTAAAAGTCCTCTTTATAAATGTATATGTATCACCATGTCCTTCAATTAGTACTTTTTTTCCTCTTTTGGGCTCTTTTTATATCCTGGGGTCTGGATCTTAGGGACTGCACCCCATTCTCACTCCTAGGACAGCCTGAGTGCATCTGCAGAACAAGATACTTCTTCCTCACTGTGCTTTGCCCACAAATGCAGAGCCGAGTGTTATTAATCAATGCAATAAGGAAAGAAGGAGGAAAAATAATCGGAGAAGAGAATGTTTGATTTTGGACATTCGGACTTTGGAATCTCTGATCTATGTAGAGTTTGTTAGTAACCTAACAGAAATAAAATTAAGGATCATTATTACTATAATAATAATAGATGTGCTCTCCAGAAAGGAGAATCATCTTTCTTCATTCCTCAGAATGCCAATGCCTATTACTCTCAAATTTCCACTAGAAACTCAGGGCAAGATGAGAAATTCTAGAGTGAGAACATGAAGTAAAGACAAATTACACCCTGCTGCACTGTTGGTGGGAATGTAAATTGATCAAGCCACTATGGAGAACAGTATGGAGGTTCCTTAAAAAACTAAAAATAGAACTACCATATGACCCAGCAATCCCACTCCTGGGCATATACCCTGAGAAAACCATAATTCAAAAAGAGTCATGTACCACAATGTTCACTGCAGCTCTATTTACAATAGCCAGGACATGCAAGCAACCTAAGTGCCCATCGACAGATGAATGGATAAAGAAGGTGTGGCACATATACAAAATGGAATATTACTCAGCCATAAAAAGGAAAGAAATTGAGTTATTTGTACTGAGGTGGATGGGTCTAGAATCTGTCACACAGAGTGAAGTACGTCAGAAAGAGAAAAACAAATACCGTATGCTAACACATATACATGGAATCTAAAAACGCGGTCCTGATGACCCTAGTGGCAGGGCAGGAATAAAGACGCAGACGTAGAGAACAGACTTGAGGGCATAGGGGGGAAGGGGAAACTGGGATGAAGTGAGAGAGTAGCATGGACATATATACACTATCAAATGTAAAATAGATAGCTAGTGGGAAGCAGCCACGTAGCACAGGGAGATCAGCTCGGTGCTTTGTGACCACCTAGAGGGGTGGGATAGGGAGGGTGGGAGGGAGGGGACATGGGGATATATGTATACATTCAGCTGATTCACTTTGTTGTACAGCAGAAACTAACACAACATTGTAAAGCAATTATACTCCAATAAATATGTGAAAAAAAAGACAAATTACATATAATCATTGACTGCCACCCAAGAGACAGAGTTTCTGTAATAAAACAAGGGTCAAGTTTTGTGCATAACGTATGGCAGATGAAGAATGGTGCGTTTCAGAAATATAAAATGTGATGATTACTGTTTTGTCCACCATTAGACATAAGAGTCAGCATTAAGGCCTCTGTTCAACAATTAAACTTTCAACATATGTGGAAAATCTGTCAGTCTCCAGATCCTTCTGGGAAAGCAAGCAAGTCATATACTTTTAGCAATAATCAATATTTGCTTAAATCAAACAAATCTACTAAAACAAATCAAAATACAACATGTGGTTCTGAGTACAAATAAACATCTGAGAATTCTCAAAATATGATAAACATTCTATAGAATTATTATTTAACTTATCAAAAGGAAATCCATTAACAAGTGGAATACAAAATGAAATGATTCCACTCTGTTAAAATTAATTATATAACTGGATGATATTTCTAATTCCTTAATTCATATATTTTAACCTTTAAAAGGTCTTAGGCATGTAAATAAGGCATATATGACAACTCTACTGGAAAGAAAATGGCCAGGCATAATTAAAAGACATACCGTATATAATAGTTTAACATTTTTCATTTATATTTAAAATGCAAAGTCCTAATTTATGAGTATGTTGAGTTATAAAATTTAACTTAAAAGTTACATGGAATTTTTAATCCATGTTCTCGTATTTTTTTATTGTGGTCATGCAAGAAATACCACTTAATCCATTAATTTATTCAACAAACACTTATAAAATACTAACTGTATACGCCATGTGCTACATTACTGTGGAGGATACAGCCACGTGCAAGACGGATGCGGTTTCTCACACCATTTAAGACATTATTAGTATATTAATAAAAGACTACCCAGTTATCTTTAGTATATAATCATAGACTAAAATGCCTCCATAAATAATGAAATGGGCTCACAGTTACATTTAGTAACGCCATGAAGAAATTTACTCCAAAGTAAAATCTGCCCAAGGTATGGACGCTGAGGTGATCACTGCAACACAGCTGGGTAATGGGAGTTGACACTTTCATGGTTCTATAGGACTCTACCTCTTTTCAAGTTAATACCAGGGATGAAAAATAACTTTTGACACTCTAGTGAACAATGAGGATACAGTGAATTATTTTTGGTCTCTCTGCCTAACTCAGTGACTTCCATTCTATGGAAAACAGGGTTCCCACTTACATGGATGGCCCATGACCCCCATGACTCCATGGGTACATCCTTTTGCCATAAGTGATCTGATAAGAGATGAAAAAGTCAATAAACTGAGCAGAAAATTCTAAGCAACTCTGCACTCTGGAACATTCAGGCAGTCTACAAGGAAAACAGGAGTCTTTATCACTTCGATCAAAAATTGTGGAATTCTGGATTGATCAGACTCACTTAATCTCCAGCATGTTTCAGCCTTTTGCCACATACCTGTGGCCCATGTCAATGATAACTCAGTCTTATGTCCCTGGAAAAATGTTCATTACATTTTTCTTTCCCAGCACTGAATCTTTATCTAAGGTTCTATATCCGGCTTGATCTCTTCTGCCATAATGGTAACCCACTTCTCGGGGTTCTGGTACAAGCTTGCTGAGTGGAGTAAATGCCTTACACTGGTCCGGTCTGTTAAAACACTAAGTGTGAAGGTTGACTTTAAAAAATAATAATTTATAGCATGTGCCGTCATGAAAGTTTTTCAAGTGTTTAAGTAATGAAATATTTCCTCTATTTATTCTCCATTTGAAACAGAGTCCTACCCTGTGCATTAGCACAAAGATAATGATATTAATATCATTGCAGTTTCCGCAATTTCCTTCTCCATCCCAAGACTCATCGTGGCTTGTTCTCCGTAGCTCTCTGTTCCCTCTCATGGCAATCATCCAATAGCGGGCACTGTAAAAGTATACTCAAGGATCGTTTCTATATACCAACTTAATCTGAAGTGCATGTTACATCCCAAATCCTAGTGGAAACCCCACGGTGCTACTAAGTACACCCGAAGCAGGTTTTGATCTCACTCAGCATGTTGCCCAGTCAATAGGAGTGCCTTTACACCACCCAAATAAAACATCAAAATACAATAAAGTGGTTTTTGTTGTTCTACAAAGAGATGCCAAGGAAAGATTCCTTGAATGTCACACAGTTTGTATGTCCAAACAATCCTAAACTAAACTGTCTCACCAGAGTCCTTAAAGCAACTGGTCAGAAATCTCGTTCCTCTCTTGCCCATTTTCCTTTCCTGCAAATGTCAGCCCATACTTTTTTTTTTTTTTTTTGGTCCATTTTTCAACCTTTGTTCTCATCCTTATGTCTTCATTCCAGTTTCTAGTATTCTATACGCCCATCAGAGCTGAAGATACAGTTTTTCATTTATTTCAGGAAAAAAATCCTGTTTTATCTCTGAAAACGTTTACTATTCCACTTGTTAGTCTTCTTTTATTATTCTTTCATATTTATGGCCTTTTCTCCTGATGCATGAATTGCTAGATTTCTTTGCTTAGCCTTCCCTGTAATTTGCTCAAGATTTTCCTCTAGGTTGTGAATTTGGGTTTGGCTCTGGCTAGTTTTCTGACTAACATGGCAGCTTTGCTTAGATTTTCTATTTGCTCTCATAGAGTAAACCCTGCTTGCCATTTTGCCTTTCTTGATTGCCTTCGCCATAGTTTCAGCTAAAAAGCCACCTGAACTTTACAATTTCTGCAGCCAGAAAGCATGGAAGTAAGGGGATGGGAATGAGGTCTCCAGCTGAACGTAGTTCTTTCCAGGAAACCTGGCTCCTGCTCTCTCTCCTGCTCTGTCTAGAACGGGGATCACAACATTCAGCCCGTGGTGGTCTCCGCTCCCAGCCTGGCACTGTTTCTGGAAGAGAAACTCTATGGTGTAGAAATATATGGAGACTGATATTCTTCAGTTTCTTTGATGCTCCTACAGTCTGCCTACTCAATCCCTTTTTCCCTTCTCTCTGAGTTACAGTATTTCATTCTACTTCTCAGAATTTTGACAGCTCATATTCCTTCCTCAGTACTGCCACAGAAGGTAGGCTATAACTATTATATTCAAACGTACATCTTAAGCCCTTTTAAACTTGTGTCATTCTGTAAATATAATTCATACAAAGTAACACATGACTCTTGAAAGCCTTGTTAAGCAACACTTATTGTAACCTTTGTCATGTGTTCTATTATGTCATTTTGATTAACTAAAATTGCGACACGATACACTTTGACTTCAGTTAAATGAAATGTGGAGTTGACTGTAATGACAGTAATGACAGTAATGTACAAAAATAATGGCCTAAGTTGAAATAGAGTCTTGTCACTAATAAATATCTTGAGATTAAGTCATTAAAAGAGATAGTTACACAGAGGTATGTGTCTAAACTGGGAATGAGAATAATTCTGTTTTGTGACAACAAAAGTTGTACCAGTCACTTAGAATCACCATACCACTCAATTTCCTAACCTGTAACATATACAAAATATACTGTATGACCTGCAGTGATATTTCCAGATCAAAGTCTGTAATTTGAACTGTTTACTGCTTTTGTGGCTTCATTAGTCATTATTCTAAAAATAGACATATGTATTTTTGACGTTATAGGAACTTCACATAGGAATGGATACATTTCAGAAGATAATTATATCCTTATTTTATTGATAAATTTCAATTTGATAACATTAATCATTATCTTAAATGCTATTTTAGGTTTTGGAAAGTTTGTAAACCTAGAAACATTTAAATTCCAAAGCTTCCTTTCACAACTTGATTTATTAATCTTCCTCTTTTTCATAAATATCTTAGAGTCTAAAATTTATATTTACTACTAATTACTACTATATACATAGTATATGCTTCATATTTTTCAAAATTATTTTCCTACAGTGCTCAGAGAAGAAGAGAATATTGGAATCCCTTTTAATTTGGTACCTTATGTGCAGACATTGAATATAAGCTGAAAAAAACAAGTAAAAAAGGTGGTTGCTTTCCATTTGTTTGACTTTGGAACAAATGTTAACGGAGAAGACAGGCCCTTTGCTACCTACACAGAATTTCCTTGGAGACAAATAATAACCAACAATGTTTGTATTAGCGGAGGGTGAAGACTTTTTGATCCTTATTTATAAAACTCAATAATGAGGATGAAAATAAGACCTGTTAGGATGATTGCTTTGGGTTTCTTTTTTTTTTTCTTTCTTTCTTTTTATTTTTGGCTGTGTTGGGTCTTCATTACTGCACATGGGCTTTCTCTAGTTGCGGCGAGCAGGGGCTACTCTTCATTGCAGTATGCAGGCTTCTCACTGCGGTGGCTTCTCTTGTTGCAGAGCACAGGCTCTAGGCGCAAAGACTTCAGTAGTTGTGGCATGTGGGCTCAGTAGTTGTGGCTCACGGGCTCTAGAGCGCAGGCTCAGTAGTTGTGGCGCATGGGCTTAGTTGCTCCGCGGCATGCGGGATCCTCCCGGACCAGGGCTCGAACCCGTGTCTCCTGCATTGGCAAGCGGATTCTTAACCACTGTGTCACCAAGGAAGCCCCTCATTGATTTTTGAAACTGATTTATTGTATTTTCATTATTCAGCTTCTGTTTTCTGACTTTATCATTCAGTGAAGATTTTAATCTTCCTACAGGTAATGAGATCCACAGGTCAATTCTGAGTTTAATACCAATATTTTACCTGGTAATATGGATGTTATACTAGATGTTTGGTGATTTCATTTTCACACTGAAGAAAAGTGATACTCGTACTAGGCATGGCATGAGGATTGCTTGTGTTAAAATTATTCTGATATGCAAAATAATTGTTTACTTCAACTAATTTTCAGAGCTGAAATGAGGCTATAGAATGGTGTGCTGATCTTATGAATCCTGACAACCTCCAATATAATTCATATTTTTGATACTGTAGTTTTTTCTAATAATCAAACAAGACTACAGCCTGGAAGTTAAAGGGACCACATATATGACTTGACAACCATGCAAAACTATTGGAGAGCTAGTTAAAGATGAAATGAGGGACACATCAGGCGTTCAATGAATAACATAGATACTTTTTGTGATTTTTTTTTCTATGTATTTTCAAATTAATAAATGTCACCCAAATTTCTGTTAGAGCTCTCTTTCAAAGTGAACAGTCCTGCTGCATATTGTATAACACTCTTATCTACCATTTCCATACATGTTTCTATTTAAACACTTTGATTCACTTATCTTACCTTTTCTAGACTCCTATCCTAAATGATAATCTTATTTCTATACTTAACCCATCTATTTCTGTGCATCTTTTATATGAAGTGTTTTCAGATGCTTTCTCATCCTTCTTGCTTTGTGTCTCCTCTCAAACCACAAAATTTACACCTATTAAAAATGCATCTGGAAATTTTTTTAGAACACATTTCAAACTAATTTATCTGATTTGTCTGATGAATGGTCTTCTATAGCTTGAACCTTTTTAAGATGTAACTACTTTTGCTCTGATTATAGTTCTTCCTTCTTCTCCTCTAAATTCTAGCATCAAACTATCATCCTTCATACGTTACACATTTTTCTGTTTTCAAATAGGCATTCTAATCTTTACACTCAAACAGCTCCCAGTGTGACAGCAAAGGATCTGAACCAAAGGCCTTTTCCCATACAGCACTTATGTATTTTTTGCTGTTGCCTCTTTTTTTTGTTGTTTCTAAACTGACTCTCCTGTACACCTAGGGTCTCTATCTGCCCCATTACTCTTACTTTTGTCTTCTCAGCCAATTCTCTCTAGTGACCGTTCTCTTTCCCTGTATAATGTAACTTTCTCTGAAGCATTAAAAACAATACACAACCATTATCAACAGAAAGAGGTATATTCTTTCCTTTAAGGTAATGACCTTTCATCAACTCTTTACCTTTTTATTTCTTTGAAAGCACCGCTAAATAATTGAATAGAAATAGCAGATACTTTGAATCGACTGCTTAAAAATAATACTCTAAATCAATCCAAAGTACTCTTTTAGGGCACATTAAAATCCATCTTGCTCTGAAACTGTTTATTATCAATCCAGTGAAAATAATGTCTGCAATTCTGGCATTTCTTAATACTCATCCTACATTTATAATGATGCCTGATGATAAATCTAGCCTATCTTCTAGCTTACAAATATTCTCCTTGAAACTAACTTAACCATCTTTTAAAAGTTCTATGATTAAATGGTTTAAAAAAAAAAGGCATTTTCAGCTGTCTCTTTAGTCCAATAAAATAATTAAAATATTGATTAATTAAGAAAAAACTAGATTTGGGTAAAATAACACTTATTTTATTATATTGAAATATAATACATTTGAGAAAGAAATTAAAACTTTAATGGCATAATTAATTTTTGATATTACCATAATACAGTGTTTCTCACAAATAAATGTGATTTTTTTCAATATGCCTTAACATTTGGTATGGTGTTTTGGTTTCCTCAAAGTTATTGTAAATCATTCGCAGATTTCACATATATCTCATCAGAAAGTAGCAAAAAAAATTTGCTCTGTGTTTCTCTTTATGGAACTTTAGAATTGGCTAAAGAAAACCAAAAATCTGAGTAACATTGGTTACTATGTAGTGATTCATTTTGTGACAAAAGGACTAGTGGTCTGCTATCTCTGTATTTGATTACAGACAGACTTGCATTATCAGATGAGGAATGGTCACCAAAAGCTAGAGAAATAAATTTATCTACTGGACTTACAAACATGTTTAACTCTAGTGATCAAGTAAATAGCTACAAATACAGATTAGAAAATAGTTCTATTAAATTTTGAAACTAATCATACATTCACAACTATTTTACCTAAAATATTAAATGGCACTACTTACTTTTCTTAGTCTCAATATAGCCTTTCTCTCTAGACAGAAAGAAATTTTCCATTCAAAATAGCTCATAAAACTTCTTGTCTTTGTAATCAAGTTAAAACTAGAGGAAATGACTTGCCTCTATCAGCAGGATACCATTTTATTAAATTCAATCAAATGTTCTATTTACACACTTCAATCCTCGATAAAATCCAATTTTATTATTTGAAACCTATAATCTTCAGTGAAATTGAATAAGTGTATTTCACCAAAGCTGAAGTGCTCTGTTTTATTAATCAGCTAGACAAGATTTTATAAAAGGGTCGGGGGTATGGAACAAAAGGCAACATTGGTAATGGTCTGTATTTTGCCAAACTGTTTTAGCCTCTATCAGAAGTTAATCAATTTTTAGATGTAATGTCAACATTTTTATTAGATAAATGCTACACATTGGAATGAAAAATGTTCACATTTTAATCTAGTTTTTATGTTTCACATGAAGGGTTTTTCCTTGAACATAGTTAGAGAACACTAATATTTTAGGATATTTAATATACAGAAATCCAATTATTTAGCTTATAGAAGAATAGGCGTCACCTGCTTAGGAATTCTAAGAAAAGACGGAACATGAAATATGGTAAGTAAAATTAATAAAAGAAAGTACCTAAAGTGCTTCGGAATAACCTAGAGTAAATTATGCCTTGATAACCATATATATATCTCAGTAGGTTTAACTCACAAGGACATCGATTCAGAGCAGCCAGCACGCCCTGTATGGCTCTTCATGCTCTCAGTGAAGTCTTCTGAATGCCTCTGTGGCTTTACTCTGAGAAAGTCTACCGGACATGCTTCTACTTTATCAATAGAGCAGAGCAAACAGCACTGGATTATGAGTCAGATGCCCTGTTTATAGCCATGGATTCAGAGCTAACCATCTGTGCAACTTTGGGCATGTGATGTAAAATCAACTCTCTGAGTCTCAGCAACTATGCTACCAGTCTCCATGGCTCACCTGTGGTAGGTAAGGCTAACGGATTATGACATGCTTCATATATTCTTACACAGTGGTCCAGGCAGCAAGTTCCAATCAGTCTAAAGCAGCACTGATTTTTCAACTATTGCCATCCTAAGATTGGATAATTTCTAAGGTCATTACCATTTATAACATTCTGGGACTCTAAATGCCGCAAGCAATTAATTGATTCCTCATACTAATACTCATAATGACTCCAAGGCTCTCAGCTTCCTAGATAATCCTAGTGCTATTTATGAATGTTTTCTGCAGGTTCCTAGCTCAGGGCCCCTTAATCTGACTGAGATGGCTAGATTCTGATTAATAAAACTGAAGTTTACTAGAAATTTATATACATACATATATCTATCAGATAACATATATACACATACACACACAGTTCAAAATTAACTGGAATATTTATAATTTAAACAATGCCTAAGTCACTTATTTCAATTGGCAGTAAAGGATAGCCTGGCGATGTTTACGAATGTTACGTAATTGAAGGAAGAATAATTATGTAATAAGATAGGATGTCTTTTGGTTTTGAGAAATGTTTTTTGGAGTCATTACTCTGTGCAGTAGAATGGTAGAAATGTTATTCTGAACTCAATCAATCCCTTGACTATTCATCTGTCTCTAAACTACCTTTAAAACAGAAAGTGAATAAATGTGATATGTGACAAAACACCCAATTAAATAAGTCTTGTTCCATATATTATAATTTAGGTTTGACAAAGTGCACTAAGGATGGCAGTGTGTATTTCCTGGATTTAAATTTAAGAGATTTATCAAGAAGCCCTTTGATAGGGTAAAAAGAGCAACAGACTTGGAATTAAAAGACAAGGATTCAAACTATGTTGTTGATCAATGAGGTAATAGATTTAATAGTGATTTTTTAATATAAAAATTATATAAATGTTATCACTAGAAAAATACATAAATGTAATTATAATAATAAATATAACTATAATTATAAATATAATAATTTATATTAAGCAAAAATGTGATTATATTATACACATATTATATATAATATACATCACATTATACATATATTTATATATATATATAACTGTTATATATATAACCGGTTAGTGAACTGGTCAGTTTGCTCTGTCTGTCATATTTTTACTTAAGACGCTTAAAAGTAACTAGGAGGAAACAGAATTTAATATAAATAGATTTCATTCCTTACGTGTGGCAGTAAGTTTACAAGGTTTTTGACTGTAAAATATCAAGACTGATCTATGTGACACTTTCCAATATTCTAATGGTGGCCCTTTCTCAGTAGATATAAAGTTAACATGTTCAAAAATAATAATTTCCATGATAAGAACCCTGGCTTCCTTTCCTCTAAAAAAGTGTTAGCTTGAAATAAATTTTTATGATTTTTCTCTCCAGGCCTCTTTTCAACATCTATAATGGTGCCCTTTCCAGAATATTCAATTGCTTCTTTCTTCCCTCTAAGGCAAAACAGACAGTCAGTTATGGAACAGGATATCACAACAGTTACCAAAATATATTTATTTAGTTATGGGGAAATGTAGATCATATTATAAAATTGTGATTTTATGTAACAAATGCTCTCAGATTGTGTGTGTGTGTGTTTGTTTGTGTACGGATTAACTTGAAGGATTATAACATAAAATCATAAGGGTATTTCTTTTAGTAAGTGAGTAAACTTGCAAAATGATCAGAAAATATGGCAGGTGATGAATATGCAAAAGAAAAATAATATGTATATTTTCTTTAAAATATTTCAATTTCAGTTTAGTTATAGCTTATGCATGGTCTTTTAAGTTGTGACTAGACATTTTCAAATCTTTTTTTTAACATAAAAATATATTCAAGGAATTGCTACAACACATTATTGCACTAACATATTCAAAGTGCCATTAACAATTTAAAAGTTATTGCTCTTAATATTGAGACTATTGAAAACTTGGACAATTATGTTCTCATGGGCTTTTCACATCACAATGAACTATAAACATTTAATTATTAACAAAAAATTCAGATGTTCATAATTTGTTGTATTCCTCAGGCAAAAAGAACTAAAATATCTCGTAATTTTTTAAGAATATCTCTTTAATCAAATGTTATGTTTAACTCTATGATGTACTCATCAGGATAAAGAAAAGATATCACTACACTGACTGGCATTTTGGGGAAATTATACCATTAAGCTTGCTAGCAACTCATGTACACCTTACAAAGTGTCAAAGTACTATGGCACAGGTATTCACCAAAAATAATAAATATAAAATAATAAATATAAAAACTTCATCAAAAATAATAAACCTCCACCTCACACCAGTCAGAATGGTAATCGTTGAAAAGTCCGCAAATAACAAATGCTGGAGGAGGTGTGGAGAAAAGGAAACCCTACGACACTGCTGGTGGGAATGTAAGTTGGTGCAGCCACTATGGAGAACAGTACGGAGGTTCCTCAAAAAACTAAAAATAGAGTTGCCATATGATCCAGCAATCCCATTCCTGGCCATATATGCAGACAAAACTGTAATTCAAAAAGATACATGCACCCTTGTATTCACAGCAGCACTATTCACAACAGCCAAGACATGGAAACAACCTAAATGTCTATTGACAGATAAATGGATAAAGAAGATGTGGTATACACACACACACACACACACACACACACACACACACACACACACACACAATGGAATACTACTCAGCCATGAAAAGAATGAAATAATGTCATTTGCAGCAACACGGATGGACTTAGAGATTAAGTCAGTCAGAAAGAGAAAAACAAATACCATATGATATCACTTATATGTGGAATCTAAAATACGACACAAATGAACATATCTAGGAAACAGAAACGGACTCACAGACATAGAGAACAGACTTGTGGTTGCCAAGGGGGAGGAGGGATGGAGCAGGGAAGGACTGTGAGTTCGGAATTAGCAGATGCAAACTATTATATACAGGATGGATAAACAACAAGGTCCTACTGTCTAGCACAGGGAACTATATTCAGTATCCTGTGATCAACCACAGTGGAAAAATAATATGAAAAATTATATATATGTATAACTGAATCACTTTGTTGTATAGCATAAATTAACACAACATTGTAAATCAACTCTACTTAAATAAAAAATTAAAAAGTGAACCCCTGTCCCCAAAGCACACAGAATATGAATATTTTTATTAACATACCTTTGTCTACATACATTCAGTTACACAATCCAATGTGCTCTCTCCGTTCCCAAGGTGCTGAGGTTGACACTTTTTTAAAATCATACTGATGTTTCATAGGCACTGATATAATGTGTAGTATCATCCACCTAACTGCAATTCCACACACTCTCTTGTGGTCCTCTCCAAACTCTGGGGCCTAGGCAGAACCTCAATCACCACCCTTATTTCAAATAAGAGGCAGAACTTAAATAGTCTCACAAAAAAAAAAGGTAAATATGTGAGGTGACAGGTGTGTTAATTAATTAACTCAAATCCTTTCACAATGTATACATGTATATGCATATCAAACCATCATATTTTACACTTTGAATATCTTACAATTTCATTTGTCAAGTATGCATCACAAAAGCTGAATGAAATAAAATAAGAGGCAATATATGCAGAGAGATATACATCAATTGGCCAAGGACACAGAGTCGTCAGTGACTCACATTGGAGTAAAAAACCTTCCTTCTCTCCTTCCATTACTCCTCTCCTCTCTTCTTCCTTCTCTCCCTCTCTTCTTTCTTCATGTAGTAATCATTCATGTACTTGGCACCTGTATCAATCAGGTGTTGTGAAATGCACAGATAAATGAGAACCTCCAGAAAATTACTAGATCTATAGCCTGCTGCCCTTTGGGAAGTGACATAAAGCACCGGAAACGCAGGACTGAACATTTCAGGTGCAGCCTCAAACAAAAAGGAGATGACTTTAATAAATACGAAGATTAGAAGAGAACTCACCAACCATGCTAGGTATGATGGTGGACAAAGTGGTATGCGTACTACAAATCTCACTATGTAAAGCTTTGTGTGTGTAGGAATCCATCTGCTAAATGTACAGGTGAGATAGATATGTTTCATTGTTAGGATATATAAAGCTAAATTAAGTCTGACCTATTATTTACTTTATGGAAAAGTCTCTACATAACTTAAGGACATGGGCCAGCATTACAATATATATATTACATTTTTACATGCTAGTTTTCAAAATAACCATTTCCTTCTCTAGCATGTTTCCTTCAATTTAGCATGTGGCCTTTGTCAGTAAACAAGGCTCTTAAAATGCACTAACACACCTTGCTGAACAAATTTATTTAAAATATTATCTGCTATTTGTCTTATTGTATATTGTCACTTTCCACTGAGTGCTAATAAGTGCTTGTCGTTGAAGAGGTCTGCATTTAACATCTGTCACCAGCATCTAGCAACAGCACCGAAGGGGAACTGGCAGGGAGATTGTTATTCTCCTTTGTAACACCCTGAATCTGTTTTACATCATTTACATACAGATAGTTACAGGCATTCATCATTTCATTATGCTGATGACTTCACTATTCTGATGTATAATGTCTCTTTAATGAGCCTCAAAAAACACAATATTCCTTGATTTATGACTGCTTAACTGAAAAATTATACAAATTGGCAAAAAAATTACTCATAATGTATCTTCATTTTCCCTCCACGTTACACTTATATTTAACAGTGACTCATGAGTTAAGATCATGCATTCCTACAAAAGAAATGATCAGAATTTGACTTACTATGTTTTAGTACCACTGAGGTTTATGTGCATATTTAAAGCTTCCTTGTAAAACTGTGCTGACACGAAAAAGTAGCAAATTAAAATCAATCCTTTTTTTTCCCCCAAAACTGGACAACCAATTTCAATGGCATCATAAGTTTGATAAGGTTTCTTAAATTGTAGTTAAAGTTATTAGCCCAATATTCATTTTTCCCTTTTGTAAATGGATACGAAGAACCTTGATACCAGAGAGAACTCTATCAAGAAACAAAGAAGGTAGTAAAGAAAGAAAAAATCCAGAAGTAAATTGAAATGGGAACAGAAGCTTGGAAAGAGGGAGAAGTTGCTGATTCTTTCACTGCTTGTTAACTCCTAGGCTCCTCTTGGGATGGCAGTTCCAAGGTGTCACTAGCCTTGTTTCCTAGTCTCTTAAAAGTTACACCATTGAAGGTGATGAAAAGTGTTCTATTTATTAATTAAAAATCATTTCCCAAAAGAAACTGGTTGTGCCCCAAACAGGCAAGAGTGCCAAAGAAGTATAAATTATTCACACACTGCCAGCTTTTGCAAAAATAGGAAGCCTTTGAGTGTAGGGTAAATCATATCAGAATGAACACTATATACAATTAAGAATAAAGATGAATCCTGACTCTCAGAAGAGCTCATAAATCAGCATGAGTAGGCAGACAGAAACAGAACAAAATTTAGGAACTGGCATCCTTAGATTTGATATTAGCCTTTCTTAAGTTTAGCTTCGATTCAACACATCTGAGATTATTTGTAGCTTTCAGTTTCTGGAAGAACAGAAAACTAGGCTAAATTAACCCAGAGTCATGAGAAAAGCAGCGGTTCAAGTTAAATGAAAGAAAGCACAGAACCGTTCTCAGGTAGAACAAGTGATAGGATTGCACATAGAAATCCTAATAAAAGACATACAGTATACACACACGCACTCTGTAAGAAAATGTCCATTTATAAAACACATACAAGCAAATTAGTTCTATTACTTTAATATTACTTTCTTATTCCCTGGCTTGATTAGTCACTTTCACGCTCATGATAAATTACTTTTGGTTATATCTAAACATGTGACTCACCCACAGAGAAAATAACCAACGTTGAAAGAAAACAAACGCAATTCTTCAAGTATTCTTAAATAGAAAGGATTCGAAAAAATATTTAAATTAATTTACCATCATTTGCAAGAAGGTTTTATAAGTTCCTTAGTAACTACGTGGAAGGGAGCTTGATGGTTTTCCTACTCTTTATGTCAGAACTGTTTTCGGCAGGTTTTCTATCATCACTTAAAGGGCAATATTAACTTGTTAATTCCTGTGCTAAAGAAGGAACATTCATTATGTTTTACATTTGAGGAGTATAACATTGCCAGTTCACCTACAAAAAACAAGATGTACCTCACAATGTATATATAAAAGC
Source organism: Balaenoptera acutorostrata (assembly GCF_949987535.1). NCBI lineage: Eukaryota > Metazoa > Chordata > Mammalia > Artiodactyla > Balaenopteridae > Balaenoptera > Balaenoptera acutorostrata. The sequence continues at coordinate 37,375,231 of NC_080084.1, read as the reverse complement.
ATTCCCAAACAGATGTATACAGTTTTAGGACAAAAGAGGTCTTATTTCCAAACATCTTGAAACTGGCCAGAGGTTTATAATTTTAGAACAAATGGGGTCCTGATTCGTACTTTTAGTTTTGTTTTTTATTTTTTTAAAAAAGGGATAACTGCTAAAGTCACCAAAACAATATGGTATTATCTCCCTGAGTATCATATTTCAAATTTGCCTCAAGAAACACCTATCATTAACCCTTCATTCTAGTCTCAGATGACATGCTCACCTACAGATCTCTTCATGTATGAGGCCAACAGTAATAGCAAACCTTATGAGTTCTCACTGTAAATCATTTTTCCATACATTATAACATCTAACCTTCACAATAACCCTCTTAGGTCAGTATTATTTTTATCCACATTTTAATGAGGAGGAGACAGAAGCTTTGAGAGATTAAATGCCATTGCCAAAGTCAAAGCCACGGGGGAAGCCAAGGCCGGCCTGCATCTCAACCTGAGATCATTGCGGGAACTGTGCTTTCAATTTTATTCCCTCTTCCATGCATTTTCAACTTCTCTCTTTCCTGGTACTCTCTAAGCTTCATATCACTCTCATTAAAAAGAGAGAAAAAAAAAAGCATCCAGCTACTAACCCAACAGTCAAAAAACAATAAGGAAGCCTCCCTTAATTCCATGGTCTCCTTCATTTCCCAAGTCGGCTTCTCCTCCATCACCGACTGTTCACGCCCCAATCTAGCGCCACATGGCCTGGGCCTCTCGGCTCTACACACCCTGCGCTCGCTCAGCAGCGCAACCCGTGGCCTATCAGGGATCCGTTCCCAGGGACGTTCACCTTCCATCTTAATTCGCAGTGGGCTCATCATCGTCTCTTCTTTCTCTTTAAAACTCCCTTGAAACTGACTTTACTGCTTCTTCTTCTTCTTTACTGCTTCCTGCTCCGACCTTCCCTTCGATGCCTCACTTCGGAGTTCCCTTTGCTCTGCTCTCTTATTGGATTTCCACGCTTGCCGGGGCCCCATTTCTCTTCCAATTGGTGATTCACTGACTTAACTGTCTGCAAACTACCTCTGCCCGGCACTTCGGGCACACCCTCAAGATGCCCAAAGCAGAGCGTATCTGTTTTCATACACCCCCCCTTATACTGTTTCCTCAGTGTAAGGCGGCACGCATCAAATGAAAATGAAACACTGCGGGGGGCACTTTCCTGTTTCTCCTCTCTCGAGCTCTAGCTCACTAACACCCAGTGTAAAACAGCGTGTGGAGACCACCTCATCCTGCCTCGCCCACACATTCTTCTCCTTGTCTCCATCCGACCCTCGTCTGAGTTCTCAGCCTGTTACCTTGCTTGCTGCTCGAGCTGTCCTTCCTCACCCACCTCCCACAGAAACCCAGTGCCTATTTTCACTCCTCCCGTAACAAATCATGCCTATCTCTGGCCTTCAGGTATTTTCAAATAGAAGTGAAATGCAGTGGCTGAAGTACACGGCCTCTGAGCTCAGCTTTACCACTCACCGGCAGACAGGTCACCTAACCTCTCTCTACCTTATGCAATCACTGTTCTCCCATCCACAAAATAGAAGACAACCACAGCACAGAAGGAACAGAGCAGCGGCGAGGGTAAAGCAGAGCAAGCCTGGCGGGTATGAAGCATGCCGCAGTACTGTTACAACACTGTTTATACATAAGTATGTTTCTCTCTGGACTCCGCAGTGGGCCGCGTTCCTTGAGGATGGGGATTTATCTTACTGTCACTAGCGTCGCACACCAAGCTCACAGCCAGGGCCTCTATACATCGAAATTGATTGAATGAGGCTCTCGAGACACACTATTCTAAGTAAAAGACCAATTTTATTGGATCTTACTCCCTAATTTAAACTCAAGCTGAGTTCAGAGGCCACATTTAAATAAAATTAGCAAGTAAGATGATAACCAATGAGGAATTTCACTTCTGACCAAAACCCTATGTGTGATTTTTCAGGCCTGATCATAGGCTTTACCTGGCAGGCCTCAAAGGGGAAAGCCTCCTGCCCACCCCTGACTGGGGTCTTTGGCAGAGGTGGCGCTTTCTCTGAAGTAGTTTCTTGCTTATATGATCGCAGCAAGTGATTAAAGGCTTGACTATTACTTTCATTCTGGGTTACTGTCTTAATTGACAACTCGGATACCTGGCAGCTCTACTCTCTCCAGCTCAGCCCTCAACAACTAAGGAAGAGATGGATGAGGGAAGGAGATCGCAAAGGGAAAACACCCTGGAAAACAATATTTTGCTAGTCCCACTTTATAAGAAGTCCATCATTTAGAATCAGGATACTCTTAGATGAGAAGGCATCTTAGAGACTTCATAATACAATTTATTCATGAATATATGGCAGACCCGAAGAAGAGCTTAGGGGAGGAGACAAGGCTATGTTGACTCTTCATTTGAAAATCTAACTTCCATAGTGCTATGTATTGTATAGGGTTGAGTCTGGAAACACACAAGTTCCAGAATATCCTGTTTCTTGGTTCCCTTTTTGGAGTTAGTGTCTGTGTCAGTAAATCATACATGATGTTGATACTGCAAACCCAAGTGGCTGGAGAGAAAAAATAGGATAAGCTGAGACCAGAAATGTAAATATATGTGTTTCGGTCACGCAAGCATGAAACATCAACTTCTTCAAGTTTCTAGATGAACTTATTTCAGAGTGAAGGCTAAAGATTTAAGAGTGTATATCCTATCCCTCAATCACCACAGGCTTAAAGTTGTTTAGAGTTAACAGAGCGAAAGAGTAGATCTGTTGGCCAATAGGCTTTAGCATTTTGTTTTAAAGCAGTTTTAATTGGAGACTTCTAAGAATGAGGGCGGCACAAATAGAGATAAACGGAGACCAACCACAGGTTCACCAACTGCATGAATTCTTCAGGGAGGAGCACACATTTCCAGAAAAAATGGTCTCCAGCCTCGGAAGTGCGGGTACGACTGCAGTGAGGCAGGACCGTGATTGTTCTCATCTTACAGCAGAGGGCACTGAATGAAGCTGAGAAGCGATGAAGGTCTCCAAAAACCTCCTACAGCACTTTCTACCACAGGACATTTAGCGGTTGCTCTGTGAGCCTCATTCCAGAGTCTAAAATAAAGTTGCAATAAAAGACAGGAAATCAAGGAATTCACCTCTGAACACAGGTCATCTCTGAGACTCATCTTTGCATCTTAGACTTCTCCAGTTCTACCACTCGATTTTCCTCAGTTTTCTCTGGCTATGTGTCAAATGTTAATACTGCACATTTTCTTTAAGAAAGAAATACAAATACTGTTGGCATGAAGTTAAAACTTGCTCCTTAATAATTGAAACACACTTTGTAGAGGTACCAACTAAAGCTCCTTTCTAAGTGCAGATCTTCTATAATAACACCCAAATCTAAAAAATAAGTAAATAAAAGAAAAATCAATGGAAGCATCCCTAAGTATAAATAAGACCATTTCCTTTAGACCTTAAAAGGTATGAAAGATCTCAGTAAGAATTAAAGAGTTAACTATTATTTATCCCTCACTGTGTTGTTTATTTAAATGGAAATCTTAAATTAATAAATAATGTAGTTTTTCTCTTAAAAATTCTTATTATTATTAACACCATGCATATGGAACAGTACAAATGTCTTTTAACATTAGACTCAAGGATGAAAGTAACTGATTCAAAAAGTGTGATTTATCACCTAGTAGGCTGTTCACTTCTTCAATGTTAAGTCTACGCATTTAAACATTTTATCCTAAGGTAAAGATTTTATTTTTTAGAAAAAACACCTAAAGTATAGCACAAATTATCTGCCAAACAGAGCAAATAGGAATTTGCAAAAAGCTAATGCTCAGGGAATGTTAAATACCTGTGCTTAAGGAAGAAACAAACAAACAAACAAAAACAACTATTTTCATTAAGGAAACATCACAATGAAATATTTTACGTATTAATACCACTAGAGGGCTTAATGCATTTTGCTTAATAAAAAGAATTTCTTTCACAAGTTTGTCTTCTTGGTATAAATGAACTTCTATATATTCATCCTATAATCAAGGTTATTAAAAAACATTGACACAAAACATAATAAAGTGACTAGATCAAAGGAAATTTTATAGATTGAATATTGTGTTAAGCAATTTAAGTGTGTTAAATAAACCGTATGGCTTCAAATATCACTTATTCTCAAATGACATTATTTCTGCAAATCTGTATTTAACAACATGGTTCTGATAAATGGTCTGAGCCATTTTCAAGGAAGATTAATAGTTTTAAAGCAACTCACAAATTTCTTTCAGTCACAAGTCATCAACAATATAAATTAAAAATAATTTGCCTTCATTCAAGCTAGTCTTGGTATTTCATAGGAATATTTACTTTCATGAAAATTTGTCTATGATTCTAACTTAGAGAAATTATATTATGGAAGACATTAAAAATGACTGTCTTTAAGTTCCTTCTTTAGTAGGATAAGTCACACATTTAATAAGTTTGATTTTGTCTCGAGTGGTAATTTATCTTTAAATCAATCTCATTATTCAGTCATATTGTGAATACATTTATGAGATAATGCGAGAATAAAAATTATAAGACTCAGCTAAATAAAACAAGTCTTACACTGACTCTAAAACCTCTACTTACCCATTTAAAATATGAATTAGTCCAGCTGCCCCAAGTCTTGGATGTGGGTAAAATAACACTACAAATAAAATTTTCATATTTTGAAGTTGAAAATCTATCTAAGTTATCACCACATTTTATGATAAATTACCTCTGTAATTCTGAAAAAAACTAATGAAATATAAACTGTTTCATTCACAAGGACTTGCCCAAACTCTATGTTCAGTTTTGGGGAAAAAAATGTTAGATGTCATAGGATATTAAAAAAAATCTTTCATTATCTGAATAAATTTTCTGGTTAATAACACAATTCAAAACTTGAATGGTGTTACAGTCAAGACGTACTTGACTGTAACCTGGGTTCAAAATATGTAGTCATCTGTAGTGCATGGGCCTGACCGGTCAGAAGGTCCTGCTGGTGGTGAGCTCTGAGTACCATCTGAGATTGCTACATATGATTTCAAAACCCAAAGAAACCCTAGTTGTCTGGAAGTTTTACTATTAAATGCAATCTTCCTGAATTCCTCCCAGAGGTTATGTTTTGCTGTGTAATTTGCAGGACCATCAAAGACATTGCCACCTAAGAGATATAACCTGCCACCTTTATTCCACCAGCGAAATGGCTAACATTTCCACCTCTTTACCAATCATAATAGCACTTCCCCGTGAATTACAGCAGGGTGCTGTGAAACATTATGTGGAAAATGTATTTCTTTGGTTACATGACCAAATCAAGCCCTCAGGTCAATTTACAAGGTTTTTACAAGGTTTTTTGTCTTTTTGTTTTATTCTTTATGAATACAATAGTTTTATATGACTAAACTGCAGATGCCATGAGCAAAGGGCTTTTGATAACTTAATTAGGTGCAGATTAAGCATTCTAATAATTGAACTTGGTGCTATCATCACTGATAGTTCAATAGGTTTACACAAATCACCAAAATTTAAGCAGTCGGCCTTATAAAAGTTTCTCATTCTGTATTTTTCTAACCTGTATCACATAACATATTGATTATTCATGGTAAGATTATCATTCTTCCCAGCATAGTTTTATGAATATTTTACTTTCTCATCAGAAAATTATCACATTACTAAATGTATTCTGGCAAAGATCACCATGACATAGTAAAAAATCATCACATTGTCCCTCACTTTACTTTTGTTTTCACCAAATATTTATTCTGTAATTAAGTTCTTCTATAGCCAGGATGATCTTTTTCTTTCCAAGTTACTATGATCTTGTCAGTGGTGTTTCAGGAGTTCATAGCATTCCACCCATTACTGCTCTTAGACTACATATGTTACTCTTAAATTCTGTTAAAGTGTACTCCATTTGACACCATCAAGGCCAAAAAAATTAACATTCTAATTTCATTAGAAAATACTTACAGTGATACACCTCTAGTAGAGATCTTAATGCTTCATCCAGAATAAATACCACACGAGAGGAATATCCAGAGGTTATTTTTATCTCCTTTCTCTAATTTAGATGATCGCTGCATTCAAGTCTGAAAAATAAAAAATTTAAACTATCTTACTCCTAAGTACAATGGCATAATTTCAATGTACTTTATAAAACAATAAGAAAAACGCTAGAATATTTTCTTGAACATAATGTTTCTGAATACCGAATGAATATATCATGAAGAATTTTAAAAATATAATTTATATATGATGCAAAAATCATCAGGCCCATCAAACTTATATTAAAAAGTACATTAAGTCATGCTCAGTATTACTTCTTTTACTTCCCAATAAGAAATGAATCGGCACACAGTGAGTGATCTTAATCACATATATTGTATTTCTATAAGAAAGAAGTGTATTTAGGATACTAAGAAAGGTACAAAATGTAATCTTTTTTTTGTTTTAACAGTTAAATGATTATAAAACCGACCTAGAATATTTTGGTGAATTAATGAACTAGCTTTTAGTATTGAAGCAGTCACAGGGAAGTCAATTTTGTCCTTTTATATCCCATTAAGGTACACATATCCACATTATGTTTAACAAAAAGAATATGTATTCAAATATTGTGAGAGATTTGTAAAAGGAAGTTATACAAATAAAGTACCACATTTTTACAAAGAGCTGACTCTGGAGAAAAAACATCTAGGGATATCCTCAGATTCAGTGCTCTACAATATTCGACGGGAGAGGGATAGCCCTTGTTTGTTCAAGGGAGGTTGCCTACAGCGTAGCTATCAATTGAAATCAAATCAAACAACTTTAATGGAAAGGACTTCCAATGGAAAGGCGCCTTAAGGCTACTGATCTGTTTTAAGCTGTTTTAACAGGAATAAACTTAGTATCTAGTAATAAAAACTACAATGTTTCGGGCTTCCCTGGTGGCGCAGTGGTTGAGAATCTGCCTGCTAATGCAGGGGACACGGGTTCGAGCCCTGGTCTGGGAAGATCCCACATGCCGCGGAGCAGCTGGGCCCGTGAGCCACAACTACTGAGCCTGCGCGTCTGGAGCCTGTGCTCCACAACGGGAGGGGCCGCGATAGAGAAAGGCCCGCGCACCGCGATGAAGAGCGGTCCCCGCACCGCGATGAAGAGTGGCCCCCGCTTGCCGCAACTGGAGAAAGCCCTCGCACGAACCGAAGACCCAGCACAGCCAAAAATAAATAAATAAATAAATAAATAAATAAATAAATAAGAAAATCCTTTAAAAAAAAAAAAAAAAACTACAATGTTTCAAGATACTGTGGTTTTCATTAAACAAAAAAAACAAAGCTATTTTAAGTACAAATGCATTAACGCTCTCACCCGCACCTCCCAAAGTTAGAACTTCGTGGAGTCACTGTATGTGAACCCTCAAGATTGTAACAGAGAATAATAGCAGAAGTCACCTAATGTGACCCTTGCAATCTCACTCACTGTGAGGGGAGGCAGCTTAAAGAATAAATAACTTGATAAAAGACCTGCCACTACAAAAAAAAAAAAAAAATACAAACTCTACCTCTGAATGTAATTACTAACGTCAGTCAATAGTAGCTTTTTTTCTTCATGTTCAAACTGGTTTACTAATCCTCTTGGCAATGACAATGAGGCAATGTATCATGTTAATGTTCTGAGTCTTTTTGCCTTTTTTTTTCTCTTTGCTCTTTTTTTTCCCAGTAGGTTCTCATTAGTTATCTACTTTATACATAGTATCAATAGTGTGTAGGTGTCAATCCCAGTCTCCCAATTCCTCCCACCACCCGCCCCCAGGCCGTTTCCCCCTTGGTGTCCATAGATTTGTTCTCCAAGTCTGTCTCTATTTCTGCTTTGCAAATAAGATCTATACCGTCTTTCTAGATTCCACATATGCACATTAATATATGGTGTTTGTTTTTCTCCTTCTGACTTACTTCACTCTGTATGAGTCACTAGGTCCATCCATGTCTCTACAAATGACCCATTTCGCTCCTTTTTATAGTTGAGTAATATTCCATTGTATATATGTACCACATCTTCTTTATCCATTCATCTGTCAATGGACACTTAGGTTGCTTCCATGTCCTGGCTATTGTAAATAGTGCTGCAGTGAACATTGGGGTGCATGTGTCTTTTTGAATTATGGTTTTCTCAGGGTATATGCCCTGTAGTGGGATTGCTGGGTCATATGGTAGTTCTATTTTTAGTTTTTTAAGGAACCTCCATACTGTTCTCCATAGTGGCTGTATCAATTTACATTCCCACCAGCAGTGCAAGAGGGTTCCCTTTTTTCCACACCCTCTCCAGCATTGTTTGTAGATTTTTTGATGATGGCCATTCTGACCAGTGTGAGGTGATACCTCATTGTAGTTTTGATTTGCATTTCTCTAATAATTACTGATGCTGAACATCTTTTCATGTGTTTGTTGGCAATCTGTATGTCTTCTTTGGAGAAATGTCTACTTAGGTCTTCCACACATTTTTTGATTGGGTTGTTTGTTTTTTTGACATGGAGCTGCATGAGCTGCTTGTATATTTTGGAGATTAATCCTTTGTTGCTTCATTTGCAAATATTTTCTCCCATTCTGAGCGTTGTCTTTTCATCTTGTTTATGGTTTCCTTTGTTGTGCCAAAGCTTTTAAGTTTCATTAGGTCCCATTTGTTTATTTTTGTTTTTATTTCCATTACTCTAGGAGGTGGTAACGTTACAAAAGATCTTGCTGCGATTTATGTCAAAGAGTGTTCTGCCTATGTTTTCCTCTAAGAGTTTTATAGTGTCTGGCCTTACATTTAGGTCTTTAATCCATTTTGAGTTTATTTTTGTGTATGGTTTTAGGGAGTGTTCTAATTTCATTCTTTTACTGTTGGTAACCCACTTCCTTTCTGATTGGTTAGTATGTCCAGTCTGATTTTTAATGCCTCCTTTGTCTCTGGTACATGACTTTTTTTTTCCTTCCTGGTTGTGTAATTGTTAATCCTTGCTATTCAGGAATTTCAAAGGATAATTTTATACACTGATAATAATTCTACATAAAATTTTCAAGGTAAAGAATTGATTGCAGATTCAAGAATTTCATTCAGAAGTATTTTCAATTATAACTTCAAGTTTCCTTTTTATCTGCTTGTTCACTTTTCTGTCTATGAACTCCTACAATGTATGCATTAGGTCTCTGTTACTTTTCTTTAAATCTCTCATATCCTTTCTAGTAACTTCTATATTTATGTTTATCCTACTTTATTTTTTGATATTTCAAAAATATTTCATCATGTCCTAGGCAATTATTGCAACTGAAAAAATCCATTTCTGTAATTTTGATTTCATTTTAATAGTTTCGTACATTTCTTTAGTCTTTCAGTATTTTCCCCTAGAGTCTGACTGCTTGATCTTCATCTCCTTCTGTTGCATTATAATCTCTTTTTGAAACTTGAATTTCTTTATTATTCTCTCACATTTTAGAGATAATATTTTGCTTCAACACTATGAGACGATGAATTGTCAGAACTCTTTCTTATAACACCTTGCATCATTTAAGATAGATATTTTTCACCTCCTATTCACTCAAGTGACTTAGCTACTCTTGCTTATGTTGTAGGTGTGAGGTTTCTCTGTATACATATGATGATATTCCTTTTTAAATTGCTGAATGGGACCATTCAGTGACTGAAATACCGTGTGTGTGCAAGTGTATGTAATCACCATTGAATGTCTTTAATGCAAACATCCCCTCAAAAATGTTATTTGTTTTGTTGATTGAGCCTATCCTCTCCTTGTTTTGTTTTTTTCCTCTGTGCAATCAGTATCATGCAGTCAACCCCTTTAAGTCATAGAGTCACTCAAGAAATATGTGCTGAATTAGTGAACGAATGAAGATTCCTGCATTTGATCTAGTACTGATGACCACCAGTCTCTCCCTTACTAGGCTTAATGAACTTTGTGCAATTCTCGCTTGGTGACTGAGGTGTTAGATATCAGGGTCTTATGTGTCAGTTCTCATTAAGTTTGGTATTCTCTGTTAACTGGCAAATTTATAAATTCTAGGTGGGTGAATCTGCTGAAATTTAAGTTGAATCTGCTCAAGGATTCATTGTCAGGATCACTGGAAACCAGTGACAGTGCTATCAGAAACGTTCACGAAGGTTGTTAGAAAAAGGATATCATTAACCAAAATTTGGCAGATTACAAATCGACCCCTGACAAATTTTGAAACAATTTTTCATCCTGATATTTCAGGCCTACTTGGAAGTAATTACTGATTGTTCTGTAAGCCTGGGGTAGGATACTGGTAGCAATATTTACTCCCATATGGCCCAACAGAGACACTTCAGGTAAAAATCACTGTACTAGCTTTTATGAACATCTGACGTCATTTTTCTAGTCAAGACAACAACCTGCTGGAGAATACAGAGTTATAAGCTTGGAACCAAACATCAAAAGGGTGGTGGGGAGGGAGACAGTGATTCTCTCACTCAACATTCCTACCCCATTCATGCCTCCTCTCATTCTCACTCAACAGTCAATGGGAGTCAGGTCTATTTTGCTCTTAGCAAGGACCCCCATCCTCAGCATCCTCTTCTGTTCTTAGTGGACAACATCTTGCTGCCTCACAGGAATGGCTGGCAGTAGAACCCAAGTGCCTCCTGAATTCCTATGCCACCCACAACCAAAAGGGCTCTTAAAATTCCATGTTCTGAGAAAGAATAAGGCTCTTGCTAGTATGTAAACATGACATATTTAGAAGATTTGTTTCTATGACCAAAAGAAAAAAAAAACACAAAGACAAAAACACAGTAGACTCTGAATGACATCATTTACAAACCAAACATCTAACCTCAAAACTCTCTCATGTATTCTTTGATGCTTTCTGCAGCTGTTACTCAACCAAGGTTTTTGCACAAATCATCATCAAGACTGTTAATTGAAGAGATTAGCTGTTGTCATCAGGCCTATATTGCCGGTCCTTCCCCATTTGACTCATTCAAACAAATTATTTAAAAAGGACTTGACTTGATCGGCCAACAGTTAATATTACTTATTAGCTGTTATTTAATTTCATCGTTTCTTTTCTTTATGGACCCATATGGATAAGTATGTCTTAATATGCCCCAGTGATATTTTTCTATGTTAAATTTTCTACAGTTAGTATTCAGACATTAAGAAATCTGTAATTTGTGGGGAAAAGAAAGTTTGTTTTTTTTTTCTCAGAGAATTTTAAAATTAGAAGGCTTTATAGTACAGTACAAGAAAGTCACATGTAAGAAAGAGGTCAGATTTCCAGGACATATTTGCAAGCTGTCTGCTTGATTTTGGGTGTAATATATCATCTGCTGTAACAATGTTCTCAATGGCATTTAAATCCCTAGAATATTCAACTAAGGCATCTACATTTTGGCTTTATGGTAAACACGTCTGGGAACCAAGCCACCACTAAAAACACAGATAATTGTCAGAAATGAACAGTGCATTCTGACTTCCAATTTGGGATTCAATATGCAGAGGATAGTACTGTCCATTTCCCCTTAGCATCCCACACTCCTCAGGGGAAGTCATTGTTACCTTGCAAAGTGTCTGCCTTGCTGTCACACACTGAAATCCAAAACAGGAGCCACCAGATATTTGGCTAAAACTGAACACACAAATTTGCACGACAATAATACAAAAGACTAGTAACCAACACTTACTAATTGCTCAATAGATGTCAGGTCAACATTGTATATCAATTTTTCATTCATATATGAGATAAGGAATATCACTATCATCTTCATATTACATGTTAGGAAAATGAAGCTAAGAAATATTGAGTGATTTTCTCAAATCATGCACCTGCTAGCAAACAGTCAAACAACTTTCATGATAATGTTAATCCCATATTCTTTCCATCAAATTATGTTATTTAAAAAAAAAATTGTTATTTTGTGATGAAACTATTTATAACAGAAAATGAGAAGTTGTTTTAACCAACTGAGTAAGGACTGTCATGATATACAACACATTACAGGCAAGACTTCAATTTTTAAAAAATATAATGTAATGTACAGATATCTGATACAATTTTAAATAATTAGAAAATATACTGAATAAACTTGATAAGAACTGAATCCTCTGAAGTATCATATTCACATGAAAGTAAACAATAAGGATATGAATGTCAACATGCTAAAATGCTGAATGTCTAAGTTAAATCATATACAATATACATGGGAAATAAAAAGGAAATATTTATGTGACTCTCAGAAAAATACAGTTCAAATATATCCTACATTTTGAGGTTTCCATAAACATGAGGGAGTATATATATATATATATATATATAAAAAATTTAAAAAACCTCCTGATTTTGCAAGAATAAATGTTAAGGAAGATTTAAAACAAAATTTACACACCTAAAAATGCTTATACACTGAGCAGTTTAAATCAATATTTACATAAGATAATTCTATCTAATCCTATATCATTCATGTTAAAATAAATAAATAACTGAATCTCTAATTAGCACTGCATTAATCTACATCATATAAATGCATATTTTGGACAAGAAATATTTGTAGGATATAAGATTTTTTTCTTTCAAAGTAAACCAACTTAATGGCATATAGTGTGTCTCTATATGGGAAAAACCTGGATAGCCTGGTGTGGATTGAATTCTGAAATTTTTAAATAATTTCATACTATATACATTATTTTCACATTAAAAAAATCTATACAGAATGTATTCTACATGACCATTAATTACAGCTAATTTTACATGAGGGAAGTTTATTAGCTCTTTTTTGCTATAGTTTTTGATTTTGTGTATGTTTACTTTACAATTTCATAATATTTCTTTTGCTTACCAAAGAAACTCTTTAGCTCTCACAAAACCCAGTATGTCAATCAATGATTTAGAGATTTGCTGATAAACTTCACATGCTATAGCAAGAGAAACGTAAAAATATTTGCCTATTTCTGCAGGGTAAAATCAAGCAATTGGCTAAAAAACTTGAGGAATGCACAAATTATAACCTCAAGAAGTATGTCACTTCCTCATTAAGAAGTGTGAAAGTTAATCATGACTTAACGTAAGTTTTTCTTTTTTAAAATCTAGGCAGAATGGTGATATCGAGGATTTCATCTAATATTTTTTAGGTCAGTAATTGAGAAAAACCTTTGTATATGGGAGAAAAAACCTCGGCAGTTTAATAATCCAAATAAGGACAAAGAATGTGTTTTCAAGGATCAGCCTGGAAAGATACAGCACTGACAAAACTGAGAATAGAGGATAAAGGCTAAATGCACATTGGTCCAAAGTGATAAAGTTGTCAAAATGCTGAATTGATTGAAGATGAATTCTTTTCTGTCAGTAGTTTCACAAATTACAGCCAGTGGTGCTTACTTGAAAACTGTAGAATCACCTAAGGGAAAAGTAATTTTTTGTGCAGTAGGTTTATGATTTTGAACGCTTTCTTTCACTTGTTTGTATAGTCACTGGGATTGGGTAAGAAAAGAGCAAACTGTGATTTTGGAGAGTTTGGGGATATTTTTCAATTTTCATGCAGTTTTACATCCTCTGTATTTCATTTTCTGCCAAATATGGCAGCACTTTTTGCTGGATAACGTTTTAACATTTTTCATAAAAGTTTGTGACTTCAAGCAGTTGCTCCAAAAAAAAGTTGTTTGAAAATAAGTTTCTAAGCATTAGTTCATGCAGTGTTAAATTATTCACATTCTATAGTGAGCTATGTAAATTGTACTTGCTAATTAAACTGTCTTATCTAATTTTTTCAAGTGTTTCAGAAAGAAATAAAAATACTTATTCCATTTTAATTCAGTGATGTACTTATCTGCCAGACATATTTTCACTCAGATTATGTATTTCTTTCATATTTAATAAAATATTCTTCATATTAAAATGTCAAAAAGTTTAAAAGCACCTTAAAATGTAAAATTGGAAAATGATAAATATTTATCTTGATCATTTAACTGCACAATGCAATAATCATATTCACTATATTACATTTTACTTTAAGTATAATAATACAAAATTAGTGCTGTTTTCTTTATTTGAATAGTCATATACATTGCCATACCTTTTAACCTAAGAACAATTTCACACAATTAGAGAAAGCTATTCCCTTGGTTAGAATAATCATTGGTGTTAAAAGTTACTAGACATTATTGGCTGATCATTATTTTTAATCATACAGATAACATTAGGATTATGCTCTGAGAGTTTGACTAACCCCTTTTTTTAAAAGTACGGATCCCTGTTGCAAATCTTCTTAACCGATTATTAAGGTCTTAGTTTTCTTCCATTTTATAGTTTTAATATTTTTTGTTTCTTTTGAACAATTTGTTTTCGATCATCTTTTAAACTAATTCATGTATTTCTGAAATGATGGGAAAGTTACAAGGATAAAATGACATCTAAGATTAAAATATTTATATTTCTAAATATTTAAAATATTAAAAACTATTTAATATATTAAAAAATTTAAATACTTTAAAATACTGAAAAAATCCCACTGTGTCAGGCAATTATTCATACACAAAATATAAAAGGCAGAAAAATACACGCTCATGGATTTGCAATCCAATTAAGGGATGAGAGCAACATACACAAAAGAAAAGGCTGGGCTCTCTCTTCCACCAACCCAAATCAGGCATTGTTCCTCGAAACAACAATCACAAAACACGTCAAGATCAAAAAGTCTTATCCTCACTTTTAAATCCAGTGGTCAATTCTGAGTCATCGTCTGACATAGTTTACTGCTAGCATGTGACCCAGTGGACCAGCCCCTCCTAAATAGATTCATCCTGAAATGATTTCTCCACTTGACCTTAGTTCCTGCCACCTCACTGCTTTCTGTCCCTTGTGCTGGTTCACCCATCTCCACATCTAAGGGCTTAACTTGGGGTGACCAAGTGTTCAGTTTTCAACTTCTCCTGTCCCTTTACATCCTCACTGTCTACAGCCAGACTGTCCCATATGGTAACAGCAGCCACGTGTGGCCATTTAAATATAAATTTAAATTAATTCAAATTAAATAAAATTCGGAATATAGCCACTCCAAAATTTGCTTCCTCTTATCTGTCTTTCACTCCCGACATCCAAATAATCAGCAATTCATTTGGGCACCACATTCACAATATTTCCAGAATCCTGTCACTTTTCATCGCTTCCAAAACTATCAATGTAGTACAAGCCATCACTGGCTTTTGCCTGGGTTATTACAATATCCTCCTAAAGTTATGTACCTAAACCACAACATGCATGTTTCTGCCACAGGGCCTTTACACTTGCTTCTTGCTTTTCAAGAACTCTCTTCCCACAATCCTCCCTACTCCCATCTTCAGGTCTTATTCCCTTGCTTCCCTTTAGTCTCTGCTCAAATATTCCTCTCTGGGACTTGATCACAGTATGTAATCTGATCTTTCTCCCTCACACATCTCACCCTGATTTATATTTGGAATAAAGCAATTCCCTCCCCCATTACCCAGATTTATACTTTGGCAACTTTCCAGATATAGTCCCTTACATATCACAGATAATCATATTAATAATCTTACTTTAAAAACCACAAGCATTCCATTCAATAAAGTTTATCTACATAACCCACTTTCACAACCTCAAGATTGTTTTTAGTATGTATGTTCCATCATATAATGATGCTGAATTCGTTTCTGACTTAGAAGTATTCCAAACAGCACTGAAATGAACCTCCTTGTGTGTCTCTGAACACTGGTCCAATACTTTACTTATTTCAAATCCAAGTAATAGAACTGATATGACAAACAATATGCACATTTCCAATCTGGATAAAGCATTTCAAAAGTCAACCTTCCTACAACAGGCACATGAAAAGATGCTCAACATTGCTCACATTAGAGAAATGCAAATCAAAACTACCATGAGGTACCACCTCATGCCAGTCAGAATGGCCATCGTTAAAAAGTCTACAAATAACAAATTCTGGAGAGGGTGTGGAGAAAAGGGAACCCTCTTGCACTGTTGGTGGGAATGTAAATTGATACAGCCATTATGGAGAACAGTATGGAGCTTCCTTAAAAAAACTAAAAATAGAACTACCATACGACCCAGCAATCCCACTTCTGGTCATATATCCAGACAAAACTATAATTTGAATAAATGCATGCACCCGCATGTTCATAGCAGCATTATTCACAATAGCCAAGCCATGGCAACAACTGAAAAATCCATTGACAGAGGAATGGATAGAGAAGATGTGGTACATATATACAATGGAGTACTACTCAGCCATAAAAGAGAATGAAATCATGCCATTTGCAGCAACATGGGTGGACCTAGAGATTATCGTACTAAGTGAAGTAAGTCAGACACAGAAAGACAAATATCATATGACCTCACTTATATGTGGAATCTAAAAAAATGACAAATGAACTTTTATACAAAACAGAAACAGACCCACAGACATAGAAAACACACTTATGGTTACCAAAGGGGAAAGGGACTGCAGAGGGATAAATTGGAAATTTGAGATTAACATATACATAGTACTACACATAAAATAGAAAATCAACAAAGACCTACTGTATAGCACAGAGAACTATATTCAGTATCCTGTAATAAACCATAATGGAAAACAATATGAAAAAGAATGTATATTTTAAAAAAATTATGAGACCTACATGAAAAAAAAAAAGCATAATCATCATTCCTAATCTACCTAAAGACAGTAAATACAACCTTACGTATTAAATTACTACTAACCCCGTATATTTTCACTTAATGTTCTTGAGGCTCAACCTTTTAAATAACCCAGTTCTTTTCTTTTTTTAAAAACTTCTTACCCCACACCTTATCCCTCTGCACATTTTTCTAATGAGTTGTTGGACATTTTTTCATTGCTTTGTATGAATTCTATGTACATTTAGGTCTATTAACACTTTTTCTGTTACATACACACAGACATACATATATACATATATCTATATTTAATATAGAAATACGTATATACACACATAATTTCATTTATTTATGATATGTACTATTTTCTTTGCCATTCAGAAGTTGTAAATCTTAATTATTCAAATCCATTGTTTTACATTAAAGTATTTATGAATTTTGCTCTAAGCAACTTTTTCCTTTTAATATTTTCCTAAATTTTCTCTCTGTATATGTATGCACTCTAGTTTATAATTAGTATAAACGTAGCATACATCTAACTCTTCAGGCTCTCTGGAACTAAGTTGCAAGTTGGGGATTCAACACTGTGTGTTTGTTTCCCTGCACCCCTTGCCCCAGTGACTACATAGTTGATCTGTAAAGTTATCTTGAATATAAACTACATCTCTCTTAATGCAACAGCCAGCTCCTTGGCTTTCTGGTTTTTTATACTAATTTGTCTCTCTATTCCCATTTCAGATTCATCCTATTCTTAAATGTTTACTTTTCCAGATCAGAGATTCTCAGTAGACATGTGGGTGCTGAGACTACTGAGATTAATATAAGTCCATACTGGGTGGAGGGAAGACTACAGAAATCACACATGTTCTTCAGAGTTTATATTTTTTTTAGGTATAAGTCTTTGAAATAATCTTGAAATTACTGCTCTCTGGAGCCCTATTACTTTTTTCAGTAAATTACAAAATTTCACAACACAATCCAGATTTTAAAATTTACTAGCAAAGAGATGTTCAAAGCTTTTCCAGTATTTTGAAAATACAGTCTCCATCCATGAAAATACTCTGTATTTGTTGCAAGTAGATAGAAAGGTTAGCTAGTGGTTGGTTAATGAATTTGTTACTTAATTTCCAGTTTTAACTTTATTGAGTCTATTTTTGGATTCCTCTGAGTTTTCCCATTGTCTTGCTTTCATCAAATTGATTTATTCTTATTGTGGCTGATCACGATATGTAGTGAAGTATTTAATGTGTCTACTTGATAGGCAAACAGGAGCCACCTAGGAGGTGGTGGTATTGGAACTCCCAGGGAGGTAAAAATAATTTAATGAACACACATTTTAAGTTTGAAATTCATAAAGGTTGTTTCATTATATAAAAGATAAGACGAAGCTCAACAAAATCTTAGTTGTTAGTAAATATAAGCAGAAGATACTGTGCTTTTTAACTAGACCTTTTCACCACAGGGCAATGGAATCAGTAATCGCTTATGTTTATCAAAGGGAGGCATATACTTCACCCTTGAGAAACATTTAAAACAAAAACATTTTTCTCATTATATTTTAGACTATTACCACAACCATATATGGGTGTATACATATATTTATGTATACATAAATATATATATGAAGAATTCTAAAAATTACAAAAGTAAATGATAAATCATTAAACAGTTTCAAGGAGATGTACTATAGTATACTAAGTTCCACTGTAAGTGTTGTTGACTAGGAAACAGATGTTTTATTTCGTATAATTAACCAACATCAATAATAAATAGCTGTATTTTGCAAATACAAACTCAAATAACACAAATATTACACCTTTAATAATAAGGACACATTTCAACAGGCAGCAAGACTCAAACGTGAGAATAAATTGTAAATGTACAGAATTTACAGTATAATCATCTGTTTCTCAATTGAAACATGTAGCTACAAAGCATTAAAACATATAAGGAAAATTTTTTTCTAGTGAAAATGCTACAGTTAAACTAATGTAAAATACTCTCAACATATATTCTTAATTTACCTTCTCTTCAATCTGCTATTTCTTATAGTGGCACCTCCCTATGTCTGATTATTATAACATGTGATATTCCTTTTTTTTGGCTTTGGACACCATATTGTTATTTGTTTTTTGATAACTGCTATTTCTTTTTTTTTTATTTATGAATGCAAAATACCCTGGTTACACATAGTATCAATAAAGAGTTAAAATATGAAGTATGTAAATTTATAATGGCCTAGTTGTTTAAACATATTTAAAATCATCTCAAAAGAATATTACATAACTATTGCAAAACATAATCATTAAGAGCCCTACATTTGAAAATACTAAGTTAAAAAGTAGAATACAAAATTTTATTCATGTAATAAGAAAACACATATAAAGAATACATGTAAACAGGACAAGAAGGAAAGGGACATGGAAATAAGAAAACCATTAGTAAAATAATGGAAAATGAGTGTATTTTTCTGTCATTTATATTATTTCCTTTAGCATTAAATTGTTATATGAACAATTACAAAGTTTTGAAAAATTATTTTTATAAATAAAGGCCCAAAAGGCTCTGACTTTGGGCTTTTGCTCCTATAACCTTGTTAATGAAACTTCCAGATCTAGTCATTGGAGTCTCTCTCTCACACACACACTAAGCATAACCATGACTCACACCAGAAGAAATTACTGAAAGTAACAGCTACTGTCTACTCAACCTCACCATCATGTACAGACACCCACAGAGAAATCTGAAAAACAACAAGAACCTCAAATTGTTAGTTCAGATACTCATGATGGCTCCTTTACAGTCCAGATGTACTGCAAGCTGGTACATAACTAATGAAACCTATAAGACAGGCTTAATTAAGACAATCTGAACTCATTCCATTCTGCTTGTTTTGCATAGGTCTATCCAATCAAAACAACAGTGGCAATTTTGTACTGACACAGAAGATACGTATGTATTTATCTATATATTCCTATGTTAAATACTGGATTGATCATATATTTCAATATAAGTGTTCACCTAAAGTAAACAAGGTTCTGTGTTTTTGGAAATTGTTATGTGGATATTATGTGTAAACCTTAATTAATAAGAAATTTTAAAACATTTTATTTAAATAGCATATAAATATTACAACCAATGCAAAAGTAATATGGATAACCTAGGCCTCTTTTCTTAAAACACAGCTAATTCTCTTATTACTAGAAGCCTTCATATCCTAATACACATGTTTGATTTATTTTATTCATAATGTCATTTTTTTTTTGGTCTTAGTGGTTCATTCTATGCTATGCTAATTCAAGTATCAAGACCGTAACTTTAAATAGAACCTATTTCACAAAATCAGATTCCACTTTCTACCTGAAACTGTGCTCATGAGTAACCTTTATTGGGGTAATAAAAATTACCTGGTAGTAATAATTCATTTTATAATGATTTATTTATTCTCATGATTTTTATTTCTTCAAAGTAATGTGTAAATTTCCTGTATCCCAAAGGACATTCTTCAAACCCAGTAGCAGGATGTTCCCATTTGGTGAAGTATTTCAGAATATATTTCATACGTTGACAAACCTGACTACAGAGTAAAAGTGATAATACAGTAACTTGATATCTCAGCTATACGTCAACAAAACGTGAAAATTTAAAGATGAAAAGAAAACTTGATATCAAACTGTACCCATTCATTATTATATACATATTTACGACAACCTTCGCAAAGCTATAATAGCTTTAGGTGAGGACATCATTCTGCATGAAATGCTGTCGGCAGCACAACGGTGGGATTCATTTGGAATATCGTAGACTGTAAATAGACAAGCACATTATCACATTTTCTCAATTCCAATATCAATATTTCTTCACATTTTAACATTTCTTAAATTGGGATGCATTCTGCAATGGATTTTTAAAGGAAACTTGCCAGCCATTATTGTTTTTTCCCCCAGGAAAGCTGATGTTAAATCAATGGTTCCTTGTACAGATATTGACATCTTAGAATTGAGGATACAGAGTGTAAGCCGAAGATCTCATAATGGCTGATGGCAGCAAGAGTGCAAAGCAATATATTATCTCTACTACGACTAATTATTTTATTTTTCTTGAATGTGTCCATTTTAAACATAATTCAAACATATCCAATATAGGTTTGGAATAATTCCTTGTTTCATTAGAAACTGTTTTTTTAAAGCCCTGCCTCTTTTCTGAACTCGAACTAATGAAGGTTATCGAAATAATTACCTTCCACACCAAATGTTATCTTAATGCAAAGTATCTGAATAAAATTCAACAAGTTTTGCATAACAAACTGCTTTAAGAATGGGCAGCTTAAAAGGAACCCAGAACCTATATATGCCTTATTTTTCATTGCTTAAATTCAAAGCTAGTAATACTTCTTGTTTTCACCTTCAAAATCGGATTTGGTGTTAAAACATAAATATTAGCTTATTAGCATCTTAAAAATGAATTATAATGTCAAATATATCACACCCATCATCAAACCCGCTGCACAAAGAAAAACAGTACAATATTAATAACAATGTGTCAGTGAGGTGTTAAAGTTAACTTAAAAAGAATAACCGAAGGAAAGAGAATCTTAAGGGTAACTAAAAAGTATATGGGAAAATATACATAGTTGAGTCAAGACAGGATACCACCTATCACTTTTCAAAAAGTTAACAAACCAAACTTCAAATAGCCATAATCTTATTCATGAAATATTTATTACTAAAACAGTTGTTCATTTAGAATGCTTTTGCTATTTGTCACCACTAAGAACTTGTTTAAAATATATCAACATGGCTTACCAATAATTTGAATGGGCCAGTTGTGTTGGATCACAGTTAATTTACAAGTTTATCCAGAGTAGATTTTTGTTCCTATCGTATGATGGTTCTTTGTCTCTCTGAGGGCATTAGAAGCATGTAGACAGGAAGTCTGCTTAATGAGCCAGTTTTTCTACAGGATACTGTGCATTTACATATTTGAAAACTCAACACTTAAAATCTCATAAAATTGATATGAATGCCACATATTCATCAAACATAACTTATTACTTTTTCATTACAGCAAAACTACTGTCGCCCGCAGGTCAGCAGTGGTGTGAGGGCGCTGTGACCCAGCCTCCTGCTCTGATACTTGCTGCACTTCTTGTGGAAAGTCATGCAGCAGAACCCTGCCCTTTTCATCACCACCTTCTGCCATCACCGCATCCCAGGCAATGGCTGCGTGAAGTCACAAACACAACCTTCAAATTCGGGGAAACTGTCTGCTTCTCTCTCCTCTATGGTCAGAAACTGAATAGTGGCCTTTGTTGGGAGTGTATTTTAGCACAGCTCTTTCCTCAGCAACAGAAACACACGACATGTCAGAGGAGGATATAAAAGCACAAGATGTCCAGCTCTCACATCCAGTAGGCCGAATTATGTTTTTCTCTTTCCATAAGTCCCAGTATTTTCTGGAAGTTTTGAGAATAGTTTTCTAACCAAGGACTTATTAAATACTATCTTTAAAAATTTTTAAACAGCACCTAGGTATCATAATTTTCAAAAGAACTCACACGGTCTATTCAAGGATTGTGCACTGGAAATAAAGGATATAATATGAATCTTTCTGTCTTGAATGTGGGAAAAATAGAAGCCATAGTAAAGTTAGAAAGAAAATATCCCTTTCTTTCACAATGTTGGGAGTAGTACTAGAACCAGTATTATGAAGCAAAAGATAAAAAAATAAAATAAAAGACAAAGCAATGCAGTAGTGATAGAGAGAAATTAGATATCATGGACAAAGAAAGTCACCTGCCATATCAGTAAACAAAGGATGTTGCGGCCATCAAGCGATCAGCCCCTGCAGCCACCCCAGGCTGTGCGCCCTGAGGGGATTCGGGATGGGAAAAAAACAGGACACTGGCCCTAGGTAGGTAAGGTGCATGTCGAAGAATGATTTCAGTGAGCCCAAGCTCTTGCATCTTCCCATATGTAGAAAAGTGCTAAATTCGTTAACTTGAGGTGTCTGGTCATTAACAGTAATCTTTTGATGTTCTGACCACTTGGTCTTCACTGCAAAAACTCCTATGTATCCTGGCTCCTCCCGTACCTCTTCAGAACAGTTTCTCAGAGCATCTGAGAGCCTGTCTCCTAGGCTTAGGTCCTCAGTATGTCCACCAAATACAACGTAATTCTCAACTTTTAGGTTGTGCATTTTTTCCAGTCGACAGTATTATAAGGGCAAAAAAATTACATGTACATAAAATTCAAAACAAAGAATGGGGTAAATCCTATGGAATAATAGTTTACTTTTATAATCAACAAAGGGTACTGAAAGCTCATATATTCAACCAATATTCTACTTGCCTAGTTGCTTACAATGGTATAGAAGACATAGTTCTGTTCCCTAGGTGTTTACCATCTTGGGAAGGGTAAAGAGATGCAAAATACGTATATATGTAACTCCAATATGAAGCAATTTTTAGAAGGTGAGTTTAAAAATTATCTTTGCTGACTTAGGGAGCAAACAGAACCTCAGCTATAAAGTTCTTCATAATTACACTATGCCTACATAATTCTTCTTTCACATATAACAAATTTTCTGCAGCCGTGTCAACCCTCATTGTTCTCTTGAAAATACTTATGAAATCTTCAACTCTCTCCTGCCCTGTTTAAAACCCTGGTAAAATAATGCTTTTAAATAACTGGGCCTCTGACTTCAGTATACTGTGTATCAACAGCAAAACTAAAATGTGTAAGTGCCTTTGGATTCTACAATCCAAAGTCCAGAATGCATGCTTTTCTGTAGCTTCTTTATACATCTTTCAACACTAACCCCTGATAACAGGAGTTAAATATATTTGCAAGTATCCTATGTTAAAAAATTCATCATACTTGCTTTTATTTTATTCCAATCCTATCTTTCAGTAAGTTACAAATGATAGACAATTTCAACAGAAACCAAACAATGATACCCACGTTTTCCCCCATTAATCCTATCATAGAGGCAATCTAGTTTGGACCTTGGAGAGCTGGAAATATAATCAAATGAAGATGATATATGATCATTCCAGCAATATCAGAGAATGAAACATGGCACAAGACACGTGCTAACGATCAGGGAAGGAGATCCAGTTGCATGTTTAGGAACATGTGAAATTTGTCAGCAAGTGTGCACCACAGAAGGCATTAGATAAATTCTGAGATGATAGGTACCATTAATTGATAGGACAACCAATTAGGAGAACTACCTTTAAATGGTCCTTTAAGTGGTTCTTTAAGTGGAACTACCTTTAAGTGGTTCTGGGAATAGTCCTTTCCAGGGATCCCAGTGGAAAAGAAAGACTGCTGGGACCAGCCTCTGATGCTTTTGTTTCCTTGCAGCCCCGGACAATAGACTGAGGGAGGTGGGAACAGTCTGAAAGCATTTCAAGTGGTAGCACTCTTGATCGGTCTCCTTTTTTGGACTCTGTCAGAAGTAAATTTACAGATAGACGTAAGTCAGAGCATACCAGGGAGCCCTTGTTCACCAGGCCTGCTGAGAACTCCCGGGGGCCACACTGCAGAGCACGTGCTCCAGCTCAGACTGCTTCCATCTGATGGATTTTCCCGACAGCTGCCAGAGAGCCCTGCTCTGTCCCACAGTCCCTGGTGTGGATACATCAGTAGCTCCAGGACCAAGTTCTCTGAACTCTCTGAGGCTCTGAGTCTTCTTTTGCTTAAAAATGACTATTTCAGTACTTTAAAAGATCTAAGTGGCTTATTCTCTCATGTTTTAGAAATTCAAACCACTCCTCTTTACCTTTAAGCATAAAACTTCCCTCGTAGCTGTGTTCCTTATGTCTTTTTACCCTGCTGTTTTCTTTTGTGCCAGAATCTGCCCACTGAAATAAAGCTCAAGTCAAACTCAGGCAGTCGCAGGCAGGACTGTAAATTCAAGGTGATTGTCCACTATAGTCTGAATGACCTTCTCAAAATCTGGACTAGACTACTTTGGTCAATGAATTCTCACTCAGTAGCTTAGGCAGAGATATGAAAAGTATCCACAAAAACTATCTTGCCTTATTCCTTAATTATCAAATATTAACAAATATGCCCAAAGACTGATAAAATATAATGCACTTAATAAAATATCTCTAAATTTTTCTCTTTATCTAAGTGAACCTAACTGTATTGCATGCTACACCTAATTTTTTTTAAGCTGTTCACAGAAAATGAGTTTAATTAATGAAACTTTCCATTTTAGCAGGTCCATTTTGCAACTAAATCAAAGGGGCGATGGTTTTTATGTTTCTCCTTGTTTTACAGTTGAGTGATGTCAAAGATAGAGTCCACACCATCCTCCCCATGAGGAACATGCACATTTTCTTGGCACAAAAAAGGAAATCCACGGGCTCTGGAAAAATAATAGAGTCGTGTTAACAGTCAGTGAGGAAAAAAAAGATGTATAACTTTGGATGAGGCTGGTTTATGGGCCAGGCAGCGGCTTGAAAGCCCAAGACAGGGCTTTCATATGGCACTGGAGCCTGGAGCCTGGGAGGTGAATCCTGCCAAGTCAGGCAATCACTCTACCCAGCTACACTTCAGGTAACTAGCAAGCAACATTGGAGCAAGGCTCTACCACACAGCTGACACCCTAGGTGCTTGGGGAGGTATTTTAGCAAACATACCCTAATTTTTAAATCATGGAGATGTACAGATGTCAGAGATCACCTGGTCCACTTCACCTGATCCGTAAACTACCCCTTCCGCCTACATACCAAGTATCAGTTCAGTCTCTGCATCTTGCGACAGGCTGCTCATGAAGCAGTTAATTCCAAACTGGACCAGCTCTAAATGTTGAGGAATTTTTCCTTATCTTGTGTTGACAGCTGCCTCCAGAAACCGATATCCACCGGTTTTGGTTTTGATGCGACTTTCATGACTGGTTGGTTGTACATTTGTGCCCATTTTTAAAAATTTTTTATCGAAGTATAGTTGATTCACAACGCTGTGGTAGTTTCAGCTGTACAGCAAAGTGATTCAGTTTTATATATATGTATATGTTATGTATATATTCTTTTTTAGATTCTTTTTAGATGATACACCTAAATTTTATTTATTGCTGCTTTAGTGGAATTAGAAACAGTTGTGGTCATATTACTTTACTGAGGAAGTTTTATGTAAATCACTTGCATATTTTATTGTTATTCTTAAATTTTTACTTCTCTAGAAATACAATTGATAATAAAACCAAGAGCTAATGCCATCTTTTCTATTCATTTTTAACTATAATACTTTTATTATTGCAATGATTCCATTAAAATACATTTTGACTGCATTAAAATTGCATTTCTAAAGATATTCATGTTCCTCTTTAGAAAGAAAAAATAGCATATGGGTATATTAGTGCTTTAAGGAGGACCGTAAAATTTTAGGTTTAAAATACTATTTTGAGACTCTCCTAACTGTTCCATCTCCCTTAATTTACAGAGAGAATGATGGGGCCCAGAGAAAGTTAGTAATTTGCCTACAGTCACACTGGATTTTAGTGTACAAACTGAGATTTCAATCCTAGTCTACTAACCTGTGCTTTTTTTCTGTTTTAAACATTTCATCCACAAAAGAGGTGGGTATTTTCTAAGTTTAAAGCTACGCTATAGTATCTTTCAAACATCTGAGAGTGTTAAGTAAACGGATTCTCTGTGCTGCAGCTTACTTTGGAGAAAAGCAAAAGCCAAAGAGACTTCTTACTCCAGACATACATTTATAAACACGGATCTAATCAGTGGAACCAGGACTCCTAGGTTTTATCTGATCTTTCCTATACTGATTTGCAGGCTGTTTAGCTTTCTTTCATGTGTTGTAACAAGAATTGGCTTTTATTCGACTTTTCCATTCCTGACCACAGATTTTAATAGTCACTGATGATATATTTTATTGTTAGCATTTTAATATCCATATAAAATAGAACCACTAATAGACAAAACATGCACATATATAAACCAAATTATTGGTGAAAGCAATGAACTAGGTCTGTCTCTACCCCCCTCTGTGTTTTGTTTGCAATGTCATGCCAGGCAATTCACAGATAATACTTTGGAGATAGCTCTTCAGTCAATAAAACTTTTACTCTAATCCACCACCAAGACTTATTCTGCCTTATGAGACAGCAAGTCACATACGACAAAAATCTGAACTAGTGTCTATTTTGTCTCCTGGTAGAGAGTATGTTTCTTTCCTGAAAAAAAAAAAAATTAAAGAAAAATAAGAAAAGAAAAAGAAAGATGGGACTAAATAGAAAACTTAAAAGGGATCTATCTGATTTCTTGATGACTAGAAATAGTAGAGTTTGAAGATGGAAGTAGATGGACATATAAATAAGATAAAGACCCCACTTTAATAACCTGTATATCAGTGTTTCTTCATCAGTGGAGCTTGATTCTCTTTGAGAATGATATATAAAGGTATGTATGTGTCCATGCCCTAAAATAATCCTGAACTTAGATTTTTTGCTTATGTATTTTATTGCAATTAAAAAGCTATTTCTTCACATGGAGAGAATTCATAATATAATCTTCATAAGCAACTGTTTTTCTCTTTTTAATTTTTCATGCAATTAACTATTTGCTTCTTCTTGAAAATAAATGATTATAAATTTTGCTAGTAAAATTGCAAAAAAAAAAGCCCACAAATTTTATTTCTGCACAAAAAAATAGATTTCTGTGAGATTCCATATTTCATTTTCCCAAAAAGGAGGCTAAAATGTTCAAATCTTAGAGACTTAGCCTTGATAAAATATATGCCATACATATGGTATTTGGTATTCATACATATAGTAATTTTTTATTACAAAACTTACAGACTACATGATTGATTGTCTCTCCCAGTCTCACTCTCAAGAGACGACTATTATTAATGTTTTGTTGTATCATGACAAATTTGTACCTAGGCAGCAAAAAATAGCTGGTGTTTTTAAATAAAACTGGAATCATCTTCTTCAACAGTACTGTAACATTTATTGTTTGTTATAACAATACTATCTAATCGCTTTTGCCTTTTCGTATTGATACATGAGTTAGAAAACCCTGACTATAAAATCCATGTAATTAAAAAAAAAAAATACAAAGCTGAAGTTGCCATTGGTGACATTGCTGGAGGCTCCACATTGAATGCTGTGACCCACTATTATTATCCTTGTCTTCAATTGAAGGAAATTATCTTCGGCAAATTCTTCCTCACTATTCCTACCTGTGTCAGCAAGAAAGGATTCTGAATGTATATTTCATATTTAAGGTCATCTAAGAATTTATGTTCAGAATGGTCTGCAGTGTTTTAAGGTGTTTCTAGAGTTTCCAGTTGATAAACACTGTTGTACTCATTTTCATCTTGGTCCACATGAGGCTTAACTTTTCAAACACTGGGAAATTTGAACTGACATCTGCCTCTGATGTCTTCCTGCACAATGGCTCTCACCTTTGTTTTCAGCGTCATTATGATGACCACACAGCCTTAAATAAACATGATTTTTTTATTATTTACCCAAATGACCCATGCATTATTCAGGCCAAATTTATTCTCCTTACGTTGGCCTGAGAATTATGCTGTATTTTTTTTGTTCTAAAGAAACAACCCACCAGTTTTGCCTGAATTTTAACCAGGTGCCCCAAGATGCTTACAAGAAAGCTTTAGATATTAGTATATTTTCATATTTTCATATTTTCATTTCTTAGCAGAACCCTTCAGAAGGTCCTAACATTAAGTGCCTTGACAAAGTTCAGGACTGCAAGAAAATACTTTTAAGAATTTTTGTCAGAGTCTCTTATGACAGAGCAGCTCATGAAAAATCATGATTCAGAGCTGTGGTTTTCTTTAGCAAATAACCAAAATCAGATAGGATGTCAAGTCTATAATGGTTTCCACTGCACACAACAGTCTGAGATTTTTCTTTCAAATGATGTTTTCATCAGTAAAGTAACATTTCTATTTTTTAAAAAAATCAATGGTTCCTGAAGTTTTCAAAATGGGCTCCCCCCAAATTTCATTGATTGTGCCAGGATGCACATAACTGATAGACGTTATTAGTTCTTTCATTTACTTATTAAAGGGAAATCGTGTAGCTTTCATTTCTCTTTGATATTCAAAATATTCAATGAAATGTCACTGATCTAGGATGAATGTTACAGTTTGAAGGAAGCTTTTCAAAAATTTCTTCTTTATCTGTCTCACCCCTAAGGGGCCAGGGAGCTGTATTATTTCTAGGGCACCAAGAAACCAAGGTATCTCAAATTGCTTGTGGTTAAAAAACAAAACAAAACAAGGTAATGCCATAAGCAATTCTGCATGAAGCATAATGATTTTTTTTTGTTTTGGAAAATCCACATATCAAAACAATAAGCTTCTAGTCATTTTAGATCAGGTCTTTTTTTTCCATAAGAAAGTACATATCTTTCAATGCACTCTTTCATTAAACATTTTACCTTGAGATAATTAAAGATTGAAATAGAGTTATAAGGAATAGTAGAGAGAAATCCTATGCACCTTTACCCAGTTTCCCCCAGTGGTAACATCTTGCAAAACTGTAGGGCAAATAACAACCAGGATATTGATATCAACACAGTCAAGATACAGAACGTTTTCCTCACCACATGGATTCCTTCCCCACCCTATTCCTCCTTCCTGAGCCCTGGCAACTACTAAACTGTTCCCCATTTCTAGAATTTTTTCATTTCAAAAATGTTATATGATGGAATCACCCAGTATGTAACTTTTTTGGAACCAGCTTTTTTTCATCCAATGCAATTCCCTGGAGATTGAGTCAAGCTGTTGTGTGTTTTAACAGTCTGTTCCTTTTTTATTGCTGAATAGTGTTCCAGGGTATGAATATATGACAGTTTAGTTCACCATTCACCTGCTGAAGAACATCTTGTTCCTTTCTAGTTTGGGGCTATTACAAATAGAGCTGCTGTGTACAGATTTTTGTGTGAATGGTTTTCATCTCTCTGAGATAATGTATTTTTATGATGGATCAATGTCAGGGATCTCCTTCAGCTTTGCTGAATTAATATTTCCTTTAATATCACTTTTTTCCATGAAAATAACATGTAGCTTTTGTGTTCTATCTCATCAGTCATGAAAATAATACCACAGATCTATAACTGAGGATTCTTAGTTTCAAATGAGGGACATTAATTTCCCTGAATAACACAGAAAGGAAATATATTGAAAGGTTTTAGAGTAGCTCCCAGAATCAGCAAGTAGAAGAACCAGGTTCCCAAAGAGGGCAGGGACAAGAAATGCCACGCCATACCCAGGACCAGAGCAAAAATCTAACAGAAGAAATATGACAAAGGCACTACTCTGATAACAGTTGACTCTGCATTTAACACCACTGTCCAGGGCTCTGCAAGCCACTGGACAGTGTTTCCACTGATGCCACTTAACATTCTTACAAATTGGATTATGCTGTTGACACTGCCACAACTGCCAAAATGGATGTCCCGTTATCATTAGTACACAACTATGTGCATATTCTACATATCCTACAGAATGCCCCCTCAAAATCTGGAATCCCAGAGAAAATAGTGTACTGAATTTATGGTACATTTTCTCATTAACAATTGAATTGATAGCTTTAAATTTAGGGCCACTTTACTGAAAAGGTATCAGCAGATTGAAGAAAAACACAATGGGAATATTGTATAAAAGCATAATTTACCTATTATATAAAAACAAGTTCATTCTGTAATTTTAAAAAAGAAGAAAATAATAAGGGTTGGTGAAAAGAGAATGTGGGGAAACTGGAGCTCTCACGCACAGCTGGAGGAAATGTAAAATGGACCAGCTGCTTTGGAAAGTGGTCTGGAAGTTCTCCAAATGGTTAAAAAGAATTTCCACATGACCCAGCAATCTTACACCTAGTTACAAACCCAAGAAAATTAAAACATACAGCCACGCAAAAACTAATGCATGAGTGTTCACAGCAGCATTATTCAAAAGAGCCAAAAAACAGAAACAACCCGGATCAGATATTCACCAACTGATACAAATCTGGCATTCCATGCAATTGGAATATTAGTCAGCAAACAAAAGAATGAAGTATTGACGCATGCTACAACATGGATAGACCGCAAAATCATTAGGCTAAGTGAGAGAAGTCCATCACAAATGACCGCATAGCCCATGATCCTATTTATATGAAATATCCAGAACAGACAAATCTATAGAAAATAAGGCAGATTACTGTTTGCCTATAACTGGGTAGGGAGAGCAAGACGGGAAGTGAAATTAGATTATGTTGATGGTTGCACAACTCTTTAAATCTACTAAAAAATCACTGAATTGTGCATGTTAAATGGGTGAATTTTATAGTATGTAAATTATATATCAATAAAGCTGTTAAAACAAATGAAAAATAAGTTCATTCTGTCCTCTGACTTTTTGAGCACACTCTGTAATTTCCTCTCTATACATTATACACATACCAATAAACAGATTAATAGCTACTGATATTTGTATATTTAGTCTCATTTTTACTGGCCATCTTATTAATCATAGAGATTGTAATAAGACAACAACGAGGCCATCATAACATTTTGAAAGTTTCAAAATATGATTCATCCACCTGCCCTTTGGATTCCCTTACCGCTTACTCTCAGCTACCTTTTGCACCATTATGTGTATTGCCTTTACATATTAAAGATGATGATGAGTGTATTCTCATGGTCTGTTCTCCACTTCCAGACCTCCCAGTAATTTCTGGCCCTTTTCTGACCCTACCACTCTGCTGAAACGCTTCTACTTCCTCTAAATTGACAAATTACTCTCATTTTTCTTTACACCTCTGCATTATTTAACATGTTCATCACTCACTTCTTCAGCAATTCCTGTGGCTTCTTAACACCCACTCCCTGGTCTTTTTTTCTGTTCTCAGACTAATTACCCCCAAGCGCATTGTCACTTTTCTCTCCTATTTCTTTTTTTTTTTTTTAATTTTATTTATTTATTTATTTATTTTTGGCTGTGTTGGGTCTTCGTTTCTGTGCAAGGGCTTTCTCTAGTTGTGGCAAGTGGGGGCCACTCGTCATCGCGGTGCGCAGGCCTCTCACTATTGTGGCCTCTCTTGTTGCGGAGCACAGGCTCCAGACGCGCAGGCTCAGTAGCTGTGGCTCACGGGCCCAGGTGCTCCGCGGCATGTGGGATCTTCCCAGACCAGGGCTCGAACCCGTGTGCCCTGCATTGGCAGGCAGATTCCCAACCACTGCGCCACCAGGGAAGCCCCTCTCCTATTTCTTAAGCGCAGGTGTTCCCGAGGGTTTGAGCCTTCGTTTTCCTTCCTCCTGCTGTCCAGGCTTTCCAGATGATCTCATTCACGCCAGGTCTTCAAGTCACACCTACTGATCTATTAACACACTCATGAGTCTACACTGGCAGATCTCAGAGATACTAGAGCTTCTAAGTCCCCGCAATAGAGGATCTCAATAAAGTGAGGCACATGAATATTCTGGCTTCCCAGTGCACCTAAAAGTTACGCTTACACTATACTGTAGTCTACTAAGTGTGCAACTGCATGTTTTAAAAAAGAACATACATACCTTAAAAAATACTTGTCTGCTAGAAAATGCTAACCATCACTGAACCTCCAGTGAGTCATAATCTTTTTGTAATAACAGTAACACCAAAGATCACTGATCACAGATCCCCAAAACAAGTATAATAATAATGAAAAAGTTTGAAATATTGTGAGAATTACCAAGAAGTGACACAGAGACATGAAGTGAGAAGATACTGTTGGCAAAATGGTGCCAACAGACTTGCCCGACGTAGGGTAGCCACAGACCTTCGATTTGCGAAGAACGTAATACCTGTAAAGCACAGTAAAACAACATATGCTTATATCTGCCTAAGTTTATTCCGTAGTACAAACCAAAACTACAAGTAATCATAAAAACTGTAGCCACGGGGCTTCCCCGGTGGCGCAGTGGTTGAGAATCTGCCTGCTAATGCAGGAGACACGGGTTCGAGCCCTGGTCTGGGAAGATCCCACATGCCACGGAGCAGCTGGGCCCGTGAGCCACAGCTGCTGAGCCTGCGCGTCTGGAGCCTGTGCCCCGCAACGGGAGGGGCCGCAATAGTGAAAGGCCCGCGCACCGCGATGAAGAGCGGTCCCCGCACCGCGATGAAGAGTGGCCCCCGCTTGCCGCAACTAGAGAAAGCCCTCGCACGAACCGAAGACCCAGCACAGCCAAAAATAATAAAATAAAAAAATAAATAAATTAAAAAAAAAAAAAAAAAAAAAAAAAAAACTGTAGCCACAATCACAAATGCACCTGTTAGGCCACGTTCTATATGCTTTCCATAGGATATAATACCCAATTTTCATGGGGACAATATATGGCGTATAAACTTTGTCCATCTGATAGATGAAGACACCGAAGTTTAGAAAATTAAATAATTTATCCACAGGTACACAGATTTTAAGTGACTCGGTTGGGATTTATACCTGGTCATTGTCTCAAGAGCCACAGCTAAAACGTTATGTTGGCCTCCACACCTGTATTTCAAATGGTTTAGTCCCCGGGCACTTTAAAACTAACATAGGAAACGTGTTTTCCTAAAAACCTGTTCTTCCTATTAAATTCCTTCATGGAACACAGTCATCTTAACAGGAACCTTGGGTTTTATTCTAAACTCCTACCTCTGCCACAAGCCCCGCATCTAAAACACTCCAATTGATTCTACCTGCTACGTATGCATTCAGTCTCACCACTGCTCTGCACCTGTAACACCCGTTTCTTGTTTCAGGATTCTCACCATCTCGCCCCTGGACTACTGACAGTCTTCCTAAAGACTTCTTCCTTATCCCAATCTTTCTTGTACTGCGGTCAGTGTATAATTTTGCTGCAATCCTTGCTTAATGATGTGGTTACTTAGAGGGTTAAGTCAAATCTCTTGCACTGCACACATCTCTGTCTTATCACGCCACCTTTGTCCACTCCCTTTCGGTCTACATTCTAATTATTTTGAAGTGCTCACGCTTTCCAGAAAAATTCATTTTTCTCAGCCTCATCTGTGTTTTTGCGCTCACTGGTCCTTCCAGATTATTTCAGGCCATCTCCTGTGCAAAGCTTTTTCTGACCACAGAATGCTCTGACTAACCCCTCGCTCCCACTGTGCTCCTTTTCATCTGAGAACTCTTTCATCTGGGAGAGGCAGCCTGAGCTTTGAAGCCGTATACACCTGCCCTAGGAACCCATTTTCTATATTAGAGATCTTGAAGAATTAACTTCAACAATCTGACTTCCAGCTTTCACATCTATAAAATGATTGCACTGATACCTACATCAAAATTTTGTTGTGAAGATACTGTTAATATAAATAGTCTCTCCAAAAATGCTAGATATCACTGTAGTCTTCTAACAAACTAGATAGTACACTGTATATCTCTCCCACTACTAGGAGTGCAGCTTCTTACTACTCTTTTGACTTCTCCAGTCCTTTGCATAATAGGTGCTTAATTATGTTTCCACACACAAATGAAGGTTTGATATCAATGGCTTCAAGTTCCAGATATTCATAAATATACATTTATGTACAAATATAAATATCTAGTTATCCAAAATGCTAACATGTGCTTTCTATTATAATTACATATCTTTATTCTTAAAATGCTAAAATCTGAAATATGAAATTTTTAGACATGATTGATACACACAAGCCAACCATACCCAGGTTTGTTCCAAAGTGAAAGAAGAACAAGCACAAATGGCAGAAGGTAGGATAACCAAGGAGACTGGAGGAAGGTGAAGACGATCATCAAGGCAGGAGGTTCTGAATCACAGGGAGTGTACGGACGGGGTAGCAGAAGCCTGGATGTAATGTGCTGGAGGAGGACTCCAGGCTTAGGTAAAGAGCCATGGCATCTCTAGGAGGACCAGATGCTGACATCAGCTGTCTTACTCCTCTGTGGACAATGTGCTGTGAAAGGAGGCTGGAAGCAGAAAGATGAGACAAGATGCTATTGCAGTGGTTGCAGGAAGAAATATTGTAGGGAAGAAACGTTCTTAATAATAGTGCACAGCTTTTACATCATCATACTGGACTCACTTCGCTGTTTTCTTCAGAGCGTTAAATTTTCTATGCATTACTTCATTTGTCAACCAATGTTTCAGGAATGTCTACCGTGTGTCGGGCACTGTTATAGGCACTGCAGACAGAGCAGCAAACAAACAGACAAAAACAAGTGACCTTTTGGAACTTTCATTCTACTGGGGTCGGGGGCAGGGGAGACAAAGAACCAAGCAAACGAGTGAAATAAATAGTATATATGAGAGTGACAAATTCTAGTTGGAAGGACAGAAAGAGCCACGATGGGTGAAGTACTGGAACTGAAACAGGCTGAACAGGAAGTCCTCCCTGAGAAGGTGATCCTGCCTCAGGATTTGATTGGAGGTAAAAACCAAGTCATGATGGTATCTTGGGAAAGAACATGCTGAATTGGCAAATGCAAAGAAAAACTGTAAACCAGTCTAGTCTGAGTTTACACAGGTGATTTTGCAGGGTAATCATTTGAGTTCTGATGGTCCGCAAATCACCACATTCTGTGGCCAAAAAACTCAGAGCAGTGAGACAGGAGAGCCCGGGCTCACACTTCAAAACACGCCTCACTGATGGTTAGTCTCTTCTGTCAACACTCAGCTTCCTTCCACAACTCTATCCTGTCTTTCTCTCTATCACACTGACTTTAAGAAGAAGCTCTAAGTAATACAATGTCACTAGTGCAGTCGTGAGTTAGCTTTGACTCCTTTGGAGAAGCTATGATGTAAATTTCCATCTTCAAAGGACATTAGTAAATCAGCTTTTTTTTTTTTTAAGAATCAATTTTATTTATTTATTTATTTATCTATCTATTTATTTATTTTTGGCTGCGTTGGGTCTTCGTTGCTGCGCGCGGGCTTTCTCTAGTTGCGGTGAGTGGGGGCTACTCTTCACTGCGGTGCGCGTGCTTCTCATTGCGGTGGCTTCTCTTGTTGCGGAGCACGGGCTCTAGGCGTGTGGGCTTCAGTAGTTGCAGCACGCGGGCTCAGTAGTTGTGGCTCGTGGGCTCTAGAGCGCAGGCTCAGTACTTGTGGCTCACGGGCTTGATTGCTCCGCGGCACGTGGGATCTTCCCAGACCAGGGCTCGAACCCATGTCCCCTGCATTAGCAGGCAGATTCTCAACCACTGCACCACCAGGGAAGTCCCAGTAAACCAGCTTTTATACAAAAAAACCTAGTGTGTGCTCCAAGTCTGGATCCTTCAAGATTATAGGAAAGGGAACAGTTTGAGAGGTTAGAAGAATCACATCTCTGGAGGCAGGCAAAACCAGGAGAAAATAACCCCCTGGAATGGAACATACCCCATAAACAAGTCCGTTCACTTTGGTCGTGTGTCCGCTGTCACTGTTTCTTCTGCCAGCTGTGGCTATCACTCTATGAGGCGAGAGTTGTGTTTCACAGAGAACTATGGTTTCTGCCGAGAACCAGGGCTACCTAACCAGTCGCCAGAATCTCCAGCCTTGTTCTTGCATGATTCCTGGACAAGGCAGATTCCTATAGATGCCGCTGTTCCTACACGTGCTGCTGCCGCCTCCCTGCAGATATTCTACTGGGCATCGCTTTCTGCATTACAAACTTACAGGGCATAGCAGCTCTTTGCCAGGGATAATCGCCGAGCACCTGACTATACTGAGCCCATGATCTCTTCTGCTTTTGGTGTGTTTTCGTGTTACCACTCATTATTTGATTTATTAATGCCTTTAGATTACTTATTTACACAGCAGCCTTTAGATAACTTACTGAGAAAGACCTTGTGATCATTCATTTTAAGTGTCACCTTGACTGGGCTAAAAGATGCCCAGATAGCTTGATAACACATTATTTCTGAGTATGTCTGTGAGGATGTTTCTGGAAGAGAGTGGCATTTGATTCAGCAGACTGAGTAAAGAGATCCACCCTCACCAATGTGGGTAGGCATCATCTAACCCCTTGAGAGTCCCAACAGAACAAAAAAGCAGAGAGAGGCTGAATTCTCCCTCTTTGGTGGAACTGGGATGTCCATCTTCCCCTGCGCTAGGACGTTGGAGCTCATGGGTCTTGGGTTTTCAGACTCTGGAACTTAGACACCAGTGGCCCCATGGTTCTCAGGCCTTCGGATTAGAACTAAATTACTCCACTGGCTTTCCTGGTTCCCCGTCATGAAGACGCAGATCCTCAATCTCCATAACCATGTGAGCCAACACCTACAAAAATTCTCTTGAGAGATATATGTGTGTGTGTGTGTGTGTGTGTGTGTGTGTGTGTGTGTGTGTGTGTGTGTATCTCCTATTGGTTCTATTTTTATGTAACCCATTGGTTCTATTTCTCTGGAGAATCCTGATTAACACAAACCTATTCTGTCCTCTTTCCAGTATATTATTTTAAAGACATTTCAAAGTTATATTAGTTGCATCCTAATATTTCACGAAGTTCATAAAAGTGTAATTTCAATTGTTCCTTACAGTTCTCTGTGGACTTCATGCCACAGGTGGCTCATCCATGAAATAAATACAATTGCCAGTCGCCAGGCCACATTCAGAATTCTACCTCCTTCTGAAAACTAAGACTTCCTCTCTGAGCCAACCTCTTTATGCCCGGGACTTTATTACTACACAGTGATTCATGCTATGATAAATAAATCAGTCTTCATGCAAATGATTTTCTTGTTGGCCCATCCTGCTTGTGTGTTGGACATTTCCTAATGTAGCACCGCTTAATATAGACTCAGACTGAAATCCCTGTCCTAGATAAATGGAGGAAAAACAATAAATAAATAGGTATTTGTTTTGTATACCAAATAAAATTATATATTTGAAAGATCTACAATCCATAAAAAAGATTACTAATGCATAGTAGCAATGACGAAGTGAGTGCCCACTGACTTCTCCATTTTGTTTTTACCTTCTTGCTCCAGGATAAATGCTAAGGGCTCAGGACTAAATAAATCATGTTCCTAGTCTGATCTGATTTTAGTGTAGACACGTCATCTAGAGGCTCTTCCCTCTCTCCACCTTATACTGACCATCCAATGCATTCCGATGCTTAATACTGAGCTTTTACTTTCATCTTCATCCCAAGTTTCTATTGTCGTAACTACTTCACGCTTCCACCCCTTCAGTTTTCTTAGATTTATATCTGGAAAGTATTATGCACTCAATAAATGGTCACTGAATGAATAATATATGACTTAAAACAAATAAAAGACTAGATAATTCAATTACAAAGAGAGCGCTCATTAATGAATTTGTGATCTCTTCTTTACTACAGCTGTCAGCCTTCCAGCCTTAGCCATGGTGTTCGGATTTTATTTGAATAGCTGCTGTAGTTTTTCATGTCCTCCAGATATTGTAAAATGTCAGTGTGGTTTTTATCGTGTGATGTTATGAAAAAAATGAAATAAAATATCACGAATTTCTACTTCATTAAATTTGGGATTTGTGATCATTTAACATGCTCTGGCCTAAAGGCTACCTTTAATCATATAATAAACAAATGAGTAGCTTAAAATACACAACAGGAGGAATGGCAAAACCCCTTGGAAAAAGCACATTGGTCTTATGCCAGCTGCCGATACTCAGTATAAGTAAAATTAGATTGAGTGTATCCACTGCGAAGCACGTTCTGCTTAACAACTGAAACCCCAAAAAACCCACAAAATACAGAACCAAAAAAATCCCATACTTTTCTTTTTAAATTAGGCTTTTCATTTAATCATAACAGAGATTTCATTTATTCCTAATAGTCTTTTATATAATCATAGAAATTATGTGCTGCATGGGGCATTGCAAATGATGTGATGCAAACGCCCATTTGTAGACATGGAAACTGAGGCCAATTGAGGTGATTTACTGGCATTCCCAACGTGACATATCCAACCGATGTGTCAGCCTGGCCTTCACATCTCAGATGTATCACGTATCAAGTATCCCTACCGGCCCATGATACTTCTGTCATTCTTTCTTCTAATTAAAACAAATTAATGAAGTTTTACTACAGTCACAGCACTTTTTGGAAAAAAAAAAAGTAACTTGTTGGCCTCTGTTTCATAAACTATAAAATAAAGGCAGACTAGCTGCTCAGCTCTAAAATTGTAGCAGATGCTAAAACTAAATAATCTGCTTTATTTGAACTCTGAACAATGTTTTGTAACTTCCTTATGGAATATTCATTTTCTGTCATATACTGCAGGTATAAGGCTATATTACAGATCTTGTACAAGACTGTAATTACTATGAAGGCAAGGACTCCCTTAGACAATCATTAAGCATTTGTAGAAAATGATGCAAAGATCATAAAACTTTTTTTGAGCTGAGAAACTGAGTTAAGAAAAAACTGCTATGATTTCAAGTCTCAAATATTTCATTGGGTCTAAGGAAAACAGATGTTTTTTTCCCCTACTGTGCATTGTTCACATTATCTTAAATTGAGGTCTATATTTAAAGAGTTGAATAACCTCGTGTGTACTAATGGGAATAAAATGTTTTGCTTCAGCTTTTAAAAAACATTTTTATGCACTATTATATCTTCATGTACCTATATATCCCAATGATATTTCTAGTGGAAATATCAATGAAGTTTTAGTCATGGAGTTAGAAACACGGATTGATTTCAGCTTATTCTCTAATCATATTAAAACCAAAACATATACATATACATCACAGCAAGTTACCTGAAATATTTTTGTCCTTGTTTGTGGCTAGTTTTCAACAGATATTATTTAAAATTAAGATCAGAGAAAAAAATGTTTTAAAGTTTTAAAACTTATATTCAGTAAAAGCAACGTGAACTATTTTAACTTTGAGATCTGTCATACAACACAAATAGGGTTTCTATACATTTGGCAAGTCAGCTATAGTTAAAATGAAATATTTACCCACAGGCATGAATTATTATTTGGGGGAAGATGGTAAAGAAAAATTCAATTTTGATTTGTGTTTATAGTTTTTATCAAATCACTCCAACAATTACTAATTTTAGAAACAATATTTTTTATGTAACAGGAAATCTTCCAAAACAGTAAATTCCTTTTTTTCCTTTGTATGGAATCGTTCCCTGAATGCAGGCTACGGGTTGGCACAAAAGATATTTATTGTCTTGAAAAAGTAAAGTCAAACAGATGAAGTACCTATGAAATTATGATCTATCGACAGAGCGTTCATAGTTAAACTATCTTTGCTAAATTTTGATTCCGAAGCTCTTACAGTCATGGCACTGATGAGAGCCTGCCAGAGTTACAATTTCCCACCCTGTGGGTACAGAAATGATTGAAGTGGCATCGGGGTCAAGCCTGCGGTTGGCAGAACAGAGCGGGGGCTATCACATCGCTCATTTCATCTCAGTGCATTGGCGTGTTTCTGGAAAAGGAAAAACTGCTTTATTGAGCCGTCTCCAGACATGAGTCAAAGCACCTCACATGCTGCCAGCTCTCTGCTGGAAACCCCTCCTGTTAGTACTTGAGGTAGAAAAACACCACTGCCTCCCGCTTTTCTTTCCTTCACTTTTAGGTTAATGCAGCATAGGTGCAGCACCCTACCTGGCCTTTAAAAATGTTTTAAACATTTTTGAAATGTTTAAATGTTTGACATTTCATTTATTTCATTTCTTTTTCTATCCTACCATTTCTTTCCTGTTTTTGTCCACTCTTCTGCCTTCTAGCTCCTTCAGTTTCCTAAACCATGAGAAAAGGTGTCAGAATTCATGTAAGGAACGCTTCCCATTTTTTCCACCAAAATTTCTGTCATTCAACCAAGAGAAAGCTTCAATACCTAAGAGAGTCAGGAGAACAAGGAGAATGCCTGTATAATAAGCAGAAACCTATGTAACCAGCTGACTTGTAAAGAGCTCTTTTCTTTATCTTTTCCTTCTGTAAACAAAAAGTCCTAGAGGCTAATCTGCTTACCAGTCCATGGGCCCATCTAGGAAGGAAGACCAGACTATCATATTTCTCCCTGAGAGTCAATGTTAGAGAATATTGTTAAGTCAGCGTATTTTTTACAAGCAGAAGTAGGAGCAATATGTAAGAAGAAATTAGAAAAATATGGCCACTGAAATAAAACAAATAATATTTATCTAGTCTTTCTCTTAATCCTGTACTGTTTATAGTATATAAATAAATATATGTAAATTAGTATATAGAAGAGCCTGGGGCCAATGATTGGTCCTGATACAAAGCTGGGTCCTGGGGTAGGAGGCAACTCTGGGTTTAAGAGAGGAAATTATTTCACCCAAGCCTCCTAAGGCAGATTAGTAGCATGGGGGAAGCACTATGTTTATATTTAAAGAATTGAAACATTGGGAATCTAGGTTATCCTTTCTATCAAGCAAGAGTAATTCTGAGGGGAAGAAAATAAATGGAAGCTCAGGCCTACTTAAACTTCAAGCATATCTGTTAAACTGGTATAGAACTAAAATGTCTTCCTCTAGTATAAATAAACACATTTCATAATAAACTCCTTTAATGTCAAATGTACACTGCACATATCATTTGTTTGTTGATTCAAAATTCTCACATCTTTAAAAAAAAAGGGGCGTGGAATAGATGATTTCCAACCACAATTTTTTTTTCTCTTGGACTAGTTTGTTGTTAATCTTTTCATGATCGGCAATAACTAAATAATGTGGATTATAAATAAAAGATCAGAGTCACACACTCCTTATATTTCAAAATGAGTTAAATAAAGGCATTTTTGTTTGATAAAACCACGAGTTTGTTTTAAGGACTAGCTTTATGATGTTCTGATTTCAACAGAGGGAATTTTAAATGGCAGACTTGCACCTGATGTTTGAGCTCATATATAGACTTCAAATTTGTAATAATCATGTACTCTGCAAGTGGAAAGAGATTTGAAAAACCATCCATTCCAATACCCATATTTTACAAGTAAGAAGAATAAAAATGAGGAAAGTTATAAGAACTTCTCCCAAGCATAGGACAAGTTTAGGAAAGAACCAAGATTAAAATTCAATTTTAAACCAAGATTAAAACTGAATTATCACCATACTATCTAAGATGTTCCTGAAAAGCTGAATTATTATTTAGGCCCAAAGACACCTGACATATGATTTACAAACTGAACGCAGAATTTGTACAACTACTTCTAAACAGTACAGGATTAAGAGAAAGACTAGATAAATATTATTTTATGGGAAGCTTGGTATGAGAAATGACACACAGATGTATACACTGTTTTTGTTTGTATGTTTGTTTTGTTTTTACTGAAGTATAGTTGATTTACAAAATCGTGTCAGTGTCAGATGTACAGCATAGCAATTCAGTTTTATATATTATATATTATATATTCTTCTTCAGATTCTCTTCCCTTATAGGTTATTACAAGATACTGAGCATAATCCCTTGGGGTATACAGTAGCTCCTTGTTGTTTACCTATTTTATATATAGTAGCGTGTATATGTTAATCCCAAACTCCTAAATTATCCCTCTTCCACGCTCTTTCCCCTTTGATAGCCATAAATTTGTTTTCTATGTCTGTGAGTCTCTTCCTGTTTTGGAAATAAGTTCATTTGTATCTTTTACTGTTGATAAGTTGTCTTTCTCAAACCTGCTAAGAACTTAAGGTTGAAAATTTGAACATTTATTTTCCTAAGCTTTATTTTGTTACATTTTTATAATGCCTTTAACTGCAAATAAACGTTTCCACTGGTAAAGTAAGGATACATTTTGTTTAAGTACCATGAATGCTAAAAAGTAAAAATAAATTTCAGAATTAATGTTTGGTTATTAACCATTTCCTGTGAGAAAGGAGACAGTACCTCTGCTTGGCATGTTTCTGGGAAAATTACTTAAATATAATATAATTAAAAGACATGCTTTAGGTTCATGGAAAGCTTAAAAACTACCTAAAGGGAAAATTTAAGCCAACAAACAAAAAACCCCAGCTACACTTTAATGCTTCCTTGCTTTCAACAAACACATACTAAATGCTGGGAATAAAACAGGTAGTGGGATGGGTGTATTCCGACTTCCACACATTGAAAGGGAAGACATCATAGAACACCGAGCCCCGGGAAAGGACAGTCCCAGGGTGTTAGGAGAGCACCGGCGATTGCGCCTGGCCCCGTAAACCTGCTGAACAAAGACTGGGGAGGAAAGTGATCGCCTAGGCTCTCCAAAGTCTGCAACAGGTGGAAGGGATGTTTGATGAAAAGAGACGGGTCCACGGAGAAGAATCAGTATGTGCAAAGGCTGAGCAGCTTGAGGAAGGCTAGAACACTTGTGAAACTGGGAAGTTTCCATCCTGACTAGACTATGTCTACATGGGATGTGGCAGAGAGAGGCTAATATTGAGAAGAAGATCCTTGTGAACCATAACAGGATTTTCTAGTTTGTTGTCAGAGCCATGGAAAA
The DNA here is from genome assembly GCF_949987535.1 of Balaenoptera acutorostrata. Classification (NCBI taxonomy): domain Eukaryota; kingdom Metazoa; phylum Chordata; class Mammalia; order Artiodactyla; family Balaenopteridae; genus Balaenoptera; species Balaenoptera acutorostrata. Next base: position 37,332,153 of record NC_080084.1, on the reverse strand, counting down.
ATCGCTGAAGAGTTTATCAGCATAAACTAGTGAGAAACAAAAATCAGATGAATAATTGAGGACTGGCTCTGGAGGACTCCTTATGTGCTAGAGGACGACAGGAAAGCTGAAGGTAAATGATCACTGGAGGTGTAAAGTCTTCCAGGAATAACTGGACTTCAGGGGGACTTAAAAGGTAAGTGATATATGGCCAGGTAGTAAAGAGGAAGAAGAGGATTGTAACAGAAACAGGTAACCCGTGAATAAAAGCAGGCACTGTTTGTGATACTGAAATAGAGTCGATTTGACAAAAACAGTTTTAAGAGAGACAGGATAAATAAGATCCACAGAATCAGCTGAATCACGGAGACAGAAAATAAGAAAGTATAATTTATCTTCAATTTAAAATTCTGATGACTTTTGAGCCATGTAGTATGGGACGGAGGAGATTCCTTCTGAGTCCAGGAAATCCATTCAGAGACTATTTCAGAAACTAAGGCTGGAAACGGCCAGGAACTCTGCTAGGCTTGGACGGGAGGTCTGGAAGAGCTCACAGGATGAGCGCCGGGGCCGGTGTGAGTGGGGCACAGCTGCGGACCGTACAAGAGCAGGGCGCCTCTCCGCCCCATCCCTGCTGCATCCCCACCTTGAACATGCACATGTGGCTCAGGAGGAAAGCTGGAAGGCGGAGTTAAGTCTGTCCACAGAAGGCTGATGCATTTGTTTTCGAACATGTTTTTTTCGGTATGTGGCCAATTACATGAATCTCAAGGTCTGAGGAAGGACTAAAAAAATGGCAAAAATTGAGATCTTAGAAACGACAAGAGCCCCGAGGAAGAGGATATGAAGAAATAAGTATCGAGTTTTCCTGTTCACCCTTTAATCTTCTGGACAGAAGTGGTAGGATTAGGAGACATGCTGACGGCAAATGTAATTTCTCTCAAAGTAATCAAGTTGTTACAGAAAACTGGCACTTCCTCAATGATACATATCAACACAATTTCAATAAAATTTTGCATCAGCTGCAATAGAACTTAATTACTCTTGAATTGCTTTTACAGTAATAACTCGTCCTCATTTTCCCTTTATCTTGTTGTCTATCTGATCATTTCTTTCTGCTTATTGATCTCTCCAAAATTGAAGAAGGTAACAAAGATATAAAAATAAAGATTAAAAAATGCATGACTTCTTTGAGATCTCATACAATTTTTGATGAGAAATAAAGATAAAAATTAATCAATTCTCTACTGACTGGTGGAGATTATTCTGAGGTAGAAAAATTAGAAAATATTTTAAATAAATGTAAGTATTATTTAAAATAACATTAATTATATGTTGTTGGGTAAAGGGTGTAGATTTTTGAATAAGTACATTTCAATTAATATGTTTTTGCCTACAAATTACTCTTTCAAATATGATTTAAAAGAATTTTTTTTCTAAAATATGTTTCATTTTCTCTATCCCATCATGTTTGCAGAACTCTTTTCCTTATGTGTAATACAAAAGCCAACTTCAGTTTGGTACTAACAAATTATTACAAATACTAAATTAATAAAATATGAATTAATGAAGGTTTATTATAAATGCTTAACTGAATTTTACCACATTTTAAGTTTTTTCCTTTTTCTCACTAGTACCTATAATTGGAAATTTGCTATTGGGTGGAATAAAATCACACAAAAGGTTTTTTTTTTTTTTTTTACTATATATATACCTTTTGTGTGTGTGTGTGTGTGTGTGCTGTTAAGCCTCATTTCAGCAACAAAGAATTTAGAAAAATTCTGATGGTCCTCTACTTGTATTTAAATTGAAATTTTAATAACTACAGAAAAGCAGAAACTATTTCTCTACGAGTGTTGAGCAACTTCTACCATAAACAACTCTCCTACTGTTACAAAGAAATAGATCAATAATAAAGAGGTTTATGGCATTTGATGGGACAGGTATCCTTTAATTTTTTTAATTAGTCCCCTTTTAAAGACTCTGAGTGCCTTTGAAACAGGTATTGTGACAAGACCAAAAACTCCATTAGCCTCTGTTTAACCAGAGAATGAAGATTGAGGGAGTCACATTTTCCTTCTCCTAATGAATCTGCTTCAACACAACCGGGTCTTATTTCATTTACCCAATGGCTGACAAGCCTCCAAGGGCACTTTCTACTGATTTTATGTTTAATTTTTCTGGAAGTAACAACACATCCTCTTCCAATCCGGTTGTCCTCTGAAACATTTCATTTCCAAATTCATCAGCATCTTTTATCACACCAGTCAAAGCAGTTTAAATTATTTACCTTAACATATCCCTTTACTCATAAGCTACATCAGAAAAAATAAAACTCTATGAAAAAGTTGATTAATAATACTGAAGGGACTCATAGAGATGAATATGTATATCTTAAAATAATTCAATCAATTCAACTTTGTCAATCTTAGGTTTTTGCAATTTTAACAATTGTATAAATTATTTTTTTAAAATTCTCCCAAGAAATCAACAAACCAAGGGAGTCAAGAGAGCAAAACTAATTTTAAAATATTTGATTAAGTAAATCAGAAGAAGTATCAATAAGAAAATCATAATAAAAGCTAAAATGCAGGATATTTCAGAATTTACAATTAAATTTTCATATGAAGTATTTATTTCATTTTCATATAAGAATATGAGCATTTTAAACAGTGATGACTTTTTTCTCGTTAAACATTTTTGCTTTCCATTCTTTTCTTAATACCATATTTTTTTTTTAATACCATATTTTTGACCCAATCTCATCATTGCCACAAAAAGTATATTTTTTAACCATCAATTTTGCTTAACATAAAAGAGCAGTCCTTAATTGCTACTTTTAAAAGGTGATATGAACAAGATGGTATTAGGGGGCTATCATCATCAATTCAGTAATTCATAAGAAATGGCCCCCATGTGCAAAAGACGTACAGAGGATATAGTGACTGGTGAAATAGAGTTACATATGATACAAACTCCCTCAAGTTCAGTGTCTAATGGAGGTGTATAATTGAGCAGCCTTAGAAAAGAGTGGCAATTGGTCCTAAAGCGAGTACCAAGAACTTAAGCTATTTAAGAACAAACTAATATTCTTGTGATAGTGCCATTGTCAGAGTAATCGTTTCAGATCAGAAAGGAAAATAAAGACTGCCACCTGTAAAGATGAATTTTTTATTCTTTTCTGCAGTTGCCCCCCACCGTAAGTCCCCATTCTTTATCATCTACAGAATCTAACGTGATTATAGCCTGAGGTGTTATCAGCGCAGTTTTTCAATGATACTTAGCTCACACAAAGACTAGGCAGATAATGTATTATTATTTGAGATCAGAATTTGCCTGGAGGTTGTGTGATGTCGCTAATGTGATTTCTGCTTTTTAAAGAAGCATTTTCTACCCATGAATTACAAGTTTTTTTTTAATTAGGTTTTTTACATTTTAAAGGTCTTTGATAATGATAATAAATCATCCACAGCATGTCTACTGCCAACCACAGATGCCATCTCTCTCAGCGCTGTTTTTAACATACTTTATAATTAATCACACAATTAACTGCTTTTAGGAAACAGTTTTGTTTCCATACCCAGTCCATTATTTCACCTTCTAAATGTATGCTTGGTTCATGAAAAATACAGTGTGGAATGCACGGTGTATAAAAATCACGGAGTATTATAAATGCAAAGGCTAGATATAATCAAATTAATCTCAGTGATGGTCAGGCATACGTTCAAATATGTTTCCTCTCCTTTAGTCCATCAATTTCTAAACCTATCATTCAAGAGCCAACTCAAAGTTCATTTCCTCCACGGAGTAATACTATTACTTGTGGAAAAGTTAACTAACACACTAAGGAAATAAGGTGTTCTAGGGCTAGGCAATAGAATATAAACAATGTAGATCCCGACTTCAAGAAGCCCAGTCTAGATAGAAATAGATGACTACAAAACAAAATTGCAAGTTCATTAATAGACACATGCAAAAGTTAGTATGGAAATAAAGAAAATGGTCCTTATTTTGTTCTGGAAGTCAAGGAAGGCTTTCTGGAAGCAGAGGGGTATCAGTTAGAAGGAGCAGGTAACTGGTCAGGTGGTTGACTGGCTGGGGACACCGGAAGTGACCCGAGTTACGGGGAAAGGGCAGGGGGTGGGTCTCCCAGGAGGAAGTGGTGGCGAGAGCAAAGGAACAGGGTGGGGAACAGCACGGGCTGTAGGAGCGCCACAAGCAGTCTGCATCACTGATGAAATGGAGGGAAACCAGGAACGGGGAAGCGCTGGGTGAGGAGGCCGCGGCCGTGTGGGCACAGAGGCTTGATCGGCAGGACGTCGCAAGTGACACTTAGGAGTTTGGAATTCACCTCAGAGGCAGTGGAAACCTTCCAAATGTTTTGAGCAGGAAAGAAAAATCCCAGGTTTGTGTGTGTGTGTTTTTTGTCTTGATTTGTTTTTTTAATATATTTGTTTTAACCCCTGGAGGCTACTGGAATAATGTCTTTAAGAAGTATGGTTCTAAGGAAAGTGAGGGTATGGATGCATTACTTCAGCCTAGTGATAATGAGCACAAAAATAAGGGTATTTTGAAGGGATGGAGACATTTGGGGGAGGACAACATGTTCAAGAAATACTGGGGAAGCGAGAGCGGATATACGTACGTATAAAGCTGATTCACTTCACTGCACACCTGAAACTAACACAACATTGTAAATCAACCATATACTCCAATAAAAATGTTAAGAAAGAAATATTGGGCAAGTAAAATGACAAGATAAGGCGCTGTTTTAGAACAGAGGGTTAAAGAGACGTCAAAGACCCTAAGGTTCAACATGTGGCCCCAGTGAGCATTCCAACGCCACCCTTCCGCAGTGACTTTTGGCCAATTATCCATGTTTAACACATTTTAATTTACATTCCAAAACTATAAAATGGAAATGAACTGCCATCAGCCTCATGAACTGTTAACATCAGTTGAACTGCTGCATATAAAGGACCCACACAGTGTCAGGCACATACTATGAACTCAATAAAAGCTAGTCAGGTATCAATCATTAATACTATCAGGAATTCCATATAGATATTAGCCCCGCTGACTGAAAAAGAGGAAAATAGGAGGAGTGATCAGTTTAGGAGAAAAAAAAAAAGATGGGTTCAATTTTGGAAATTCCAGGTAACTATGCAGAAAGACATCTACGTGGAAATGCCAAGATATTACAGCACCAATCTAATCCCAGGGAAAGTATGATGGTTGAGAAAATCAATACGACAGTTATGGAACGATGAAAAAATGTGGAGCGATAAAATTTAAGAGAAAAGAAAAATGATAAGCCCTAAGGAGTGAGAATAGAAACGGGAGGGGTGTCAGTCTAACTTGGACGGTATAGGGTCACAGATGCCATGGGTATAGGGAGTCTGAAGAAGGAGAGAGTGGCTAGCAGAGATAAAAGTCAAAATAAAGTCCAGTAAGACACCTGAAGGTGCTCAGTGGATGTAGCAAACAGGATTCTAACAACCTCCTATTTGCTAGTGAAGTTAGTCAGAGAGGGAGAAACAAATACCATATGCTAACACGTATATGTGGAATCTAAGGGGAAAAAAATGGTTCTGAAGAACCTAGGGACAGGAGAGGAATAAAGATGCAGACATAGAGAATGGACTTGAGGACACGGCGAGGGGGAAGGGTAAGCTGGGATGAAGTGAGAGAGTGGCAGGGACATATATACACTACCAAATGTAAAATAGCTAGCTAGTGGGAAGCAGCCTCATAGCACAGGGAGATCAGCTCGGTGCTTTGTGACCACCTAGAGGGGTGGGATAGGGAGGGTGGGAGGGAGACGCAAGAGGGGGGAGATATGGAGATATATATATATATATATGTATAGCTCCTATATAGGAGATATGGGGATATATGTATATGTATAGAGATGTGGGGATATATGTATACGTATATCATTTTGTTATATAGCAGCTACTAACACACCAATGTAAAGCAATTATACTCCAATCAAGATGTTAAAAAAAACCAAAACAAAAAACAAAAAACAATTGTGTGGGCCAAGGATGTGAGGCCAGAAGGAGGCAGGCTGAGCAGGGATCAGAGTTGAAAGGTTAGAGCAATGATTGTAAATTGCTCTTCCAAGAAATTTCATGAAAGCAATGAAGAGAAGAACAAAAGAGGGGAGACTGGTCGAAGGTAAGCTTTGTGTGTGTAGGTGCACATGTGTGCCAGAGTACGGTAGCTATGTCTGTTTTTAATTATTGCAGAGTGGAGATCATTTGGAGAAATAGTTCTTAGAGAGGAAATGACTGGTGACACAAGGCAGAAAAGGGATGAATTGGGCGAGGCCTTGGGGGAAGCAGTAGAGGTTTGTGTTAATTGTGTGGGTAAATGATTTGGCTTTGAAGCAGCTTTCATCTCCTGAACCTAAAAGGAAATAGGTTAGAAAGGTATAGATGGACACAGGTTTGTAAATATTCTGGAGGATAAAATGAAAAAAAAAAAAAATCCAGATGCTTGAAATTTTCTCGATAAATGACAGAAAAAAAGTCATCTGCCAGGGGGCCAGGAGATCGGATTTTGAGAAGACTGGTGAAGGTTTGAGATCACTGGAAGCAGAAAGAGAAAGTGAGTTCACAAAGGACAATAAATGGCTTGAAAAGTATCTACAGATGTCTTGCTGTAACTCAGACAATGAATTTATCATGGATCTCAAATGCACAACAGTGTGACTTTTTCCAAATAGATTCATGTCTGGGTGTAAGAATATAAACAGTGAATGCTGGTATTGATGCCAAGTTACTGGATAAGAATATATAGAACATTGTAGAACATCAAACAATTGGCTGAAATAGTTATGATTATCAAATATGGGGTCCAGGCTCTAGAGAATGAAGAGTTCTGGAGAGACTAATAGAACAGAAAAAATAAAGCACTCCAGGGACTGGAGAGTTCAACAGGGTTTACTTTACTGGAAAGACCCCCTTCTCCATTCAAACTCCTGCCTCCCTGCCTCTGGTAAAAGCTCACATACATAACTCTTCACTGTTGTGGCCACTGGGGCTGACATCTCAGCCAGGCTGGGTCAACCATACACCTGTACCTGGTCACTCTGTTCAGGCTGGGTCCTCCTATCCCCTAAGCAGGTCCATTAGGGTCCTTCCTGGGATTTATCTAACTGAAGCTGGGGAGAAAGTCTTCCTTTTCTTTTGGTGGAATTCTGAGTATGTAAGTTCAGCCTCATGAGGGAATCAAGGCAATGTTACAAGAAAGGTGGGTGTGAGAGAGAAAGAAGGAGAGGACAGAGGAAGGGAGTGAGATGGGAGAGAGGAGAGAGAATGGCGATAATGATATGACGGCTGTTTGGGCTTCATACGATCATTGTGAAAAAAACACACACAATGAGGGACTAATACAATGTTGCAGAGTCCCAACCCACAGCTTGCTGAGCAGATGCGCATTGACATGCATGCGCTTTTTCGAAGAGCTAAGTCTTTATTTGCAGTTTTATAAAGGTAACTGAATGAAAATTAAGCTAGTTAAATTATCCTATATATCTGAACACTTTGGCAAAGTATCCTAAAGAAGAAGAGGGCAGCAAGGAGCAATATCTGCTCCCCAAAAAATTAAAAAAAAAAAAACAACTTTTTTTCCAGTTAAATGATTCTTTTGCTGCATTTTATTTTATTTTTTTTTTACATTATCCAGCAGTTACATACTAAATTGAGCTCATATCAAATTAAGCTCAAAGCAGTCAAGTTTAAAAAATTGTCTATCTGGTCTAATTCAACTATGAATGAATGTTCAGTAGAGCTTAAAATTTAGAGTAGCTAAAAGAGGTAATAAGAGAATGCTTTCATTTGGCTGTAGCAGAAGTTACCAATTGTATTTTTTTTACATTAGTCTTATATAGATCATTCTATAAAAGTTCGCTTTAGAACTTATAAGAATGATTGGAATTAATAATTTCTGGACCAAATAAGCCAATTCATCAAATACTCATCAGGTGAAAACTGTTCAAGTATTTACTGAGTGCTTACTATATGCTAGTTAATCTATTTATATCAATATGTCAATAGATTACAACTCTCACACACAAGAGTAATATAAACAGATAGAATTCATCTTTGCCAAATTTATGGGCCTTGAAACCATATTAAGACTTACTTGAGGGACTTCCCTCGTGGTGCAGTGGTTAAGAATCCACCTGCCAATGCAGGGGACACGGGTTCGAGCCCTGGTCTGGGAAGATCCCACATGCCACGGAGCAACTAAGCCTGTGCGCCACAACTACTGAACCTGCGCTCTAGAGCCCACGAGCCACAACTACTGAGCCCACGTGCCACAACTACTGAAGGCCATGCGCCTAGAGCCCGTGCTCCGCAACAAGAGAAGCCACCGCAATGAGAAGCCCACGCACTGCAACAAAGAGTAGCCCCCACTCGCCGCAACTAGAGAAAGCCTGTGCACAGCAACGAAGACCCAACGCAGCCAAAAAAAAAAAAAAAGATTTACTTGAAAACTGTAATATCTGAAGAAGAGGAGCCATTAATTTAGCAGGTTCTACCATGTGGTTACGTTTACCCTTTATTAATAGCTCAGGCTCATTTCCCTACCCAGGCTGAAGTATGAGATTAATTCCCCCAGATCACTCACTGCAAAATTTATCAGCTTTTGAACAACTTAGTCTGAACACCACTCCGACTTGGCAAAACCTCCCTTCGGGATCAAGCCTTTGTTCCTCCAGGAGAGCTGCTGCTTTCAGCCTTAGCCAGACCCACCACCATCATCTCTCTTGAATTGCTCAGGTATGTCATGCATGAGACCAGTCAGATCTCCAGTACAGTGAGTGAAGATGGAGAACAGTGGCCAGGACCGAGGCCTGGGGCATTCCCACCTCCAGACATCAGGAGAAGAGATGGATCAGGTCAGGAGTGAGCAGTGAGACGGGAAGAAAACATCCAGGTCGGATGCTGCAGGTGAGTCAATGAAGATGAACACTCAGAAGGGACATTAGACTCAGCAGGATGGTGTCTGCTGATGACTGTAACATGAGCAGTTTAAGCAGAGAGACGGGGCAGACTCTGACTGCAGTGGGCAAAATAGAAAACAAGAGCAGATTAACCGATAATCTTGTCTAAAGAGAACTCACTCAAGGGGGTTTGCTGCAAAGAGGAACAAAGAAATCGGGGTAGTTACTGTTGGAGGAAGTGATGCTAAGAAAAGATTTCTTTTAAATGGAAGAAATAAGAGCTGGTAGGAGTGACAGAGTAGAGAAGAAAACGTGATAGTGAGGTAAAGAGGGCAGAGAATGGCTTATCGATGGCCTTGAGTAGGTAACGGAAGATGGAATTTGGTACAAGTAGCACTTGTGGAATGAATGGAAGAATGAATGAGTGAATAAATGAATGGATCATGTAAAGGCTTTTAACATTTACAATAACTATATTAAAATATTTATAAATAAGCCAAATTAAATAATACTCCATCCATAGAGTCTTGAAAAATAGTAAAAGAAAAATAGACCATGTTATACAAATATTAAATCAATAAGATTTTGGTGAGTACCTATTATAGAATGAGTAATGTCTGATATTATAAAAGTCAAAGACATGTTTGCTACCCTTAAAGTATGTAATACATAGTATAGAAAAATATAGCATGTGTAATCAACAAATTTATCTATGTTATTTAGTATTTAAAATGTTGTTATATTAACTATTGATATTAAATATAATTAAACTGTTGTTATTATTACTTTTTGACGGATGCAAACAGGATTGCTAAACTACTCTAGGAGAACCTAATCGTCTTTCCTTAGTCAGCTTCATGTACAGCCAGGTCTCAGGCTGGTCTTAACATTCTGGAAACTTTCCTCTTTTGCCTAGTGTCCACCCTGGGATTAGGACTCATTGCCCTCAGGACCATATCATTAGGGGTGTTCTTTTATTCTTCCAAGGCAATCCACTGCCCAGGACACCCATTTTTCTTTATTGTTGGTTTCCTTTTCCATTTTCCTACCACAGACTTTCCGCATACAATTTTATCATCTTAGGGTCACTAATGGTTCAGAGCTCAGGCTCAGAGCCAGGCTGGCTAGGGTCTCAGACGCTACCTGTAGAGACACCTGTGCATGTACTAACCTCCCCGTGCTTCAGCGTGTTCATCTGTAAAATGAAGCTAATGACAGCACATGAGTCATAGAGCCTTTGTGAAGATTAAATGAGTAAATACATGGGGAGTAAGAGAGGCACGTGTGGCCACAGTAAGTACTCACTGAATTGCAATCAACTGTATTTGCTCAGCTCCCTGTGAACTGGGCCTCAGACACCTACAAGACGTACCACTGAAACAAGAGAACGGCCCTAGGTCTGCCTCAGTCCTAGGCGGGAAAAGTGACTCCCGTAGCCAAACCACGCAGCCAGTGTAAAAACTGGGATTCAAATCCAAGGCTATTTACAACTGCCTATGAAAATATCCAAGCCTTTTGGGACTCGCACACTCTCAGGGTCTGCACTGCGGCAGGTGCTCTGGGGTTTCCTAAACCACACGCCTACCTCCTACAGTGCTCTGCTCCGAGCCCCAGGTTCACTTCCAAATGTCTTCTCGGTGTCTCCACTTCGGAGGCCCTGCTAGAGTACCCAGTAAAATACAACATCTGGAACCAACCTCGTGTGCTCACTACCCCACATTCCCTACTTCCCATCCAAGGAGTCCGACTTGTAACACCTGTTTTTCCCACCAGTGCTACAATCTTTCTCCACGCGCCATCTCATTTAACTCTTAAAACAACTTTGCGAGCTATTATTAGTCCCATTCTGCAGATGAGGAAAATGAAGTTCAGGAAGCCTCAACCACAGCACAGAATACCACACAGCCAGTAAAATAGTATTTCAAAAGCAAGGTTAATTATGTGGGTAAAACTCTCAAAAATTGGTAAGTGAGGTGTAACAACCAAATTTCTAATTTTTTAAAATAGTGTAGACATACTATATGATACATATATGCAAACAGTAAATATATAGTATATATATATATGTGTGTGTGTCTTAAAAACTGGAAGACACTACATCAAACGGCTAACAGCGATACTCTTCTCTGGTAGGAAGGAGATTTTTGAAATTTGATTTGGGGCATCAATACTTGTCTACTCCAGCTGATAAGAAAAAGTGAAGACAGACTTTCAGGTGGTATAAAGGGACTGTGCAGAAGGTAACAGGGAACACTGCAGACAGGTGGGTCGACAGAGACAAGTGTCAGCAGCTAATTATGGGAACACAGGCCACGAACTAGAGAATCAATGTAAGGCTCAGAAGGACACAGAAGCGGGAAGAGAAAGGATGCTTTAGTATCTGAAGAAGGACTAACACAGAAAATGAGTTCATCTCTTCATGGTAAGCCTAACAGATGAGAATTTTCTCTGACGCCTATTTCTGGTGCCGAATTGAGAGAATATTCTCCACACTACTTACTGAAATACGGCTGTTGCTGTATTTTGCTCACAACAATTGCCCACATTGAAATGCCCTCTCTGTCAATGTGAAGCTCACTTTGAACTTGTGACTCAGGCTCCCCACTTTCTCCACCTGGTCCAGCTGACTAGGATTTTTTTCACTTTTGAATGGCTATAACTTTTATCTGGTCAACTTTGCTGATGTTAATTACATAGTGATTCTACTGACATACAAATATTGCAATGCATATCTTATCCTGACAACTATATTGTAAGTTTCTTAATTGTTAGTACCGTACCTTATGTTTTTATGTCATTGCATAAAGCTTTTAATGTAGTGTCTTACATGTAGATCTATTCAATAAGCATTTGCTAATTAATGCACCGAATTTTAGATGCACAAGAAGTCTTCACAAGTAAAAATATTAGCAGAAATAAAGACCTGATTATGATCTCTACAAATTATTTCAATATAATTAATGTGTATGAATTTAAAATAAAACTTTAAATAAAGTGTTAGTGTTGAGATTTCCATATAATGAATCAATAAAATTCAAACTAACGTTTCCCTTAGTAACCATAATTTATTTCCTTATGCATATAATATCCCATTGCTATTAATTTACAGTTAAGTTTTATATATAAGTATGTATGTAATAAATAATCCTGAAAATAAAAAATACAGACTACTACAATAATGCCTAAAATTACGGTACACAGGAGAGCTTTCTACCTCTACTTTAAAATTAAGAATATTTTTGAGAATTTCCCAAAAGTGGCTCTCTAGAGTTACATGTTCATGTATGCCACATGACCATCTGTGTTCACCACTTCTTTCTACTTGTTCAACTCCTCCCCTGGCAATAATTTTCCCACATATTCTTCTATGATTACCTTAGCCTTTTAATATCTCTTAGACTTTAACTCCTAAAACTCTTAGGAATTATACTTATATATTTATTGAATTATTTATAACATAGTATTTTTAAATCAATTACTACAAACATTTCTCACAATAAGCTAGTGATTTGTAAAAGGGAAGTGTTCTCATACTAATTTTAATTGGGGACAATGTATTCAGTGCAAATGTTAAAAGACACACATCAAATGACTGCTAACAGAGTAACCACATTCACATTTTCTGATTCTTAATTTAATGTTCTCTGTATTTACCAACAAGGTCTTGAGAGTCTTAGAACAGATCATTTTATATTCTTATAGTGTCATTAACATTTTCATCTAGGTGCTCTAATTTCCAAACCAAAGTAAACACCGGTCAGAGATTTTATTTGAAGCTTTTGGTTTCCACAAGTTGGCAGACGAGCAAACGAATAGCAGTCACTTGGGAAATATGTGTTGTTCTTGAAAATGCTGGTAATCATTTCCAAATATTTACGATGGCTCATCCAAAAGCAAAACAACAACAGCAACAAAGTCCCCCTCAGTATTACAGAGGTCAATTTCTAAAATAAATGTCATATCACTACTTTACATATTAGATTTCAAAATTCAAAAAAGCTCACATATATGGGAAAAAAGGAAATTCATACTAGCATGTCTCAGAGTCGTGTCTGTGTTACATGCTTTGTTTCTTTAAAATATGGATTGTTGGGTGAGGGAGATGTCATAGCGATTCACATTTTTATGAATTTCTAGTAGGTCATTCTCATGCCCACTAAATTTCAAGGAGTCACTTCTACACGTTTATGGGTAGAAAATTCCATACCATCTTTCAATTTGCTTCCTAAAATGACTAATGACATTAACACATGGAGTCATTTTATTGCTCAATTTTTTTTAGAATTTAAGAATTTTACTCATTAAAAATCTGATAAAAATCTTAAATTAGTTGTTAAAAATCTTATATTAAAATTTGTAATTCTAAAACTCTATGTTCAGTTATTCAGGAGATGTGGAAGTATTTGTATTCCCAATAGGATTTTTTTTCCCTAGGAATACAAAGGAAATACACCTTCTGATACTGAATTTTACATTTAATCTATTATGCTTTTGATCATTATCATTACAAACTGGGCAAATCATTTTTCAGCTTAAAAATCTGCATGGGTCTAAATTCATCTAGATTGAGGTAACAAGGTACACACTAAAGTTCGATCTGTTTTTATGACAAAAATATATCCTATCCTCTCACAAAAATAACTGAAAGGATATTTTCTTTAACTTTTAAAGATAATTTACATTTGAGCAAAGAATGTGTACATTGAAACTACAGCCCTGAGCTCAGTTTAGCAAGATTATAGACATTTATATATGAAGGGTCTGTTAATAATTAATCATACAGCACTAACTTTGCTATAGTTATAAATAACATTTCTCTTATTTAGATGTTATATACAGAAAATTACCTCTTTTCAGAGAAACATCTATACTGAATTAAAATAACTCAAAGAGGTTTTTTTTGGAGAAATAATACAAACACTGGGAAAATGTTCTTTTTAGGGGGGGCATTTGTTAGCATTTGGAGACCCATTAAAAAATGAATCACCTTTATTCACTTGTTACAAACATGTAGTCAAATTATCTCTACTAGGGCTTCCCTGGTGGCGCAGTGGTTGAGAATCTGCCTGCCAATGCAGGGGACACGGGTTCGAGCCCTGGTCTGGGAAGATCCCACGTGCCACGGAGCAACTGGGCCCGTGAGCCACAATTACTGAGCCTGCGCGTCTGGAGCCTGTGCTCCGCAACAAGAGAGGCTGCGATGGTGAGAGGCCCGCGCACCGCGATGAAGAGTGGTCCCCACTTGCCACAACTAGAGAAAGCCCTCACACAGAAACGAAGACCCAACACAGTCATAAATAAATAAATAAATAAATAAAAAAAGAACGTGAATTTAAAAAAAAAAAAAATCACATTACCTTTAAAAAAAAAAAAAAAAATTATCTCTACTAAATTCCTCCTGTGACTGGTATAACAAAATATTAAGGCCTGCAGTTGGCATGTCTTCTGGATGCTGAGGCAGTTAAAAAGTATAAATGATTAAAAGACTAATCAATATAATCTGCATAATCAATAGGATCTAGGATACCAGACCCTTGCACGTTTTAGTCCCTGTGAACAGAGGAAGACAGAAGGAAAAGAACACAAATGCCTTGACCCTAATTGTGCACAATTCAAAGCATATGTCATATAAAATGACTATATCATCCAGATTCAAGACTTCGTCTCTTAATACACTAAATTCTAAAGTCAGATATTATGAAATATATATCAAGTTGCAAGAACACATGGTGCCTGCAGAGGTCAGTTAAGATAACCTTTAAGATACGTTCTGGAATAACTGATTAATGTCAGCTAAGGTAAGAATAAAGTGTCACTGAACGTGTGATTCTAGCACTCGTGAGAAAACATTTCATGTTATTGTCTATGTAAAACAGCATACTTTCAGAGAAAATTTAAAAGTTTTCTATGGGATGTTAAATTGTTTTATACTTCAAAACTGACAATCTATTCCATCGCCTCTGTTAAGGCTGACGTAAATAGGTTAGAAAATGAGTAGATATCCTATTTATAACGTTGGGTAAAAAAATCAAGGATAACCAAGCATTTGATGAAAATGTTTGCTATTATATTTATGCAAAACCAAAGTTAACTGAATACATGAGATAAAGACTTCTAATTGCATTCCATAGGTGATGGAAAGATCAGGAAGGTCGTTCAACCCCCCAAATCTACCATAATTGAGTGTCCAATGCCTAAAACTTACTTCACTAATTTTTCCTGAATATTCTTTAATTAAATGAAAATACTAAGAGAATTATCTTATAATCAGGCATCCATATCTCAATGTGAGTTTTTTTGAATATATTTTCCAGTCTGGCAGCCCTGAGAACAGGCTTCTGAGGAAAAGAAGAAGAGAGTATAAAGGAGTAAGGCAGGAATGTGTTTCTCTTAGACAAGGCATAGTGTTAGTGGACCCTGAGAATTATATTACAGAGCTGAGTTCTGGGAATATTAGTTTCCCTCATAAATTTGTTTTTTGAGGTCTCATTTTCTATTCTCTACGGGTCCTGCAATCTCTTGGACGGCTTAACATCTCTGCAGGGGAGAGAAAAAATACTAGGTTGTTGAAACATTTTGATATTCTTGATCCTCTTTTCTACATGGGAGGAGACCTTTGTGAGTAAGCAAGTGCTGTAGCTGTTACAGGTTATTACTGCTCTCCTCTCAATAGAGCCATAGGCCTCAGTATCCATGAAGTGGCCAAGAACTGACTACTGTCCGGGACCACAATATAAAATCACACCATAAGGTATCAGCTTACAGTCCTCTCCAAATCTTCAAATATGAGTTCCTCACAAATTATTTTGGAAATATAATAGGAACAAATTAAATAGCTTTTCATGGACATTTTTGGGCTGTTTTGCCTTATTTTTTAATACTAGAATATTATTTCCCACTTTATACACACACACACACACACACGAGCGTTCTGATCACACCAAATGAAAGTCTTTCAATGTATAAAAATCATCAGCAAATTACAGAAATACCACCATCAGAATCAGAATTGGGGAGGTGCTACAATGTAGAGACTACGTTTTGTCCAAAGGTGTAGAAGTGACCCTCTAGTAAACAACAAGTTAACAAAACATATTGAGAAATATGTGGGTGAAAGGAGAAAACTTGGAGGCTTTGAGAAAGAGCAACCAGAATCTCTGGCCTCCTGAATGGAGACTGCCAAAAGTATTCTGATGATTTGTAGAATGCTGAGTCACCCAGGAAGGTCAGCATGCAATAGAAATCCAGCGGTAATGGTGAAACATCCTGAGCCCAGGAGGGCCGAAAAGAGAGAATCTACCTCTTTCTGTTCCTCATCCTTGATGTCAAAAGACGCATCCTCAGCTATCATGAGGAAGGTAAAATAAAACCTAAATATTAAGGATTTCCTTTTTCAGAAAAGTTGAGGGTTGGGAGGCTTTCCATTTTTATATACTATCTATATTGCCAATGATAAATATTATGCCAACTAAAATCATTTTTAAAATATATTTTAAAGGGAAAGAATACCATGAGGTTATGGCAATAGATTTTCCCAGAATTAATACATGCCAAAGAGAGATATTAATGAGAATACTGAGACCTTTGGTGTCTGCATGGAATTTGCAAACTCTTTTGTACCAAAACTCTATTTGCAAACCTGAAGCCTACCTCTGGGTTCTATAAAAGCAAAGAATGTATATTTTATTCTTGTAATTCCACCAGCAACAGGGTATTCAGCAATGACTAGGCTTTCTAAAAGCATATGCCAAATAAATTAATGCATTAATAAATATGGGAACAAATATTATAAAATTAAACCAATGAATATGGTTTTGCAGAGACGCAGTTATATTCATTTAGTTTACTGAGCACATACCAGGTACTATTTTGGCCAAAAGTATACCCTGAATAAGCCAAAGAGTCCCTGTCCTTGTGGAGCTGACAATCTCAAAGATCACAGTTACATTATGGGACCATCTTTCTGAAAGGATAAGATGAGACAGGATAACATTGCTGGGTGTCCACTGACATTTCTAAAGTAGAGGGTTTGGAATAATTATGAACATTTCTTCTAAATCTATAACCCTGTAACTACTCTAACAATGATGACTAAGTAGACTAGAGGAAATTAAAGGAGACACTTTCTCTTCCTTCTCCATAAGCCCTCAAGCAGATCAACTTAGAAAATCTCTCTTTAAATTTTACTGACAACAGCTATGATTTTGTTGACAAGTAATTGGAGCTAAATCTACAGAGTCTGTCTAAAGAGCACTTTTCTTAAAAGCAACCCATGCTTAAATAGTACTTTTGGTAAAGCTCATTAAAAAATCTTAAATTACACAAATTTAATAGGAAGTTGTCATATAGAAATTTCCATTTCATGTATATGATCTAACTATATTGATGCTTAATTACTGCCTTGTCTTATGTGTCCTTTGTCTTTCTCAATAAAGACTTATGAAATGAGTGTAATCTTTAGACAGTACACTTACTAAAATGAGTATAATACTTACTGAAATTTACAATCCTTCTGGGTTATACAGTTATGCAAATAAAGTCAATGATCAAAAATTTTACCTTGACAAAAATTAAATGTTATCTTCCATGATAACATTATATTTGGGATCTCTTAATTTTCCAAGGTATTTTCAATAGAAATCTATTATTTATATAATCAGAAAAAATACTGTATACAATCTTTCAGGAAAATTCCTCCAAAAAACTACGGGGATATATATAAGTAAATGGCAAAATAACTTAGCACTAAAACCAAAAAATCATATATAAGTAAAACATTTTAGCCAGAGAGTATACGTTAAATATTTCAGTAAGTGGAGGACTATAAAAATTCTTTTCACAAACATTTAAAAAATAATCAGTGTATTTCTACCATTTTAAAGATTTCTTAATTAACCCCATTAACCAAATAAAATTATCACAAGTGTGCCCCATCCAGGTAGTTCCAAATAATGGTTAATGAAATCAGTGGGATAATGTTAAAGTTTCAGGCCCAAGGGCAAAATAAATTATTTCAGTGAGAGGAAGCACACAGTATTGTTGTAGGTCAAGGAATCTTTTTGATAAACTGTTCTTGGTCCTTTTTAGAAATAGGAAAATAAAATCCACTTTCGTCTTTAACACCGAGTTTCTCAATCAGGTTTACTGTTAAATTAAGTATCAGTGTGATAGGAAGGAATGTATTTCAATGGCTTAGAAAAATTCACTTTCAAAGTATCATTAAATGTCAGTTAAAACAAATTCATCCTTATATCTCACTTTCCAAAACCAATAGTACATATTGGTATCCCAGGGATAAGACTCTCCAAAGTCACGGGATGTGAGGTTTCCACAGCTACTTGGAAACTAAGAGCCAGTGATCCCCTAACTCAGCACTCTTAGCCCCAGAAAGGTGAAAGGTGAAGGAGGAAATGCTCAGAAAAAAATTTTAACAGCAGTGTAGTAACCGTCCCTGTGATCAAAGATAAATTCCCTTCTTTGACTCACTCGGAGACTTTAGGTTTTGACCAGTAGAGGAGGAAAAAGAAAGTTAGTAAAAAGTGGGCGTAGAGATTATCTGTGGCTCGCTTGCAGCTTTGTCCCACATGCGGGAAAGTCTTCAGAAGCTGAAATTTAGGATGAGAAACAGAAGTATACATTCCTTCCAATTTTTCTCATAATTCTTCCTTCCCTTCTATTGTGCCTACAAGAAAGCTCTTTTAGAAGATGTAAATCTTTATTTCTAAGTAACACTGCGTTCTTTTATCTGCTCATTCCAATTGAAAGTTGGATTAAAAAATAATGACATACTGTCCTTTACATGTTTGGCTCTCAATAAATATTTCTTAGATAATTAATAAATAATCAACATCAGACAAGGAACTGAGGTCTAATATTTGTTCTAAGTCATCATAAAAATAAAAATATATTATATTTTTAATGCATATTCTTAGAGCCATCTCAGGTGTTATACACAGGTCTTAATCTTCGTAATATCTGCCAAAAAAAGATTGGTTGAATTGCTGTTTATAAAGAAGACCTGAATTTTTTTTTTAATTGCATATTTCAAAATACAATGAAAAAAATCTGGTAAATACTAAGATTATTGCCTTCATTTTTGCCATGTGTTTCATAAAGGAGGTATTCAAAAGCTACATGAAATCATATTCCAAGATTTACGTACGCAGTGCTCTACATATGGTAGCTTTCCTGAACCAGAACGTAGCAGAGAAGGAAAATGTCTGTTTTATGAGCCAGAACCTGACTCCAGCCACTGCTGGTATATCAACTTCACTCCAGTTACTTGACAATTTGAGGTCACCACGGTCCCAGTGGTGTTTCGTGCTCAGTGAGCCTCATGGGGAAGGGAGAGTCCTCTATTTTCCAAATGTCATCTTCCTACTTACCACTTACATTCATCAACTGGTTATGTGAAAAGTAAATCAATTTGTTTTTCTAGTATTAAAAGGTAGGAGAATTTATACAAAGAGTGCTCTATTTATTGTAATCATTTGAAAGTTTAAGAAGTACTTAATAAAATGGCAGGGTTTTTTTTTTCTGAACAACCAAACATATTAGAAGCATTTGGTTTGCTAATGATTAGCCTTTGATTAAGTAAAATAAAATCATACTGATTTGAAAAGCATTTTTCCTGCTTTTTTAAAATCAGTGCTTTGGTGTACAGATACACAAGTTTTCACAAAAAAAAAGACTTAATCACCACTTCGAGAAATGGTGGACAATATTAATATGTTGATTTAATTAAAAGGAGAATAAATATTCAAAATATAAAACAACTATATTTTGAAAAGCATAATTAAACTGACAATTGCTTAAAAGGAGACACTGAGTGTACCAAAGTCTTACACTAAATTTGACCATTTATCCCTTTATTTATGACTTCATAACTATCAATATTGTTTATCTCCCTAAATTTAACTGTCTACATTAAATAAGTCAAAATACTTCCTGTAACATTTATTGGTATAAACATAATTAAGAAAAATACTTTTGAGGGGTAATCCACTCAAAATCAAATAAAACAAAGAATATGATATTACTGATTCTTCAAAACATTATATAGTATTCATTTATACCAATGAGAAGAGAAATATATGGTGATAAAAAAAAGAAAATATGTTACACTAAAGCAAACAACTTTCATCAATTCAATTGCTTTAAATTCATTTGATTTCACTGGACTAACTTTTCTTAGTTAACATTTTTCAACTAATAATGACAAGTTAAAAATCACTGTGGATAGAAGAGTTAATGGTCATTGAATATGAAAATAATAGAAACCTTTTTACAATAGTTGCATTTTAAAATTCTTAATTGTGTCAAACCTTCACTTACGATATTTTAGTTATAATGAATAATCAATTGCTGCATTAGTGAAATTTAAAGTTTTTATCCCAATTTATTAATGTGAAGTCACTATTAAAAATGCTTATAACCTAGTTTATAAGGTGCCTGAAACATAGAAAATGGATTTTAGTTTAAAAATCCAAATATAAGACAGAGAGAATATCAGGAACAAAGGGAATCTCTAAGGAGAATCTTCTTTCCTCCCCTCCTTATGGTCATTTGCTAAAAGCTGATCAAGACAATGCGATTCCCATAGGATTAATTTAGCTAATTCTGACTTTCCTTAGCAATATAACCCTGGAACCAACTTTATACAGCTAATGATATGTAAAAAATGTAAACCTAAAGATCTGGCCCTCTGAATTACTTACTAAATAAAATCACAGATTGTCTAAGGATATATTTAAGAAGCAAACATACCATCATAAACAAGCATAATTATTTGGTAACTCAAAATTGTTTTCATATCATTACTGAACAAGGATCACTAATATCATCCGATGAGTCATCAACAATTGTAAATAAAGTTTCACAACAATTATATTCTAGCACAACGGCCAAAAATAGGCCACAATATGAGAGGCCCAATCTTGGATTCATCATTAGCTAAGTGTGTTGATATTGGACAAGATTTTTATGAACTTCAGTTTCCTTACCTGTAAGACAGAAATACTAACAGCTATATTATGTAAGTCTTACAGAGGAAAATTCATTTAGAATATCTTTGACAATAGTGAATTTTTCAACAAGTGTCAAATTTCATTGTAATTACATACAGAGGCAATATAAAGAATATAATTTTATCATTACTCAACAATAAATAATCTAACTAGTAAAATATTAATGGCTGTTTTTATTAATTATTTATCTTTGGAAAATTTAGAAAAAAATTAGAGAATATTATTTGGAAATGCAAGTCTTTTCAATTCTCCACAGATTGAAAGGCAAAACTTATTTTATGGTATATGAATTTTTTTTATTTAAAATGAAATGTTCAAAATCGTAAGATAATCTTGAAGAGTGGAACCTGAAATGTGGATGATTCATTTAAAAATAACTATCACGGGGCTTCCCTGGTGGCGCAGTGGTTGAGAATCTGCCTGCCAATGCAAGGTACACGGGTTCGAGCCCTGGTCTGGGATGATCCCACATGCCGCGGAGCAACTGGGCCCGTGAGCCACAATTACTGAGCCTGCGCGTCTGGAGCCTGTGCTCCGCAACAAGAGAGGCCGCAATAGTGAGAGGCCCGCGCACCGCGATGGAGAGTGGCCCCCGCTTGCCACAACTAGAGAAAGCCCTTGCACAGAAACGAAGACCCAACACAGCCAAAAATAAATAAATTAATTAATTAATTAAAAAAAAAAAAAAATAACTATCACAGAGTGAATTCAAGTTCCTCACCCAGGAATTAATAATGAAGGACAGCTGTCTTACATCTCTTCCTCTCTCCCTTCTCTATTCTTATTCTCACTCTGTCCCTTACACACATTTAAAAGGCAGAGAGCAAGAACCCCCAGAACCTGAGCTTGGGGGGGGCATCTATGGAAACAGGCTGTGGCAACAGCAGATCTCTTCAGGGATTTCAGAGTGAAGAAATCTTAAGCGTACGTTATCTAAATTTATACCTTGGCACTGACTCTTAGAGGTATCCTCGATTATCCCGATTCATCCTTTAATGTTACCACTTTAGCTTCTTTTAGGCTAGAAGCTACCAAATAAGTATATGAAAGTAGTGGGGGAACTCCTGAGCACTGTATTGAATATAACTGCTATCAGGGGATACATCAGGAGAACAACAAAAATGTGAAGGTTATTGGCTTACACGGGGGCCCCAGGTACTGTCCTCCACCATGACTGAGAAAAGTCTCCATGGTGCGTGCAAGAGGCAGAGTAATCCAAGCCCCCAACCCCCAACGTCTCACCCTGCCAAAACTGTCCTAATCCCTGGAACCTGTGAATATGTTACCTCCCAGTGTGATTATGTTAAGGACCTTGAGATAGGGAAATTAAGGTGTATTATTTAGGCGGGTAGATGCTCATCACAGGGGTGCTTAGAAGTGAAGACTCTTTCCCAGAGGTAGTCAGAGGAAGACATGGGAACAGAAGAACGGTCAGAGAGATACAATGCCACCGGCTTCGAGATGGAGGAAGGGGCCGCTCACCAAGGAATCTGAGTGTCTCCCAGAAGATGGGAAAAGCAAGGAAAATCGACTCTCCCCTGGAGTCTCTAGAAAGGAATGTAGCCCTGCCAACACTTTGATTTTAGACCAGTGAGACCACTGTTGGACTTCTACACAGCTTTTAAGATAACAAACTTGTGTTGTTTTAAATCACTAAATTTGCAGTGCACTGTTACAGCAGCAACAGGAAACGACTACAGGGCAGGGCTGCCGTGAGCACTGTGAAGATGATTAGCGTCCTTACCCCTTGACATCTACCGTCAAGAGTGCTCCCTGGTTACTGCCACAACTGAAAAGACCCTCCTATGCTTCCAAACGCCCAGACTAGTGCAGTCTAGTCCCGGCTGGGAACCAGTGCATTAATACACAGTTACGTATAATATAAACTGCAAATGACACAACTAGATTCTAATGGAGAAACTCAAATCTTTTGATAAACCTTTAAAAATCAGCTTCAATGCATTTATAGGTCTTATTTCTTACCATAAATATTGATAAAATGGCTGAGTCAAACCCATTTCACGTTATATTGTTTACATCTTTCAGTGAAATCTATGTGGTAAGCAATTATATTTCTAACTTTCTGGATAATACCAACTCATTTATCAGGACATCCGTTAAGAAGCCATTGCTAGAGGAGCTTCAAGATGGCGGAAGAGTAAGACATGGGGATCACCTTCCTCCCCACAAATACATCAGAAATACATCTACACGTGGAACTGCTCCTATAGAACACCCACTGAACGCTGGCAGAAGACCTCCGACCTCCCAAAAGGCAAGAAACTCCCCCCGTACTTGGGTAGGGCAAAAGAAGAAAGAAAAAACAGAGACAAAAGAATAGGGACGGGACCTGCACCAGTGGGAGGGAGCTGTGAAAGAGGAAAGGTGTCCACACACTAGGAGCTCCTTCGCGGGTGGAGACTGCGGGTAGCAGAGGGGGGAGCTTTGGGGCCATGGAGGAGAGCGCAGCCACAGGGGTGCGGAGGGCAAAGCGGAGAGACTCCCGCACAGAGGAGCGGTGCCGAGCAGCACTCACCAGCCCGAGAGGCTTGTCTGCTCAGCCGCCAGGGTGGGCGGGGCTGGGAGCTGAGGCTTGGGCTTCAGTCGGATCGCAGGGAGAGGACTGGGGTTGGCGGCGTGAACACAGCCTGAAGGGGCTAGTGCGCCACAGCTGGCCGGGAGGGAGTCCGGGAAAAGGTCTGCAGCTGCCGAACAGGCAAGAGACTTTTTCTTGCCTCTGTTTCCTGATGCGCGAGGAGAGGAGATTCAGAGCACCGCCTAAACGAGCTCGAGACGGGCGCGAGCCGCAGCTATCAGCGCGGACCCCAGAGACGGGCCTGAGACGCTAAGGCTGCTGCTGCTGCCACCAAGAAGCCTGTGTGCGAGCACAGGTCACTCTCCACACCGCCCCTCCCGGGAGCCTGTGCAGCCCGCCACGGCCAGGCTCCCGTGATCTGGGGACAACTTCCCCGGGAGAACGCACAGCGCACCTCGGGCTGCTGCAATGTCATGACGCCTCTGACGCCGCAGGCTCACCCCGCCTCCTCCGTACCGCTCCCTCCCCCCGGCCTGAGTGAGCCAGAGCCCCCGAAGCAGCTGCTCCTTTAACCCCGTCCTGTGTGAGCGGAGAACAGACGCCCTCAGGCAACCTACACGCAGAGGCGGATGCAAATCCAAAGCTGAACCCCGGGAGCTGTGCAAACAAAGAAGAGAAAGGGAAAGGTCTCCCAGCAGCCTCAGGAGCAGCGGATTAAATCTCCACAGTCAACTTGATGTACCCTGCATCTCTGGAATACCTGAATAGACAATGAATTGTCCCAAAAATGAGGCAGTGGACTTTCGGAGCAACTGTACACTTGGGGTTTGGTGTCTGTGACTGATTTGTTTCTGATTTATACTTTTATCTTAGTTTAGTTTTTAGCACTTGCTATCATTGGTGGATTTGTTAATTGGTTTGGTTGCTTCCGTCTTTTTTTTTCTTAATTACATTTTTTAAATAATTTTTTAAATTTTTTATTTTAATAACTTGCTTTATTTTATTTTATTTATGTTTTCTTCTTTCTCCCTTTTTTTTCCTCCCTTTTCTCTGAGCCGTGTGGCTGACAGTGTCTTGGTGCTCTGGCCAGGTGTCAGGCCTGAGCCTCTCAGGTGGGACACCAAAGTTCAGGACACTGGACCACCAGAGCCTCCCAGCCCCATGTAATATCAGTCAGCAAGAGCTCTGCCAGAGATCTGTGTCTCAACACTAATACCCAGCTCCACTGAACGACTAGCAAGGTACAGTGCTGGACACCCTACGCCAAAGCACTAGCAAGACAGGAACAAAACCCCACCCATTAGCAGAGAGGCTGCCTAAAATCATAATAAGGCCACAGACACCCCAAAACACACCATCAGACGTGGCCCTGCCCACCAGAAAGACAAAATCCAGCCTCATCCACCAGAACACAGGCACTAGACCCCTCCACCAGGAAGCCTACACAACCCACTGAACCAACCGTACCCACTGGGGGCAGACACCAAAAACAACGGAAACTACGAACTTGCAGCCTGCAAAAAGGAGACCCCAAACACAGTAAGTTAAGCAAAATGAGAAGACAAAGAAATACACACCAGATGAAGGAGCAAGGTAAAAACCCACCAGACCAAACAAATGAAGAGGAAATAGGCGGTTTACCTGAAAAAGAAATCAGAGTAATGATAGTAAAGATGATCCAAACTCTCGGAAATAGAATGGAGAAAATACAAGAAAGGTTTAACAAGGACCTAGAATAACTAAAGAGCAAACAAACAATGATGAACAACACAATAAATAAAATTAAAAATTCTCTAGAAGGGATCAAAAGCAGACTAACTGAGGCAGAAGAATGGATACGTGACCTGTAAGACAAAATAGTGGAAATAACTACCACAGAACAGAATAAAAAGAATGAAAAGAATTGAGGACAGTCTCAGACACTTATACGACAACATTAAACGCAACAACATTTGAATTATAGGTGTCCCAGAAGAAGAAGAGAAAAAGAAAGGGACTGAGAAAATATGTGAAGAGATTACAGTTGAAAACTTCCCTAATATGGGAGACGAAATAGTCAATCAAGTCCAAGAAGCGCAGAGAGTCCGATACAGGATAACTCCAAGGAGAAACACGACAAAACACATATTAATCAAACTATCAAAAATTAAATACGAAGAAAAATATTAAAAGCAGCAAGGGAAAAGCAACAAATAACATAAAAGGAAAACCCCAAAGGTTAACAGCTGATCTTTCAGCAGAAACTCTGCAAGCCAGAAGGGAGTGGCAGGACATATTTAAAGTGATGAAAGGGAAAAACCTACAACCAAGATTACTCTACCCAGCAAGGATAACATTCAGATTCGACAGACAAATTAAAACCTTTACAGACAAGCAAAAGCTAAGAAAATTCAGCACCACCAAACCAGCTTTACAACAAATGCTAAAGGAACTTCTCTAGGCAGGAAACACAAAAGAAGGAAAAGACCTACAATAACATACCCAAAACAATTAAGAAAATGGTAATACAAACATATATACCGATAATTACCTTTAATGTAAGGGGATTAAATGCTTCAACCAAAAGACACAGGCTTGCTGACTGCATACAAAAACAAGACCCATATATACGCTGTCTACAAGAGACCCACTTCAGACCTAGGGACACATACAGACTGAAAGTGAAGGGATGGAAAAAGATATTCCATGAAAATGGAAATCAAAAGAAAGCTGGAGTAGCAATTCTCATATCAGACAAAACAGACTTTAAAACAAAGACTATTACAAGAGACAAAGAAGGACACTACATAATGATCAAGGGATCAATCCAAGAAGAAGCTATAACAATTGTAAGTATTTATGCACCCAACATAGGAGCACCTCAAAACATAAGGCAAATGCTAACAGCCATAAAAGGGGAAGTCGACAGTAACACAATATTAGAAGGGGACTTTAACACCCCACTTCACCAGTGGACAGACCAACCAAAATGACAATAAATAAGGACACACAAGCTTTAAATGACACATTAAACAAGATGGAATTAATTGATATTTATAGGACACTCCAACCAAAAACAACAGAATACACTTTCTTCTCAAGTGCTCATGAAACATTCTCCAGGATAGATCATATCCTGGGTCACAAATCAAGCTTGGTAAATTTAAGAAAATTGAAATCGTATCAAGTATCTTTTCCGACCACAACGCTATGAGACTAGATATCAATTACAGGAAAAAAACTGTAAAAAAAATACAAACACATGGAGGCTAAACAATACGCTACTAAACAACCAAGAAGTCACTAAAGAAATCAAAGAGGAAATCAAAAAATACCTAGAGACAAATGACAATGAAAACACGATGACCCAAAACCTATGGGATGCAGCAAAAGCAGTTCTAAGAGGGAAGTCTATAGCAATACAATCCTACCTCAAGAAGAAAAACTCATATAAACAACCTAAGCTTACACCTAAAGCAATCAGAGAAAGAACAAAAAAACCCAAAGTTAGTGGAAGGAAAGAAATCATAAAGATCAAATCAGAAATAAATGCAAAAGAAATGAAGGAAACGATAGCAAACATCAATAAAACTAAAAGCTGGTTCTTTCAGAAGACAAACAAAATTGATAAACCATTAGCCAGACTCATCAAGAAAAAAAGGGAGAAGACTCAAACCAACAGAATTAGAAATGAAAAAGGAGAAGTAACAACAGACACTGCAGAAATACAAAGGATCAAGAGAGATTACTACAAGCAACTATAAGCCAATAAAATGGACAACCTGGAAGAAATGGACAAATTCTTAGAAAAGCACAGCCTTCCGAGACTGAACCAGGAAGAAAGAGAAAGTATAAACAGACCAATCACAAGCACTGAAATTCAAACTGTGATAAAAAATCTTCCAACAAACAAAAGCCCAGGACCAGATGGATTCATCAAGGGGAAATCTATCAAACATTTAGAGAAGAGCTAATACCTATCCTTCTCAAACTCTTCCAAAATATATCAGAGGGAGGAACACTCCCAAAGTCATTCTACGAGGCCACCATCACCCTGATACCACAACCAGACAAAGATGTCACAAAAAAACAAAACTACAGGCCAACATCACTGATGAACATAGATGCAAAAATCCTCTACAAAATACTAGCAAAGAGAATCCAGCAGCACATTAAAAGGATCATACACCATGATCAAGTGGGGTTTATCCCAAGAATGCAAGGATTCTTCAGTATACGCAAATCAATCAATGGGATACACCATATCAAAAACTGAAGGATAAAAACCACATGATAATCTCAACAGATGCAGAAAAAGCTTTTGACAAAATTCAACACCCATGTATGATAAAAACTCTCCACAAAATAGGCACAGAGCGAACTTACCTCAACATAATAAAGCCCATATATGACAAATCCACAGCTAATATCGTTCTCAATGGTGAAAAACTGAAACCATTTCCTCTAAGATCAGGAACAAGACAAGGTTGCTCACTCTCACCACTGTTATTCAACATAGTTTTGGAAGTTTTAGCCACAGCAATCAGAGAAGAAAAAGAAATAAAGGAATCCAAATCGGAAAAATAAGTAAAACTGTCGCTGTTTTCAGATGACATGATCCAATACATAGAGAAGCCTAAAGATGCTACCAGAAAACTACTAGAGCTAATCAATGAATTTAGTAAAGTAGCAGGATACAAAATTAATGCACAGAAATCTCTTACATTCCTATACACTAATGATGAAAAATCTGAAAGAGAAATTAAGGAAACACTCCCATTTACCACTGTAACAAAAAGAATAAAATACCTAGGGATAAACCTATCTAAGGAGACAAAAGACCTGTATGAAGAAATCTATAAGACACTGAGGAAAGAAATTAAAGATGATACAAACAGATGGAGACATATACCATGTTCTTGGATTGGAAGAATCAACATTGTGAAAATGACTCTACTACCCAAAGCAATCTACAGATTCAATGCAATCCTTATCAAACTACCACTGGCATTTTTCACAGAACTAGAACAAAAAATTTCACAATTTGTATGGAAACACAAAAGACCCTGAATAGCCAAAGCAATCTTTTTTTTTTTTTTTTCTATACATAGTCCAAAGCAATCTTAAGAAAGAAAAACGGAGCTGGAGGAATCAGACCCCCTGACTTCAGACTATACTACAAAGCTACAGTAATCAAGACAGTATGGTACTGGCACAAAAACAAACATAGATCAATGGAACAGGATAGAAAGCCCAGAGATAAACCCATGCACATATGGTCACCTTATCTTTGATAAAGGAGGCAAGAATATACAATGGAGAAAAGACAGCCTCTTCAATAAGTGGTGCTGGGAAAACTGGACAGCTACATGTAAAAGCATAAAATTAGAACACTCCCTAACACCACACACAAAAATAAACTCAAAGTGGATTAAAGACCTAAATATAAGGCCAGACACTATAAAGCTCTTAGAGGAAAACCTAGGCAGAACACCCTATGACATAAATCACAGCAAGATCCTTTTTGACCCACCTCCTAGAGAACTGGAAATAAAAACAAAAATAAACAAATGGGACCTAATGAAACTTAAAAGCTTTGGCACAGCAAGGAAACCATAAACAAGATAAAAACACAACCCTCAGAATGGGAGAAAATATTTGCAAATGAAGCAACTGACAAAAGATTAATCTCCAAAATATACAAGCAGCTCATGCAGCTCAATATGAAAAACAGAAACAATGCAATCCAAAAATGGGCAGAAGACCTAAATAGACATTTCTCCAAAGAAGATATACAGATTGCCAACAAGCACATGAAAGGATGCTCAACATCACTAATCTTTAGAGAAATGAAAATCCAAACTACAATAAGGTATCACCTCACACCAGTCAGAATGGCCATCATCAAAAAATCTAGAAACAATAAATGCTGGAGAGGGTGTGGAGAAAAGGGAACCCTCTTGCACTGTTGGTGGGAATGTAAATTGACAGAGCCACTATGGAGAACAGTATGGAGGTTCCTTAAAAACTAAAAATAGAGCTACCATATGACCCAGCAATCCTACTACTGGGCATATACCCTGAGAAAACCATAATTCAAAAAGAGTCATGTATCACAATGTTCACTGCAGCACTATTTACAACAGCCAGGACATGGAAGCTACCAAAGTGTCCACTGACAGATGAATGGATAAGGAAGATGTGGCACATATATACAATGGAATATTACTCAGCCATAAAAAGAAATGAAATGGAGGTATTTGTAGTGAGGTGGATGGACCTAGAGACTGTCATACAGAGTGAAGTAAGTCAGAAAGAGAAAAACAAATACCGTATGCTAACACATATATATGGAATCTAAGAAAACAAAAAAAAATGGTTCTGAAGAACCTAGGGGCAGGACAGGAATAAAAATGCAGACGTAGAGAATGGACTTGAGGACACGGGGAGGGGGAAGGGTAAGCTGGAACAAAGTGAGAGAGTAGCAGTGGCATATATACACTACCAAATGTAAAATAGATAGCTAGTGGGAAGCAGCCGCATAGCACAGGGAGATCAGCTCGGTGCTTTGTGACCACCTAGAGGGGTGGGATAGGGAGGGTGGGAGGGAGACATAAGAGAGAGGGGATATGGGGATATATGTACATGTATAGCTGAGTCACTTTGTTATACAGCAGAAACTAACACAACAATGCAAAGGAATTATACTCCAATAAAGACGTTAAAAAAAAAAAAAAGAAGCCATTGCCAGGAGGGAATCTAATGGAGGCCCAAAGAAAGGAGAGATACACCCCTGACCCAAAAGAAATATGAACACTATTTTAAACCACTTAAACACAGCATGATAAATTTGATCATTAGACTGTTATGAAATTCTATTGATTCATATATCATATACAAAATAAATAAAATATTTGTTGTTCTCCTAAGTAGTTAAGCAAGGAATGTCTGTTTAAAAATGTCATAATTTGGACTTCCCTAAATGTGTTGCTAAATGGTCGGATAATCGATGATATTGAAAAGCTTCAAATGCCTCATCCTTTTCTCAAACTGTGGACAAATTAAGCAAGATACTAAAAGCAACATCAGAATTACTCACATCTCTTGTGGAATCCTGCTTACTGCAGTACCGCAGGGAACGCCACGCTGCACCGAAAGGACGGCCCTCCAAGATGGAGGCATTTATACCCCCAAGCTGCTGCTTAGGATGCCCTGGGCCTATCAGCTCTCTCCTGAAATTGCCTTCAGCTGAAGAGCTGCCTCTCTCAAGGAAAACCTGCATCCAATGATGGTCAATAAGGAAGGATCAAGGCCTGGTTTGCTCACTCTCAACTTAGACCAACTTGGAAGGGCAGCATCAAAATCGCTATGAGATCGGCTGACACCTTCTAAGGACTTCATCGCAGCCTCAAGTCTCTCTCTGTCCAATCTTGCTGCCTTTCCTTTTCCACAGGTGTGGGTGCTGATTGACTGGCCTTTCTCATGCTAATTTCAGGGTCTGCGCTCCAGGGAATTTAACCAGCAACACCTGTCGATGTTCACCTAAAACTGCAGGTTTTTAAAATCTGGCTAGTTTGCATTCTACTTCACAGATATCCAAATTGTAGCTTGATGAAAAGCAGGATGAACACCTGAGAGAGAGAGAGTTTG
The DNA here is from genome assembly GCF_949987535.1 of Balaenoptera acutorostrata. Lineage (NCBI taxonomy): Eukaryota > Metazoa > Chordata > Mammalia > Artiodactyla > Balaenopteridae > Balaenoptera > Balaenoptera acutorostrata. The sequence goes on along the minus strand of NC_080084.1, from coordinate 37,301,027 downwards.
CAACATTTTCCAAGGCAGCTTTCTAAAGACACTTGCAAAACCATAGGCATGAAGGGGTAAAATTCTGAATTATTTCCAGATGCTGGCAATTAAGGATAGTGTGATTATTATCTTGGTACAAAGCCAAATTTCATTAACTTTAGGAGGTAAAGGAAAATTTCATGGAGATGTGGGGATAAGTTGAGAAATATTATTATTTTTGATAGCGCAGCAACTGGGCGAAAGCTATCATTTCTCAATGTCCCGATTTAATTATTCTGCAGAGGGGCTTCCCTGGTGGCGCAGTGGTTGAGAATCCGCCTGCCAATGCAGGGAACACGGGTTCGAGCCCCGGTCTGGGAAGATCCCACATGCCGCGGAGCAACTAAGCCCGTGCGCCTCAGCTACTGAGCCTGCGCTCTAGAGCCCGTGAGCCACAACTACTGAGCCCGCGAGTCATAACTACTGAAGCCCGCGCACCTAGAGCCCGTGCTCTGCAACAAGAGAAGCCACCGCAATGAGAGGCCCGCGCACCGCAACGAAGAGTAGCTCCCGCTCGCCCCAACTGGAGAAAGACCACGCGCATCAACGGAGACCCAATGTAGCCAAAAATACAAACATATATAAATAAATAAATAAAATTTAAAAAATAAATAAATAAAAAGGTCATAACTGGTAACTGTCTATACTATCCATATATTTCAAATTTAAACAAAATTCATGTTAATATTTTTGTATATTTTTTCCAATTTATGTAAGCTCTAATATGCAAATCTCAGTTTCAAAATAACACAGTAAGGGTTAACCATTCAGTTAGAAAATTTGAAGGAAGGATACCAGAGTGAAAATAAAGATAATTTTCCTCTTTCTTTTTTCTTAAAACACATATAATAAACAAGTATGGCTGTTTAAAAATAGTTTAAAAATTACTCCTCACATCTTACTGAAGTTAAGTACCACAGAAAGCAATTAAAGTATATATATGGAGTTTCAAAATTTCAAAAATTTTTAAATTTAACTTTTAATTAGATTAGCATAGTTTGGGCACAAATGCCTAGTTTACTAGTTCCAAGAATTTGGGATATCTGCCACCAAAAAGTAAAACTAACAAAGTTAAGCAGAAAAAACTAAAATGATGTTTCATGCCTTGTTTCAAACCTGGATATAAACAAAATACTTTATGTGTTAATCTACTTAAATATTTATTATTTTAACTATAAATAATAAATCTGTCATCTCAAAAATACGTATGCTCTTCATTCTTCACAGGAATAGGCAACGCATTCTATTTTCTAAATAATTTATTCTCTGTTAATCAGATAGAAATAAAGATAACCTCATATCCACTTTGTACTAAAAATAAATAGTACTTGATCTACACTTTGCAATATTCTTCATCAGCTTCAAGCGATAAATAGCTCAGGAAAGAAACATTATAATTTAATTTACTGCAATGTTTATTATGCAGATGGTTTTCATCACAAAGGTCTAAAATACTTTCATCTTCACAGAAAAATATAAAATGTCCTTTGAAATCAAACAGACCTTCCAAAGACATCAGTCAGTCTATTGTGAAAATATTACAGCTTTGTGACTTTGGCCCAAGAGATTTCTGTCAGTCTCCAATCTGCTATCACTATAGAATTACAGCTAGAGTACACTATCAATGCCTGCTGGGTCCTTTGGGAAACCAAGCTTTGCTGGTTGAACTTTACGGTTTAGTCCCACAGGCAGAAGAACAAAGCTTTGAAAAGCAGACAGGACACATTCTTCCTCTAAAATTCTAAAGAGACAAGATAGAATCTCTTTGCAACTGTTTGGTGTACTACAGATTAAATTGAATATTAAACAAATTTCTCTGGCCCATAATTAGTATTAGCTGCCTCTTTGTGTTTGCTTCAACTAATTACATTGTTTTAGAATTTCCAAAAGTAACTGTTCAATGTGCTCCTTTTTGCCTTATTGAGCAATTACCAGTTAACAGTGAATCCCCCTGTAAAGGTGCAGGTAAAAGGAATACAGCCTTTCCCTTCCTATTCTTAAAAGTATATCCCAAAAATCACTTCTTAAAGCTAAGTGTAATATTTCAAATTTGCTGCTTAAATATAGGAAAAACCGATAAAATTAATTTCTGTTTTATGTCTTTTTTACTATTATTTTACTATTATAGTTTCAAAGATAATGCAAATCTAGGCTTAGACACAGAATTACATGGGTGAGTCTAATGTACTTCTTTTTTCAAACAGTAGACATATACCTACATATTCTACTATTCCCTGGAAACACATTTTTTCATGGATCATAACACTTTTATTTTCTTCTGGATGTGGTTGGATACTACATATCCTGAATCCTGAGTGACAAGTTTTTTTTTTCCTACTACATTTACCCCTAGACTTAGCTCAGTCACTTAGAAAAGTCTGCCTGGAGGTATCCAAAAGCAGTTCCTTCGCATCAATGACTATAAATTACACTTGGTCCTCTGTATCCGCGGTTTCCACATCCGCAGATTCAACCAACCACAGATGGAATCAAATGACTACACATCATTTGCTAGGTGAAAGGAAATAGAATTGTTTTCTAGTAGCTAGTTAAACAAATCCAAAGAAATAGACCAATCAGCACACAATATTTTGTTTCTACCTAACTGAAATGTTTCTACCTAATCCTTTTCTATTACAATTAAATTATTAAAACTTATGCTCAAATGGATTTTTAAAATAAAATGTTTAGAATTAACAGAAAACATTGAGGAGAAAATTATCTGATTATTTGGAAATAGAAACAAATTAAGTTAATGTATACATAAACCATTTTCCTTTTAATTTATAACAGATTGAACAACTCTGTTCTATCTGAAATTACATCTTATGTTAATTTATTTTACAGCAAGAACTTTAATACTATGTGAAGAAATGCAAGAATTAAAGAGCCTAATATACAAACTGCTTCATAAAATTGAACATTTTTTTTCTTGCCTCATTCAAATACTCAGTAAAGTCAAAGGATGAAGGGACTTTATTGCTTATTTTCATATTTTATATTTAACAGTAACTAGTCCCTATAAGGCGTTGGGACTCAGAAGTTAAAAGTGCCCTTAGGGATTAAAGTTCTGCCACTTCAGCAAAAATATATTCAGAGAACGTAATGAGAGTCTTCAAAGGTGCAATAAGATGCTACATTTTCAGAGAACACCCAGTTTTGCCAGAGCCTTTGAAATATCAGGAGGCAATCAATTCTTCAGTCCCTTGAGAATCACTCACTGAGTAGTTTGAGATCTCTGAGGTTTGCTTGAGTTGGTTTTCCCCACCTGTAGACCTGCATAATGTGTTGATTGCAACTAACCAAGATCATATGTGTGTGTGTGTGTGTGTGTGTGTGTGTGTGTGTGTGTGTGTCTTACTTCAGCACACTAAGAACTGCTTGTAACATGTGGTGATCTTCCATGTGGTATGATTTTGTGTAGTGGCTCAAAGCCCTGTCTGAACAAGATATATTTCGAAATCAGACAAAATTGCTACTACTGCAGAAATAAGTTGTTTTGCAGTAAATCAATTCCAGAATAACTTTAAAATAACACATATTTTAATGTGTTCCGGCAGCACATTAGCAGAGATCAAGAGCAAAATAGGAGGTGAATAGTCCACACTGCACTCTCCAATTGGTAGCCACTGGCCAGTTTTGGCTATTGAGCACTTGAAATGCAGCAAGTACTGAAAAATGTAAAATATGCACCAGATTTTGAAGACACAGTATTTTTAAAAGTCTGTAAACTATCTCATATATTATGTACTAAAATCATCATATTTTGGATATACCGATTAAGTAATTAATCTTTTTCTTAACACTTTTTTAACACAGTTACTAGAAAATTTTAAATTACATATGCAGCTCACATGATATTTCTATTGGAAAGCAAGGTCTCTATACACATTTGAAAAGTTGATAAGAGTTTAGAGAGGAAAGGACATGGGTCAGGATAAGCACTTCAGAATGCTATCAAAGAAACAATAAACAAACATTGGTGGATGGTCATTCTGAAGCCATTTGAAGGCTTGTGCTTTGTTTTGTTTTTGTTATTTTGATAACATACTAACTAAAACAGCATGAGACAGAGGAAAAGTGCACACACTTCTGGGAAACTTTCAGAATACCCATCCTTGAGACCAGCACTCAGATTTTGATTAAAATGGTCTAGGATGGGACACGGAAGCTTTTTAAAATAACTCCCTGGGCGCTTCTACAATACAGGATTGTGAACCACTATTCACTAAAAGGTCAGAGGATTAATAAACTCATATCCAAGAGATTCACAGAAAGAGTGTGGAAGGTGGGCTTATAAGAAAGGAGGTTTGAGCCAGTTTTACCCAGGGCATAGGAACAAGGATGAGGTGTTTATCTGCTTCATCTCATAAGCCGGTTTTGATTCTCTGAATGCTGTGCTGTTGAGAAGGATGCAGAAGACGCATCAGAACTTGCAAGAATATAATTCTGATTGATTAGCAATGTCTTCTACGGGGAAACAGAGTGGGAAGTGGTGTGAAGTGTTCCAAGAATTTACCATCCAGGTCTACACATTCACTTATCTGATTTCCGACTATTTTTATGCTCATTAATGCCAGGTCTACACTGAAAGTAATTTATAATTGACCCACTCCCCTGATACCACCACGGGACCCTTGCACAGCTCTTCCTAGTTTCCTTTCCTCCCAATCTGCATAAGCAGGAACTTTTCATCTTTCTGTTGCCTCTAAATATCATCTCCTTAGCAAGTGCTTTTCTAATGAGCCAATGTAAAGTAGCCTCCCAGCCGTTTGGTTACTTTGCCTTAATTCAAGTGTGCACTTACTTATTTGTATAAAAAGTGTGCACTTATTGTATATAAGGTCTCCACAACCAAAGGTAACATTAAGGAGATACGGTAAATCTCCTTGTGGTTCACTGCTACGTGCCTAAAAAAGTACTGGCCCAGGGAAAACACTGAATAAAGATTTACTGTATCACTCAAAGAACAAATGAATAATACTATTTTAGGTAATATTGACTTTGGAGATGAATGTTGTATTTGGAAGGAAGGTAATTTACAAAAAAACCCACAAAATCTTAAATAATATATAGTTCGTGATTTATTTGGATTGCTCTAAAATGAATTAGACTTTCTGGTAAAGGAAAATCTTTAGAAGGTTTTCCTGATGTCAATCTCTAATTTATTGAGATCTTATGTGAGTATATTTACAGGCAAACTGTAATGATTTGAGGTGCTGATTTTTACTTCTGGGGTCATAGGCCTTCTAATATTTATTTCTAAAGGCTTGACTTTGAACTACTTCACTTATGATAAAGAAACTTTATCAGGGAGTGTGCTAAGGCTATAAAAAGACAAAATCCAAATTTGTCATTTTTACATCTTCTTAGAAATACAAATAAAATCTAATGAGAGATAATCATGAAACTGGATAGAATCAGAAATGTTATATTACCTCATTACCACCACTGTCCAGTACAATTTCAGTTATTTCAATTACAAATTATTAAATCCTGAATTCTTTCTAAATCCTGGAAGCCTTTTGAATATTGTAAGAAATTGTAAGTCACATACAAAATATTACTTTCGATGAGTAACCAGAAAATGCACTGAACTATGATTTGGACTTAACACAGCCCATTTCCAAATGTTTTGTTCATCTTTAAAAATATTATCTAGCTTCATTAAAATATTCACATAAAAATCTCCATGGACAAAACTTTTATCTTTTACCTTCTGTACAAATAAGAAAGTGAAGAAGAAAAATGTCCCTAGTCACAAAATGGATCATGCTAATAGAGTTATGAATGAATCCTTTTAAGACTTTATTCCTCTGTCTTCACGGAACCGCGACACTGAAAATGGATGAGGTACACACTGAAAGACACTGACAGGAGCTGAACAGGAGACGAGTGAAAGTTTGGGGAACTTTTTAGACTGATCCAGCAGCGCAAGGAAACAACTGCTGTGACAAAACGCTTCTGAATGTTCAAAAAATATTTGGAGACCGCAGGGAAACATTTGCAGGGCACAATATTAAATATGATTATAGATATTAAAAGAACATTTATATATTTTGCCAAGCAATATACGCAAACAAGTCTTCAAGGGAAGTGCAGCCAATGCAAAGGCTCTTGGGTTACACTGTGAACTTCTACATGGATTTTTTACATTGACGTGAGCTTCCCTATTTGCTGGACCCTGAGTCTAATCTCATAATTGTACACTTTATTCCTTTATTAACTCTTTAGTATAGGCCAAGATGCTTAAAATCATACCTCAAATTCCTTATTACGTGGTCTTTCAGCTTCACTTATGCCATCAGGCTGTCTCACTTTCCCAAAGGAAGGTGTTTTAAAGTCATAAAACATTTATTATTGCTGGTAAATAATCCTTCCTAGAAATAAACAGAGTAGTATTATCTCACAGATTAATAATCCTTATGGGACAAAAACCATAGTAGCACTGTCACCCACAGTCTGCCTGAATTTAATTGCAAAAGAAGAAAGGGCGAGACTAGAAAAAGAATAAAAATCCAAAAGAATCTCCACCTAAAAGCAGTAACTTAGAAATAAGTACTAAAAAACACTGACATACGCCGTATTTTCTACTCACAGAACCCTCCATAGAGAATGAAAACCAAATAAATGTCCTCCCGTGATGGAAAGAGCTAGTGTCCTCCCATCTAAACAATTAAGGGGTGAAACAGTTAATACTGAGGTACCAATCACATGTTTTATCTCTCCGAGTAACATTTTTATAAAGGAGAATTATAGAATTATGGGGTAATAAAATGATTCTGTAAAAAGAAAAAGATAAAAATCCAATAACAGACTTCAACATTTACATCAATCCCGATTCTGTAAGTGAACTAACATTACTGCCCGCCTTTAAGGTCACCTGCCTTATCTATCTTGGTTCTGTAGGTTTTTACGTGAGTAATAAGTAAGTGATTCATGGCCTTGTTGGATTTCAACCACAGAGAGGAAAGTATCCAAGAGAATGTCCCACAATAAAGCACCTTAATGTGATCATCAAACTACTAGATAAGATAGATGAAGTGATTACTGACTATGAGAAGCTTTCAATTCAGTAGAGAATGACTTTGGATAAGAGGCCTCCAGAGTTACAGAGAGGTTATGTTTTGGCTCTTTAAATAAATAGTGAGGAAAAATGACACGGAGCATATTACAGTATAGAGAGCATAAGTGAGCAAACAGGACTGTTCCATTTTTACCAAAACAAATTTCGAATGCTTTTATTTTTAAATTAATTTAAGGTCAAAGAGGTGATATTATAAACATACGTACGTACACAGACACACACACACACAGTTCTGTCAAGTAGAATTAGAAGGAAATACCCAAATTTCTTATATAAACTACTTCAAATCTATCAAAAGTTGCAGGTTAAAAGGGTTTACTCACAAAATGCCAAAATACATTTGAATGAAATATATTATCAATGAAAAAGATCTATTTTTTCACACTATAAAAGTTTTAAAGATAATTTTCTGTAATATATCTTAACACTGTATCATGGAGATCGTATCTAGTGCGCTATTTCTCTAAGACAATAAAACTGATAAGTTCAAGGTTTCTTCTTCACAGAAAAACCTAGCTTAAACAAAATTATACTGTAATTTTAATAGACAAAATTGGCAGACTCTCTGTTACACTTCCGTTAGTAAATGACACTCAGGCCAACCTGAAAAGTGTTTTCTCCATAACAGGATTTACCTGGCTCTTTTTCACTCCTACACACCTCACCTGATGCTGAAGGATTTGGGGTTTTAGATTTTCCTTCACCCTGAACCTCCTGTCTCTCTGAGAAGGAAAACCATAAATTGTATCCCTAACCTTCTGAGATTGAGAACCTCAGTTCTCATTTAGAAAATGAGGAGGGCTGGAATAAACAGCCTCTAAATCCCTTCTATTTCTGAAATTTTACCAAGAAAGTCAAGAGAATTTGAATAAGCAGGTATTACCAAAACCAATGTCCACCATCTTCTACTTTTCACCTTTTCAACCAGTCTCAGAGCCTATTTGTTTCTTTGAATTGATTAATACCCTTCCTCCTAAGATGCACATATCATGGTATAGAAACAAGTTGGGTTTCAGAATTAAACAGATTTTCCTTTCAATCATGTCTTGACTGCTTACTAACTGGGACCCCTTGATGATAACTTTATACTCTTCGTGTCTTAATTTTTGCCATCTAAAATGATGATAATAATGCAGGTTACAGTAAAAAAAAAAAAGATGATGTGGTATAGTTCAAAGATGAAAAAAAGAAAAACCTATATAGGCAGTTTCTGTGGTTGACCCATAGTCGGGATGCAAATTAAATATTTAACTGAATGAGCATTGACTCTCTCAAGGTTATTTTCTTCTAACCAGGACACTGCTTTCAAAATGAGTATCTTTCTAGAGGTAAAATTTTAAGTAATAAACACTGACATATGTAAAAGCTATTTTTTCACCAGGTAAGTTCCTTCAAATGTTTCACATCACTTAGTTTTCCTTTTCATAACACTAAATGTGGTTGTCCCACACTCTCTGGGACTATTAGAGTCCTGTTTTCTGTAGTTTCCACATCTAACGAATCCTTCCAGTAATTAGGCATATTCTTGATAATATATACCTCTTGAAAAGCACAGTCACAGGGGAAAATTAAAATTAACTGAGAATGATGGCCATAACAGCAAAATAACATTTAATGAAAACAAGTTATTCATTGGCTACCTGAGACCACAATCAAGAGATATTATTTCCCCAAGGCAGAATCTTGAAGAGTCTTGGAGAAAAAAAAAAAAAAGGTATAGCTAATTGAAGGGGGAAAACGTCTTAAGTTAAATATATATGTATCTCTAAAACTAGGTATCATGATGTAATTTCCTCTGGACAATGGTATATCTTTCTGTACAATCACTCCAGATCAACAGACGTTCATAGCAAACACTCTCAGGGGAAGAAAAGCTTTGCAATTACAGTCTTGATATTTATCTTCTTCCTAAAAGAAATACGACGCATGTGATATGGCTTAAATTAAGTACAGTAAGTTGCTTCAAAGCATGCTCATTACATTATGCTCAGTGTACTTTTTTAAAAAAACACAGATCCATATACGTCCTCCTCCAGGAAGAAAAACAGATTTAGAATCCTATACTAAACTCTCCCTAGCCTTAAAGATATTACCATATTGGGGACCGCTAAAATCATATCTGTAAATAATTTTATACAAGTTGCAGACTGTAAGTTTCATTTTGTGTGTAACATTTCCATTGGTCCATTCCACATTTACAAATGACAACCACCTTTAACTTCTTTCTTACACCACATATTACAAAAAGCAGCATCTCTCGGCAATATACAGTAGGAACTTTTTTTCCTTATAACATGCAATTCTGATTTAATTTAAAAGCAAAGAACAAAGAACGGCTCACAATCTAATTATCTTGAGCACCTAAATGCTTCCGACTGTGATTGTACACCATGTAAGGCATTTAGCACTTGGGATATGAAGGAGAATAAATATAGAGATTTCTCTAAATCGTGTTTCCCCAAATCTGATGCATAAACCACCTGCATCAGATTCATGAAGGATGCTTGTTTAAAAGGCTGATGTATGGCCCCCACTTAAAAACCCCTGGGTCAGAATCTCTGGCCATGGATCTCAGATGTCTGCATTTTAAACAAGCTGCTTGGGTGAATGTCCCCTTATAGAAAAAAACATCTCACATCGCGTTAATCCAGAAGTGTACGGTAACCTCACAGCACCATAAAACTTCTCACCGTAGGACCAAGGCCCTTTGCGACAGTCTCTTTCCTCTACAGCCTTCCCTAGCCCTCAGTGCAACACGAACCAATGATGCCAAATCACGTACGTTCTGCACGTCCAGCTGCATATGCTTGGACCACACTGGCCTGATTGCTTCGCCAACCTGAATTCTGATTAATCTGAAGCCTAGAAGATACCGTGCACCACCGCCTTTGCTGACAGTGCCCACAGCCTGTCCTCACACTCACCCCAGTCGGGTAGAATGCTCACTCATGTGGCTGTTTGGTTACCATCTTTACTTACACATAAATCACATACCATAAAATTCACCCATTTAAAGGGACACCATATAGGTTTAGAAGATTTTCATCAGCCCAGAAAGAAACACCGTGCCCATTAGCAATCGCCCCGCGTTCACTGCTCCCTCTACCCTGCTCTAGGCAACCAGTAATCGACTTTCTCCTGTGCCTATGCTGGACATTTCTTACAAATGCCAGCTGCACGTGCTTCCACCATATACTACCGACTGCATCCTATTTATTTATCCATCTGCCTTTCTGACCAGACTTACAGAGGCTCAGTTTCCAGGATCTGGCACTGAGCGTGGCTCAGGAGGAATAATCAGTACATGCTGGATTAATTAATAAATATCCCTCTTTGCCTCTTGTCACAGGCAAGGAGGGGCAGAATTTGGATGCACTGTCACCACTTAGATGGAAAAGACTGGGCTATCACTGAACTGGGGCTGCGGAGTTAGGTTCAGACAGAAGGGAAGGAGTTTGACAAACCCAAAGGCCAGCATTAAATACTTTCTAAAGTTACAGTGACCTATTAAATCAGGCATCTGTAGTCTCTGAGATGAGAACAGCAGTCCATGAGGTTTTCCATGATATATCAATACAACAACCACGGCTACTAGATCTTGGAGAGACAGCACATCTTTTACTGTCCTTTACATCCTTTTTGACTCTCTCCCAGCTCCTGTGTACTCTCTCTTGGTCCAGGGGTCCAGCATCAAGAGGTTGTCCAAAGCCTTCCTCCACCAAGGTATCCTTAATTTGAAAAGTAATATTCCTTTCCTTTGGTCTTAATCAAAATTGCTTTCGCCTGAGAGCTATTCACATCACACTGGTGTGCTTCGGAACACAGTAACTGATGGACAGAACTGGTTAAAAGATTAGGCAAAATACCAGTCATTGAGAAAAAAATTATAATCCATGCTCTGGAAGAATCTCCAAAAAGAAGTACATAAAAAAGAAATAATTAAATCACCCAAAATGCCCTGGGGAAGGGGTGGGTGGGTAGTGGATTTCACCGTTAACATTTTTCTGAACATCCTTTAAGGCAGAGCTCTCTGAGGACAAAGCCACATACGCAGATACACATATGTGTAAAAATATTTACACTTTGCAATATGCTGTGCAGAGTTTTCTATTTCAGTAAATGTAAATCTACAGCATCCGCTGATGGCTGCATAGCATTTCACAGTTGAATGTAAGATGATTCATGTAAATAATCCTTTACTCCTCGACATCTAGGTTATTTTCCTATTTTCCCCCCAGGTACTATAAAAAATGCTAAGAAGAATATATATGTATATATATATATATATATATATATATATATATATATATATATGGGAACAATTAGTTGGTTATCTCATTGAAATACATTTCTATAAAGACAATTTCTGTAGCATAGTATATCAGTGCTTATGCTTGATCAATGTTGGAAAAGTGCCCTGCAGAAAGACTGTACCTTTATACTCCATCAACAGTGTGTTCATGTCTGTTTCCCTACACTCCAGCCAAGGCTGCATTTTCATAATATTTTTAGTATTTAACAATAGGCAAGAAGCAAAACTTGGCCTTTTGACACTGCCATGTCAAACTGTAAAATCAGCGTTTTATTAACCTTCATTACAAGTGATGACTGCAGAAAAGTCTCTGGTGCTTTTAGCATCCTTGACCCTGTCTCCGCCTCCAACCTATATCCGTGGTCTGTCCTGTCTCCAACCTACAGCCTTCCCCAAATCCATATGCCACCCTTGTTCTTAACACTGGGGTCAAGGAGGCTATGGAAAACACACATTCCCTAATATTCAAAAGGACAGAAATATAGTGCTCAATTTTTTAAGGACCCACCAAAATAGAAATACAAGATTCGTATTTCATGTGCATTTCTTCAATTACTAGTGAACATATTTTTATTGATCTTTTGTATGTCTTTTCTGAAGTCCAGTATCTATTTGCCTAGAAGGATATTTACCTTGGGTTATTAATATAGGTTTTTTTCCACTCATGTAAAATGCCTTTGTTATCACATTAAGATTCCATACATTCACAGGTACAGTTTTTTCACACTCTCTACTCTTTCCACTATCATACTATTTCAAATTGTATAATTTTATAATGCATCGTAATATCTACCGGGGCATAACCCCTCCTCCAATGCTGCCTGGGAGTCCTTCACTTGCTTTACATCTTTTTTTAAGAGGTACTTTAAAACCACTTGACAAATTTTTAAAATCCTAGTAGGATTCGGCTTGATTTTACATTGAATGCACAGATTAGTTTTTATAGACTGCCTATCTTTACTGTTTTATACTTCTTAGGAGTAGCAGCAGAGGTATTAGGAGAAATAATAGGAAAAATAGCAAATGGTAATTAAAAGATTGCTATGTGTAAGATAATCTTCCAAACACGTGACATCATTATCTCTTTTATCCATCACAGCTCTGTGAAGGGGATATGTTTATTGCCGTTTTGTGGATGGGAAAACTGAGGTACAGAAATTGTAGGTAACTTATCCATGGTCAAGTACCCAGTGAACACTGGGGTCAATTCCGCACCCAAGCATTTTGAAAAGGGAGCTCCCACAGTGACAGCTATGCAATTTAGGTAAATCCCTTCATTCCAGTGTTACTGTTTTTTTATAGCTTTAAAATTTTCTTTACCTGAACTTTGTACATGTCTTGTTGAATTTATATCCATATATTTTATGTTATTAGCTGCAGTTTTTAATTATGACATTTCCTTGGTACATTTCCAAAAAAAAAACTTTTGGCATTACAAATATTATCATTTATTCTTTAAATGGACAATTTATTCAATGTATTGTTTCTAATTATATAATATATACATATATATATTCTTTTCCATTATTATAGGTTATGACAAAATATTGAATAGAGTCCTGTGTGCTATACAGTAGGTCCTAATTGCAGCCACTATGGAGAACAGTATGGAAGTTCCTTAAAAAACTAAAAATAGAGTTACCATAAGATCCAGCAATCCAACCCCTGGGCATATATTCAGAAAAGACAAAAGCTCCCCTTCAGATTTCTAATTAAATAATTCATTTTCTATTATTTTTTAATTTAGTAACAAATTATTTAAGATATTAAGCTCCTTTTCATTACAGTTTTGTCTCCACCCACAGATTTTGTATGTAGCAGTATTTTTTACTGTTATTTCCTAAGTTGTCCGCAATTATAGTTTTAGTTTCTTAATTTTGGGTTAGTTATTTCTAAATTTGTTGCCTTATTTTTAAAACAGAGAATCATCTATGACTTCCAGTTTTTCATAATTTACCACTGTCTTTTTTTTTCCCACACGTGTGTGTGGTGGGGGGGGCCAAGTATATGGCAGCATAAGTGGGATATACAGCTTGCCTGACAAGGAACTTTCGTTTATTTGCTTGTGTAGCACAAAGTTTGCTACTCATCTCTCCAGTGATCTTATCAATTATATCAATAAAACCAACCTTGACACAATTTAATTCTTATGCATTAATCTTTCATAAACTAAAGTGTGCTAAACTCGATTACTCTTTGTGTTTTCCACTTTTTCCTTGTGAATTTAGTAGTTTTGTGTTACTTATTTTAATTCTATGTCGTAAATTAAGTTATAATATGTGATATCAGAGGGAGGCAGATATTTTTGTTGTGGTTTTGGTGGAGGATTTCAGAGCATAATCAAAAACTCTTCTCCGTCTCCAATTACTTTCCAAAAACAGTACATAAAATTATATGGTTTACAGCCACCTACAAACTACACCCAAGAAAATAATAAAAATAAAATGATTAAAACTGGCAAAGAGAGCAATGAATACTTTAAACTATAAATCACATCAAGGGAAGTTCAGGATGTGTCCTGAATTAACATGCACATTTTACTATCATAGTATCCTTGAGCTCTGCATCGTTGAGTGACAAATAAGTCAGCATATAGCAAATTGAGTTCTCATATTATTTAAACATGAAGAGTCTAAGAAATTATTTATATTTAATTTTCTCTTTTTACAGTGCTATGATTTTGAAATAAAGAGACTGTACTACTGTACTCTATACAGTACTGTACAGTAAAGCACACAAAAGCACAACCACTTACAGAGGATGCCCGCATGGGACAATGTACGCCAGACACGTGAACTAACTTACACGATTGGACACGTGAACGCACGTTCGCAACTTGAAAGTTCGTGTATAGGGGACTTACTGTAGTTATTTAAATTTAAATTAATTAAAATCAAATACATTCCCTGTCCTCACCTTGTGTCTAGCAGTCACCCTTTAGGACAGCACAGGTGGAAAACACTCTCATTACCACAGAACGTTCTTTTGGACAGCACTGGAGGCAGATATTTTTCTTCCCAGGCATAATGAAAACAATTCTCATTATTTTTCTTTTCAGATAGGACAATTAAAATTCTAAGAAAATAAAGAGCATATTTATATTCAGAATATTAGTAACTGACAAACCAGAGACTTTACCTCAGTTCTATGTGACTGCTGAACCACTGTTTTTTTCTACTTACTATGTAGAACTGATTGAAGAAAAGAAACCCTTAACATCAGGAATGGCTGAGGGAAGCCCCTGCCCATGCAAGTCATGGCCTCAAAAATGCCACTAGAGATGCCATATTGGCGCAACTTGCCCTGCGGACATTTATCCTTGTCCCTCCTGGATTCCCAGTCTCATGCTAGATTCCCTGAATTCTGTTCAGGGTTCTAACTAGTATGTAAATTCTCGAATTAAATTCATCTCGTGTCTCAGATGTCTACATTGTACTTCTTATCTCTGGCAAAGACTTGGCAATCCTGCCAACCATTGTATTTCTATTTCATACCACTTATAGGGACAATTTCTGGAGATGGCAGTCTAAATGGCCTGTCCAAAATTAACCCTTTAAGTTCTACCAAAGTTGCCTTTTTTTTACTGTTGTGGATTGAATAGGGTCCCCCCAAAAGATACGCCCAACTCCTATTCCCCAGTACCTACAAATGTGACCTTACTTGGAAAAAGAATTTGCGCAGATGCAATTAAGTTAAGGGTCTGGAAACGAGATCGTCCTGGATTTAGGGTGAGCACCAAATCCAGTGACTGGTGTCCTAATAAGAGGAAGGAGAGAGAGGGTGGACACCCACAGCCACAGAGGAGGAAACCCAAGGGGGAAGGCACCTCAAGATGGAGGCCGAGATGGGAGAGATGCATCTACAAACCAAGGAACAGCAGGGATCTCTGGCCACGTCAGATGCTAGGAGACAGGCATGACACTGAGTCTCACCGAGAGCCTCCAGGAAGAAGTCACCACTGACAACTTCTTGATTTCAGACTTCTGGCCTCTACAACCGTGAGAGCACAGATTTCGGCTCTTTTACACCACCAGTTGGCGGCAATTTGTCATGGCAGCCCTAGGAAACTAAGAAAGCCACCATCCACGTCAGTATTTCTTTTCAGGGCCTTAATCTCCTTCAAAGCAGTGACTGTTCTTTCCACATCTCCCAAAGGGGTAATCAAGAATTTCTGGTGGGGCTCCCCTGGTGGCGCAGTGGTTGAGAATCCGCCTGCCAATGCAGGGGACACGGGTTCGAGCCCTGGTCTGGGAAGATCCCACATGCCGCGGAGCAATTAGGCCCGTGAGCCACAACTACTGAGCCTGCACTCTAGAGCCCACATGCCACAACTACTGAGCCTGCGCGTCTGGAGCCTGTGCTCCGCAACGAGAGAGGCCGCGATAGTGAGAGGCCCGCGCACCACGATGAAGAGTGGCCCCCTCTTGCCACAACTAGAGAAAGCCCTCGCACAGAAACGAAGACCCAACACAGCCATAAAATTAATTAATTAATTAATTAAAAATTAAAAAAAAAAAAAGAATTTCCGGCGATTGTCTTCCCAATTAACTATAATAAGGAGGCAAAATCTGGGCGAACACCTGAAGAAAAATGTCAAAGATACAAGAATGTTAGGTTATGGGAAAATTACTTTGCCTTTTAAAATGTTGGTTGACTGGCTGGATCTAGAGCAAGCTGCCTCTTTCACAGTGTTGAACAGGCTCTGAGGCAATATAAGCCTAAGGAGACTTAATGACAAGACGTGCGGACATGTCCTGTTGATCAAACAATGCTAGAGAAGCAAAAGAAGCTTAACGTTACTGACAAAAGAATGGTTCCTTTAATAATGACATCTCCTTAATGATATGCAAATGAATTATTATGCTGCCTGAGGACGAGAAAAAAGAGCCAGCATGTAAAAATTTACATTTTCTTATTGATCTTATTGATGATCTTTTCTTGTATTTCTCTAGCATCTGCAAGAATTAATTTTAACAACTTTCCATATCATGAATCTTTGTATAGCCACTGCATTCTTTAAACTATACAGAAAGACTCAAACTCTAACACTATCTTTTCATTTGCCCCAAATCCTTAATTCTGTGAACTGTATTTGGGTTCCTCCTAAAGTCTGGCCATAAGAAGCATTTCTCAGTTATTCTCAAGACCATATTCACCTAGGCACTTACTAAAAACGGATGATCACACTAAGAACAGAAAGCTGTGGGTGAGACGCCTGGAGGGACGTGAACTCTCAGACATGGGGAGTGAGTGAGGTGACCTCAGCATTCAGGAAAGGAGAGAACATGGGTGACCAAAAGAACAGGAAGGAGAGAGTGACCCGTCTTCTGGCAGAGGAGAGAAGGTTTGGATCAGACAGGTGCTGGGCTTTAGAACAAAGGAGCTAACGGCCCAGAGACAAAAGTTCTCCTTAGTAAAAGGTTTAAAGGCTTACACAGGAAAAAGAAACTCATGTGCATTTAGGTATAAATAATTGCAAGAGCAATACATGATTTTATATTAGGGGAATGAGAAATAAAAAATACATTCAGTTCCAGAAAAACAACCAGGGAGATTAAAGGAAAATTCTGTATATAATTGTAATTTTGAAGAATCAGGTTTCTTCAGCTTCTTCTGGGAAGAACACACATAATGCATTTGAGGTTAAGAGGAAAATGGTTAGAAGGCATTCAGGCCTTGCCCATTTAATTTACAAGGTAACCTGTTATCATTTGTGTTGATTTTTCTTCACATGAAGTAGTCTGTAAAAGGCAGTGGACTCAAAGGGAATGGCCCTTATGATCACTTTAGCCTATTTGGAATTTATGTGATCTTACAGCCTCTAGAGTTCTCTAGTTAAGAAAGACTATGTATTCAGGTAAAGAAAAAAAAAAAAAACCCTACTGGAAACAAGAGCAAAAGAACAGCAGCAAAACTGACTACAGGCTAATCATGAATGTCCTACGAGCCTAGAATTCTCCATCATCTACTCTTCCCCTATTACCTGAAACTTCTACACACATTAGGAAACTTTCCACTGCTTGCCGACTCTGTAAGAAAACAGCAGACAATCAGAGTTATTACTCCATGACTGACTGGAAATTTGTCTGCTGCTGAATGTTTGTCCTTTATTGTCTATCTCCATCAAAGGTCTTTATACAACTAATTTAAAGTATACACTTTTTAACGTGCTGTTTGATTGCTGTTAATTAGAATATACTAATCGTTCGCTCCTGTTGTATATTTTACAATTTGATCTAGGATAGGGTATATCCTGGAAGCTCTGCTATAAAGAACCAAACTCATGATGGCAGGGATCAAAGACCTTTTAAACGGGGTTAAGATTATGATTCCTGCTCGTCTCCATCTCCTGTGCTTGGAGACTTGGCATGGTAACTAGTAAAAACTGATTTGTGTTAAGTGCCCATTGTTTGAGAGGCTATGTGCACTTGCATTCACTCCTACATATGCATGTACACACACACACACACATTTTGATCAAAGGACAAAGTGTAAAATAGCAGGACTCAGGGACCACTAATATCTTCTATGATCACAAAAAGATATTTCCCACATATAACCTCAAATATATTTGTAAATTACATTGACTAAATATTTGTACGTATCTTTTAAAAGCAAAACCTCTGTAGAGACAGCATGTCTCACAGATCAGGAGGAAGACAAGCACTGAAAGAGGAAACATTATTTTTGAGAATATGGCCCTACATAATCAGGTTCAGGCAGGGCGCTAAAGTCACTGGACTTCAGGCAACAAACAAGGGCAAATCTACTTCAAAAGTTCATTTAACAGGCAAGTATTAAGTACTTCTAAAACTTATTTAATCTAGAGAAGCATAATGAAAGCATTTTTTTTCTGGATACTTACAGTGATTGGGAACAAATATTTTAAAAATTAAGTGACAAAATGGTGACAAATATGTACATATCTTTAAACTTATTTATATAAGTTAGAAGTATACTTGAATATTAGCCTTTAATATACATTAACAGAATCAGTGCAAAGAATTAATATATAATGTGTGTACATACACACATGCACACATTATTTCCACAGAAAAAATTAGAGAAAATGATATCAGGAATTAATTGTAAATATACATGCTATCTATGTGCCTATATTCCAAAATATTATACAGTCAGCTGTGAAAATGTTTACCCAAGGAAAGCTAAAAGAATATTAAGTTGCAGGCTAATTTGTGCTTCACTCCAAATAATTGGCTCTATTATTAAATATTACTATAAGTAACTGACAAAAAAAATTCTTGCAACCTTGCAGCTGGCAATAAGCGAGTTAACACTGATAAGCTGTGGAAATACAGCAACTTGTTTTCATTCCTACACACTATTTAATTTTTTTCCAAAATCAGAAGTAGAGTTAGAATAATAAAATGTCAGTGTAGACAATATTCTCTTAAGCATTGTTACAAACTCCTAGGTTTATAAGTCAGGAAGTTGGTACTAAGAGATATTCAATAACCCACACAAGATGACACACATTTAAATGAAATCAAATCTCAGACTCTGGCAGGATTCGTTGTTATGTCTATGATAATAAAATATCAAAATTAATTTTTTTCAAGCAATAATTCACTTAAGAGTCAACCAAAACAGTACAGCGGTTCCAATTATTTAAGAACATGCTTTTATGAAAGCTACTGCATTATGTTAATTATATTAAAATTCAAAAACATTCAGGCATACCCTCTGACATAATTTCACATTTGAGAATTTATCTTAAATAAATGCTTTTGGATGGCAACAAAGATATAAACCACAATTAAACCCTTCATTTAGCTTCTTTTAATCTTATGAAAATGTAAAACACAACAACTACCAAAATATCCAACCATATGAGACTGGTAAGTAATTTCTTTTAAATCCATACAATGAAACAATAAGCAGCCACTGAATTGGTGCTGTGGTAGGAAGATATTTAATGACATAGATATTTTTAATTTAAAAAGTGTATGTAGGATGCTATGATAAGTATCAAGTTGGCCAAAAATTAGTTCCGGTTTTTCCATAACATCTTACAGAGGAGACCCGAAAAAATTTTTTGGCCAACCCAATATGTGATAATAAACAAAATATATCATACATACACATATCACAATATCATTCAAACTTAGCTTATACAGTTGTGTATTCTGTATTGTATTTTGCATTTCTCTTTTGTATTTTATTGCATTATTACACTTAAGAACTTTTTCTTATGTCGGGAAAGGAATACTGAAACTGTAGTTTAATCATAATCATATAAGGAAATACTGAACAGTGGTTATAATAAACAAACAAGTTCGAAATACGTGAATAAAGAAAAATCTCAACAATATAAAGGTGAGTAAAAAAGCAAATTGTAAAAACCTGCATACGGTAAACACAATGAATTTTGAGAAGCGACTGCTCTTTTAAATTAATCTTTAAAATTTAAAAATATTACTAAGGCTATATTTTAAATCTTGAATTTTGGTTTTTGAGTGTAAATAATTAAATGCCCCAATAAATGTCACAATAGGAATATTGCTGTTGGAAGTATTTTCATTCCATAATGTTGTTATTTCTCCCAACTCTCTTCTTTTTTTGTTCCCTGAGTAATTTTAGTTTTCCTTATTTTCATGTTATTTTAATAAAAAGGTGGGTAGGGTGGGGGGGTTCCTTATTCTCCATGTTAATCTTTGCAGCCTTTGAAAGAAAAGTTCTCACTGATGACATGATGAGGGCTCTTCTCAGTGGTGCCTGACGGACAGCCCTTGGTGGTGACACTGCTTTGGTCAACTTGGTCTTGCAGTTTTGGTCACTGCATGTGTCAGTGTCTAATCATATTTGAGGATGGTTCTCACACTGGCAGCACTCACAAGGGTATGAAACGTAGAGCTCAACATGCCGATTCAGTAATTTATAATAGAAATACAACAGTTCCCAGCCTTGATTGTGCGAGAGCCCCCCAAACACCTTCTTGCCCTAAACAAAACGCACAGGAATAGACAGATTATCTGAAGGTTGTTTGGCAAGCACTGAAAGAGCATATGTTATTTTATTTATATGTTATTTTATTTATGGGACATGTTACTAATGCCATCAGCCCAAGCCAGCCTGCTGCGTCAAACATTCAGAAAGCTAGCGGCCACCTTCTTCCCAGGGTGGCAGCAAGATGAAAATTCCCAAATTGCCTTTGGGATTCTGAATTTGTTTGCCAGAATCTTTCTGATACACGTTAGAAACATTTGTCTCTTAGATATTGTTAACCCTGTCAATAAGATTACAGAGGCTGCCTTGGGGGTAGATTCTATTCTTTTTGGTAGAGGTTCTTTTTGTGTAGATTTGGTCTCATATGATGAGGTATCTTCTGACCATTATTGCATAACTGTTTATTTGAAATCTTAAGAGTCTTCTGAGGTATCTTTCTCTTACTTTTGCCTACAAGGACACTTTTTTCTGGATTTTATATTACCAACACTAATAAAAGGTTTTAAGCATTATCCATATTTTAAACAAGAATAAAAGTCTTTTGACATTGTTCAATGGAAAATATTTTTAAATAAAACTTTCAACATGATTGGCTAAGCATGGGAAATAACATTTAAATGGATATATCATATGTAATCCTCTAAGTGATATTATGTAACTAGCAAAACCACTGTCCCTTGACGTTACTACCCTTGAGTTTGCCACACAATTTAAATATGAGCTCTCCATAACTTCACTGGAGTTATGATAGGCTGATTTAGGGAAATAGGAAGTGTTGGAAATACTTAATTTTTACAGTGGTTACTCATAAGTTGATTCTCAATAAAATTAACTAAAAGGAAATGACCAAACTCCAAAAATAGGAAAAAGCAAAGAATTTTATCATCATGTAATTAATTATATTTTTAATCTAGATTTTTCACAAATCACCATGTCCATTTAAATATTAAACAGAGAATTAGGCAGATGATCTTATTTATATACAATCAATATCAAAACTGATGAGGGTGAATTCTGTTTCAATAATACTCTGTAAACTCAAATTTCTTTTTGTTGTTTTCTTCCTCTCAAAAGAATGATCATTATGATAATGTGTTTCATCTGCACTATTGGTACATGCACACTTTTATATAAATGTATCCAAAAAAAGGTTATTTATTTTTAAGTACTGTAACTTCAAATTTTAAAACTAACTTGGAAACTATTAACATTGTAGAAAACAATATTGGTTGAAATGCACAAAATTTTTAAAACATTAAAATTATGAATGATCTTATGTAAATATTATTAGCATGAAAATTTGGACACAAATCTTACCAAATCAGTACCAGGAAATTGAAAACTCAATAATTAACACTGTTTTCTGCATTTAACTATTTCAAGGTTATTTTCCCTCAAAATTCATAAAATCAAATGTGATTTCTTTTATATATATATATATAATTTAGATTAGGTCATCACTCAAACTTCTCATTTAACTGAAACTTATTTTTAAATATGTATGCTAACCATTAAATTGTTTTCTTTTTTGTTCAAATTAATTACTGTTAACTGTTGAAAAGGCAAAATCTTAAAAAGTATAATATACTCCACAAACATCAATAAGAGATATTTTATTTAAAATCTTATTATGAAATTTGTAAAAGATAAAGTCTATAAACACAACGGAAATATCACTGACCATAATTATATTAAAAGTAATAAAGTTTTAATTTTGATCCCACAGTTACCAATAAAATTTTGAAGAACTGAGAAGCAAACGATTTACACAAATAAATTTAGCAACAATATATTTTAAGGCTAATAATACTTTTCATTATTTTAATGTATTTTTAATCAAAGTAAAATAAAGTTGGCAATAACTAAAATATTATCAAATTATTTGAATTTAATAAACAAAATATTAAGTTGTATGGAAAAGTATTGTGAAAAGTGTGAATAAGGAACCTCTGAGTGATATAAACAGATCTTGGATCTGTATTTTAGGAAAGACCTACAGTATAGGTAATGATATATACAAAATAAAAATTTAGTGTTTCTATACTCAATATCTATATGTATCACACATAAGAAGGCAAGGTATTTTTACTGTATTTAATATGTTCCTAAAACAAACTTACTTTACATAAGGAATCTTTACATACCACATCAAATTAAAATTAAATAGCAACTTTATAAGACAATGAGAAAAAGAAATTGTGATACATCCCATCACAAAACAAATATTCTCCAGTTGTTAACCTCTTGGATTATCTTGTACTTAATTGGACTAAAAAGAAAAATATCAGTGTACTGTTTTTTTTTTTAATTTGATGATATGAACAGATCAATGATAGGAAGAGCATAATATTTACAGAGCATTTAATTTTATATTTATTCTTTAAATAATTTTAATCAAGCTTATGAATGCCGTCTCAATTTAGGAAAATGCTCTCCAAGAAAAAAAAAAATTTCAGGGAGAGAAGGTAAATTAACATGTTTGGTTTTCAATAATATAACCACGTAACTTTCAAATCTCTGTTCAACAGGATATCGTTATCCTCTCAGGATATTCTATTCTAAGGAAAGTCCAAACTAATCAACATAGAAAATTAAAGCACACACACACACACACACACACACACACACACACACACACACACAGGGAAACCCATTTATCATTTCTAGCTGTCAAATTTGTTGAAATATGGGTTTCTTTGATTATGCTGCTATTAATTTTGTATATAATCACAGCTTAAACCTAGAAATATTTATCTTCCAAATAATAAAACTAATTCCTGAAAACTGCATCAACAAGTTCTTCTTAGTTTTATTAGTAACTATTCAAAACCAGTCCATGCCACTGTCACCCTGTAACTGCTGAAATACTTTTTATTTTTAAAAGGTAACAGGAATAAATCTGCTTTAGTTAACACTTAATGAATAACTGATTGAGCTATAAGCCAGAAAATATTAAGTATCAATGCAGTCCATGAATGAATTGATACCTGTGACTGTTATTAGTTCCCATTAAACACATCTAGGTATACAAAATGTTAGAATCAAATGTATTTAATAAACTCGTTGTATAAACTGAAGGACAAGCAACCATGGTGTAAGCAGCTGACCTCAGTCACCTTGCTTTCATCTTCATGTAACTGAGGCTGGGAAAGCATGTTTTCCATTCTTACTCGCCTGGGGCACTAGTTCAGTAAATTCTACAGACTCAGAGCATTTTTTTGGATTGTTTATTTTGCATGATAATGTTTGAAATCTGATGTTAGCATCAAAGATCCCTGTCATACAATGATGATCAATATTCATTAGAGAAGTCCAGCAAAAGACTAGCAGATTCCTAAACATACTCTACTATACTGAAAATGGGGAGATGAATAGGAACCTAATCTGATTATATTCTTAATAAAATTTCTAGCAAAGTAGTAATAATGCAGATTTGGGGGCTATATATAAAGTAATATCAATTTGAACTTTTTTAAAACAGTCATTCAGTCTTTCCAACAGCATTATACCTGCCTTTAGTTTAGGCACAGATTTCCAAAAATTGGTCAAATGTTACAAAACCTTTAAAATATTCATATTAGAAAGTGGAAAACAATTATTTGGGGTATGGGGTGTTGTAAAACAATCAAAATCATAAAACATATCCCTATCATAATGTAAATACTACTTAGATAACTGTTTTCTTCTAATACTATCACATAGTAAATTCTTCCATGATTATACTTTCTATCTTTTAATTTTGCTTCTCTCCATCTGTTTCAAATCTCCTACTTCTTCAAAAAAATGCCTAGAAAGATATGCTTATTGTAATAACTGATAAATGATTCTGCTAAATCCTTAACTTTTTCACTAATTTGATACCAAGTTTTGATTCATCCACCTTTTTCAGTAATAACTCCTAAATATACGTCCTATAAAAACGTGGAAGATAGTTTTCCACCATCACAAAGAAATACCTGTGTTTGTCTTATCCAATGATTTTAACCTTTAAATAACATTACACATAATCCATATAATATTCTATACTTAGGGATTAATTACCAGTTTTACGGTAGTTGGGTGAATAGTAAGGTGGTTTACCAATCATTTCTATGACCGAACATTCTAAAACCATATGGCAGAACTAGTAATGTCCTATGCAACCATATAGAAAAAACTGCCTCAAGTCCCTAGACTTCAAAAATAATTTTGGATAATCAATGAAATAAAACCCATTCCTTAATATTGATATGGTAAGAGCAAAATGGCACTCATGTTTAAAATGTGAATATATATACAATTAACACAGGTGATCATATACATATAATTAAGCTATATTTATTCTTGGTAGGGTTTTATAAAATTAAGTGCTGACTGAAATGAAAACAGTTCTTAAAAATAAAGATATCTGCCCCCAATACATCATAAACATATGAAGATTAAATCAGAGTAATATTCAAATTTGGAAATATCATTTGAAATAAATCTTCAGATTCTCATCATTTCTGCTAAGACATATTCTAAGATACATTTTAACTGCTGGGCTCATCCAGAATAATTCGTATTTTCCTATATTGTAACTGATCTCTCAGATATTCGGCTTCAAACTCTTTCTTCTAATTCAGAATTAATGATGTCCCCCCCCCCCGATAAAACCTAAGCTTCAAATATATATGCATTTTCTAGAAATTACAAGTGAAAGTCATATTCAGTTATACTTTATATTACAGGTGAAGTCAAACAGGCTGCTGACAAGATAGAAATTAAAGAATAAAAAGATTTCATCTTTTGTTTGATCTTCACTGGCTGATAAATCTATTTTATCTCTTAGATGATAATTTAATGGAGAAAAAAACAAAACTCACTGCTTCTTCATAATCTCTCAGTCCCTCTAAATGTTTTTTTTTGTTTAAGTTTCATTCAGTTGAAATGTATTTAAGTCTAAAACTAACAGCTAATTTTTAGGCTGTTGGAAGAAAACTACCTAATATAGCTGTAACAGAATAAAGTCCTGAAAAGATGGAATAAAGATAGAAATAATGCAAAAATGTGGATTAAAATCACTATAAGAAGGACAAATACTCAGTGATTGCCAAGCTGCAAAAATGAGGCTTCGGTTAAATACAGACACACTCTTTAACTGATACTTTAAAGTAACCCATTTGTGATACTGTAGTTTTTAAAATAAGAATTAAAAAGTTAATTATTAAAGTATTTCCAAAATTCATCCATACAATACCAGTGTCATTTCAGGAGACTTAACACTATCTACCTATCTACCTACCTACCCTCCTATTCAATGTTTTCTCCCTTAAACTTGAACCCAACTTCAGCAGTCTGCTACACGATTCTGCCAAGTAACCTTAACTGAACAAGCTTACTACTGTATTATGTAGCGAGTACTGAGCATTTTTAAAGTTCCAAAATATAATTTATCTATCTATATATCCATGTTATATCAAAATTATATCAATTGAATCAATATTTCATTGAGACTGAATTCATGGAAAAGCCTATAAACACATCTGGTTTTCTTTGCAAATGTATATGTCACATAAGCAATGACCATAATATATACTCACTTCTACCCTAATTTACTAAATTAACATTGCTGTTACTAGCTGCCTTTTAAATTACCAATAAGTTCTCATGCTTGAGGAATTTAACATGCTTAATAATGATAAAAAAATTAGTAAATGTCCTGTTCTCATATTTTTAAACATTTAAACATGGCATAAATCTTTCGGCATCTTACATTGAAATCCTTTTGGTTTTGCAATGTGTGAAGGGGTAAGGTATGTGATAAATTTAGAAAATTCCACAATGAATTTATGTGACAACAGACAAGATAAAATCAGTTGCTTCAGGAAAGTAATTATATTATTTTACAACGTGGGGAGTTCCAAGCCTTCCTTAATATTACGTGAATGTAAAGGAAATAGAGTTTTCAGAATTCACAATTCAGTACTTTCCTAGAGACGTTACCTGATGATTTAGAAAATAATCACATAAATTTTATAAACACGTGCACTCAATGTAAAGCAGGTATAGTTCAAATGATTACCGGCACTACATTTTCCAGAAGCATCCTACTTTCCCCTAAGTTCCCTGAGATGTTTGATACATAGTTGTAACTTTTAAATTACTAAATAATAAAATTAAAATAAGCCCTGAGTTCTTCCAGACTAGTTAAGCAGAGTTCTATGTCACAGCAAAATCTACAGCAAAATAACAATGAAAGGTGCAGAGACTGGAGATGAGTATAGCCTAGATTCGAGAACCAGCTCTTTCCTGAAACAGCGTGACGAAGACCTGAAGTTTCTTAAGCCTTTGCTGCTTTGTCCATAAAATGGGCAACCTATTTTTCTCTGTTAACTTTAAAGTTACACTGTCAGATGCATGACTTCCTAGGAAGTTTATAAATTTATGTAGGAAGGCAGATTATCTCTCTACATGATTATTGTTACCATAATTACCAATGTACAGGTACAAAAAGGTAGCCTTTGAAGGTTCTTCCCTTTCTATCTGAGTATATGACTAACGTGTTCAGGTCACAGCAGTTCCAAAGTTCACGCAAGTCTGGAGAACAAGGACCAGCAACTCACCAGAATTAACTAAAAAGTTTTACCAACTTTTCGTCTTCAATTTTGGCTACAGTAAATTATTTCAAGAAATAGGTATATCGGCCTAGCTTAACTTTGTAAAACACACACTCAGTTACATTCAAACTACTGAAAAGCATTCAAACTCATAATGTTGAGTCACCTTTAAATACAACTTTATGTCGTTTTTTAAATGATCACACAGTAATGAGACTTTTATTATGGCAGGAGGGATTGTTTTCCATGGTGCTGTGAGTCACCCCCCCAAAATGTAACTATAGGACCAACTGGTATTTCTGACATGAGTGAATCATATTATACGTTAATTTATACAAGGAACCATTTTTTTTAACGTATTATGGAAGAAAAAAGCTTAAAGAATTGAAGTTTCTACAGATATGCTCCGATTATATTTCAGTGGGCATGCAATTTTCTTTTCAAATAGGACAGAAAATCCACTGCCTCTCCTAAAATGAGCTCCATATACTTTTTTTTTTTTTTCTTTTGTATCATCGTGATTGAATGGGGACACAAGAGTGTTAGGCAGGTTCCAGCACAGCTTTACACTGCCCCATCTGCTGGTATGTCTGCATCTCCTGCACCCAGTGGCAACCTCTAAAAAGTAGCACGAACTAATTCAGCAGGTGGCTTCAAAAGGCTCCAGCGCGTTGCCTGAGAAACTTACTGTGACTTTTTAATTTTCGTCCAGAGTTCCAATTTCACCGTAAATTTTTAAAATTAATTAAGAACCCACAACCGTCATTAAAATACTAAGGCAGCGAGGACACGCTTCACCGTAGGGGATCTAAGGCAAACCAGAAGGAACTAGGCTATTCATTCACTGCCGGCTTGCACACTGCTCCAAGCACAGACGCAGACATTTATCTTAGGGTCCTAAAGCCGTTCACCCAGTCGAGAAATGGAAATACATGCATAAAAGTTTTAAAGAGATTTCTGAAGCACGCCTATCGGTGGGCCCGTAAGCGGCGCTGGAGAAGATAACGCCTCTCCGAACGGGATTTGCCCAACGACCGAGCGGGAAGCCCTCGGCCTTCTCCGCAGCATCCTGGCCGGCGGCCGCAGGGTCGCGCGTTCGGACCAGGCGGCCGGACTCTTCCCGCAGCTCCTCGTCGCAGACGGGACAGCGAGCGGCTGCCGCCCCCCGCTCGGCCGCCAACGCCGCCGCCGCTGCCAAGAAAGGGCTACTCCGCTCCGGGAGCCGGGCGGCTGCAAACTTCCCCTGCTTTGCACGTACCTCCTTCTGCCAACTTGAACGTCCTTCCTCGCAGGGGGGCCGGGGAAAACCATTACAGCGTCCCAGGGAACGGCGGCGAAGGGCACCCTCGCAAGGAAAGACCCGCGCCTCCGCCAGGGACGCCCGTTCGCGCAGGTGGGCAGCACCGCTGCCGGCGGGTCCGCCCCCTCCCGCCCCCCTCGGCCGGCGCTGCCCAGGCTGCGGGGAGGCCGGCTGCAGCGGCCACGGGCAGCGCCAAGAGGACCCGGGCAGCCCGCGCCAGCCGCGCGGGAAGGCGGCACGTACCTTGCTGCGGTCGCCGGGCGCCGAGCCCGAGCCGGGAGCGTGGCGGGGGGCGGCGGGGCGGGGGCGCAGGGCGCCGCCGGGCGCTCGGCCCGGAGAACTTGGGCAGAGCCTCCGCCGCGGTCTCCGCCAGCGGCGCGAGCAACACGTCCGGTTTGAACTTTCCAGCTCCGGGCCCGGCGAACACGCGCTCACGCAGGGACACGCGCGCGCCGGCAGAGCCTCTCAGGGGCGAGCCAAGCGGCCCCGGGGCCTCCGCGGCCGCGTCCTCCGCGCTGCCCGGCTCTCATTGGCGCGGAGGTTCCTGCGCTATTTATTTATTTCCTCCTCCTCGCTCCTTCCCCCGCCCGCGCGCGCGCGCGCCCCTCCTCCGCCCCTCGGTCCGCGCGGCCGGCCGCCGGGGCTCCGGCTGCGGCGCGGCGGGGATGCGCGCGGCCCGGGGATGCGCGCCGGGCGGGCCGGGAGGGAGAGAGAGGGCGCCGGGCTGTGCGCAGGAGGCGAGGGGCGCGAGGCCGAGGAGGCGCGGGGCGGACGCGGGCGAAGGCTGCGCCGCGGCTCCCCGGCCCGGGCCGAGCCCCTGCGCGCCCGGACGCCGCCTCTGCTGCCCGCCCCGCGGCTGGCCCCAGCCCCCCGGGACGCTGCGACGTGCCACCGCCGGCCAGCCAGGGGAGCGCGAGCCGGCCCTTTCTCAGTGGTGGCTTAGGCGCTGCGCGGTGCGCCTTCGCTCTCCGCACGGTCCTCGGCCCGGACCGTCGGGAGAGCCGCCGTCCACCCCGGGGAGGCGGCGGGCTGAGCCCTGGCAGGGAACGCGGCGCTGGCTCCGGACCGCAGGCTCCGCGCGCGCTCCGGGACGCCCCGCCACGCTCCGAAGCCGCCCCGCCACGAGCTCCGAGCGCCCATGCCTCTGCTGCTGCGGTTCGCCCGCAGATGGGCTCTCAAACGGCCGCCGGGCGCTGGTGCCGCCGTCTTCCCGCGGACGGTCTGCCTGGTACCCCAAACTGAAGGAGGGATGACCTTAGAGCAGGCCGCCCTCACCCACCGCATTCAGCCTCCGCGCCGGGCTGGAAGGAGCCCGGTTCTGGTTCAGTGAAATCCGTCTTCCACTGGCGTCTTCCCGACCCTGCTTCGGAGCGCCTTCTCCAACCCAAACCCCTTCCAGGCTTCCCTTGAGGTAAAGCCGGTTTTTGTTTTTGGTTTAAGGGTTCATGATTTGAATCATGGAAAGGGGAAAAAAAAAAAAATTAAAAGGAAGTAATTCTAGAATAGAGCTAAATAAATAAACAGTAAACTAAGCACCATCCCGAAGACTAGAATGCAAATCTCACCTCTTGGATTTGGAAATGGGGTTCCCTTCCTCAATGATTTATCCTCCAAAGTCCTAACAGTCTTGGGCTGTGTTTTACTAGGACTCCAGGTATAGAAACACTATGACCCTAGAGTGCTTTACCATTGTCTGTTACGGTATGCGCTCAATTTCTTTTTTCTTCTCTGTCCAAAAATAACTTGCAGCTTCTCTGAAACGTATTCATTAGAGAGCCATCCCTTAGTGTCTTAGATCTTTTCTCAGAAATTCCCTGGTAAGTGTACAAATACTCTTTAAAGTGCTGATATTTTACAGATTTTACATTTTCATTGACATCTGGAGTAAGCCCCCCAGAGGCCAGACAAGGAACAGGTAAGATCCTGAAATGGGAGAAAATGGAAAAAAATAGTCATCCTTTCAGAATGTTATTCTTCTCTGGCTCCAGGTTTAATATACACTTGCCATTTTCAAGGAAGCTAAAAGGAAAGCACCAATATCTAGACATCCAACTCTTCCCTCACTCATGAAGCGCTAGCTTATTACTGAGAAAAGGGGCCGCTGTCGTTGAATTTAAGACCCTGCTACCGAATGGAAGGATCCAGAGACAATCCCCCAAAGTCAGGGAAGTGGCTCATTGGTCATCCAAGTGGTGGGTGTGAGGGTGTGCCCATTTCTGATGGTATCTGTGCCAGTAAAGAAGTAAAATCTTTGCTCAGAACCTGAAAGGACCACAAGTAATTTTAAACCCAGGAATGGATATTAATCATCACAGTAACTCACTGACTATTTCAAAATGTCCATTATCTTTGAACTTCATCTGTTTCGATGATTGTGTTTATGTCTGTACCCACAGCATAAAGCCTATTTCACAGAAATTGGAAAATATGTGTGGAGTAAATTAAAATTACAAAAACATAAAGGGGGTGTGTAACCATTTTATTTGTTATGAGTCACTGAATCAGAGAGAAAATAAATATTAACCATTACATAGATATTAAAGAATAATTTAATGTTTTAAGAGGTTATTTTGAGAAATACCCCAAAAATCCACTATTTTATATTAAATATAAAAATATATAACTGCGTTGGATTGGTTAAATTTATTTTAAAATATTCTTCAGTTTCTTATAGGGAGCAAGGAAAATAAAAGGAGATAGAAAGGATGTAAAAGTAAAAAGAAGATGAAGGAAAATGAAACATCTGACCACCAGACAAGGAAACTGTTTGGAGGCAATAGCTGGTGTGATAAGCAGAAGGTGGGAAACATGAAGAGAGTCTGAGAGGTATTAGGGTCCCTTAAATTCTGGTCCAGAACGGCAACAATCCTCAGAAAACTCCTTAAGTCTCTGCTTAAGATCCTGAATTTATGGAAATTTGCTTAGACACCACTTTTTTTGCTTGTGTGATAAAACTGCATTATGCAAGAGATTGAAACCAGACCAATAATCCTCACTTCTGCAATCAAGCAATTGACTTTTCTCACTTTTTCATAAAAGATAATCTGCCTCATAATTTTATTTGGTGAAAAATTTTAGTCCAATTTTTTTTTTTTAGTTTGTGAATGCTCATTGGCAAGTCATACGCACTTCCCTTTTCCAGAATCCCTACTTAGAAATGCATTCCTGGTGTTTAGCGTTTCATTTCTTGCCTTTCAAATTCTTCAACATTTATAATTATTGTTATAATAAAAAAGTCCCTACTCTAATATACACATCTCTGACACATATCTGCACATTATAAAGCAAAGATTCTCAGTCCAGCTCTCCAACTTAAACTTCCTATGCTCACCTCACCTGTGAAAGTTGAGAAGGAAGTTTCCTCTTCCACATACACAGCAGGCCCTTGGTATCACCAGGTTCCTCAACCTCTGCTTCAATCGATCTCTGATTCAATTTTCATTGAATCTGTGGATGTGGAACCCGGGGGATACAGAGGGCCAACTATACTGGGCCATTTTATATAAAGGACTTGAGCATCCGCAGATCTTGGTATCCCAGGGTGGCGGGGGGGGGGGTGGTGGTGGTGAGTCCAGGGACCAATCCCCTGCAGATGCCTAGGGATGACTGTACCCTCCACCAACCTCCATTAAACTCAGCCTGTTTTTCCCTCCCTCTGGCGTCTTTAATCACCACATTCAGAATGATGGGGCAAAGATCAGGGAGCCTTTGGACAAGTTCTTCAATTATATCTCAAGTGGGGAAAAAGAAGGGCAGTGAATTAGCTGTTCGTGAATTTAAGGTTATAGAAATTCCGGGCAATTAAAACGTTCCTTCAGCAGAGAGGCCAGTGCCGTTTCATAAGTGTGAAGACAGATGGAAACTGGGGGGCAAGTGTGACTGCTCCTAATCCCGGGGATGCTAGTGCCCAAATTCGGTCATCTTCGGAGTCCCCGTGGATGCTGGTGCCCGAATTCGGTCATCTTCAGAGTCCCTGTGTCCAGAAGCTCGGAGCTCATCCTCACTAATCTCTTCCTTCCTGCCTGTCTCACACACTGGCCTCCTTTGATTCTTCACTACTGAGTTTTTCCTTCCTCCCCAGGACCCTTGCAAACACTGTTGCCTCTGCTTGGAGGCCGGGTGTTTCCTCAAACACCCACCTCAGTTAACTCTCACTCATCTTCACCCAGGAAAAGTCACGTGCTAAGGATGACAGGCACATCCTGGATGGATTACGTCCTTGTGTTTGTTCTCATGGATCCCTTACCTTTTCAGCAGACTATCCAGGACAACTTACAAGTTCATACATCTGAAATATTTGATGGATATCAATGTTCTAATCCAGCTCTAGACTAGAAATTCCATGAGAGGAATGTTCAGGGTATCTTAAACACTTAGTGCAGTGCCTGTCACAAAGTAGTTGCCAAAAGTACCTACTTACTAAATGAGTATATGACAGAAAAATCGATACAATTCAGAAAGGCCATCGTCTGGACTGGATAGTGGGGTGCTAGACAGTTGGGACATGACGGGGTAAAAAAAAAAGACAAACTACTTCATCTTATCCAAGTTGATTCTGTTTCCATCATTATCATGGAAACCCTGGTATTTTTCAAAAAATCCTATAATATTTTCAAAAATTGGATACTTTATTTCATTGAAACTTTATAGTGAAGAAAGTCCTTTTTTAAAAAATTATATGACAAACATGGAATGGAAAGTTATAAAGAAGATGAAATTATAGCATTTTGATAGTCTAAGTAAATAAGTCTTTATTCTTGGTCAGTTGAGGAGAGGTTTTGTTTATGCTTTCCTTATTAATAAAAAATTCAACTCTGTCCTGAATTAATTATAGTGTGTTCAGTACAAAGCTGGGAATGTCTTAGGGAAATTTTATATTACTATCAATACAGAGTATATGAGTAAGGAAGAAAAGACTAGTTTAAATGAAATTTAGAAAATGATATAAAACGTTTTATTACGAGATTATTATACAGCAGTTACAAAAAAAGGCAAAAATTAATATGGGCCCTCTGATATCAGAAGTTTCCATGAAAGTGACAGAATATGAAAAGTACCTTTTAAGATCAAATTTTGAGAAAGGTCAGTAGAAGAATGGGCATTTAGAATGAGGTTAAGGTGCAAAAGATCCAGTTTCAAAGGTATGTAAAATGGTCTATGAAAATACAGTCCCAGTAAGAAGAGAAATTTTATGCTCTAAATTTCCACTTGTCTTTGACATCTGCATTTTAATATCTGATGTGGTGTGAATGGTCATAGTTGGGAATAAGTTGGCATTAAACAGGAGTGAAAACCTGAAGTTTTAAGCATTTATGATATGTTTGGTTTTATAATTCAGGGAGCTAGTGGTATTATTGTTCACTGAAGATACCTAAAAAGTCCTCTACACTTAAATACAATTTACAAATAGGTCAATTCATAAGTGTTTAACATAAAAGGGGGGACCTATACAATTTGAAAAGTTTTTTTTAAGTTAAATTTACTGTTTTTGATAGGTCCCACAAATGCATTTGAAATATTGTATTGGTCAAAATATTAATCATTATTTATCTCATATATGATATATATATATATTATTAGAGACATATTAGATATCTACATATTATTAGATATATATGCTAGAGACAATCTCAAATGTTTTTCTTGATAGAGGGATCCAACAGGCTAAGAGCCATGCCAAGAGCCAACCAACTTTTTTCAAAGGTGAAATTTCTCAAAGTTTTTGGTAACATTTTCAAATATTACTCTTAATGTTTATTCCTACTAAAATTAATTTTAAGTCTAAAATTTTGGAAGCTATGAATGAGAGAGGAGGAGAGAAAACTCAGTAAAGAATTGGATATGGAGAGTGGATCCCTGTTACTAACAGCCCGACATAGATTTTTCAACTAGTAACTGAAATCCATTTTAACCTATCATGTGAAAGAACACACACAAAGTTTAGGGGAAAGAGAAGTGGATAAGGATGTTACATTTTATGCTCTGTGAAGATAGCACACCCTGAAATAACTCTGTCTAGGGCCAGTGAAGCACTGTCCTCAGGTGAACACTTTAGTGGGGTAAAAGCAGGGAACACCAATAAATTGAGTTAAGTAATATCTAAATGCTATGCTTTAAAATTGGGTGAAATACACATAACATAAACTTTATCACGTAGATGATTTTAAAGTGTACCGCTCAGTGGCATTAATTATATTCCCATTGTTGTGCAACCATCCACTATCCATCCCCAGAACTCTTTCATTGTCCAAAACTGAAACTCTGTCCCCAGTAAACAATCATTCCCCATTGTCTTCTCCCGGCCGCCCTGGGCAACCACCATTCCATTCTGTCTCTATGAATGTGACTACTCCAGGAACTCATGTAAGTGGGAATATATTGTCTGTTTGTGACTGGCTTATTTCTCTTAGCATAATGTCCTCGTTGTACATCCGTGTTGTAGCATGTGTTAGAATTCCCTTCCTTTTAAAGGCTGACTAATATTCCATTTTACGTATATACCACATTTTGTTTATCCATTCATCCTTCAGTGGACCCTTGGTTTGCCTCTACCTTTTGGCTATTATGAATAATGCTGTTATCTGTATGGATATACAAATATCTGCTCAAGTCCCTGCTTTCAGATTTTTGGGTGTATATACCCAGAGGTGAAATTTTTGGATCATATGGTAATTTTATGTTTTGTTTTGTTTTTTGTTTTTGAGGAAATGTCATTCTGTTTTCCCTAGCTGCTGCAGCATTTTGCATTCCTACCAGCAGTGCACAGTTACAATTTTTCCACATCCTGGTCAACACTTGTTATTTTGTATTTGTTCCCTTCCCTTCCCTTCCCTTCCCTTCCCTTCCCTTCCCTTCCTCCCTCCCTCCCTCCCTCTTTCTCTCTCTCTCTCAATAGCCGTCAAAATGTGTGTGAAATTGCATCTCCTTATGATTTTGATTTGCAGTATTCCCCTTCCCTAATGATTATTGATGCCAAGCATCTGTTCTTGTGCTTTGGGGCCATTTATACATCTTCTTTGGAGAAACGTCTATCCAAATCTATTGCTGATTCTTTAAACTGGGTTGTTTGTTTTGTTGTCAGTGAGTTGTACTAGTTCTTTATATGTTCTGTATCTTAATCCCTTATCAGATACGTGAATTGCAAATATTTTCTCACATTCTGTGGCTTAACCTTTTCATCCTATTAATAGTGTTCTTCGATGCACAAAAGTTTTTAATTTTGATATAGTCCAATTTATCTATTTTTTCTTTAAAATGCAATATATTTTCAAATAAGAATTAATTTAAAAACATGACAAACAAATTTTCCATATTTTAAGTGTGGACAGGTCAGTATTACAAATTTTTTGGCCTCAGGGTCCAATATGGCTCAGCATGGCATTGCTCTGTGCATTTTCTACATTATGCATTGTGAACTATAAGTCCTTTGGGTTCAAACACCTCTATTAAAACAGGTAGACAAATCATGTGGGAAGATTCTACAGGAGGAGTTCTGCATTATGAAGTAAATAGTTTCAGATTAATGTAAGATTATAATTTTCTTTATTTGGATTGTTTCTATTTCCAGGAGAGGGTACGAAATGAAATTCAGGCCTGTCTTTGCAGCTTGTTTTCCTTTACCAATGTGATTATTCTGGTTAGATTGGAAAGTCTTATTTCTTGCTGGGAATCACAACTGGAAAGAGTGCCCAGGGGACTTGCCCCAGAAGGAGATGCCCCACTGAGGCAGGCAGCAAAGTGAGTCAAAACCCATTTTGTGTATATTGTTGTGTAAAGCATTTTCTAACCCAAAGAAATCATGTCTTCATGTTATATAGGGAAATCACAAATCAAGAAGTCTGCAAATGTTCTGAAAGCTCAAGAAGTTTGAGATATTAATAGGTTTAATAGATGTCTTTCTAAATGTCAGCATATGGCATGCTAAGTTTCCTTTTATCTTAACCACTAGTGACTATATGCAGATTTACCTTGCTGAACAGAGCATACACATTTCTCATTGTGCTACCACTCCGTACCTCTGCTTTTGTCAAATGAAAACAATAAACTAGATTAATGTACATGTTCTTCTTTGTAGTGTTTCCCATTGTCAAACACTGAGCCCTTCTTTTTTAAATGGTTGGAGCAATGGTTGACTTTGTTTTGAAACTTGTATTTAAGAAGGTATTTTAAAAGAATGAAGTTCATGCTCTTAACGCCCTTAGAGAACATTAAAGACCATTGCACCACTCGTCAATCTAGCAGATGCTGCCATGTAACAGCAAAGACCATGAAAGTTGCTTGTAAACTGCTTTGAGTTGGAGCAGTTTACTTTCTCAGCAGATGAGAACAGAAGATTTTTTTTTAATGAAATGAAGTTCAATTTTATAAAGCTATCTGAATCGTTTTAACTGCTTTCTTTAAACATGCATAGTAAAATCTTTCATGTGAATTTCATGAAGCTTCATGGTCATTTAGGAGAAAATGGTAAGCATATCAATGACAGGAGTAGTGTGCATTTAATGCAGGTGTTTCCCTTCAAATGCATACATGTTAAGACAATAGACTCTTGCACTCATGTCTGTTATTGCTAGTATATTTGGAAAGAGATCATAATGTACCACATACTCTCTCCCTCTTTTTCGTGGCTAAGAGCATATCTACCATACAATACATACCTTCGAGTCACTCTGGTTATTTTTATTTTCAGTGAATTAAAAAGAGAAGAGAGAAAATAATCTATGATTCTCTTAATTGATTTTAATTATATCTGAATGCCCAGGATTGAGAGATAAATATATAATTAATCCAAGATTGGAATTTATATCAGAAGAATATTTTAATAAGTATATTAAAGTTATAGACTTTCACAACCTGTACCTATTTTGTTTTTGTAATATATATTCACAGTTTTAATTGAGACTAATGTCCACAGCAGAGAAAAATATTTGAAAAGCAAGATATTCTTTTAATGCTTTTTTTATTTCTGAAATGCACCCACTTGTAAAGGGCAAGGATCTAAATTTTTACCTAATTACTTTCATATGCTCATCTCAAAAAATGTTGCAATGGCTTAATTATACATGTTAATGTGCAGTAACATAGACTGAAATTCTGTTATGCAGACATGTCAAGATATAGAATTTTTAAATACTGGTGAATTTCAGATATAATTTACTGGTGCAATTTACTAGAATTTCAATGACGATCGTGGAAAGGGAAGACTCCTTTCAAGTAACTAAATAATTAGTGCTGTCAAGAAATTTGTAAATAGTGTGCTATGTGAGCTTATTAGTTGGTGTAACTTGCTGATAATTGTGACTACTATATATAATTTTGAAAACCCATTGCTAATAGAAGACAATCTACACTGAAGAAAACAAAATCACTTTAAGTCAAAATAATGAATGATACCAAAAAATGTATTTTACATTGGGATGGCCTGATCTAATAGGTCTCAATGACAAAAGGATAGCTATGATAAAGTCTTGATTACCTGGAATGCTCTAGAATAGCTGTGTATAATTAATTACATTTTTGATTGAGAGTTAATTGGTAAGGCACTTGTTTCAATAATTCATCAATTTTTCTGTAAATGTGTGAGACAGTTCCCACTTTAGTAAATAAAGTATTATAAATCTACTCAGCAATTTTTAGCTAAATTTATTTTCTAAACATAAATTGAGTTTGCTCTATGTTATAGTATGGTTTCAACATTAGAAATGCAAAAATGAATAATCGTAGCTTCCTAGGATTGGCATCTTATAGTTAGATAACCATCAAAAACATTAAGAATGATTATGCAACATACACTGGCCAAAATGATTTTACTAAACTTTTTAATCTTCGAAAATCTAATAGGTAAAATAAGATTCATTACATATTAATATTTATTTATTTATTTATTAGAGTATTTTTGGTCTTTTTCATGTTTTAAGGTCCATTTGTAATGCTTATGGGGTGAACTATATTTTCATATCCCTTGCCCATTTTTTAGTTAGGCTGTTGATATTTTTCTTAGTGATAACTGTCACATAATTGTAACTCCTCCTGCATCCCTCTTATAAGGACCATTGGTAAGCATCAATCCCAGCCAGGTAATCCAGAAAAATCTCCCCATCTCCAGATCCTTAATTTAATCACACATGCAAAGTCCCTTTTGCCATGTAAGGAAACATATCCAGGGGTTCCTGGGATTAGAAAGTGGACATCTTTGTGGGTCATTACATAGCTTACTACAGGGTACAACAGGCCAACAAAAGAAAATCAGTCACAAGATTTAAAATATATTATCAATGAAATAAGCTCCTAGAGGAGTGAGATAAAAAATTAAATAGAGGAACACTTGACGAAACTCAGGAGCAGGACATATGTGCACACTCATATGTTTACACACAAAACATTTTTTCAATTAAGCAATTAAGTAGGATATTGGAGGGAGAGACTATCACATTGGAGACCAAAATCAGGCCCTGGAAGATCAAGGGCAAAATATATGGTGATGGAAATCCTAAAGGATAATAAAGAGACTGTAGGACAGATCCAGGAAACCCATAATAAAAATGATAGGCATTTCAGAAAGAACAGATGGAAGAAAGGCAATAATTACATAATAGGAGATAATTCATCTGCGATTATAAAAGACCTGCATCGACAGACTCAGAGGGCTCGCTGAGTTCCAGCCTGTACTGATGAGAAAAGGCACATGCTTGGCATATCCTGTAAACCTCCTGAATGATAAGGACGGAGAGAAAAATAACACAAGCACAGGGTGAAAAGTATAGATTCCGTACAAAGGGAAAACAAACTAGCATTTGTGGTTCTCTTGTGCAACATCGGAAGCAAGGGGACGGTGAAATAACATCTTCGAACACAGAAAACTGTGTAACCAGAGGATACCCAGTCAAGATAGCACTCATGTGTCAGAGAGAAAGAAATAAGTTGTAACCATACAGGAAACCATGGAGTATATTATTCATGTGCCCAATCTGAGGAAAGTACTTGAGAAAAGACTCTTAACTAAATAAAGAATTGTTCCAAAGCAGAAACTTCAAGACGAGGGGGAAAAGAAAGCAAAGGGGATTGAGAAAACACCCCATTATATATTGCCATGGACATACGTGTATCATTGAAAATTAACCTAGTAGACAATGAATGATTGTCCAGGAATATGTAACACGATTGTGGAATAAGGGCTTCTCTAACAGAAGGGACACACTCTTCATGAAGTTCTAAGTACTGTACAACTCAGTATAACACAGGAGTTTGGGGAAAGATGAGGATGGGTGGAGGAATAAATGCCTTCCAAAGTGGTCATCTGCCAGAAGTGCGTGGTGGAGAATGCAGAGGAGCAGTAAAAATGCTCAGACAGCCTTCTTTTATTGGGACAGGTGCAAGTATGGACAAAATAGAGAATCTTGGCAGAAGAAATAAATAGTATCTTGTTTTCAAATATGCTGAATCGTATGGGTCTTAAGGTGAAAGTATGGACAGAAAAAATAAATGACAATTAGAAGGAATAGAAAAGTAGAACTGTAAATTAACGAGGGAAAATTTGGAGTTATTGGCAGCTGTATCAAGCCAGCAAACATTAGGAAAGTAATAGATGAAATTAGCTTGCTGGTCTCATCCTTGGAAACCCCATTCTCAACCATGGGACTGCTTTTATTCTTCATCCACAGCATGCCCTTAATGATATAAACTAGACTCAAGGCTTCAAATACTATTTATATGCTAATTATTCCCAAAGAAGTATCTCAGCCTGGGAATTTCCCTCCATCTACACACTATATATCCAGCTACCTACTTGATCACTCCACTAGGATATTTAAAAGATATCCCAAACTTACCATGTTCAAAAGTCAACTTCTTATAATCTGTTCCCCATATACACAGACACACTGCAAATTTGATATCTTCACTGCTACCCAACTGTGTCTCACCACTTCTCTGCTTCCAAGGTCCCACCACCTTCACCTCTTGCTCTGAATATTGTCTAATGTCATAGTTTCTTAATGATGCCCCCATTGCCACCTTTGACCCATGTCTTTCTTTCTCTCTTTTTGTTTTTAACAGCAGTTTTATTGAGATATAATTCACATACGATAAAATTTATGCTATTAAAGTATACAATTCAGTACGTTTTGGTATCTTCAGAGTTGTGCAACCATCACCACGATTTAATTTCAAAACATTTTATCATCCCAAAAGGAACCCTGTACCTTGTGGAAATCACTCCTCATTCTCTCCCATCTCCCTCCAGCCTGTGGCAAGCCCTAAGCTAGTTTCTGTCTCTGTGGACTTGCCTATTCTGGATATTTCATACACACAAAATCATATAACGTGATCTTTTGCGACTGGTTTCTTTCAATTCACATGTTTTCAGGGTTCATCCATGTTGCAGCATGTGTCAGTACCCCATTCCTTTTCATGGCTAAATGATAATCCAGCACATGGGCATGCCACATTTTGTTTATCCATTAGTCAGACAATGGACATCTGGGTTGTTTCTACTGTTTGGCTGAATAATGCTATTATGAGCACTCCTGTATAGGTTTTTGTGTGGATGTCTGTTTTCAGTTCTCTTGGATGTAAACGTAGGAATAGAATTTCTAAGTCATATGGTAACTCTATGTTTAATATTTTGAGGAACTGCTAAATTGTCTTCAAAGTGGCTGCGATATTTTACAATCCCACCAGCAAGATATGAGGGTTACGATTTCTTTACATCCTCATCAACATTTGTTATTGTCAACCTCTTTTATTTTAACCATCCTGGTGGGCATGAAGTCATATCTCATTGTGGTTTTGATTTGCGTGTCCATAAGGACTAATGATGTTGATCATCTTGTCGTGTGCTTATTGGCCATTAGTATGTCTTCTTTAGAGATATAGCTATCCAAATTATTTGTCTTTGTATTAATTAGGTTGTCTTTTTATTGTTGAGTTGTAAAACTTCCTTTTTCCAAATTTATTGAGATATAATTGACAAGTAAAATTGTGTAAGTTTAAGGCATACCACCTGAAGATTTAATACATTTATGTATTGTGAAATGATTGCCACAGTAAGGTTAGTTCACACATCCATCACATCACATCGTTACTTATTTTGTAATTTGTATCAGATATATTTCAAGTGAACCCAGAACAGTCACAACACAAGAATACCTGGCAGGGTGGGTTTCTGGGAATAATTTATTATTTAAAAAAATATGACCAACAAAGCAGTAATATTCTAGAAATCTATCTAAATAATCAAACTCGGGTTCGCTACACAAGTAAGTCATGGGCCTCATTTCTACCTTGCTGTGCTACTGAAAACCCTGGATGTAAAATACCAGTTTGTTAATTAATTCTGTGAACAGTAATGTGATTGAAAACAAGTCTAAATAGCTGTAATAGTGACCACAATGACACAAAATAAATTTAATCAATCTAGACCAGTATCTGTTTACAGGTTTATTTATCCCCAGTGATGGATTTCCTAGAATAGTGTAGTGACACATGGTTTGTCCCCAATGAATATTTGTTGATGGAATGAATGAATGAAAAAATGAGAAATAAAAGGGTAAGGCAGAACCATTCAAAAGAAACACATAGAGGAATTTAATGTTATATAAGTACAAATGGCAACGTAATGATGAATGGATTGTAAATATGAACATACCAAACAACAGAGGACGTAAGTACATAGATCATTAAGAAAAGATGGTTAGAAATGTAAAGAGAACATAATAAATTTAAGAATGCAATTTTAATAAAATGTTCAATGTACTACTCAAGTATGAAGTAAAAGGTAGTATAAGACTAGCAATTACTATTTGCCCAATTAAAAATGTGTTGATTTGCCTGCAAGTGAAAATCAACACACATAGAATCTGTCTACATTGTCTTCAGAATTTTTCATCTTAAAATTTTCTTCCACATTCTTCACATTTTACCTTTATCTTCACAACTCAAATGAAATTAAACATTGCATGAACCTTCATTTTAATTTTTAGCTAATATAAGTTCCCACTAATTTAAATTCATAATTTTTTATTTATAGTTCATAAGTGCCAAATAATGCTTGCAACTTAATAAATTTTTAATTTTTATTTACAATTTTATGTGAAGACC
Organism: Balaenoptera acutorostrata; assembly: GCF_949987535.1. Classification (NCBI taxonomy): domain Eukaryota; kingdom Metazoa; phylum Chordata; class Mammalia; order Artiodactyla; family Balaenopteridae; genus Balaenoptera; species Balaenoptera acutorostrata. The sequence goes on along the minus strand of NC_080084.1, from coordinate 37,258,668 downwards.
TGTGCTCTGGTGAAGATGGAATAAAGAAGAATGGGTTTATTCTACCACCTGAAACAATAAAAAAACAAAACCCCTAAATATATGAAATAATGGTGACTGCCTAGAATCAGACAATGAAAGACAGTTATCCCTGGAAACAGGACACAGATGAGGTGATCCTTACAAGTACCCCTGCTTACTTCTTTGGGAAACTTTCCAGGCCGTGAGACAGGAAGGGAGAACCCAGGCAGAGCCAGGTGGAGTCTCTGAGTTGAGAAGATAGAGCTAGAGTTGGCAGGACAGAGTGCCAGAGAGAAGAGAGCTTCACACAAAGAAAGCCCTGGAGATCTGCAAAGGGTCCCCCTCAAGCTGAGTACTGAGCAACACAGACATGTTAGAAAACTACCTGAGCCTGGATAAGGAACCAGCTGGAAAACTCCAAGTGAACATCAAATGCTCAAAATGGGCTGGGAACAGTGCTAGTTCCCACCAGCTTGACTAGACAATCTTCTAATTCACAGGGCATTATGTAGAATTCTCAGACAGATATTACCCCAGAAGTGGGTAAAACTGACCTTAGAAAAAGTGCTGATTTGATCCCATGTAATAAACCTTAAGAGCAAGACTTAAACTGATTAAACTGATTCCAAGAATCATAACTATATCCCAGGACAAAACTCAAGATTACTTATTGGAATACAAAATATACAATTCATAATGTCTGGCATCTAACGAAAGTTTACCTAACATGTAAAAAAATAAATAGGACTATATAACCCATAGTGAAGAAAAATAATGAGTAAATCAAATTGGCACAGATGTTAGGATTAGCAGAAAATAACATAAAAGTTATTATAACTTTATTCCATATGTTTAAAAGATAAAGGTATGGAAGATATCAAAAAAAGACCTAAACTGAAATTCTAGAGGAGAAAACTATACTGTCTGAGATGAAAAATACCCTTGATTGTATTAATAACCAATTAGATACTTCAGAAGAAAAGATTCAGAACTTAATGACATAGCAATGGAAACTATCCAAAATAAAATACAGAGAGTAAACAGAATAAAAAGTAAATGAAGTAGCATCAGAGAGATGTGGGACACCTTCAGATGGTCTAATATACGTGTAGTATGCACACAATTGGTGTTTCCTTAAGTAAGAAGGGAAAAGGTTTGACAAAAAGTTTTTGAAGAAATAATGGCTGAAAATTTTGTCAATTTGATGAAAACTATAAACTCATAGATTCAAAATGCTTAGTATCTTTAAGAAAATTAGATCTAGGCACATTATAATCACATTGCTCAAAGCTTGTGATAAAGAGAAAAATGATCTTTGAAGTACGAAGATAAGGATGAAGGTAGATTTCCTGTAGAAAACAATGTAAACAAGAAGACAGTGGAACAATATCTAAATTCTTAAAATAGAAAAAGAAAAAAATGTCTATATCGAGTGAAAATTTTGTGCCAAGTTAAAATGCCATTCAAAAGTCTAATTTGAAACATATAATACTAAAAAAAGAAATTCTTCAACAGCAGACTTGCAAGAAAAAATAAGTTTAAGATAGTTCTTCAGGCAGGTTAGAAATTAGGATCATATAAAAGCACAAAAAGCAGTAGAAATGGTAACTGCATGGGTAGATGTATAATGTATTTCCCATATTTTAAACTATTTAGAAGACAACTGACGTTTAAAACAATGCTAATAATAATACATTTGGGATTTATAACATATATAAGTGAAATATATTACATCAATAACATAAATGCCAGGAAAGCAAATAGAAGAACACTATTTTAAGGTTTCTGTGTTATACATATATTGGTATAGTATCATTTGAAAGCAGACTGTGAAAAGTTGAAGCTTTATACTATAAATCCCAAAAGAACAAGTAAAATAGTAAAGTGACCACTAAACTTATAAAGAAAAAAAATCAGTGAAAAAGAGCCAACAAAGGAAATAAGTGGAATAATAAAAAATACTCTTAAGGAAGGCAGAAAAACTGGAAGAGGGAACAAAGCACAAATGGAACAAATAATAAACAACAGGATATAGACTTAGACTGAATCATGTTACATGCAGATGGCCTAAACACCACAGTTAAAAAATACAGATTGTTAGACTGTATAAAACCAAATACTGGGTTGGAAGTCTCAGTATTTTAATATGTAAATTATCACCAAATTGATTTATAGATTCAACATAATCCCGATCAAAATACCAGCAGTTTTTTTGGTAGAAATTGGTAACCTTGTCAATGATGGAATTGCCAAGGAATGAAAGAGCCAAAACAACTTTGGGGGGAAGAAAAGAATAAGAAGAGAAAAACAGTGTTGGAAGGTGTTATGGACTGTATTCTGAATTGTGTCTCCTCAAAATTCATGTTGAAGCTCTAACCTCAATGTGATTATTTTAAAAGATTTGGCCTTCAAGGAAGTAATTGAGGCTCACTGAGGTCATAAGGAGGGGCCCTAATAAAATAGGACTAAGTCACTGTAAGAAGAGGGAGAAGTGCCCACAGAGAAAAGGCCATTTGAAGAGACAGCAAGAGAGCAGCTGCATGCTGACCAAGGGAACAGGCCGTACGAGAAGCCAACCCTGCTGATAACCTTAATCGTGGACTTCCAACCACCGTATCTGTGAAAAAATAAATATCTGTAGCTTAAGCAACCCAGTGTGTAGTATTTTGTTATGGCAGCCCTAGCAGCCTAATGTAGGATAATCCTGCATGTTTTCAAGATTTTTTATAAAGCTACAGTCATCAAGGCAGAATGATATTGGTCTAAGGATAAGCAAATTGGTCATTAGAACATAATAGAGAATACAGGAATAGACCTGAATATATGCAGGCAGCTAATTTATTACAAAGGTACAAAGGCAAATAAGTTGAGAAAGGAGATGCTTTTCAACATATGGTACTAGAACAATTAGATAGCCATGTGCAGAAAAAGTGAACTTTCATCCATACCTCACACTATATACAAAAATTAACTCAAAATGTATCATAGACATAAATGTAAAACTTAAAACTATAAAACATCTAAAAGATATTTATTTGTAATAGTTCAAACTAGGCACAAACCAAATGTCTATAAACACTTGGTGAATGGATAAACTGGGGGATATCTGTGCAGTGTACTACAACTCAGCAATAAAAAGGAAATTGACCATTAATAAATGGGAAAACATGGATTAATCTCAAAATGATATTGATGAGTGAGAGAAGCAAGGCCAAAAAAATGTCATACTGTATAATTCCATTTTATAAATCCTAAAGAGACATAAACTATTCTATAAGGTCAGAAAGCAAATGAATGGTTGCCTAGGCAGGGCAATTGGGGAGGGGGACCGTGAATTGGGGATTAGAAAGGGACATCAGAAAACTTTTTAAGGTGTTGAATATGATATATTCACTGTCTTGATTGAGACATAATATTCACTACTAATAAGAGAGTGAAACAAGTTATTACAATAAGCACACTATTCTGTACTGATTCCAACATCTAGGAAAGTATCATCGGATAACACAGATTTAAGAAGGCCAGCAGGTCCTCTTGGAGGGGCACAGCGTGGCTGCAACAAAGCTTTATGCTACAGACCATGTCAAACAACTAAGACTAGTCCCGGGACCTAGTCTTCTGCCTACTGTTAGGCTTAACACCAAGTTCATCACATTGACATTGCAAAACAATTACGTCAGCATTGCATATGTGCAACAGTGTAAATAAAATAGGGAAGAGAATTGGGCCGTCAATAAATAAATTCCTAAGAAGCTTCTTGAAAATTTTCTAGCACATGGTAGGCATTCAATGAATATTTTGAAATGGATGAAGGAAGCAGGCTAGCACTGAAGCTTCACTTTCTTTAGGACCAGAAGGAAGGACAGCAAGGAAAACTTTCTGGAGGCCAGAGAGAAACAATGCTCTATGCATAGCTAAATCCCTACTTAAAACTGTGCATTATAGCTGGATACCAGAGACACGTTAAACTAGAAAAAAAGAAATCGGAGACTAGGTTGTCTCATTTTGAGCAAAACATACAAAAGTGAATGTAGTTTGAAAATTGCAGCCAAATCTACATAATTACTTGCTCTTAAGAATTCAGCTGTATTTGAGTATATTTTTGTAAATTTCCTTGTAACTGCTACAGACCGCACAGCGGTTCTCATTTTTTCTGTATCAAGATCAGTAAAGCAGAGAATCACTGCTTGGCTTTCTGCTGCATAGCTTTCATTTCATTTTAAGATTTCAACTGAAAAGGCAAAAAATGATGTTAAAAGCAAATTTTAGATTTTCACTCATTTACTCTCCTTCCAAGAATCACCATGATTCAAGTTGTACTTCATCATTCAATGATCATCCGTTCATTTAAAATATTTATTGAGCACCTACCAAGTAACAGTGCTGTCCTAGGTAATGAAGATACATGTAGTAACAAAGACATAGATCCTTCCCCACGGAGTGTACAATCTGGCAGGAAAATCTGAAAACTACAGGGTGGTACAGGGTGTCAGTCAGGAAGGGTAAAGAAAGAGAGGGTTAGAAAACACTTTTTCAGAAAGTATTATTTCCAACTAAGATCTGAACAGGAGAAGAACGTCGCTAACAAAGGAAGAAAATCAAGTTAACAAGACAAGCATGTGACTGATCAAGTGAAGCACATTTAATGAACTGTCCTAAGTAAGATATGGTTCATGGAAACAGAGAGGTGATTCCATGGCAGAGTTCCTTCTTAATTTCAATACATACTTTTAAGTCCCAGAAATTGTTTAGAATATGTGTTATATTCAGTCATACAGATCATGATAATTTCATTAGAGTGACTAGAGATATTATAGATTCTAGAAAGATCTTTCCCTTTAATATTAAATGTGTTGCATGTGTTACACTTACCCCAATCCAATGCATAAAACTGACAACATATTGGTATGTGACCTGAAATGAATTCAGTAGAATACCATGCTTGCAAGATCTTTATTTCCTGGTTATAAAATTTTTTATGTAATGAGCAGAAAGTATGTTATTACTTTGCCACAATTAAAAACTTTCTATAAGTAGTACTGTGGTAGATGGCTATGTTCCTAGAAATACACAAAGTTATAGAATAAACATGGCACAGATTTCTGGGGAGCTTATCTTACTCTATAGCAGGCAGTTCAAAGTATTTTATATTAAAATAAATGCAACTGTATTATGGAGTAGAATCTGAAATTTGTATGATCGTCTAAGAACATGAGCATTCAAAGAGAGTTTATATGTACAGTGGACAATTTAAAATTATACTTCCATGCCTTTTTATTCTCCTCTCCTATAAGAGCTGTAATTGGTACATTAGTGAAAAATTTTAGAACAGAAATTGATTATTTTAACTCATCTCTTATTCATTCATTTGATAGTTGACTCTGATTATACAGTAAATCCTTTTCCATATGTGAAAATGCACAGATTCATGGATTTCCATGAGGCAGATCTGAATCTTCTTCAAAGTAATTATCAAACTCAAACTACTGATTCTTTTAGAAAACACTTATTGTATTTGGTAAATTATTTTTGCTATATTTCCAGGGAAGAAATATAAATATTCAACAATTATTCCTGATGGATTATCTCAAGGATGTTTGTGGAGGCTTGCACCCTGCTTAGGTATAATGTTCTCCCAGAAGAATGAAAATGTTACTAAAAATATTCATTTAGTTTATATTCTTTCATTAGCAAGTACATCAGATTAAACTTCACAGGATAAAAGAAGATGTATTTTAGTGTTACTTGCTATCAATAATAAATATAGATTAATAGAAAATTCATAAACATAAAAATAAATAATTCTACATCTTCCTGAATAGCTCAGCCTAATTTTTCCATTTCTCAACTACTATAATTCAAATAAACTTTGCCCCATAATTTTTTTTAAATTTTATTTATTTATTTATTTATGGCTGTGTTGGGTCTTCGTCTCTGTGCGAGGGCCCCCCCCAGCCGCGGCAAGTGGGGGCCACCCCCCATCGTGGTGCGCGGGCCCCTCACTATTGGCCTCTCTTGCTGTGGAGCACAGGCTCCAGACGCGCAGGCTCAGCAACTGTGGCTCACGGGCCCAGTTGCTCCGCGGCATGCGGGATTCTCCCAGACCAGGGCTCGAACCCGTGTCCCCTGCACTGGCAGGCAGAGTCTCAACCACTGCGCCACCAGGGAAGCCCTGCCCCATAATTTTAGAGTGCATCTTAAGATAAAGTCATAGTTGTTAAATATGTGACAGTGTCATTTCCCCAGATTGACTACAGACTCATTAAGGAGTTGTTTACTCAGTTGTGGTGAACCAAACATCATTCCTGATGGGTCTGTGCTGTTTGGGGTCCTGCTACAGTGGGTTGTTATAGTCTTCCATTAACTTTGACTACTGGAAGCTTTGGAGAGACCTCTTTGGATTCCTGAATGGTCTTCTCTGCCCTGGTTGTAGCCGTATTTCCCCTGGGTAAATCAGGATCCATCACACCTCCCAGAGCAGTAACAGCTTAATATGCCTGGTGGTTCAATGGTAGTAGCAACCCACCGTGTTCACTGGCAGATGGCAAGCTTACAGTAGAAAGGTACCATTGTTGTGACTACAGACTAAACCCTCTTCCCTTGGGAACTAGGGGAGAACAAAGCTACAGAACGAGAAGCAAAAGTTTTAAAACGGATTATGAGGAATAATAGTCAAAGGAGTCATCCCCACATTTTTTTAAAAATTATTTATTTATTTATTTATTTATGACTGTGTTGGGTCTTCGTTTCTGTGCTAGGGCTTTCTCTAGTTGCGGCGAGCGGGGGCCACTCTTCATCGCGGTGCGCGGGCCTCTCACTGTCGCGGCCTCTCTTGTTGCGGAGCACAGGCTCCAGACATGCAGGCTCAGTAGTTGTGGCTCACGGGCCCAGTTGCTCTGCGGCATGTGGGATCTTCCCAGACCAGGGCTCGAACCCGTGTCCCCTGCATTGGCAGGCAGACTCTCAACCACTGCACCACCAGGGAAGCCCCAGGACTACTTCTCATTTAAGTTCTGCGAAGGCTGCGCTCATGGTAGCCAGGAAGAGTGATGCAGTCTCAGTGACTTACAGATTTGACTGACTGGTTCTAAGGAATGCCAAGGAGTGTGTTCTCTTAATCTATATGCCCAGCATCATGTTTGCTGCTCTGAAACTGAGATCTCTGTTATAACACGGCTACTCCCTCTTAAATTGTGTTGTCGTTTAGCTTATCCTGGAGGCTGTCCTTTGGAGTGACAGGCAAGGAACTTCATAGTGAAAACGATGACAGGTAGTCCTTGCCTACTTGCCCTTAAAATGAGTTCATTTGCTATGAGGATGGGTTGTTTTTCCCTTGTTTCCATTCCCATGAAATCCTTGTCATATACTTGACTATTGATGGCAGTGACTTTGCAGAACCCTTGACCTGAGTGATGCAATGACCTTTAATGTAGGCTTCCACCGTTTTGCATTTTTTAATTTTTTACTTTTTACTTTTTTTTAAAGTTTTATTTATTTATTTATGGCTGTGTTGGGTCTTCGTTTCTGTGCGAGGGCTTTCTCTAGTTGCGGCGAGCGGGGGCCACTCTTCATCGCGGTGCGCGGGCCTCTCACTATCGCGGCCTCTCTTGTTGCGGAGCACAGGCTCCAGACACGCAGGCTCAGTAGTTGTGGCTCACGGGCCCAGTTGCTCCGCAGCATGTGGGATCTTCCCAGACCAGGGCTCGAACCCGTGTCCCCTGCATTGGCAGGCAGATTCTCAACCACTGCGCCACCAGGGAAGCCCAACAGCCCCACTTTTATCGATGGACACACATGTTCTTATTTTAGAGCAACTGCATCTTATTTGGGACTTTGGTTCGGAACATGCACCGCATCCAGCGCAACTGCTCACTTCAGAGCCCGTGTCTCCGGGCTGGTGCTATAATACTGTCTTCCAGAGACCGCTGCAAAATCCTACGGCGCTGGCAGACCTGCGTGAGGTGCTGTGAGAGAAAGCCAGTGACTTCTGTGGAGTATGGTCAATGTTTATTTCTATACAATGAGCTGCTTGGTTAAAATAATACTTTATATGATACCAATAATGTGAGTAAGGCATTATATCTCTCTATCTATCTCTCTATCTATCTATCTATCTATATGATAGCGTTGACATAGAAATTTCCGGTAGAAAAAGAAAATGCACATAGAGAATGTGTTTATTTCAATGAGGACAAATTGTTGCCTCCCCAGTAATGGACAGCAGCAAAGTGATTTTATAGGACCCCTCCCCTCCACTGGGCAGGGGCGTATATAGGAAGCTCAACATTGACATATACTGTTTGCAGATTAGGCATTCAGCAGTAGTGGTAGCCAGAATAGCTTTGGCCAAGGGTAATTCTTGTTATCTCATCCTTTCTATCATGACTACACTGCACATGAATCTGGGATGGCTGGAGAAATGGCTGACACTGTTCCAAAGGATGGGTCATCTTTTCCTCCTGATTATTGAGAGCCTCTTCTTCAGTGGACCCTTTGATGAATATGTAATTGTATACAGATGTCTTACACATTGTCTCCATTCTTAGGAGTCCTTCCATATACTCTCCCCTACATACCCTAGTCCCCAGTACTCAGATCACGTTCTTTTTAAGTCTTTGTTATCTGGCAAACTTATGAGCTACTGCTTATAAATTAGCATAGATCCGTATCTCTGGCCATTTCTTCATCCTGGCAAAATAGATCAGTAGATGCATTGCTCAAGATTATCATCACTAGTAGGATTTCCATCAGTAAGTTCCCAAAAGCAGAGGTAAAAAAGAGGAAAATGAATGATTACATTAGAGATCTTAACACACCTCTCTAAATAATAGAATAATCTGACCAAAAAAAATTCAGTAATGTAGAACTTGAACAACACAATTAACCAACTCACCTAATTGATATTCAAAGAACATTACTTCCTACAGCTGCAGAATATGCATTCTCTACAAGTGCACAGAGAATATTCATGTAAATTAGATCATATCTTGCTGTGAAGAAAATTCTTCACAAGTTCAATTGATTAAAATCATGCTATCAAAAACTTATAGAGTTAAACTAGAAATCAATAACAGAGAGATAACTAGAAAACCCCAATATTTAGAAATTAAACAACACATTTCATAACAAACATGATTAAAAGAAGAAAATACAAAATGAACTATTAGAAAATATTTTGAACTCAATGATAATGAAAATACAGCATATCAAAATTGTGCAGTGTAGCTAAAGTTATTTATAGCTTTGTATACACAAAACAGAAAAAAGTTAAAACAGTGATATAAGCTATCAGTTCAAGAAATTAGAAAAAAGAACAGAAAATGAAACTCAAAGTATAGAGAAAGAAATAAAACGATAAAGGCAGAAATCAATTATATAAAATGCAATGTAGGAACCAAGACACATGAAAAGTTAATGTAATGTGGTATACTGGATGGGATCTTGGAACAGAAAACAAAACAAAACAAAACACTAGGTAGACACTAAGGAAATTTGAATAACTATTGATACTATGGTTAGTTAATAATAATGTATCAATACTGGCCCATTAATTGTAACATATGTACCATACTACTGAAAAAGGTCAATAATAAGGGAAACTTGTTGAGGAGGTTTATGGGAACTCTCTGTACTATCTTATGTAAATCTAATTTTTCTGTAAATTTAATACTGTTCTAAACAATAAAGTCTTAAATAACTCTACAGTACAAAAAAGCAAAGGTACAATAGAGAAAAATCAGAAAGGTCAAATATTGGTTGTTTTAAAAGATTATAAATTTGGTAAAGTCACTATGAAGACTTTATAAGAAACACAAAAGAAAAAAAATACTTATCAATATCACTAATGAAAAGGTACATCAATATAGGTACTGCAGTTAGTAAAAGTTAAAAAAATTATAATAATTTTAGGACAATACATTTGAAAATTTAAATTAAATGGACAAATTCCTTGAAAAGCAAAAGAAAAAAGAACTCAAAAAAGAAACAGAAATTCTATACAGACTATAGTTACTTCAGAAATTGACTCTGTCATTAAAAATTTCCCAAATATATAAAACTCTTAGTAGTTTCAGTGGGAATTCTTAACATTGATGAAATAAATAATACTAATCTTACACAAATTTATTTAGAGACTAGAAATTAAGGAATCAATGTCCAACTCATGTTATGAAGTTAACATGATACAAACCTAACAAGGACATTAAATGACATTAATAAGGACTTTAAATAAAATATAGACTCTGTTTCTCCCATTAAAATTATTCAAAAATCTTAAACACAATATTATCAATTTAAATACAGTGATTTGTAAAAAAGGATAACACATCATGACCAGCTGAGAGTTTAATTGCAATATATCACTCAAAATAAATAAACAAATAGTTTTCATCCCTATCAAAATAAGGGGAAAAATACATTTTAATAGATGCAGAAAGGGCACTGCTAATTTTTAAAACCATATGATCAAAAAACAGACAAATTAAACACTCAGCAAACTAAATTAGAGGAGGACTTCCTTAATCTGATAAGAAGCACCTATTTAAAACCATTACAATTATTACTGATATTAATGGGGGCATATTGAATATTTTACCCTTCAGTTTAGGATTGAAGTAAGAATTCAGACTTTTACCACTTTTATTTAATATTGCTCTGGAGGTCCTTGCCATTGAAAATAAAAAGCAAAGAAAAAATGTTATAGATCTTAAAAAAATTGCCATTATTCACAGGAAATATGTATAGAATGAAAATAATAAAAAAAAATAAGTATTAAGATCAGCAGTGTCTCTGGATACAATATTACTATACAAAACTTAGTCATACTTTGATGAACAATTATCAAGCAAAGAGAAAATGAAATTTGAATATATATTTTTATGAGTTATATGAGAATTATGAGTAGTTAATATATGAAAATAAACTGCAAACTACAAGAAAACTCCTAAGAGGAATTTTTAAACATATAAATAAATGAAGGGTTATAATATGATCATGGATAGGAAGAATCAATATTGTTAAATATCAATTTTCTCCAAGATGGAGAACTTCTACTACTGGATATCAAGATTTAATAGAAAGTTAGTATTAGCAAGATGATAGATAAATGGTCCAATGGAAGAAAATAGTGAATCCAAAGTGACCTAATTTATGGAGTTATCTGATTTACGACAATGACAACACTCTAATTCAATGAGGGAATTATGGTTTTTTCAATAAATGATATGGTTCATTTGGAAGATGTCCAATTGAAAAAAAATGAAAGTAGACCCATCAGTCACAACATACATACAATTAGTTCTAATCATAGACCTAACTGTGAAATCTGAAACAATAAATTTTCTAGAGTAAATTTAGGAGAGAGAATATCTGTGTGTTATTTTAATAGACTAAGATTCTTAAAAAGAAGCAGAAAGAATCATGAAAGTGATAATGATAATCCTTATGATTAAGAATCTCAGTTCATTGAAAGAAACTTTTAAGAGGTTAAAAGACTAGTTGCATACTAGAAGATGTTTTCAATACGTACATTTTTAAAAACATGAATATACTATAACTACAAATAAAAAGATAGACACCACAATTTACAAAAAATGAAAAAATAAAAGGGGGGGGCATATTTCTTGAGAAAACTCAGTACAGGAAAAGATATCCAAATGACTATAAGCGTAAAAAAGACAGTAACCATCAATTCTAATTAAGGAAATGCTAATTAAAATCACAATAGATATCACTTCATTTCCACCAGAACAGTTACAATGAAGAGAAATGAAAACCACAAAGAATAAATGAGGATTGGAGAAAGTTGTTATCTTTACAGACAATGCTGGTGGGTGTTTAAATTTGTCTAACAGTTTTGTAAACTTTTTAGCAGTAGTCATTAAAAATAAATACACAATATACCTCTGCTACCACTTAGTACCGAAAGTTGCAAACAATGATATTTATACCCAAACAATGAAAAAGAGCTCAATTGTCTACAAAGTGTAACTTTTCTTGATCACATTAGAGAATTTAAGTTGCAAGGCAACCAAGTAATCTGAAATCCAAAGAGAGGCTTTAAAATAACTGCAATATGTTAACAGATTTAATGGAAAATGTCCACACCTTATATAAAAAGATGAGGATTATAAGCTGAAAGCTGGAAAATGTAAGCAAGGGTCAAATGGAATAGTTAGAAATAAAATTATAATATCAGAAATTGAGTTTCTTCAATTAAAAAAATTATCAGCAATGCTGATGATAGGTTGTGTGAAGTTATCCAAACTAATGGACAAAGAAAAGAAAAAGAATGGGAAAAAATGAACAGACCAGCCTAGAGCTGTGGAACAACATCAGATGGTCCAATATACATGGAAGTGTAGTCCCAGAAGGTGTAGAGAGAGGGTGGGGCAGAGGAAATATTAGACAAGAAAATGGCTGAAAATTTCCCAGAAGTAATGAAAGAAATCAAATGACAGATTCTAAAGACTCAAAGAATCCCAAGGAAAATAAATACCGATACACACACACACACACACATATACACACACACACACCCCTAGACACACCAACGATAAATTGAAATTTTTGAACACGCTCAGAAAATGACCCATGTTACACAGAAGAACAAAGAGAATTAAGCAGTCCCAATAATCCCACTCGTGGTGATGCACTTAGCAGAAATCCAGTGTTAAGAGAGACAATTCAGAAACAAAGGAGTAAAAACCTGTGTGATTCCATTTATATAAAGTTCAAGAATTAGCAGAATCATCTATGGGGATAGAAGTAAACATATGGTTTCTTTAAGGGCATTGGCTTTTAGTGAGCACAAGTGAGGCACAGGAACACTGGGAAAATTCTAAACCTTGCTTTTGTATTTGATTTTCTTGCTTTTTGTAGATTCAGCTATTTATATTTTCTTTGTAGGAGTTCATATATTTTGTGTGTATTGTTTCTTTAAAAAAATTATGCATTGAAAATATCTTCTAGTCTGCAACTAAGCTTTTTTCTAAGCTTTTTTTTTTTCTTTTTTTTCTTTTTGGCTTGCGGGATCTTAGTCCCCAGACACCAGGGATTGAACCCGGGCCCCCTGCAGTGCAGTGGAAGCTCAGAGTTCTAACCACTGGACAGCCAGAGAATTCCCTGCAACGAAGCTTTTAACTTTCTTAAAAGTCTCTTTCAATGAACAGAGATTTTTAATCTTAAGGAAACTCTCCTGTTTATCATATTAAATTTCAATGCGGTGGCACTTAAGATTTGTATATCACTAGCTTAAAACTGGATAAAAATGAAATAAATGTGAAAGAAAAAAAACTGAAGAAAAATTGAGATCTTAATAGAAAGAAAAGGAAAACAAGAAAAAATAATGTATACTCTAAAATTCTAATTAGAGTCTCAACAGTGTCTGTTGTAATTTGACAAAATAAACTTTTGAGTTTATGTTGAAGAATAAATATCTATATTAGCAATGTAGTTTATGCAAACAGAAGACTGGTGAAGAGATCTCCCTTATGACATGTTAAAAATAATATAAAGCCACTATAATCAAGTTAGTATGCTATTGGAACAGACTTAGAAAAAGATAAGTAGAAAGAATAGATTTCAGAAATAGACTGCAGAGTATATAAACTTTCAATACATGAAAAGGAAGATATTTCAATTCAACAGGAAAATATTGTGTAGTTTAAAAACTGTGGCTGACACAAATTACTATCCATTTAAAAGAAATTTATGTTGAACTCTACCTCACACCATACACAAAAATATATTTCAGATAAGTTAAAGATTATAATGTAAAAATAAAATTAAAAGTGTTGGAAAATTTTAGGAGACCAAAGAAATAAACTAGAAAGTAGGAACTTTCTGAAAGTATGACAGGAAATTTATTGGATTACAATGAAAACTATAGAAATATTTGTTATATAAAACATAGGGTAAGATAATCAAAAGACAAAGTACAGACTGGGAAAATATTTGCAATGCATATAATTTACATATCATATGTATAGTATTTATGTTCTCTCTCATAAGCATTAGGGCTACCCTGCTTCATGATTCCAGCTTGTATAAATTACATTGTGGTTTTTGTAAACACTTTGAGACTAAGATGTGGAGGGAGGTACAGTTAGGCTCCCAGGAGTTGTTCATTACAGCAGCCTTAGTAGAAAGAGTTCCTACAGGTTTATATGCGAAAGAAGACCCAGTAAAAAAGTTTGCAAATGGTCTTTAGTAGACAGCTTGCAGAAGCGATGACCAAATCGCCACTAAACACATAAATATATATTGGATGTCACAAGTAAAAGTTGTAAATTAAATTGTAAATTTTAATCGTAACTGAATAGAACAAGGTAATTCTGCACAGATTATCAAAAATAAAATAATAATACTCAGTGCTGGCACTAATAGGGATAATGAATAAACATAGATGCATGCATAACTGGTATAAAGGTGAATTTATATAGCTTTTTTTGAAAAAAAAAATCTGGCAATGTCTATTTATATGGAAAACAAATACCTCTGTGACCCATTAATAAGACTCCAGGAAATACACAGATTTACCAACTATTCTTTATTTATATGGTAAACATTTGAAGGGAGAGGTTACTAAAATGAATGCTCTGATGAACCTCATTGTAATGAGAATAAACCTGCAAATGAACTAAAGCACTGGTAGGGACCCTGATGACAAAATCATGGAACATCCCCCATGGAAATGTGAGGCAGTCACAAGGATCAGTTAAATGTACATCGGGTGCCTTAAAGAGATTTCATGATATAACTGTAAGTGAGAAAAATCAAGTTGCAGTAAGATGTATATGATATAAGCCCAATGTCATAAACAGATAAGGAAAATACAAACATAAAAATTTTACTTGATTGTGTGAACAATAAGAGCAAGCAAAACCCAAAATACAAAGACTATGATTAAAAAAAATCCCAGACTATAACAAAAACACTACAACAAAACAACTATTCAGTATAAAACCAATGATCGTATTTATGTAAAAATAATATACGTGCATATATGTATTTCTCTATCCATCTATCTCGCCAAGAGGTTATTGCTGGTCATCTCCAGTAATTGAAAATTTCAAGTGCTTTTGACTTTCCTCTTACATTTGGCTATATTTTTTGAAGAGTTTACGATGAACATGAATTATTTATATAATCAGAAAGAAACGAGGAATCATTTTTTATTTAAAAAAGGAAAAGTGTAGCCCATGTGTAATCTGCAAATTTATGACTCAGAATAAGTGAATGATTGTAATACCTCACCACTATGATTTGTCACAAGCAGAGAGCTTCATGCACAGGTAATTCTCTATCTACAACCATCGAGCTGTCTTTCCTCTTGAAAGAGTCCTTGTCATAGCAATTCCCCTTGGAGCCACTGCCCACTTGATTAGCTGGTATTGTGCCACGTGTAATAAATGATGCTGTTCTGCGAAGCTTCTGCTTCTACATTTGCTGCTCTTTCCTTGGTTCCACTGAATGCAGTTGCTCTTTCTAGTGACTTCCAGCCCCGTGCCCTCCTTCAGGCAGTGAACAAGTTATTCTTGAAGTAGTTCGGTACAATACGATGTTCCACAATTATGAAAATGTTCTATATCTGTTCTGGCAATAAAGTAGCATCTAGCCACGTGTATGTATTGAGTGCTTGAAATGTGGTTACTGCAATCAAGGAACCTACTTCTAAAATCTTATTTAATTTTGATTTATTTATATTTAAATAGTCACATATGGCCAGTGGATACCATATTGGACAGTGTGGCTTTAGAGTGATCCTTTCTAATGGGTGAGAAATAATGAGTCTTATTTTCCCTTTATGCCACATTTCTCACTCTCCCTGAACACACAGGCCTTGCAGATATGGTTGGGCTCCAGGCCACAGCCTCATTGCAATCATACTCTCAACTCTTTCTTCACTTATAATTATTTGTTTTCTGGATCCATATTATCTTTTCCTCTGTCAAAACTCCATTATGGAATATTTATCATGTAAGGAAATCTGTTTATATTCAAATCAACACTATGGATTGTATATGAGTTCCCTTTCACAGGGATTCTGGACCTCCAAAACTCAATGGATTTGACTGGGCATACTTTTTAACGTTAATAAATACTTGTGGCAACTACAGGAACACATTCCTAAGCATTTTCTGAAATGGGGCTCGTCTGCCAAAAGCATGCTTGGAGGACGCGTTGCCTGATTTTGCCTGTGAGCCCTTCAGAGCTTTACCTCTGAGCCACAAATGTGTCCCCATGAGGGATGCCTCCAGTCACCTTAAAATAAAGGAAGATTTTAGAAGTAGGCTCCTTGATTGTAGTAACCACACTTCAAGCACTCAGTACATACAGGTGGCTAGTTGCTACTTTATTGCCAGAGCAGGGGGATTTAAAAAGCATTTCCCACCTGTGGTCACCACAAAGGAGCGCACCAGAGTTACCATTAGCCCCAGATAGGCCGGGAACCTAGGAGCGGCCACCATAGCACTGGTCTGAGGTTCATTTTCTCTGTCCCTGTTCTGTCACTTCCTGGGGGGACAAGCCAGACCCACATGCAGAGTCAGGATTGGCTGACAATTTGCCTCACCACACATTCAGAGCGTCGTTCCATTTCTTCTGTTCTCCTCCTGGACACACAGCAGCTGCTTCTTTCAGACACTCAAAGCACAAGTTACACATCCTTTTCTGGGCAATGGGAGCCGATGCACAGAGCACAGTGGTTCAGAGTGAGGACACGGGAGCCAGGATGAATGGGAGTGAGTCCTGCCTTCTTCACTTCCCGTTTTGTTCTGTGTACTTGAGCAAGTTTTGAATCTCTCTGTCTCCGTATCCTCATATTTAACGGAGGAATAATAATAGTATATGGGATTCAGAGGGCTGTTGAAAGAGTGAAATAAATCAGTATATAAAGCACTGATAACAATGCTTGGCAATATTACTGGTGCTATCTGGTACAATGTGGGGGGCATGCAGTCTTAGCCGGAGGTAACTCCTGGCGGAGACAGTATGTCTCTCGCAAAAAGCAAAGTCACTTAAGGGCTTTGCCCCCTTGACTTGGAATGCACTCTTTGTCCCAGGCCTGAGGGATGTAAAAGAGATTAGCAAAGCTATCTCAAGCCAGGAGACCTCAGGGAACTGAGAGTCCTGGTTGTTCCCTATGGCTGGGGGCTGTGTGTGAGCCTGGTTAAAGGAAGATAATGTTCAAGGATGGTCGTTGTAAACTTGTTGACGTCCGTGGTAGTGACTGAACTGAGACGATAAGCAATTCCATGGGATTATTGTCTAATAATGAGTTCCTCTTCTGTCTATATAAGATTCAGTAGATTCTAAATAAAGTACCTTGCAACCATCAGTTGTCTTGGTCCTTCTGACCCCATACTCGCGGTGCTATTCGGTCCCTTACCCCTCTCCGTTGGGACCTGGAAGACCCCCTGCGGTCGCAGTACAATATTAGTTCTCATCATTTCCTGCCCACATCCTAAAGGTGGCTACCCTTTTAACATTCAGGAAGAAAGCAATGTTGTTCAGAGATTTTCCTTCCATGAGCAACCAAGTTTCTTATATCTTTCACCTTTGGTGGGAAAAACACACCCACACAGACCTACACACATCTTCAGGTTAATAATGAGAGTGTAACTTTCATAAATAAAATGTGTTTTTTCCATAAGTTTCTTATTTGAGATGGAAAATATTAAAGCTGAAGGTATGCTTTTCTTTAGAGTAACTTTTTACTCTTTAATGATCAACTTAGCTCCATGCCCTGTTTTCGTGAGTGCTATATTGATCGATGAACGATCTTCAACATTTAGCATAGCACAGAAATTCACTTGGTAGAATCAAATATATTCAGGCACCAGAAGAGTGCAGAAGCCATAATCCATGACCATTTTTATGTCTGCCATAAATTTATTTCAAAACTCTTTCACCATGAAAATTACCCTCTTGACTATTGTTGAGAGTTCACATAAATTGGGATATAGAAAATATGGCTAAGAGATACATGAGACAATGTTGCTGATGACTAATGGATGGTTCTAATAGTCTTTGAAAATCAGATTATCTGATGGTTGCCAAGACTTGTCTGGTAAAGGCTGCCTACAAAACAGAGGTACAGGAAATTCCCAAGTCTTTTTTACCAATGGTAGAACCATAGAGATGATGTGCTAGGAAGGAGAAGCAAGGTCTGATTGGACTCAAATTTGGGATGGGAGATGTCTATTCATTTGGCCTAAAAAGTCATAGGGCCAATGCCGAAGTAAAATAATCAAATAAATGAGGATTGACAGGTGAGAAAGCCAACGAGCTCTAAAATATATGCAGAGGTAAAATGGGAAAGTGAATGAGGATTGACAAGTGAGAGGATGTGAGAAAACCAAGAACAAGCCTATTATGGGTGGTTCTGCAGGTAATTCAGTGATCTATGAAGTGTTCTTTTTCCATGCCAGCACACTTATTTCCACAGCATTAAGGGTCATTATCAAGTTAGGCTTATCTCTACTCCCTCACTCATCCATTTCCATCTTGGCCAAACCTTTGATTACTGGCTGGTCAGCTGTCCAATAGTTGGAGATATGCTTGAGGTGAGTTTATATTAATGAGCTAAAACACTGAGCTCTAGATCAGCTTCTAAAGATATGAGAGTGATAGTGGTGGGGGGAGAGGCTGAAACATAGACATTTTTTAGCCACGGACTGGAATGGTTTACCATAAGCTATCTTTGGAGAATCTCTTGGGTGGATGGTGGGAGTAGACAGAGACTTCTATGATGATATTTCTTTTGAATGGAGACTTGGTTAAATATGCTACAGGAAAATTCTTCTTTAGGTGACTGGTGCAGCAATTCAGCAGGGTAAGCATTTAGTAACTGATTTCCTCTTCCAAAAGTGTCCCCATACTTTTCTTGCAATTAGTCCTTTGTGGCTGATTGTACAGAGGCTCATTGAGCATAGAAATGCCTTAATAAGGACCTTACAGGACTTAACATGAACCGGGATACCTAGAATGAAATGATGATGTCAAAGGAGCCACAGAGAAGAATAACAGAGAAAAAAGGACCAAGGTGTTCAGGGATGAGGAGGGTCCATAATAGGGTGCCCAATCATCCTTGTCTGTCCCAAACTGAGAGTGTTTTCAGGATATGGGACCTTCAGTTTTAAAACTGGGGAAACTATTGGGCAAACCAGGACAATTTGGTCATTGCAGTCAAGCATCTTGTATCAGTATGGCTACCGTGACTAAGACGGCCTCGCGGCCCTAGAATGGTACTTAGAAGATCCAAAGCAGGGTCAAGTCAGGTGATCCTCTAGAGACACTTAATAAATGAAATTTACCCTTTTCAGTTTTCCAGACAGCTTCCTTTAATGATACATAATAAATATTTTTTCTGGATTTGTATCAATCAGGCATCCCTGGTAACCTGATTGAGTTTTTTGAAATGTGCTTTCTGAGAACTATAAAAATAGCAAAAGTTCAGTGTAAACCATCTTCTTCTGGCCTTTTGAGGCTGGAATTTCTGTGAGATAGCCTAACACAGGATGTGTCTGTTAGAAATAGAGTTATTTTCCAGTAACTTGGAAAAATGTTTTCTGAAGTGATGCCCTATCAATAAAAGACATCTTAGAATCTTCCAAGTGTTGTTCTTTAAAAAAGATCTGAGTACCTCACAAATCTTGGAGCACTGAAAATTCTCCAGAATATGGACAGGCATAAAATAAATATATACCAAGAGGGTTCTACCTCTATCAAGGGATTTGTAGGGAAAGGTCATCTATGAAGTGGCAAGGAGTAGATTGAGACATAGTACCTACACTGTGAGTTTCTGCTCCCATAGCTGAGAAGGCAGAGAAATCCTTTCTATTGCAAGCACTCTTGTTCAGCCACGTGTCTTGCCCATGCCTGAAGTGTGGGAGAGCTATTAAGGAAGCATGATTCAATGTCTTTTTCCACACTCTTAGCCACAGTACTAGACTTATCCCACAAAAATATAGCCAATACCTAGCTAGTTTCAACAAAAAAGAGCCACTCTTATCCAAGGCCAAATCCTTTACCTAATGAAACACTTAGAAGAGGAAATTAGCAGAAAGTAACAGTTCTCTGATCCTGCCAGAAGTAGTGAATCAGTTAATTTGTGCTCTCTGCTTGAACTGGGCATTAAGAACCCTGGAGAATTCTGTTAGAGACATCGTATAACATAGGCAAGGAGAGATGCTTAGGGACTTTTCTTCCACCTTTCCTTTCTTCCTTCCTTCCTGAAATATTATTCCAGCGAGATACCTCCAGGTAGGAATACAAGATGTTATAAGAATGTAAAAGAGGATAATTGGATAGAATCAAATTCTAGTAGACTTGCAGGAGCAGGGCAAAATGCTTTGATAGATTTTAGAAGGTTTCTGAATTCCCTGTGAATAAGGAATTGGAGGTCACCTGCTGACACTGATAGGGGCAGTAAGAGTGATGTCAGATGAGTGGGAAATGTGGGAAATATTTGTGGTAGATAATATAGTGCAATTTGATCAAATAAATATTGGACAATATTCTATAAGAGGGATCTAGTTATAGTGAGCAATCTTGAATTATTAGTGGTACCAGCTTGCCAAGTTAGATAATTTTCTCTAGCTGTGTTCAGCTGCCCAGAAGGGAAAAAAAGTCATAAGAACAAGACAAAAATTATTAAATAATAAATCTTATAACTGAATTCAGAACGTGAAAAAAGACAGAAGAGAACAATAATGGGGGAAAATAAAAGTATCAAGATGGTTAAAAAAATATTAAGTGTGATTAGTTGGCCAAAGGAGCTAGAAAGACAGAGAACATGATACTTAAATGAGTGATTTGGGAAATAGAACATTTGAGTACTGAAATTAAGCGCATAGAAGAATTTGTTCATCATGTTTTAGAAGGCAGAAGAAAAGGATTTAGATGAGAGTAGGAGTAGTAAATAAGGTCCAAAACAAGGAAGTTACAGAGCATCATGTATTGATAGTCTGCTAAAGAAGAGGTTGCCAGCCCAGGCTGTGAGTGTGGGCAGATAGAGGCAAAGGGGATTGTATTAATCATGGTTCTTAGTCGCAAAGAATAGAACCCACTTGAGTTATCTTGAACAGAAAAGGATTTATTGAAGAACCAGAGTACTACAGGTCGGTCCCATACAACCGGGAAACACAGAGCTCGGGGCAATGCAGTTCAAAGACACATAACGCCAGTAACACTGCTAGGTTCCCTGTCCAAGTGCAGAACCTCTGATGCTAGTGATGGAAGCTAACTGTAATCGGCCACGGTTACCTTGAAAAACCGAATGCCTCTGTGACATTGGTTGCTTGTAGATCGAGTCAGTCTTGTGCATCAGGTTGCTTTCTTCCACATTTAGGACTAATGCAGATGTATCTGTGCAGAGGAAGACGGGCACACACAGAACCCTCACTTCCCAGGGCTCTTCCAGCTTTGTCAGCCCTCATGGAAAGTCAGATAAGGTTAGAATGGGTGCTAAAATAGTGAATCTACTGTATCTGACCCAAAGCAATTTATATTTGAGTATTAATTGATGGAAAAAAGAAAAGAATCGTGACAAGCTTAAACTGCGTCAAATGGAGAGAGGCCCTTGCTTCTTTGGCTTTGTGTATCGTTAGCCAGATAACAGCGGTCACATCACACAAGATTCAGTAGAGCGCATGTGCTCATTTTGGCTCTTTCAACTCTGGACACTGCCATTCTGAGAGATAGCAGTCTCAGCTGTACCACCTGAGTATGGCCTCTTTCTCTCTTTTTAAGGTGGGACATAAAGAAGTCTACTCATCAATTTGTACAAGAACTGATCATAAATCTAAATATGAGATGAAAACTGTAAAAATTTTTAAAAGGAAACCATAGGAGTAAATATTTGTGGCCTTAGGTTAGGCAATTATTTCTCAGATATGACACAAAATTATAAATTACAAAAGACAAATTAGATAAATCAGACATCATCAAACAAAGATTTTGTGCTTCAAAGGACACCATCAGGAAAGTGAAAAGACAGTTCGCAAAATGGAATGAAATATTTGCACATGTTATATCTGATATGGAACAAGTACCCAGAATATACAAAGAACACTTAAAATTCAAAAATAAAAAGACACATAATGTAATTTTTAAATGGGCAGAAGATTTAAATAGACATTTCTCCAAAGAAGATAAACAAATCGCCAATAAGCACATGAAAAGTTGCTCAATATCATTAGTCCTTAGGAAATACAAATTAAAACCACAGTGGAATATCACTTCCCATACATGGTAGTAGCTAAAATTAAAAAGAAAGACAATAACAACTATTAGAAAGAATGTGGAGGAATTGGAACCCACATACATTGCTGGTAGGCCTATAAAATGGTGCAGCTACTGTGGGGAAGAGTTTGGCAATTTCTCAAAATGTTAAAACAAAAATTTTACATACGATCCAATAATTCTACGCCTATGTATTTACTAAAGAAAAATTGAAAATATGTCTACAAAAAATGTATACAAATGTTGAGAGCAGCATTATATATAATAGCTAAAAGGTAGAAACAACCCAAATGTTCACCAACTGTTGAATGGAAAAATAAAATGTGGTACATCCATGCAATGGGATATTACCTGGCAATAAAAAGGAATAAAATACTAATACATACTTTAACATGGATGAACCTTCAAAACATTATTCCAAGTGAAAGAAGACAATCACAAATTACCACATATATGTATGATCCCGTTTATATAAAATGTCTGGAATAGGCAAATCCATAGCGATGGAGAGTGGATTCGTAGTTGGTGAGGCATGAGGAAAGAAGGGAATGTTGAATGATTACCAATAAGTATGGGATTTCTTTTGGGGTGGGGAAATGTTTCAAAATTAAATTGTGGTGATCACTGCACCATTCTGTATACCTACTAAAAGCTATGTAATTACACACTTTAAAATACATTTAAGATATAAGTATGAAATATATCTCAATGAAACTGTTATTAAAAAAAATATATATATATATATATATATATATATATATATATACACACACACACACATACTCAGGTAACATACACTTGAAGTCCCCAAAGGTGACCTAACAAAATACTAGCATCCTTGGTAATTTTGGACTCCTTTGTTTCCGTATTCTTTCTGGGTGGATACCTTCTTTGCCGAATTGCTAATTCTGAACCTGTTTAACATAGTAGCTCTAATTTTCTCTTTAGAATCAACCTCTTTGCCAGATGTTTTGTCTGACACTCTGGTAACAGAGACCTCCTGGTTATGATAGGAACTATCACTCCCTAATCACTGTTTCCAGTGAATACAACGTTGAATGGGGAAAATGCATCCCAGCCTGTCGGGAAAGGGACATTTATGCATATCCATACCATCCCCTGCGATTTACAGGAAGTTTCTCACACCAGCACTCTGCATTTCTTCTTAAGGAGTTTAGAGATGTTCCATCAAGACCTACTTTCCTTACCTAGATGCAATTCATTTTTGATATGCAGGGTGGCAATCTGTAGGAAAACTTGTTTATGTGATGATCATAATCACGCGTACTCACAACCACATGATCACACTTAGTATGGGAAGCAGTCCCCTCTGCACTCCCCTTTAAGGATACTTCAAGCAATTTTTGGCTCAACTTGACTGCATATTTGACATCCTTGCATGGGTGATTTGTGTAATACAGCTCTCTAGTGGTTCTGTCATGAGGCAGAAGGGCCTGACTGCCAGAGCAACACAGAAATTATGCCGCTCATGAAACATTTCTGTGTTGGCATCTGAAAATGAATGGCTCCAAACTACTGAACGTATTTAGCTTGTGGGAGACCCAGCTCATGACATACTTACCTGTTGGTTACCATGGAAGGAGCCACTTCTGATGAGGAGGAAATAAAAAGTAACATCAATGCATTGCCACAGCGGATGACAACAGAGTGAGTATATTTCAAGGTAGAATGGTGTGCCTGTGCTTTGGTATTCCAGGAGACATGTAGGTACCCTTTCTGGGCAACAGTACAACCACTGCCTGGATATGAGGTGTCCAGTAGTTACAGGGGAAAGCATCAAGGTCAGACCTGAACCACCACTGAGCCCGGTTCTCCAGTCAGGCTGGCAAGTGTTCTAGTGCTGGGCAAATTAAATGTATTTTGAGCTCATATAGATTCTCTCCACAGTGATTTTGCAGTGCTACATGGTGTCACAGCTTAGCAATTTTCCAACGGTTTCTGCCAGGAAAAATATGTGATGATCACCAAAGTTTCTTTTGTTGCAGAGATGCCAGGCCATCAGACAATTAAAAATATCCAAAATTTTCTGTAACCGGACAGGTACTTCTAACTTTGCTTTTTCATGCATATGATTTTATTACTGAAACTTATAAAGTAGCTTTTCTTAAAAAATAGTGTCCAAACATCTAATGCTGCTGCCTCTAGACAGGCTCTGGAATCAGCCTCCCTCGGCTTAAATCCCATGTCTGCCACATATTAATTGTGTGTCCTCAGGCAAGATGCTTTGTGTAACCTTTTCCTCTTCCTCTGTAAATTGGGGTGGGGCGGATGTTAATAGTGGTTCTTAATAAGGTCATTATGGGGTTAAATGAGCTAATAAATGTACAAAACACTGCCTAGAATAAAGTAAGCTCTTAATAGATATTATTTTACATTATATCATTAACGTCTTGATTTCGTGTCTGGTTTCTCTCATCCTGATTCTGGATCTTCTTTTTAGACTATGGTATAAATCTTTCCCACTAGCTCTTCCCACATAGGACTCGCTATGATGGTTCTTATTCAGTTCTAGAGAACCAACTCTAGACTCGACTCTGTGTGTTGTCTTGCAAATCCCAAGTAAGAGGTAAGGAGAAGGTTACAGTTATTATTACCAAAGGCTAGCAAGAGAAGTTGTTAGATTCAGACGCTCACATGCCAAGTACTGTTCTAAGCGACGCAAGCACACAGAATCCACCAGGGGGTGCCTGTCTTGTAGAGATGGGTGAATTTTGCTCAGTTCAGGGAAGATTTTTAAAGAGACTCAAACTGAACAAGCACAGACGTAAGCCTGTTAGCCCGAACATGAGGTGGGACTTCGTCTTCAGTACTAATTGCATGGATAGAGAGCTAATACTGCAGCCTAAAGTCACTTAATGAAGCTCTAGGAGAGGCATTAGAATATTGTGAAGATTCCATACAAATTAGACATCTTCAACCATCCTCTCTTTTCAGTTCTACCCCCCGCCCCTGCCCCCAACACACACACACTCATACACACACACGTATACACACACTCTCCTGCACACAAACACACACAGACACACACATTCACTCACCTGGCCCATGTTACCCCCCTTAAAAAAAAATTTCCTCACACTTACAGGACATAGTCAGTTCTAACTTATTTTGTTTGCTGAAAGCTATGATGTTTAGAATCCACTGCAATTTCTGATTCTGCATCTTTACCTGTGTGGTGCCTTTGTTTCAAACAGAACCAAATCATGCCATGTTGAATTTCATAAATATAACCTCAAGACTTGACTCTTTCCTAAGTTATTTGCACTTTCTAAGTCAACTTCAGGAAGTTCTCCCGATTATCTATAAGATATACTCCACTAATAAAATATATACACCTGCGGGCTTTTGCCCAGATGGCAGAAATAAAAAAGAAACTTTAAAAAGAGTTGATTAGGAAGGACAGATCACTTTGTCACCAGTAAGTATTTATTAAAGGCAAGCATTTTAGAAAACTAAACTAGCTTTCTTAAATTTAGAAAATTAAACTAGCTTCTACTTTAGGGAGTTGATTAAACAATTCTTTGTAGGTATGTATGGATTTGAACTGCTTTTAAAATCTTATTTCATTAATATAATTACCATTCAAAATTAAGTTACTAGAGTATCTCAGTTTGTTGCTCATGGGATATGATCTCTCTTAGTTTAAAATTACATTATACTTGGAAAGCTTCAAACTATCGGGTTAGCTTGTTTGGCAGATTGTTAGATTAATTCTCTAATTCACTGAAATATCTATTACCATTTTCAAAAGAATTGACTGTAATGAATTAGAGAGCTAATCTCAACAATTTATCACTCAAATGAGGTCATCACACTTTGCAGAACATTCAAGACTACAAGCCCATTCCTAACATTTTCTTTATATAAGAAAAACATGTATTTTCTATATTACGCCTTATCATATTTTTAAACGGATTTAAAAATATAATGAGGAGCTGCTGTAAGATAGAAATCCCATAATCCATCTGCTGTAAATTATTTCCATGACGTTATTAAAAGTCTTAACATAGAGTTAATATGATGGTATGATACGCTGATAATAGAGAACAGTGGTATAACTATGCTCTAGAATTTTAAGCATTTGTTAGGAAAACTAGAAAGCTTATACGTTATTTTCTGCTATGTTCTAAAGAACCCCCCGTCCCACGTTTTGTTTGTTTCTTACAAATTCTGACATGCGTGTCTGTGCCTGAGACTCTTTTGTGAGAAAACGTCTACCCCAAGTCCTGTAGGGTATTCTGCGTTCCTGCTAGTACCACTCTCTTCTTCCCTTGTTCCACAGACACTCACTCAACTTTCCCACTGGGAACACAGGTCGGCACGTGAGTACCAGTCAGGGGCCAGACACTACCATCCCCTGCAGAACGGCCTTGAAGCTGCTTGTCTAAGTACATTTTATACCTGATTTGCTCCTATATGAAGTCTTTTCCTGCTCCACCAAGCAGAATGCCAGTGGAATGTGTCCCCAAACCTAATCTGCGCAGTCTTATAGAGTCTGAATTATTGTTGTTGTTTTTCAGATAGCCCTCGTTTATGTGTTTTTCCTCTCCCTGCGCCCCCTTCCCCTCCTCCTTTTTCTTCTTTAAAATGGGTATGGTGTTTGAACACAACATGAATTATTTATCCCAATTCTTTCTGATGAACATTAGGGTTGTTTCTAGTTTTTGAGTGTTAATTATACCATTGCTATAAGAAGTCTTGCGACTTGCTTCTAATTGATTGAATATGGCAAAAGTGATAGGATGTCACTCCTTTTAATTACCTCATATAAGACATCACTCGTTAGCCAACACTATTGAAGATCCACACGGTGGGGTGCGGGGGTCAGCCCTAGGAAGTGACGTTGGCATCAAGACTGAAGCCAGTAAGAAGACACGTCCTTCAATCACATGGAAATGGATTCTGTTAACAACCTGAGTGAACTTGGACACGGACACCTCTGTCCAAACGGGAGCTGAGCCCTGGACGACATGCTGATTATAGCTCCAGAAGACCCAGCTAAGCCATGCCCAGACTTCTAACTGACAGACACTGTGAGGTGATATGTGTGCTTCTTATGCAACAATAGAAAACTGATACAGTTAGTTATCTCAACTAATATAACATATAAACAAAACAATTTAACGGGATAGAATTGTAGGTACCGGGACTGACATATAAATGTGAGAAAATTTGGAACTTCAAATTGTGGCACAGAGTGAGCAATTCAGTAAATAGTTTTGGAAAGAAATATCCATTTGAAGAAAAAAAATATATTCATACTTGACAGTCATAGAAAAAAAATGAGGTGGATTAAAAATCTAAATTTAAAAAATGCAAATATTTTACATGCTTATGTGTTTACATTTATACGGAGCATAGTAGAAATCATAAAAATTTTATAATGTGATGATTAAAGCCTTATTAGAATACAAAAAGACTTCATCAGTTTTGTATGTGCTCAGTTGTATATATTTACTTCTGTGAAATTTTAACACATCTAGATTTGTATGACCACCAGAACAAGCAAGATAAAGAATAGTTCCATCAAAGGATCACCAATATCATACCAATTTGATTGCTATAGCTACATAATAAGCCTCCCCATTGGGTAGATTGATTCGTCCTCTTTGTTCTTTTTTTCAGAATGGTTGACTATTCTGCCCTGTTTGCTTCCATATTAATGTTAGGATAAGCTTGTCTATATTTGCAACACAAAAGGTGTCTCGCAGGGATTTTGAGAGGAATTGGATTAAACCTGCAGATCACTTAAGAGAGAGTTGTCATCTTTTCTATGCTATTTTGTTTTTTAAACAAAATTTATTTATGAAAAAAAAAAACCCACTACATCCTTACAACACAAGAGCACATTTCAAACAAGTTATATAAAGGATAAACCTTGAACTATATTCCAGAAACAATTAGTAGAATGTCAGAATCTCATACAGACATTTTGAAAAGCACACTGATGGTCTAAAGTGGATCTGAATCTCAGATGTTGTTGGCACTTAGAGAGGTATCATAGTGAATGAATTATGTAGATGCAATAATACATATTTTTCTTGACTATTATGGCACTAGGATGGGAATCCTTTCTTTACCTTGACATAACTAGTATGTCTTAAATTGGTATACAAAAAATTTTAAACGTTTCAATTAGAAATGCAAAGTTCCACTTGCAATTTTCTCATCCTAAACCTTCGCTAATTCTCTGGAAGCTTTTCTGTTCACAAGTTCTCACAGCAGCATCAGAATGACAGAGAATCTGGATGGGTTCTTCTGACTTGGACAGTTTACCGAAAGTTGCTGTCTCATATGACTTGTGTGCACCATCAACTTCTGCAACCAGAGAAAATTAATGACTGTTCAACACTCCTCCGCTACTCAATTCTCAGCTTTCTTCAAATCTTAAGTTTCCAATTTAACTGGTCAGTTACAGTTTATTACAGGAAATTGCCATTTTACTGTAAATTTTTCCATGCAGTCTTTCTCACAAATGCATTTATTGTTGTGTTACTGGCCTTTCCATATCGTAAACCAAATGTTTATGGTGCGACATGCAAACAGTACATTTTACTGCATACAAAACAAATTTAACGACCACATAATTGTTTGATGATCAGGAAGCCAAGTTTTAAGCATGTTTACATCTAAACACGATATTTTGTAAATTATAAGTAAGCATTTTATTGCATTTAGTAATGATTTAGGAAATTAGTTGGGGGTTTTGATTTAGGTGTAATGCATTATGATTTTTCCCATTTAAAGTGATGAAGACTGGGTAATTATTCCCTTAAATATTTTCACATAGAATGTTAGGTTTTTATCCACACTCTGGCTCCATTTAACCTTCACAGAGTCAGCATAGTGTAGCAGTGAAGAGCATGGATCTGGGGCCAGGTTACCTGGGATCTGAATCCTTGCTTTGCCAATTACTGGTTGTGTGCCTGGGCCAGTTAGGGTAATTGTTTTGTCACTCAGTACCCTCACCTGTAAAATGGGAATAATAATACCCTCCCCAAGTATGATCATTACGCAGATTAAATGGGATAATTTGTGTAAAGTATTTAAAACTGCCTGATTTTAAGTTCAATGGATTTGCTAAAAATAAATAAACAAATAATTTTTTCCCTTTTCTATCACTCCCAAAAAAAAAAAAAAAAAAAAAAGAATGTTAGGTTTTTAGAATCACATCATTTACATTAAGTGGAAGATGGCTGTATTCTGAAATGATGTCTTGCAACACAGCACTTGATAAAATACTACAAACAGCTGTTTAAGTACACAGCTGGGCTTACTAGTAAATAAGGTTTTAAAACATGATGGGATCTTTTATCCCTAGTTTTAAGGTAAAGTTGATGCTATTTCAGCCCTTGGAGGGTGGTGTCTTTTGTTTGCTTTGGCAACACCCTTGATTTGAAGTCTTAGGGTCAATGACTGTCGTGAATAAGAGACGAGTTTGGCTTCATGTAGCAGAGAACGCTGTTGCCTATTTAAGCCTTAGTTATAAATGCTTTACCTTAAAGCTGGCAGAGCATAAACAGACAAGGAAATTGGGTTTATAACAACTATTGAATTATCATGTATACCCTAGACTAACTACTTTCAATTTTTTTTTTAAACTGAGAGAAAATTAATCTATTTTTTTGGGTGTAAGCTACTGCTATTTTGGTGTTTTCTGTTACATATCACTAAAGTTAGTCTTAATTGATATAAATATGAGATTCCTGAATAAACCCAGGGCTCTCAACTTTAGGTAAAGCAAGGCCTACAATAACAGAATCACCCTTTCACATAAGAGAATGAATGAATGAATGAATGAATGAAAAAGATGTATTTTTCAGACTAGGGTCTAGCTAAGGACCCATGAGCATTGGAAAGCACAGGCCTTCTTTCACTTGGATACACTGTAATCTTGCTGGTTCTGGGAAACCCTAGGCTGAGAAAATACTTAAAATGGTCCTTTATACAAACTAATATACACACAGGAAAATAAATGAAAAACACCAGTTAAGATGGAAAATATGAGCAGTTCAGAATAAGATGAGCTATTATGCATCTAACTGTAAATCCACAAGAATTTAGAAAAAATTGAAGGGAGGTAATTTTGAAAATATAGTAACAAGAATGTTCAAGGATTAATGACATATATGAATCTTCTGACTTAGGAAATACAATAAATCCCAGATAGCACAAATAACAGAAACTCACACCTAAATACATCAAAGTACAGCTAATGAACAATTAAAGAAAGAACTTAGAAACAGAAAAAAAAAAAAAGACAGAATACCTCACAGCGGAAAGACAATTATCCTGAGAGCGCAATTCCAAACAACAGTTTTGGAATTAAGGAGATAGTGCCAATAAATAAATAAATAAATAAATAACTTCATATTGCTAAGGCAAAATATGTATTAATCTAGAATTACATGTGTAGCTAAAATCAAGACACAGGGTAAAATGAAGACAATTCAGGCAAAGGGAAACTGACTAAATTAACTTTCAACAGGTGGATTTCAAGAAAGAAATCATTAATCTTAAAGTTATATGAAGGGCAATAAAGAATAATGAACAAATACATTAATAAACATGTGGGTAATTTCAAACTAATATTAAATAATAATAATAAATAAATTCATATTTAATTTTTGTGGTAAATCATATAGAAGAAGTTAAATATTGAACAATAATAGCAGGTAAGATTGGGATAGGTGGTTATCAAAGTTAAAATATTCTAAGTTTCTTGTATTTTGAAATATGTGAGTAGATATATTGATTAATGATACAATTTTTTAAATGAAGAATGCATGAAAATTTCATTTATAAGCACTCAGATGAACAGTGTTCAATTCAAATAGATACTAGAATAAATTAAATTTAATTAATTAAAATTATAGGGAAGGAGAAGAATATAAGCATAGAAAAAGTGGGACTAAGATTAACATGAATAAGATAATTGAGGTAAATCTACATATGTCAGTAATCACAATATATATAAATAAAATGAGATTCCCTGTTAAAATAGAGATTATCAGGTTGATAAAGACAACAAAATCAAGCTGTTTGCAAGAGACACATTTAAAACGCAACTTCATTATGCACTTAATAGTGAGAAAATCAAAGCTTTCCAACTAAGATCAGGCACAAGACCAAGATGTCCCCTCTTTATTCCTGTCCTGCCCCTAGGTTCTTCAGAACAATTTTTTTTTTTTAGATTCCATATATATGTGTTAACATACGGTATTTGTTTTTCTCTTTCTGACTTATTTCACTCTGTAAAGATTTAAAAAAGAAAAAGAAAAAGCCATGAAGAAAAAGGAGAATTTTTTATGTAAAAGAGAAATTTCTTTTACTAAAAACAAAAAATACAATTTTAAAAGGTTATTAAAAAAAAAAGTCCCCTCTTACCACTTCTTTTCAACATCGTACTAGAAGTTTTGTCAAAAAGATTCCACACACACACAGAAACCTCTCGAAACTAATAAGTGCTTATTCCAGGTTACAAGGTTAATATGCAAAAGTCAATTGCTCTCCTATGTACTAACAGTGAACAAGTGGAATTTGAAATTAAAAGCATAATATCATCACACTAGCATCCCCCAAAATGAAATACTTAGGTATAAATCTAAGAAAACATATAAAAGATCTATATGAGGTAAATTGCAAAACAATTTACAAACAAAATCAAAGAAGAACTAAATAAATGGAAAGATATTACATATTTATGGAGAGGAAGACTCAATATTGTCAAGATGTCAGTTCTTCTCAATTTGATCTATAGATTCAATGAAATCCCAATAAAAATCCCAGCACGTTATTTTGTGGATATTGACAAACTGTATCTAAAGTTTGTGTGGAGAGGCAAAAGACTCAGAGAGGGCCTACACAATATTGAAGGGGAGGAACAAAGTTGAAGGACTGACACTACCCCACTTCAAGAATTACTATAAAGCTGGGGCAATCAAGACAGTGTGGTATTTGCAAAATAATAGATGAAGAGATTAATGGAACTGAATAGAGACCCCAAAAATAGACCTACATAAATATAGTCAACTGATCTCTGACAAAGGAAAAAAGGTAATACAATGGGGCAAAGATAATCTTTTTGACAATTGTTGCTCGTATAACTGGATATCTACATACAAAAAATGAATCTAAATAGAGACTTTATACCTTTTATAATAATCAACTCAATATGAATCACAGACCTATGTAAAACACAAAACTATAAACCTCCAAAAAGATAATTACAGGAAAAAACCTACATGACCTTGGGTATGGCAATGACTTTTTAGATACAACAGGAAGGGCAAGATTCATGAAAGAAACCATTGATAATCTGGACTTCATTAAAATTAAAAACTTCTGTTCTATTAAAGACCCTCTTTAAAAGATTGAGAAGACAAGCCACATACTGGGATAAAATATTTGCAAAAGACCATCTGATAAAGGATTGTTATCCAGAATATACAAAGAACACTTAAAACTCAACAATAAGAAAACAGACAACCCAATTAATAAATGGGTCAAAGACCTTACCAGACCTGTCACCAAAGAAGATATGCAGATGGAAAATAAGCACATGAAAATATATTCTACATCATATACCATCAAACAAATGCAAATGAAAACAACCATGATATACTACCACACACCTATTAGAATGGCTGAAATCTGGAATACTGACAACACCAAATGCTACGGATGATATCATGCAACAGGAACTCTCATTCATTGCTAGTGGGAATACAAAATGGTACAGCCACTTTGGAAGACAGTTTGTCAACTTCTTAAAAATTAAACATTCTCTTACCATACTATCCAGTAATCTCATTCCTTGGTATTTACCCAAAGGAATTGAAAACTCATGTCCACACAAAACCTGCACACAGATAATAACAGCGGCTTTTTTCTTAATTACCAATACTTGGAAGCAACCAAGATGTCCTTCAGTAGGTGAAGTGATAAATAAGCTGTGATACATCCAGACAATGGAATATTATTCTGCACTAGGAAGAAATGAGCTATCATTCACAGCACAACATGAAGAAACCTTAAATGCATATTACTAAGTGAAAAAAGCCATTCTGAAAATTCTACCTACTGTAGGATTCCAACTTTATGATATTCTGGTAAAGGCAAAACTATGAAGACAGTGGTAAGACCAATGGTTGCCAGGGGTGGTGGGGAACAGAAGACAGATGAATAGATCAAGCTCAGAAGATTTTTAGGTGAAAATATTCTGCATGATACCATAATAATTGATATATATCATTATACATTTGTCCACACCCATAGAATGTACAACACCAAGACTGAATCAAAATGTAAATTATGGCCTTTGGTTGATTCAATGTGTCAATGTAGGTGCATCAGCTGTAACTCTGGTTGGGGATGTTGACACTGAGAGAGCCTGTGCGTGTGTGGGGATAGAGGTTACATGGGAAACCTGTGTACCTTCCTCTCAATTTTGCTGTGAACCTAAATCTGCTCTAAAAAAAGGTTTAATAAAAAAAAAGAGATATCAAACAACTTCACCAGAATACTGAAAGTTAAAAAGATCAATGAGGGAAATATTTGACAAAGAAAGTTACTAATAATAGATAATGATATTTTTAGATAGAAAAGCATTATCATAGATGAAATAGGTCAGATCCTAATAGTGAATAGTTCCATTTGTGGGGAAAATTTTTAAATCCTAAAGTTATATACATTTAGTATAATAGCTTCAACATAACTAGTGAATGTCTGCATTGGTCAGACTTCTCAGAGAAACAGAATCAGTAGAATATATATATATATATATATATATATATATATATATATATATATATATATATGTAATAGAAATTTATTTCCTGTTGTTATGGAGGATGGGAAGTCCCCCAGCCTGCCATCTGCAAGCTGGGGAGCCAGTGGTCTAATTCAGTCAGTTTCCCAAGGCCTGAGAACAAAGGGAGTTGATGGTGTAAATCTTAGTCTGAGAGATTTTTATATAAATAGAGAAGACGTTTACATCTTCAAGAAACTGGATGATATCCACTCAGATTGGGGAGGGAAATCTACTAAATCCATCAATTTAAATGCTAATCTCACCTGGAAACATCCTCACAGATACACTCAGAAGTACTGTTTAATCTGGGCACCCCATGGCCAGTGAAGTTGACACACAAATTTAACCATCTCAATGTTTATGCATATTTTCTCCAAGCAATCATAAAACATTTATCAAAGGAAACATGTACTGAGTCATAAATCAAATATCTATTAATTTCAAATAATTAGAATCATACATATAATGTTTTCTGACCATAATGAAAGTATGCTGATAATCATGACAAAGATATATAGAGAAAAACCCACATATAATTTGAAATTGATGAACATAACTCAAAAACTTCAGCTCAATGAAAACATTGTAAGGAATTAAGAAACATTTTCAACTTAGTGAAAACTAGATATGATATATCAAAACACCAAGGAAATGTCTGTGTGCATTTATGTGTGAATCTAACAAAAACTCTTAAGTTATTTATAGGGAACCTGACAAAATTTAATTGAAAGACATTAAAGAAGACAAAATTAAATGGACATCTATATATGTTTAGACAAAAAGAAGCAACAACTTAAACTAACAGTCATCCCCAAATTTATCTATAGATTTAGTTTCAATCAAAATTGCAACAGGATTTTTTGAGGAACTTGCTGAGTTTGTTTTAAATTCATATGGAAGAGTAAAGGTCTAGCCCAAGTCACTTCTGAAGAAGTGTAAGATGTGATTACCTTAACCAGGTAACAAGAATGATTAAGATTATTAACAAATTAAGTCAATAAAAGTTTGGTGGAGGGCTTCCCTGGTGGCACAGTGGTTGAGAATGTGCCTGCCAATGCAGGGGATGCGGGTTCGAGCCCTGGTCTGGGAAGATCCCACATGCCACGGAGCAACTAGGCCCATGAGCCACAACTACTGAGCCTGCGCGTCTGGAGCCTGTGCTCCACAACGAGAGGCCGCGACAGTGAGAGGCCCACGCACCGCGATGAAGAGAGGCCCCCACTTGCCACAACTGGAGAAAGCCCTCGCACAGAAACGAAGACCCAACACAGCCAAAAAAAAAAAAAAAAAAAAGTTTGGTGGAGATAAAGACCCACATATATAAGGACAATTGATATATGATAAGATTAAACTATATATCCTGGGAAAATATGAGCTATTCAAATGAGGAGGAGGAGGAATATAACTGAATTCCCATTTCACATCAAATATAAAAAATTTTTAATGGATTTAGCATTTAAAAGTCAAAAGAAAAATATTAAAATATATATAAATAGACTAGTTTCATGTATCTGGTTTAGGACAGAATTTATTTAAAAGACACAAATAATTGTAACATATACAGAAATATTGAACAATTGACTACACTAAAATTAAACCATTTTATTTATCACAAGGCATTCTGAGTAAAGTGAAGAGATACTCAAACTGCTAGTAAATAATTAAGCACAAACAGCTAGGAAAAGATTTATATCCAAAATGTATAACTTCTGCTAATGAGTCAAAAAAAGACAAAAAAAAAATTAGATAACAGAAACTATCCAATTAATCTATGACAAGATATTCTACATTGTAGGTAGTCAGGGAAATGAAATTAAGACCACAATGAGACATACTTTTACATCTACTAGATTGGCAAAATTAAGAAGTCTCATAATTCCAAGGTTGGTGTCAATCAATTCAAACCCTTGGACACTGTTAATGGAAGTAAAAATTGATCCCAACCCATTAGAAAACAACTTGGAACTATCTTGCAAAATAGAATTTATGCAAACCTCGTGACTCAGATATTCTCCTTCCAGGTACTTTTGAAAAATCTTCTTTAAAAATAGTGTTTATGGGACATCCCTGGGGGCGCAGTGGTTTAGAATCTGCCTGCCAATGCAGAGGACACTGGTTTGATCCCTGGTCCAGGGAGATCCCACATGCCGCGGAGCAACTAAGCCCATGTGCCACAACTACTGAGCCTGCACTCCAGAGCCTGCGAGCCACAACTACTGAGCCCGTGTGCCGCAACTACTGCAGCCTGCGCGCCTAGAGCCCATGCTCTGCAACAAGAGAAGCCACTGCAATGAGAAGCCCACGCACCGCAACGAAGAGTAGCCCCCGCTCGCCGCAGCTAGAAAAAGCCTACTCACAGCAATGAAGACCCAACGCAGCCAAAAATTTAAAAAAATAAATAAAAATAGTGTTTAAATGGCATAATAAGAAATTCAAGGTAGTGATAACTTCCACGGAGGAGAAAAGGAAATGGTGAGAACACAAGGAAACACAATCATTATGTTTCTAATGCTTAATTTAAGTGATTAATCATTGTGGCCCATTTCAAAATTATGTTTCATAGCTTATATTTATTTTACAAACACACTCTTCTGTACAAATCAAATACGTTTTTAAAATAATTCTAAGTGGTAATGAAAATAATTTATGATAAAAAAGTTATATTTTAGCTCAAAGAAGGAATTTTTTAAAAAAATCATTATCTAGAAGTGAAAATGGTGAATTTTCACCATGAAAAAATTCAGTAGAATATTTTTCAAATGGTAGCTCATGATATCCAGCATGTAATACACCAGGGGTGCTCAAATATTAATTGCTAATGATTACCTGAATTTTTTAGGATAATTTTAGATGCAGTCAATTATTTTATCACAAGTAGTTTTACTTAGTCATCAAATTTTTTTCAATGAATTGGGAGAAAATGAGTGTCTGATAAGCCTCTGGTTAAGAGACAGAAATAGATTTTTCCCCAGTTTTCATGCAAATGAACAGAGCCTGTAGTTTTTTTAAATGTTTCTTTTTCCAATGTAGTTTTTAAATGTTGAAACTCTGCAACAATTAAATTCACAAAATATTAAGCAGCTACATTATTCTAAGCACTTAGCACTTCATGTCAAAAGGTAAATCATGAGATAAACCTTGCTCAGAATAATGTTTTTTTTCAGTGTAACCCATATGAACTCATCTTACTAGCATGTGGGTACCTATGAGGTCATGATAATATTAATACTCAAATTTCCCTAGGATATTGCCCCACCTGCAGAATCCAAGTTTTTGGTCACATAACATTGTCTGCCTTGGTTGTTTTGGTAATTCCTAAGAAAAACATGTCCTAATAGAGTCAGTTCTCATTTCTTCTACCCTGGTCCCCATATTGACAATGACCCCTCACTAGTGCCTCGACTGCCAGTAGTGTCCAGGGGAATGGGGATTCCTGACTATGATAGAGTCCAAAGTGACAGAGGGATCCATCTGTAGTTTATACTGAGAGAGAAGTATACGATGTCCTATGAAGAAGCACTGAGGAGAATGGTCTCTCCTCCACGATGGATACAAGTTGGAATACTGCAGAAATCCTAGTAGAGATGATAGTGGCTTGGATTACTATGGAGCCGAGAATGTGAAGAGAAGTGAATGGATACTAATATCTGCCTGTGTCCTTGAATCTTACAAAATCCTTCATAAACAAACAAAACCCCAGAGACACAATTATTGGCATGGGTTTAGAAACAGCAATCAGATCACCATGCCTTCACCCTTCTAAATAAACGGAACTTATTTTTGGTACAGTGATTGAGAACTTTCCGTTAAATTATTACAAATCTAACTAAGCTCATTAAAATACATTAACAGGGCTAAACCATGGGTTTGTAATGGCTGCCACAAGTAAGATTGCTTTAAATTCCTTCTTAAGAATGAGGAGCCCAGGGCTCATAACTTAAGAAGGCACTCGCTCTCGGGGCGCAGACGTGTGCCTGGTGGGCACCTGAGTGTGAACACCTCCTTACATTCTGAGCCCCAGACACCTTGCTTACCTCACCCTACTCCTGACTCTAAGTGAGTGTCAGAGTGGACATAGACAGTCAGTGAAGCTTGTTGCAAACCAGACTGAGGCGGAAATTAATAATGGCAAAGTATTATTTGCAACGATTATTTTAGGTTACCTACACATCAACATTCCACTAAGGCAAAAAAAAGAAAAAAAAATAGAGTCCGTTTTACAAATACCTTCATTCATATAGACAGTACATCTGGAGAAAAGCAGTCCCAAATATCCTGTCCTCACCGGATACAATTTGTTATAGACATGTATTACCTTGTTTATTTTTTTCTTTCTTGTTAAATTTTAAATCAGTAAATTTTAGACTAGAGAGAAAGTAAGTCTCGTCTTTATGAGAGAGAACAGGTTTGTGTTAGGGGTTGCACACCCACAGGCCATCAGGTACCAGACAGTCACATAAATAGGCCCAGCAGGCTAGAGGGGGACGGTAGTGACCCACAAAAGCCACGCCTAGTTTATGACATTCAACTGCTATTTTTTAAATACTGTGTGAGCAAACCAAATAGTTCTGCTACTCTAGCATTTTGCCTTTTACAACTACCCTTTTAAAGCCTCTATCTAGAAAGGTAGTATTAAATGTTTATAATTTTTCTTAATTAATCCCCTCCTCTCCCACCTACAAACAACAAAACAGTGATAACAGCAAAAGCAACAAAAACTCAGCCTTGCACTAGAGAAACTGAAGTGATCCTAATTTGTGGCCATTCTCTCCAGAAAGATGGCAGATACAAAAGTGTTACTGACAACTTAACGAGGATCTCTCAGCCACAGCCAGCGAATCACCTAGCACTATTCCTTCCTAGTTTTGAAGGAATGAGAAAAACCTGCCATGGTTATTGTGTGTGTGAGGACACATAAAGTCCAGAGGCAGACCCTGTGTATCATTAAGCCCTGGAGCACCAAGAAGAAAACCCAGTGGCTAACTGAAAAGAGATGTTTGGAGAAACAAAAAGGGAGACCAAGGAAGGCCAACTTAGATGGCTGTCTAAATACTCTTTATTTAATTCATTCTTTGGCCTAGGACTACTGCACTGCATATTTTTAAAAATTAATTAATTAATTTATTTATTTTTGGCCATGTTGGGTCTTCATTGCTGCATGCAGGCTTTCTCTAGTTGCGGCGAGTGGGGGCTACTCTTAGTTGTGGTGCTTGCGCTTCTCATTGCGGTGGCTTCTCTTGTTGCGGAGCACGGGCTCTAGGTGTGTGGGCTTCAGTAGTTGTGGCACGTGGGTTCAGTAGTTGTGGCTCGCGGGCTCAGTAGTTGTGGCTCGCGGGCTCTAGAGCGCAGGCTCAGTAGCTGTGGTGCACGGCCTTAGTTGCTCCTTGGCATGTGGGATCTTCCCGGACCAGGGCTCGAACCCGTGTCCCCTGCACTGGCAGGCAGATTCTTAACCATTGTGCCAGCAGGGAAGTCCAGCACTGCATATATTTTAAAGTCTGTAATTTCTTCCTTGTTTCTGCAATAACTATTTTTTTAATCAGAATAATTTGCCTGGAACAAACATGTTGCAACACCTAACACCATTTTTGTAACCAATTAATTCCATTACTTATGTGAGCACAATTGGGTTTGATATGGTTATAAAATTGCCTACATGAAGGCCAAGGATATTGTGAATTGTTTTGTTTTGAAATGAATTGGTGATTAAAATATAGAAATAACCACACACAATTATGTGTGCAAAACCAAACCTTCTGTTGCATTGTGTCAAGATGTATCACAAAGAATAAGAAGGCAGTGAAAGCAAAGAAAATGTTCATTCCTGTAGTATGTTCTTTTGCCCAAGAAGGAAGTGTGTTTCAAGAGAGCAGACATTGAAAAGGTTATCGGACCATTTCGGAAGCGTTCCTGAGAAATCTTACACCATTATCCCTTGCTCCCTCATCCCAGCACCACTACCTTACTACCCTATGTACACCTTTTGGTAGCATGAAATTTTGCTCCTGAGAAATCTGCAAAGAATTAGATTTCATCAGCTTTGCTTGGTAGCTCTTTCTGGCATTAATGCTCAGGCCATGATTACACACAGCTGAACTCAACTGAAAACTCATTTATTTAGGGAAAAAAATATTGTACATAGTAATGGGTGCCAGTGTCTCATTTAAAAATGTTCATTCATAAAAATAAAATACTTCTACCTTTGAAATTGAGTTTTGACATCCAAACTTACTTTACAGGAATAGAGAGGGTTGTTCTTGCATAAGAACAGGTCCTGAATGACCTCTCACTTACTATTAGTGTTCTCAATAGTCCGGTTAAAACCTTGTCCCCTATTGGTTTCCTGAAGGCCAAAATTTTAACTGGTTTTTATCACATTTACTAAGAAGTGAGAAATCGTTTTTATCTTGCAACGTTTTATCATTTTAAAGTAGAAATTGTAGAGTACTCCACCTCCTTGAATCACGGAAACACTTCATTTCAACAATTTGTCAATGTAAATATCATGTCAATTTTTTTTCAAAATATTTTCCAATTGCAGTCCATTGCCAAATTCTGGTAATTCATTCATCCTTCCTTTTAAAAAAATTCCGTCCAAATCTATTATTTATATGGAATCCTGATTAAATCACTGCACTTTGGTAATGAAATTGAGGGACTCAAAGTTTTGTTTTTTTTTTTTCTGGAGAAAAGCCTACTTAAAGTGTTTGTTTTTATATGATTTCAATATGCCCAACTGAGAAAATAAATAGAGTGAATGACGAGAGATATTCTTTGGTTTCTAATTCAATTTCTTATTGAAAAATTGAAATAAAATTAAATATTAATTAACTATTTTAATCTGTTAATTAAACCAAAATTCAAAGCCAAGTTTTCCCCTTTTTTGTGACTTATCTTTTTCTCATATGAATGATTTAAATTTTTGTCTGGTCAATTCTAATTTCAATTTCCCTTGTGTTTTCTTTTATAGATGTGAAGTTTAGATTGTCATCTTTTTACAGATGTTGGATAGATATTAGTTTGTTTCATCTTCTGTTTTTATATTAACATTTTAATCTGAAATTTAGTTTTAAATGTAACATAATGTTAAGGTGTTAATATATTTCTTTGTAAACTGCTAATCAATAATCTCAACATTATTTACTGAATCATGTGTTCCTTTTTCTTTAACTTATTATTAGACTTCTCTTATTAATATTAAGTATTGTGACAGGAGTGACAGATTAGATGCTTACTAACGTCACGCTCCCTCCTCCACGTCCCTCCTGACATCACACCGTGCCTCCTCCACTGTCCCCCTGATACTGTGATAACCCCATCCTTTGTGGCGGTCAATTACCTGCCTTTAAAAACAGCAACAAAAAATGCTTTCAAGAATAAAATATTTTTTAAATTGAGAAAATGTATGTACTAAGCTAAAAATTATGTGGCAAGTACTTTATTAATCCTTGTGATCACAAGAGATAACAATGAAGACCCCAAATTATCCTCTCTTGTCAGTCACCACTGAGGGGAAAAACATTGAACTAGGACCAAGCTGATGAACGTGAAGAAGCAGAAATTTCATTTGATTTGGGAGAGTATTACAGAGGAATCATTCCAAGGTGAAATAATCAAACAAAACCTTCCAGAGGAAATCCATTTAAGTGGATAACTTAAGTATGAGAAAGTGTTGGTGTATTGAATAAATGAATGTGGTGAAAGTTAAACAATAAAAAAATGCATAAAATGAGAAAATAGATTTTTAAAAAATTCATAAAGCTCTCACTGGAAAACAATAAACAGTGCTGTCAACATTCCAGGATGTTTGAGGAATTTCTCACAGATAGAAACCAAATGGGACCAGAACAACAGAGAACAAGCAAAGAAGAAACCAATCATAGGTCTGAACATGCACAGAACGCTGTGATGGAGGTGGGCATGTTTGCAGCAGCAGCTGGAGGGAACTGAGAATTGCAAGGATTATAGACTCAACAGCGAATTCAGAGTAGCTGGGCAGCTTGGCTTCCCTCTGTGTTCTGGACATTTGGTTGCAAAGGTGTTTGCTCCCATGCAGAAGCAATACCCAGGGATAACAGAACAATATTTCAAATAGCTACTGACTTCCAGCATCTGTGGACTGGTGAATGGTAACCCTCAAATAAAATGATGACCAATAAATAAAACATCAATAGGAAATTGAAGACACCTAGCACCACAACATAAAATAACAAAGAGCAACAGTATTAAAGATGAATTTATTACAGGAAAAAGAGGACACAATTGAAACAAAAATATAATTAAATTACCACCCTCAGAGGAGATTGACAGGAACTTACACACATGATGGTGAGGTGAAAAAAGCAGAAGCTAAAGATAATAGGAAATAAAAATGTTTTCTTTGAAAGAAAAAAAGTTGATTATTAGACTGCATGCAGAGAAAGAGGAAAATTAGTGAGCGGAAAAAAATGAAGCCAAATATTTCTCCCAGAATTAGAATAAAAAGTATAAGGCAAAAAGGTTCAGAAACAATGATGATAGACACAAAAAATTGAAAACCATTTTAATAGGCATTACAGAAGTAATAGAGACACAGAGAGAAGTAAATAAGCAAATAAAAGATAGAAATAATCATCAGAATTTATATAAAAGACATGAATATTATATTGAAAGCCTTTACTCTTGGAAGAAGGATGAATGAAAACAAGCCCGTATCTAGTATTATCTCAGTGAAATTTCAAAAGGCCAAGGACAAATAGAAAAGCCTGAAAGAGGATTTGAAAGGACAAAAATCATTATTATCTGGTATTTTTTACCTTTCATTTCTACCTGACTATTCATTGTTTTTCCCTGACTACCGTGGTAGGCAGAATAATGGTCCCCAAAGATGTCCACATTCTAATCCCCAGAATATGTTAACTTTAAAGGCAAAAGATACTTTGTAAATGTCATTACATTAAGAATATTAAGATGGGGAGATTATCCTGGATTATCCAAGTGAGTTCAGAGTAGTCACAAGAGTCCTTATAATGGAAAGAGGGAGGCAGATGAGGCAGCAAAGGACATCTGATAACAGAAGCAGAGGTTAGAGTTACATGGTTTGATGGCTTTTAATATGGAAAAGGGCTGTGAACCAAAGAATGTGGCCAGTGTCTAGAACCTGGAGAAAACAAGGAATCAATTTCCTAGAGTCTCTGATATGGACTGAATGTTTTTTTCTCCCAAAATTCCTATGTTGAAATTCTTACCCCCCAAAACAGTGGTATTATTAGGAGATTGGGGTGATTAGGTCATGAGGGTGGGATCCTCATGAATGGGATTAGTGTCTTTTTTTTTTTTAAACATCTTTATTGAAGTATAATTGCTTCACAATGGATTAGTGT
The DNA here is from genome assembly GCF_949987535.1 of Balaenoptera acutorostrata. Classification (NCBI taxonomy): domain Eukaryota; kingdom Metazoa; phylum Chordata; class Mammalia; order Artiodactyla; family Balaenopteridae; genus Balaenoptera; species Balaenoptera acutorostrata. The sequence continues at coordinate 37,215,228 of NC_080084.1, read as the reverse complement.
CTTTATAAAAGGCACCCCAGAGAGCTCGCTCACCCCTTCCACCACATGAGGACACAGCAAGAAGACTGCCCTCTGTGAACCAGGAAGTGGGTCCTCACCAGACAACAAATTGGCTGGTACCTTGATCTTGGAATTTCCAGCCTCCAGAACTGTGGAAAATAAAGTTCTGTTGTTTAGGTCACTCAATCTAGGATGGTTTGTTATAGCAGCCTGACAGACTAAGATAGCCTCCAAAGGATCACAGCCCTGCTGACACACTGATTTTAGCCCAGTGATTCTCCTGCCCTCCAGAACTGTAAGATAATTAATATGTATTATTTAAGCCACTAAGTTTGTGGTAATTTTTTACAGCAGCAGTAGGAAACAAATACAATAGCTTAATGTCTGCCTCTCTTCAGCCCTCAAAGAGTTTGCTTTTTGCCTTTGGGGGACTATTTATTGGGCTTCCATGATAAAAAAAAAAAAATGGAGGGAAAATAAGAAAAAGTTTGTGGGATGGACTGAGTAAGGAATTTGAGGAAGAATGCTAAGAGTTTGTAAGTGAGAAATTGCATGAATGAAAAGGGCAAGAGAAATGGAGAAGAGTGAAAAAAGATATAAAAGTGCTAGGAGTTTTGGTGGGAGGTTATACTATTTGGGGTTCACTGAGCTTCTATCATCTGTGAGCGTATGTCTTTTGCTAGATCTGAGATGTTTTCATTCATTTTTTCTTCTATTTCTCTCCCCCAGCACCACAATCTTTCTCTTCTCCTTCTGGGTTTCCAATGACTTGAATGTTAGACCTTTTGTTATTACTGCCCCAAGGCTCTGTTTTGTTTTCCCCATTGTTTTCACTCTGTTGTTTAGACTGGATAATATCTATTGAACAATCTTCAAGTTCATTGACTCTTCCCTCTATTATCTTCATTCTATTGTGCTTATATAGGGAGATTTAAAATTTTTTTTGTTATTGTGCTTTTCTGTCATGTAATTTCTATATGGTTCTTATATATTTTCTTTCTTTACTGAGCCTTTCATTTTCAAAATTGGTTTCAAGAGTGTTTATATTTGCTTGCTGCAGCTCCTTTATAATATCTGCTTTAAATTTTTTTTCAGATAATTCCAACATCTATGTCATCTCAGCCTTGGCATCTGTTTATAACGTTTTCCATGTGAGTTGAGCTATTCCTGGTTCTTTGTGTACTCAGTAATTTTCTATTGTATCTTGGTTATTTTGAATATCAAGCTGTGAGACTTGAAGTCTTGCTTGAGTCCTGGATTTAATAAATAGTGAATGTTGATAATCTATGTTTTAACAGGCAGTTGAATCCAGTTAAGAGGCCATATATTCCAAACCACCATGTCATGCCACTTTTCAAAGACTTGAGGTCCTGTGTAGACCTCTCCTCTGAGCGCTTAAAGTGGGCAGTGGTATCAATACAATCATAGGGTATCATTTCCATGGAAATTGTTAGGTCTCAGGGCAGGCCACCCCAAGATACGCCACAATGGCATATTGACCATTTTGAATTAAAATTACCTGAGAAACAGCAGGTGAAAAAAATATTAAAAGAACGACTCTGACCATCCTCTTTCCCCCTGAAAGCAGGAAATAAATCTCCCATGTGAAAGTATCCTCCCTATAACAAGAGGATAGAAAGCATCTTTATCACCAGACTTCGGGAATTCAAGGTTAAAAAAACAGTATAAACAAACTTTGCTACTTCTTCATTAATTTGTTACCCCAAGCACAAGCCCTTTTGTTTTATTAAATCTTCACAAATAATTGTTTGTCTAAAAATGATGTGTGAACAGCTTGCTTTGGTCACTTTGAGGGTCCCGTTTCTGTGAGACCACTGTGCATATGAATTAATTTGTTTTTCCTCTTGTTAATCTGTTTTGTGTGCATTGAATTATTAGACCAGACAAAAGAACTCAGGAGGGGTGGGGAGGAAATTTCCACTTCCCCAACAAAATCTACTCATAGCAATAAACACTGAAAAATAGAAGTTGACTCTAACAGTGACATACTATTTAATTCTTTCTGTGGAAACCATTCAAATGAGGATGACCCTGAAAAGGGACTTTTGAGGATACTAGTTAATATGAATAATACAATTCACTTAGAGACAACACAAATAGGTCTGTCTTGGTGGAAAGAGAATAAATTAAATCTTTACAGTTATGACACATTTTCACTTTTCCTCTTGTAATATGACTAAATCTCTATCCTATTTTCCTTAAAATACATTTAAGTAATCACAACATACCCTAATATGTAATACTCTTTACCAGTGTGTCAGGACTCTGCAAAACTACTCCCGGTTTAGTCTGTTAGCTAGAAGGACCCACAAGATTTAGCATAGAGTCCTACCCATAGCTGCGATTTATAGAAGCAAAAGAAATCAAAGCAAAGTCAACAAAGGGAAAAGGCACACAGGGCAAAGTTCAGAGGAAACCAGAAGCAAGGTTCCAACAGACAAGCTTAAGTACTTCAACAATGAGTTGTGACAACACATGTGAAATGTTGTCTACGAGGGAAACTCAGGAGAGACTCAGTACCCAGGGTTTTTCATTCAGGGCTGTTACATGGGCATCTTCTGGTTAGCACTGGTCAAAATTCCAGACTTCCAAGAGGAAAATAGATGTTCCCCACAAACCATCTTGTACCTACAACTGTTTAAGCACACTGTGGCACTCTTATTCAGTTAGGGTGGTGGAAAAACTTCTGAAACCATGTTTCTAAACGCCAGGCAAGAGCCAACCATGTGAGGGAGCGTTTCTAAGGATATTAGTTTCAGGGTTGCTCTGTTAATTCATTTTTTGCACAATATGATATAGTAATTAAACTTGCTGGGAATTATGCTGGGACTGTAATAACTCAAAATTGTGGAATTTTAATATTTTCTTATCACTTTCATAATAATAGAACAATATTACCAAAGAACTTGTCAAAAACAGAATGAAGATGAACTTTATAGTTGGGAATGAATACGGTTAAATGATAACATGAATAGAGTCATATAAAAAGAGATTTAAATTTTAGTGTAAATAATTATATTTTATTAAATTACTTCACCTAATATATATTAAAGGCAGTGCACCAAGAGGTTAATAATTCTTTGCTCAGTTTGAGAAATGTCAATATAGACAGTGACATTAAATATTTTATTCTTACATAAATTGTTTGGAAAAAATATGAAATGTCTCACGTGTGTCAGAGTTTTGTGCATTTATTAAAAACCATCCATAATTTAAAAATTCATGGAGCATCTAATGGAGGATAATTGAATATCATTATCCATCTGGATGTAGCTCATTACTGTAAGCATCAAGTTGTTTGTGGGCTAAATCTACTTTCGGTTGTCTCTTTTAATTCTCAGTGAAGTTGGTTTATTCATTATTTCTTTGGTGTTATTGGATTATGAGTCATACTTGGCTGATGGGATTATTTGGCAACTCTGGGGGCCGGCTGGAAGGGTGCTTTCCTGCAAAGAGTGATTGACTTTGATATGACCAGAGCCTGAAGACCTCAGAATGGGACCGCAACCCTCCCCTGCCAAGTCTTCAGTTTTGTATGGGAGGCTCAGGTTCAGGACTCTCCCTCACTAATCTGGAAAAGGCTCAGTGTCTCAGAAGCGATGCTGATACTTGTTCCTGCCTACAAATCCTGCCCTTTATGTGTTTTCCCTAGTCATCACTCAGGTTCAAGCTCAGACTTCTCTTCTCTCTATAGCTCTCTTTACTTGTAGTGTTTTCTGTTACATCATGCAGGAGTTAGGTATCAGGAAGGGAACCCCACTCCCCAAGAATTTAATCCACAATATTGGTGGAAACAAAAGTCCCAACTTTGATACTGCAATATTCAGTGAACTGTGGCTAATACTGCATCATGGAATTATAATGCAGAGAAAATTACTGTGGAAAAATAGCTTTCATTTATCATTCTTTCATTCAGTAAATCCTATAACTCCAATAAGCACTTATAGAGTGTTTGCTTAGAGCCAAGCATTATCGTCAGTACTGAGGCTTCAGAAGGGAGAAAATGGTCCTACTCTCAAAGTCCAATGTATGGTGAAGATACTGACCAACCCGTAAATTAATAAATTATATAACACAATGTGATATATAGAAAATTAGGGGATAAAAGGATACATGAGACCGACACACTATCATGTATTCATCAGGTTCTTCTCACAACACTTTTTCCTGAGAATTATGAAAACTATCCTTCCCCACCCGTGCAGTTATCCAAGGCCATGTGACTGTGAGCCTGACCTATTAAATGTGGGCCAAATAGAAGTGGAGAATTCTGAGGTAAAAGCTGTAAAAACCTCCTGTGTGATTCTCCAGTTTCTCAACTCCTCTGCAATGGCAAATATGGAAGTCTCTCCTGAATTCACAAGTTCAAGGTAGCCTAGGTTACCTGGGTACCACAAGGTGGACCCTTGGCCATGAGTAGGACTCACAGTGAACTTTGTAAAAGTAGGCAAGCCACTGAGAGTTTGGATATGTTTATTAAATGTAGCACAACTTAGACTACCCTACTAATAAAATACGGAAGAAGCATAGAGAAAAGAATTGACTTTGGTAGAGGTAAGAAGTGATTTTTTGGAAGAGCATTGTTTATAGGTAGACAAAGAGACAATCATGTGCAAGGATGTTTAGGTGTAAAGCTGATTATAATATTTGGGGAACTATAAGCTGTTGCAGAGAGAATTATTACAGGTGCCAGGAAAGGAATGAATTTTAATACATTAGCCACAGTGAACAGCATTCATCATGATTTATCAGTCAGAGTTCTGGGTTGCAAGTAATAGAAACAGACTTTGCTTACTTACATAAAAAAAAAAGAAAGAAAGAAATTGGACAAGTTCTCTGGTAGATCACAGAAACCAGAGAACCAAGCTCAGAAAATAGATGTAACCAGAAGATTCTAGTGAGCAGGAATCACTGCCAAGGTTACTGGGCATACACGGTCTGGTCCAACCATCCCTGCTTGGCAGATGCCACTGGACTTCATTATTCCTGCCTCTGCAAACTGGGGCTCCTGCCGCTAGACAATTCTGCTCTGAGATGAATTACAAATTCTCCTTTTATTTATTCATTATTTGTCCAATGTTCCAATCCCTTTCTAGAGACGTTATTTGCCTGAGCTTAGATAATGGCACCCATTAATTGCAAGGGTACAGATTGGGTATAGATCCTTCTGGTATTTGTAGGAGAAGCCAGGGTTTGGATACTTGGCAGACAAAACAAAAACAAAATCAAAACAAACATACAAAACAAACTGTATGACCCTACCTGGTCTCACTTCTCTCCTCTTTACTCTCTGCATGTCAAATAGTGTGGCTTTCTTTTATTTCTTCAAACAAGCCTGACTCAAACCTACACCCTTTTACTTACTGGTCCTTTTTCATGGAATTCGCTTCCCACCTATATTTGCATTCACCTTTTTAATGATTCAGTTGTCACCTATACTGTCACCTCTACAATGAGATCTTTCTCAGACATAATACATATGTGCTGCTGTCCATTCTCTTTAATCACTATATATCATATGACTGTTTTATCACTTCATAGCCTTTGTTGATGTTTGAAGTGATAGTAGTCATTTTATTTGGTTTGATCTGTCCTCCAGGAGACTCTGTGAGCAGATTTTTTTTTTTTTAATCAGCACAAGTATCTATATACCACAACTCCTTTATCCATTCATCTAATGATAGGATTTCTTGGCTACTGTAAACAGTGTTATGAAGATGGGGGCTTAGATATCTTTCTGAGTTAGTGTTTTTGTTTCCTTTGGATACATTGCCAGATGTGGAATTTCTGGGTAATATGTTAGTTCTATTTTTAATTTCCTGTGAATCTCCCATACTGCTTTCCGTAGTGGCTGTATCAATTTATAATCCCACCATCAGTGCACAAGGGCTCCCTTTTCTCCAGATCCACACTAGCATTTGTTATCTCTTGACTTTTTGATGATGACCATTCTAACAGGCTTGAGGTGATATCTTATTGTGGTTTTGATTTGTATTTTCCTAATGATTAGTGATGTTGAGCACCTTTCCAAGCACCTGTTGGGCATTCGTATATCTTCTTTGGAAAAATGTCTATTGAGGTCCTTTGACTATTTTTAAATTTTATTATTATTTTATTATTATTATAACTGTTAATGTTGAGTTGTATGAGTCCCCTATATATTTTTGATACTCACTTCTTTATCAAATATGTGGTTTGAAAAAAATTTTTTCCCATTCCCTCAGTTGTCTTTTCACTTTGTTGATGCTTTCTTTTGCTGTGCAGAAGCTTTTTATTTTGATGTAGTCCCATATGTTTATTTTTTATTTTCTTGCTTGTGCTTTAGGTGTCATATCCAAAAAATCATTACCAAGACTCTTATCAAGGAGCTTTATACCTATATTTTCTTCTATGTGTTTCATGGTTTCAGGTCTTACATTTAAGTCATTAATCTATTTCAAGTTAATTTTTTTGAGTGGTATTTCATTCTTTTATGTATGAATATCAATTGTTCCAGCACCATTTATTGATGAGACTCTTTTCTCCTTTGAATATTCTTGGCTCCCTTGTCAAATAATAATTAACCATATATGCTTGGGTTTATTTATGGGCTCTTGATTCTGTTCTATTGGTCTATTTATCTGTTTTTATGCCAGTACCATAGTGTTTTGATGACTATAGCTTTACAGTATAGCTTGAAAGCAAAAAGTGTGATGCCTCCTGCTTTGCTCTTCTTTCTCAGGATTGCTTTGGCAATTTGGAGACTTTTGTGGGTCCATATAAATTTTAGGAGTGTTTTTAAGCCCATATTATATGAGCAATGAATACCCAGTGAATGAAGGATTGGCAGGTTAGAAGTATTTTGACACATTAAAAAGTTACCAATGATTAGACAGAGATAATTTTCATTTAAGTGTAATGAACAGGAACAAAATTGCAGTATATCGAGGGACTTTATACTAAGATAAAAACTAACATGGAAATTGAAATTTTGAAAGTAATGGCTATTTTTTCTCCATTACAAAAAGCACTGCAGATCATCAATCAAGTATACCTGCTTTATGAAGCAGATTTAGCTTAATTTACCTTCTTCCACTGCTGATTCCACAGCTTTTTCCTCAAAAGTCCCAAATCCATTATTTAAGTATAATTCCTGTAAATTTTAAGTTTTCTGAATTTCAGTAAAATTTCTTATCTTAAAATAGCATATGAGCCCTCTGTAAAACCAAAACGAAAGCTTATTTCAATAGGATAATTATATTTTTATTATTTATAATGTCTGCATCAGGTACATTTATTATTATTAAGAATACAAATTTATTATTTACTGATATTTAGCTTGTGTTGTGGTTTCCTCTCCATTTTACACTTTTGCATAACCAGTAATTTTCATTATTATTTGTGAAGGATTTCTTCTGAAGGAATCATCGTTTTCCCCTCACTGGAATGCATCTCACCATTTTAAAGTGTCTTAAAATTTAAATGGGGAGCATTTGTTTTCTTTCTAGTGGTGTAAAAGCAATTGGTGTTTTTCAATTAATTTTACATTTGACTTGAATACAACCTGCAGAAAAATTTTATTACTTCATTCTTCCATCAACTTTATGAGACAGTATTATTATACCTCTATGAAGCACAAAGAAGTTAAGTAGTTTGCCCAAAATAACACAGTTAATAAATGATTGCATTGCAGTACAAGTATAGTATAGGACCCAATAGTGATTTTCACTTTCAGCTACTCTACCACTAGTATTTAATTAAATATTTTAATCTATTGCTTCCATTAGTCTCAGTACCTATGCAATTATTATGTGACTCTCAAAAGCAATCTTGTTTTGTTTGGGGGGGGGCAATATACAAATATACACTTTGGCTGTATGTATATCAAGAATACCTTATTTATAATATGAAAAGGAAAGTATCATTTGAATAATTTGTGTTTATGTTGATCCCTTTTTAACACTTGACATTTATATCATCCAATTTATTTTGCTTTAATCTTCAAGATACTGTGAAACAAGAAAATGTTCTTACATTTTCATGATTTTCACGATTTTCATGATTAGTAGTCTTAGTCTTACTAAGACTTTTATTTGATATGATGAAAGGTTAATGAAAATAAACAGAATGAATAAAAATAATTAATTATGTGATATCAGGAATGATCTAATTATTCACCTTAAGGAATCCAAATAGCTCTCTCCTGTCCACAGATGAATGCAGAGTAAGTAATATAGCATAGGCACAGATGTGACTATTTGTTTCATAAATAAAACCAGAAACCTAGAGACATGTCTTGAAACGCTATACCTAGAAAAAAAAAGTTACACTTGAGTAGGAAAACAGCTCTTACAGCATATTAAAAACTCTGACTTAAAAGGCAGTGTACACATGAGAAAATCAAGTAGAACTCTTCTAAGAGAGAGTGGGGACTGGACCATAAATCACAACATACTGACTACTCTCCTTAAATAGCATCAGGGTTATAAAACTGAACTGAAATTGAAAGAAAATAACTCCACCAAAAGCAGGTTTTGATATGTATGTGAAGATGAAAATGGAAAAAAATTAAAATACTACTCATAGAAAAAAAGATAACACAGATTCAGCACATCAAAGTAGCTAAGTGGTTACCAATGACTTATTTTTGACAATTATGTATGAAAAATTGCTCCTGTTTCCTACATGTATAATGAGAACAGTTAAGTTAAACTTGAATTTTTTTAGCATAAATTATCAAGAAGAAAACAGGAGATCAAAAATATAAAGTTCTTTCAGGCTCACACAAAATGTCACTCTTTTGATATTGTCCATATTTATTTCATAAAAATGTCTTTGTAGGCATGAATGATATCTAATTGTGTCTGTGTCACAGGGGTCTCAAAAACAGATGGAATTCATTTTCTATTGAAGACACCTTTATTTTAATTTGAATATTGGAATTCTCTTCATGGTATTTTGACTTGTAGACTTTGAAATTAAATATGCACCCAGTCTGATTGAAATAAATGACACTATTGGTCAAAAATATTTTGTAAAATCAGGAGATATTTTGTTTTTCAAATTTTCAACAACTCTATGAGATGATGTGTTTAAATGAGGTGGAAAGAAACTTGCAAATGTATATTTCCTTGAGATTAGTAATTTTGACTTGGAACAGTGAAGTTATCCATTAATTTATCAATCTTAGGAATATTTATTAAATCCCAAATACCGATTACTGGGGATAGACAGATGAATAGGGTTATTCTTTATCCTCAAAAATCTCACAAACCAATAAGTAAGGAAAGCCAAGAAAACTGATTTATAATATAATGTGATAGCTGTTATAATAGAGTTATATTCATTTAATATTATATGAGAGTGCAGAAAGTCATTGGCTATTTCTCACCTCCTGTTTTTCACTACTAGACCTTGCTTATTTTATGAAACTTATCAAAATATTTAATTAAACTTTTCTTTTTCACTTGTCTTTCCTATTAGATTTTAGTCTACAGTGCTAATCAGTGGGACATAATAATATTCAATTAGTGCTCAAAAATGTGATATATTTTTAATGCTGTATTTATTTATTTGGTCCAGAAAGCAAACATAAGTTTTCTGAATCAGAGGCAAACTTGAAAGTAATAACTGCAGAGGTTTCCTAGGCCACATTCTTCTTCACTGCAATGTGATAGGAGCCAAATGGTTATGCCAGTGTGGTCTGTACCATAGCAGCGAAATCTCAAAATTGTGAACTTGTGGTCTTGTATAGCATTGGTACACACCTGCCACCCTCTCCTTCTGATCTTTCTAATTAAAAAAATCTCTCCAAGAAGAGAAATTGATAGTCACTGGTTTAGAACCCTTTGGAATGTAGACGCATAACTTTGCAGAAATAAATCTCTATAAAAATCTGGACCTATCTGTTTATTCAATCACCCTTTAACTTTCAAGGCTTGTCATTTAATTTAGGTCTTTAGTAAATTTTGGTCAGAAAGCCCTGACCATGCAGAAACATAAAAATATTCATACTGTTTCCCAACACTAAGGAAAGTGTTTATAGGGAATAAAGAACAGTGAAGTACAGAATTATTGAAAGGCATATGGTAACAAACAAAACCAAATTTATCCCACTCCTTCACATCTGAATCTATTTCTTGAAACATTACCACTGAATGTCATTTACTTGGATTCTTTTGCCCGCTAACTTGATTCATATTTGAAGGATTCAAATAAAAATGACAAAGCAGTAACTAAGTTTACCGATTATTTATTACAAGTTGTCCATTTTTATTTGTGACACCTGGAATAAACATGTGTGCCTAGGAGCAGAGATGGACAGAATAAAAGGACTAAAAAAGAGTGATATGGGAGCCAGGTACACTCTTCAAATATTTCATGGGATTTCCTATGCTAACTTATGTGAGATCACTAAATATCCACACTGATATATATTCTACTGTGAATATTAAGAACTCTTCATATATGTTTTAATATGTCTACAAAAGGAACAGGCTCAGGATTATGGAAGATGAAAGCATGGATTATAGCCCAGGAGAAGCCACCATGTTTTGTAAATCATTTAATTCTGTAGTATTATTTCTGGATTTCCACTTGTGACATTTTGGGGTTACACTAGATGCACAAGTTCATCGACTTGTGAAATTATATGGTTAGACTGGACAAAATAATGAGGTTGCACTAGATGATATTTAAAATCATTGTCAATTTGACAGTCTATGTATTATCTTGTTTTACACGCACACATACACACAGACAGACACATACACACTGACAGACACAGACACACACAGTTTAAGAAACAAAGTCGGAAAAAATGCACTGAATGATAGGCAGATTCAGTAACGCCCCATATGTAGAGAATAGTGTTAGTCTTTTCTCATATACACATTACACATTTTATAAAACAGGTTATTCTGCAATAAGCTTTTTTAAAAAAATTATGAGCAAGAGCAAAGGCTTTGATAATTAAATTTTCATTGACTCTCCAACATCCCTTGAATTATCTGTAGAGAATGAACACCAGTGCTGATTCATCAGCAATGTTACACTTAATCACCAGCAGAGAATTACCTTTTATATAAACATGAACATGTTATGATATCTGATACTATGATTTAAAGTTACAGATGTACATTTAAATCTTATTTCAAAGGAGAATCTTCTTAGAAGGTTTCACAGCATTTCATATATATTAAATAATGATATCATAAGATTCTGAAGTGAACATATGACTTATAATTGTAAAATAAGTTTCTACATGTGTTAGGGTAAACCATTAATTACCTCCGGTAACTGGTGAAAAAAAAGATTCCTAAAGCCTTTCCTGTAAGCTCCTACCCTCTGGTATCTTAATTGTATTATGATTCTTTTGGCCTTAGCACAAACAGAATAAAAAAACACAACAACACTCAGGCATGTATACATACACACAGGCAAGCACACATGCATATGCCCAAACAGACAATAATTTAGGAGTTGTTTTAATTAATTATATCTGAAAAAGTTTTCACTTTTCCATGATATATACTTTGCTATGATTCAGATGATTGTCTATAGGAAAATAACCAAAGACAATCAGGTCAGCAGAATTCTAAGACGGCTCCCAAAATTTCTGCCCACTATATATGCAATCTGCATAATCCCTGGAGAATGAATATGATGGATTTTACTCCCATGATTAGGTTATGGTATATTGCAGAGTTGACTTTAAGAAAGGGAGGTTTTCTAGGGCATGCCTGACCTACTCAGATGAGCCCTTTAAAAGCATAGAATTTTCTCTAGTTGTTCACAGAAGGAGAAGTTAGGAATTAAAAGTTAGGGATTAGGGGGCTTTGCTAGAGGGAGATTTTCCATTTCTGGCTTTGAAGATACAAGAGGCCAAGTGGCAGGGATTTAAAAGCAGCCTCTAGTTACTGAGAATGGCCTCAGCTAACAGCTAACGAAGAAACAGATACCTCAGTCCTACAACCAGCAGAGAATGAAGTCTGCTAATAACTTGAATAATCCTGTAAGTAATTCTTCCCCATAGCCTCCAGAGACAAACAGGAATGTGGTCCTCTGACACCCCAGCCTTTGAGGAGACCCTGAGCAGATGATGCGGCTAACCTGTGCTAGACTTCTGAAACTCAGAAATGTGAGCTCTAAAATGGGTGTTGTTTTAAGCTTCTATTTTTGTGTTATGCAGCAATAGGAAAATAATACGAAAAGAGAAAAAATAACTTGAAGTACAAACTTTTGAAAAATTTATAAAATACTTATATACTTAGAGACGATATGCCAATATGCCATATCGAGTTGGCCAATCTGAAAATGATCAATAAATTAAAACCATGTTTCGGTGGAAAATCGTGAATCCCACTTAAAGTATTTTTTCAGGGTTATTTTTGTAGAGTGCCAGTTTGTTTTGTCATCTATCAACATTTTCAGGAAAATATATGTATGTTTTTCCAAAATGTTTTCTCTCAATTTTATATATAACTATTTTAGGATATTTCCACTGTCCCAATTTTGTCTGGAAAACATGGGGACTTGATAAAACTGTGAAGGAAATTAGGAGCTGAATCTTTAAGGATTACCAACCCTGGTTTGACTCATCTGTTACAATGTTACTGATATTATAACAGCATAATATTTAACTGAAATTTATTAGGTTTCAATAAAAGAAAAGAACTCTTACCAGCTTTTAAATTTCAACACTGAATCAAAAACTTATTAATCCTGTTTAATGAAATTACTCTCTGAATTCTCTGGCTTCATTCATTGATCTAATTTTTTCATGTCAATGGACTATCGTCATGGTTAATTTTTGTCCTATTTTTCCCATGAATATATAAGTTTACTGTAAAACAAGGGAGCAGAACAATTATGCCCACGTTCTTCCACATGGACTACCAAGAACAAGCCCTCGCTTCAACTAAAATCATTAGATTTTAATATATTGTGAGCAGATGAACGTTCAGCATATAATATCACAGGATCTTAAAATAATAGATAAAGGAATCAAGAGGTGTCAGCTAACAAATATTTTTTCCAGTTTTCTCCTATTATTCTCCATATTTTGTCAGTTGACTTTCACCATTTATCAGTGGAACACCAGGGTCAATGTATCTTTTTTTTTTTAATTTTTATTTAATTTTATTTTTTTTAACATCTTTATTAGAGTATAATTGCTTTACAATGGTGTGTTAGTTTCTGCTTTATAACAAAGTGAATCAGCTATACATATACATATATCTCCGTATCTCCTCCCTCTTGCATCTCCCTCCCATCCTCCCTATCCCACCCCTCTAGGTGGTCACAAAGCACCAAGCTGATCTCCCTGTGCTATGCGGCTGCTTCCCACTAGCTATCTATTTTACATTTGGTAGCGTATATATGTCAATGCCACTCTCTCACTTCATCCCAGCTTACCCTTCCCCCTCCCCATGGCCTCAAGTCCATTCTCTACATCTGCGTCTTTATTCCTGTCCTGCCCCTAGGTTCATCAGAACCAATTTTTTTTTAGATTCCATATATATGTGTTAGCAAACGGTATTTGTTTTTCTCCTTCTGACTTACTTCACTCTGTATGACAGTCTCTAGGTCCATCCACATCACTACAGATAACTCAATTTCATTTCTTTTTATGGCTAAGTAATATTCCATTGTATGCCTTATTTATGTACTTGATTTCTTTAAGAACTATTTTAATTCTTTCCTGTTCATAGGCACTGAGCAATAGAAAAGCTTTAAAAGTACCTTTGGTTCAATAAAGTTACATTGACCCCATGGCACGTATATACAGTGGGGTCACTGTAACTTTATTGAACCAAAGGTACTTTTGAGGTTTTTCTATTGCTCAGTGCCTATGAACAGGAAAGAATTAAAATAGTTCTTAAAGAAATCAAGTACATAAATAGGGCATAACATATCTATTAAGCAGAAATGGTCTTACTTTATCTTAAAAGAAGTTTTAATCAAGAATATTTATTTCATTTAACATGAAATATGTTTAGATTAAAACAACAAGAAAGTACAAACTCAAAAAGCATTATAATTTAAAATAGATGTTATTTAAAAATATTTTTCTATATTCTAAATATTTATATTTAAATATTTATTAATCAACAGAATTTTTACTATAACATCTCAAGTGTTTACTAATCATTATCCAACCAGTAGACCAAATTGCGTATTTAAATGCTCCCACATCCTAGCTGCTGTACGTTTTTTGTTTAAAAATGCAGGAAAAATTCAGTAAAACAATGTGCCAAATTTTTATCTTTTTAGTTAGAAAATAACAATAGGTTAACAACACAGTATTTAGTAAAATACACTTAAATATTTTTTAAGTTAGAAATTTAAATTCCATGAACAGCTTAGCTTACTTATTTAGGGGCAAAGTCTCATGCATTTGTATGTATGTCTGTAATATTTAATATTCTAAACCTTATCTGAGCTAAGTTACTATTTTAAAGCAAAATTTTAAAAATTAGCACTGGGATGCTGTGAAAGTGCTCTCTGTCAAATATTATTTTGCCCTGGTCATATTTAGGGCATTATCGTTAGTGTTTTGCTATAGTTTTACTTTAACTTTTTAATTTAACCTTTGTTATGACCTTGGGCACGAATGTGCTCATTAAAAATTAAATAGCTTGTTATACCCTGGCATCTCTTTCCTCTTTGATCAGAAAGCACAATAGGTTCCTTGAGTGGATTTACCTATAAAGTATTCTAGGAATGAGAACAGAAAAGGCAAGTTTAATAAGCTTAACACTGAAACACAAGCTACAGAAATGCCACGAAGGGGAGCGGGTAAGAAACATTTTATATGGTGAAAATAAAGTACAGATTTGTGATATTAAAATTTGGTCTTCTATCTCATTAAGTAGGCCTTTCTTACAACTTGAAAATCTAGTTGTCGATTTCAGTTCTACAAAATTATGTTCTGCCACTATACATACTTTGTTGATAATGTTAATGTCAAAACATCCACCTGCCCTCCCCAAACAGGAGAGGAGAATGAGCAGCCCTTGAATAATTCCACTGACAAGAAAACAATTTAAGTGGGTTAGTATTAAAATGGCTTCTAAATGAGGTATCTCAATACGCTGAAAGCTTTCTTCTTTTCTAAATTCTGAGGCTGTGATTTCACAGTTTTGATTGTGCTATAACAATTTAGGTTGGTGTAGCTCTATTCCTAGAGTTCAAGTGTAATTTATGGTTTTCCACCTTTTCAGCATATGGGGGAGAGTAATAAATAAAAGCAGAATGGTTTATATCAAAGGTTCACAGCAACCATATATGAACTAAAATATTCTGAAAACTTTGCGTGCCCTGAAATGCCTTCATATTCACAGTATATAAACTCATTTGCATTTGAAATTTAAAGGCTCTATATTCAGGGTTCCATCATACAGATGACTATGTAAAGAGTTGACAGTGAAACACATTATATTTTTGTCTACTTATTGTCCTTGGATGTAGTTGTATCAACGTGGAGAGAAAGAAATCCTTTAAAGGTATTCATTTTATAAAATTTTGGAATAAAATGTATTCTAATAGTAATATAAAATTTAATATCATTTAAATGAAAATTCCAATACTATTCAACTCAAATTGTCACAAAATCCTTGGAATCATCAAAAGTATATCCTAATTACATTAGTCTTTTACCATTAAGTTGAAGCCAATCAAACAAGGAAGAGGTCCAAGGTAAGGGCCTTCCCTGTACTTAGGAGTTCCATAGATAATAAAATAAATGTAAGCTCTTGTAGAGCAATGATGCTTAAATCAAATTCTGGAGATGAAATACATTTCTATTATTGAAGGTTAAATTAATTTTGATTTGTTACTCACTTTGTACTTCAAATAAAAGATAAAGAAAGTTTAAAAAATTAAGTATTTGTTATCCATATATTGTATCCTTTTAGGACCATACCAGTTTTGTTCCATTTAGGATGTACTTATAACCCCAAGGAATGTTAACTAGGGCTATTTCTTTGCATTAATATTTGGGTTTATTTCTATTCCCATTTTTTTTTATTTCTAGGTAATCATATTACATGCTGTGCAAAATTTAAAATTTAAAAGTACTACTTTTATCATGTACAATAAGGAATTTGAAAATACTTATCAATTTTCATATGATAGACAACTAGAAGTAGGGTTGAAGATGGAGACATGGATCTATTTACACATAGGGTACCCTTGATAATTAGTTTTTCATGTTGACCTAGAGTTGCTACATTTTAATATACTTACCTCTTCTCATATTGCAGGTTATTCAGTTATTGCAATTTTTCACTTTTACGATTTATACTGTTATATTCTTACCTATAGCTTTACCGATTCCTATATTTGTTTCACAAGATGAATTAGCAATCATTACATCTCTTCATCTAGAAGTACAGATAGTTTCTAGTTCTTTAACATACTGGTAAATGGATTTATAAAGTCATTTTATTAATTTACCATGATATAAGCAAAGGAAAAATAATATCAATTTGTCTATATTTCATTGTTACTTTTGCTTATATAATGGTAGTAAAGCAATATATATTTTCTTTAATTTTTTTTTGACATTACAATTGTTACCTGTACCATTTCTCCACATATCTACTAGATTCTAGAATATTTTATGAAATTATATAAAATGTACTTACTAGCCTATTTTATAACATACTTTTCCTACACATATAAATTAGTCCTTAGAATTTTATTTGTGATGTTTTGATTTTACCAAAGTTTTAAAGAGTTAAAGCAACTGGACCATTACCCATTTTTCTCTCCTTACCTGTGGGACATTCTGAGAAGAAAGGCAGGTGACCCAGGCTAATCTTCCTGAAAATATGCTGATAATCGGACCTCTTGGCAAATAGACTAATTATATTGTTACGAGAAGAGTTTCTAATCTATGAAATGCATTTAGCAGACTGCCTGCAGTTTAGGATTCCTTTTTGAAAAACAAATCTAGAATCTTTATATTTACAAGGTATTTTCCTTGGAAAACGCATTTAAGCTACAACTGTATGATTCATAATCAAAATGTTCTCTGTGTTTGAGACACCTGAAGACTCTCCCTAGAACTCTCTTCTCTTACTCTGGGCCAGGGAGCTCAAGCCCACTGCAGAAAATAAAAGACCAGAGGAGATGCCCTCAATGTCTCAGTCTTCTCCCTGCTTCCACTGTGCATGTTTACTCATTACAACAAAATTATTAGAAAACATTTCACACTGGGTAAGGACTCTTTTTCATGTGAATCTGATTTGACAATGCAAATTTTTACTTCTGTTTTTAACTTATATATATACATGCATGCACACACATATTCAGATATTCACATTAATTACTGTTTCCTTTTTCCTCTGTGATTTTTTTCTAACAATAAAATCTCCTATATATGAACAATATAAGTAATGAGGGCCCACTATATGCCAAAACTTGTACTAGATAACAAATGAGATTCTTGTAATTAAATAATTTATAACTTAGTGAGTTCTATAATCTGAATGCAGAATCGAGAAATATGGAACAGAAAAGTTGACCCACAATGGATACATAAAATAAGCTAGGCATAGGCGTACATAGTTGTAAGCTACTGAGATTTTGGTGTGGTGGCTTAGCCTAAATATACTGATAAATATATCATTATCAACAGTGGGGTGCTACATTAAAAGAGGGAAAAAAAGTGGCATAGGCTTTGCACTAAGGCATTGGATAGCGAGGAAACTTTATTTGAAGATTGGAAAACTATCAATGCATGCATTGTAGTGGTGGAGCATCTCATAAAAGTGCTTCTCCTGTGACAACTCAGAAGGCAGATAAATGTACTAAATGAGTCCATGGCTTTGGCTGAAAGAATCAGGAGATAGAATGTTGGCTATCATTGGCTATGTTCCACAGGGTACTATCAGATGAGTCTATAAAAGCAAATTCTTTGTAAATAGGATTAAAAGAAAAATCAAGGAGTCTACATACTGGGACTTGTTGGGTGGAGAGGTGCAACTGATCTTCATCTAACTGTGAAAAGCAAAACTGAGAAAAAAATCACTTTGCAAAATAGAAAATCAGCCTGTGGTCAGGACTGAATCAAGGTTATGGCCATCAATTCCTCTGTTGAAACTTCTAACTCTGATTAAGTTGGTACCCAGTAAACACTTCCAAATGATCAAAAGTGGTTCAATGGAAAAGGTCTAATGAATACCTTGCCTTTTAAGTTCAAATACCTGTAACTAAGACTAGAGAGAGAAGCTTACCAAATATCTGTGGGTATATGGCTATTGGCACATGGAGCTGATTGCTAAAACCAAAGAAGTAGATTTTCAGAGATATAAACCATTCAACATTCCACCTGTGAATGAGCTTAAGCCCCAAATTCCTATAGAAAATAAGCTTAGTTTCCAAGGAAAGATTTCTCTCTAATGCTTTCTTTAGATGCAACAAAGAAAGATAATGAAAAAGAACATCAAGAAAGCAGAGGCAAAGCCAATGGAAAGGAATTGACCAGCGTGCTCCCTCCCCCAGTGAGATGTCAGAATTGTAATGACGTAGTGTCTGCTCTGCAACTTTCATCCTTCTCCTTATTGCCATTATCCTGTACCTGTTGGGTGTGTCATTTTAATTCTTTGATCTCTGCATCAAGAAAAGCTATATGCAAATCTGACATGGAAAATATGTGGTCCTGGACACTGATTCTGATGCTAAACTGGACACTTTAATGTACTTCTTGGGGCAAGGGGGCTAAGCATATTCTATGTAAATAGCACAGAAGCAAATTTTATGATCAAGAGGACAGCCTGTGTAAATTATTTAATTTTCAAATTATTTACCTCTTTTCTACTGTTATTCAGGATGAAAAATGGTCTCCCAAAGTTGTCTATGTCCTAATCCCTAGAGACTGTGAATATGTTAATTTACATGGCAAAAGGAACTCTGCAGATATGATTAGTTTATGGATCTTGAGATGGAGATATTATTTTAGATTCTCTAGTAATCACAAAGGTCCTTATCAAACAGAAGTGGGAGGGTCAGTTTGAAAGAAGGAGATGTGAAAGAGAGAGAGAAAGAGAGAGGAATTTGAAGAAAGTATGTTCTTGGCTTTGAAACAGAGGAAGGGGCCACTAGCCAAGAAACAGGTAGCCTCTAGAAGCTGGATAACCAAGGAAATGGGTACCACCTTACATCCTCCAGAGGAAATGCAGCCCTGTTGATATCTTGATTTTAAGACTTCTGACTTCTAGAACATAAGATAGTAAGTTTGTAAGATAATAAATCTACAAGATAATAAATTGTGGTAATTTGTTACAACAGTAATAGGAAACTAATAAAATGACTTTCAGTTCTCATCCCTGTGGGAAATTATACCTTCCTACCACACTGACATCATTCTTGCCAATGTAACTTGCTTTAATTAATGAACCATGAGGAAAAGAGACATGTCACTTCTAAGGAGAAGTTTCAACAGCCATCACATGTTTCCACCGTGTTTGTTCTTTTTTTTTTTCCCTCTGCCACAACAATAGCAATGTCTCAGACAGAGATAGCTTCATTCTCCTGGACTCCAGAATGAAGATATATGTAGTAAGACCATAGCTGGTCCACAATGAACAAATAGAAAATAAACCATTGCTGCTGTCATTCACTTGCTTTACAGCTAGAGTTTAACTTGGACAGAATGGCTATCTTTCTCCAAAATATCTGTCTTTCCATATAGGATTTGTATGTATTACATTTCACATTTTTTTACTCTCTCAATACAATTGATGAAAGCTTCATTATATATGTTATATACATTTCTCATGTTTTCTCTAGATTTTCAATTATTATTCTTTATATTTTTAATCAGAATTCTTGGTATGTCAGAAAAAAGGAACATGAATATGTCTTCATGTGATTTGAAGCCTGTGTGTGTAAAAATAGATTATTAGACCTTGAATTTCTTTAAATCTCTTTTCTGTTGGGCTTGGTTATTTTTTACTACAGAAATTTCTGGGTTATACAAAAGGTGTTATCCCATTTCACTGTGAAGGCTAACGTATCAAAGAATATTGTGGCAAGATGAAGTTCTAATATGGATGAATATATATATTTTGACCTTGAAGGCATTATGCTAAGTGAAATAAACCAGTCAGAGAAAGGCAAACACTGTATAATCTCACTTATAAGTAGAATCTAATTTAAAAAAAAAACAAACCACCAAACTCATAGAAAAAGAGATCAGATTTGTGTTTATAGGAGGCAAGGGGGTGGGAAGAGGAGGAATTGGAGGAAAATGGTCAAAAGGTACAAATAACCACTCATGAGATACATAATTACTAAGGATGTGAAGTACAACACGACGACTATAGTTCACACTGCTCTATGATTATAGGAAAGTTGTTAATAGAGTAGATCCTAAGAGCTCTGATCACAAGGAGAAAAGTTTTTTCTTCTCTTTGTATCTTTATGAGATGGTGGATGTTAACTAAATCTACTGTGGTAATTCACAATATGTGTAAATCAAACAATCATGCTCTACAGCTTACATTTTATAGTGATAGATGTCAGTTATTTTTCAATAATTGGAAAATATATGGGTGAATAATCCCAAACAAATACAGGCTGTGAAGAGTAATGATAATGTTTAATTTTGAGATCAAAAAGATGGAAGAATATGGACAAAAACTGCATATTAGAAGTGACATCAAATTTAAAGGGTTCTAAAGAACCTAGTTTTGTTCAGAAAAGGTAAAAAGCTTCTGCACAGCAAAGGAAACCATCAACAAAATGAAAAGGCAGCCTATGGAACGGGAGAAAACATTTGCAAACCATGTATCTGATAAGGGGTTAATACCCAAAATATATAAAGAAATCATATAACTCAATAGAGAAAAAAAATCCAGTTTAAAAATGAGGATTTTTAAAGCAGAGGATCTAAATAGACATTTTTCCAAAGAAGACATACAGATGGCCAACAGGGACGGGAGAAGGTGCTCAACATCACTAATCATCAGGAAAATGCAAATCAAAACCATGATGAGATATCATCTCACACGTGTTAGAATGGCTATCATCAAAAAGACAAGAGATAACAAGGGTTGGTGAGGATGGGGAAAAAAGGGAACCCTTGTTCACTGATAGTGGGAATATAAATTGGTACAGTCACTATGGAAAACAATATGGAGGTTCCTCGAAAAATTAAAAATAGAACTACTACATGATCCAGCAATCTCATTTCTGGGTTATTATCCAAAGGAAATGAAAACAGGATATTGAAAAGGTATTTGCAATAGCAAGTTCACAGCAGCATTATTCACAATAGCCAAGATATGGGAACAGCCGAAGTGTGCATAAAGAGATGAATGGATGAAGAAGATGTGATATGTGTATATATAGAGAGAGCTGAAATCAGTGAAAACAGAAAATATCAAAAAAGCCAAAAGTTTGCATGGATGTCTTAAGAACTTTTCACATTTTATCCTTGCTCTCTTTCCAGGTACTTTCTATGACATTGAACTCAAGGGTGGCCTTGCCACTCATTCTGGCCAAGGGATTGTGTATAGCAGTGACTTAGGATTTCAGGGTGCATTCAACTTATGCCCGGGTGACCAGTGATGATCTCCCTGTTGGAGAGTGTTCCATCAGTCTACAACCTGGTAAGAGGATCTGTGATTTAAAAACAAAGAACGAAAGAAAGAAAGATGCTGAATTGCAATAAAAATTAAGTATAAGGAATCAAATATGTTTAAACCACTAAAAATTTGGGATTATTTATACCTGCAGCATAACCTAGCCTATCCTGTTGGTTCTTTGAAAATAAGAATAAAATAGATAAAACCTTGGCTAATCATAAACATGCAAATATGAACACACAAATACACATATACAGACAAAGAATATATGCATATATTTTGAATGAAAAAGGAGAAATAATATAGATGCTACAGAGATTAAATTAGAATTACAATATGACAACTGTCATGCTAATACATTGATAAAAGAAAAATAAATTTAGAAATGGCCTACTAAGATTGAGTAATGATTGACTTGAAAGCCATAATAGTTCTCTACCAGTTAAATAACTTCAGCCAGTATCTTAAAATCTTTACACGAATGAAATGCTAGATCCAAGTAGTCTCGGATCTAGCAGGTTTTACCAAATATTCAAAACATAAATGATTCCAATCTTAGATAGACTCTTATAGAGGGGAAAAAAGGAAGGAACATTTGTCACCTTGTTTTATTAGGCTAACAAAACCTTAGTACCAAAATCTGACAAGGAAAGTTTAGGAGAAAAGAAAATTACTTACCATCCTAGTCATTAATACATAGTACTGTGTTAGCAAAATAAATCTAGTAATGAACTTAAAAAAAGAAAGGTAAGCCTGACATAGTTGGGTTGATTCCCATTAACAGATAAAAGGAGAAATAATAAAATATATATGTATATAATTATCTCAATAGGCAAAAAAAAGCTCTCAGTAAAAATCCATATCCGTTTGTTACTAAAACAAGTTATTACAAATTTAAAATAGAGTGCCTTGATGAAGGGCATCACAAAATAATAACGCAAATATAATATTTAATAGGAAAGCATTTAAAGCAGTTACTTTTAGACCAGATACACTATCACCACTTCTATTCAACACTGTAGTAGACACCCTTGACATTAAGACGAGAAAAGAAAAAAATTTGAAAATGAAAACATCATTATTTTCAGGTCATATGATTATTTGTACAGAAAACCCAAAAGAAACCACATGGAAATTTTAGAATTAAAACATAAATGTACCAAGCATTTTGGATTATCAATATACAATCAATTGCAGTGTTACACAAAAGGGATAATATTTTTAATGTAATCTAAAAATGCTGATCACATAGCTGTATAGAAATTACTTAAGATATGCAGAATCTTAAAGGAGAAGATTTACTTATAGAGAATAAAACTTTATTAAAAGACATTGAAGCAGATGTAAATAAAGGAAGAATCTGCTATGAGTTCAATTGCAAGGCTCAATACTGTGAAATTGTCAATTCTTCCCATGTTGATCTATAGATAAGATGAATGCAATCATAATCAAAACCCCAATAGTATTTTTTTTTTAGAACTCAATAACCTGATTCTGAAATTTATATGAAAGGACAAAGGGCAAGAAATAGCCTAGACTGTCCTGAAAAATAAAGAGCAAGAATTAGCAACAGTCTTAAGACTCTGTGGCAAGAGAAAGCAGACCAAACATGTTTAGAAGATACTCCAGGTGCATATGTTCTCTTCCTTGGGTGGTTCAGGGTTTCTTAAATCAAATAAATGGCACAGACCAGAATGGAAAATATTTATTACCCTGTCTGTATTAAAATGTACAACTTCTTTTCATTAAAAACAAAGCAAAACATGACCATATACAGAAGGGCTGAGATGTAGTGTAAGAGACGCTCTCATTACACATCGGCAGTTTTGGAATGTAATCTTGTACAACTGTATTGTAAAACAATTCAGAAATCTCAGTGAAGGTGAAACTATGTGTACTGTCAAAAATCCAAAAACAGTAAAAAATAAAATCAGATCAGTAACACAGTATTAGTAAGAATTTATTGTGCACAGAATAATAGTTCGAGAACTGGAAGTCTTCAAATCTAAAGCTTATATGGAGCCCAGAGGCAAGACGTTGCAGGATGGCTAATAAAGTGCAAATGAGGAAGTAGTTTAACCTTGACAATGCTTAGCTATTACAATGGGAGTTCCCAGATAGCAGGGGGTTGTTTAAAACTGTTATTTTATACTACTTTAGGAAGATGATTTAAGTCTCTTCTAAGATTATCAGAGGCATTTACAAGAAATTATCTAAGTTAAATTTCCCTATGTTCATGGAATAAGCAAGATTTAGTTTTGCTACATGGCTTAAATTGTTTTGTCTGCTCAGGAAATTTTCAAGTTTGGTCTCCATTGTGTATTTTAACATTATGCTAAGGTAAAATCCCTACCAGAAAAAATAAAACACAAACAAAGAAAACCAACAAGAAGAAGAAGAAAAAAAACCTTTGCACTAGAAAGAAGCCTTTTATCCATAGCTGCATTGATTAGAAGAGGAAAACAAAAAAGCAGTGACCTAGATTTCCATTAATAGAATAGTAGAATGGATGATTCCTTTATGGTATAATCATACCACAGAATACTATATAGCAGTGAAAATTAGTGAAATAAAGCTGTATGCATAAATATGATTGATTCCAAAAATGCACTATAAATTAAAAAATCAATTAAAATATAGGATTCCATTTATATAAAAAAGCAGCAAAATTATAGATCGATGATAGATAGTAGGAGACACATGTGGTAAGACCATAAAACCAAACCAAAAATATTAAGAATTCATGGTTATGATTACTTCCAGAGAGGAGGGAAAAAAATGAATCAAAATCAAAGGGCTATTCTTTAAACTGTGTATTTGTGTTTGCATGCAATATACGTTCTACTAAAAATGTGATGACTTTACAATATTAGCCATTTTTGCATTTAGAGGTAAATTTATACCTGTTATAATATTCTTCTAATCTTTTTGGGGCCTGTGTTATTACTTTTTTCCTTATCAATGTTAAAACTTAATCATTATGTTCACTCGCCCAGTAAGTTTAAAAACGTAACATATCTTTTATGTTGTTCCTGTGTTCCCAGACACTCATGTCTTATGTTTACATTTGTGAATCATTGCCTATTTATGAAGTTTTTTTTCTACCACGTATGTTCTGTGTACAGTAAGTTTTCTAAGGACTTGAGTGCCTGGAGTCTCTTTATTTAGCACTTATGCATTTAAACAACAGGGTAAAATGCTTTCCTTAGAGCAATTCAGGGAGGTTGCCTCATGTTATTCTTCCATTCAATGCTGTACTTGAGAAACGTGATGTTGATCTTACATTCTTTCCTTTTATGTGATCTCTGTTTTCTTTCTGGGAGCTTGTCACTGATATCCTTAAATTTCCCTAGCAAGTTATTTCCTGTTTTTCCTTTTTGGAGCTTTATGAGCCAGCCATTTCAGGGTAAATATATTAAACTATGTTTCTCTATACCACTGGAATCTGATACTTGATATTATTTCTATAAATACATGTTCTCCTTTCCTTCTCATTATCTATTTCTTCAGTCTCCTCAGAGAGAAATCAGTCCTTCTAATTCTATCCTTTATATTGATTATTTTTGTCATATTTTGTTTCTAACTAAGCTTTCTTAAACATTTCTGGGAAAGTTTCTCACCTCAATTTTCCAACTCACTAATTTTCACTTTGCCTGTAGCTCATGAGAATTTTAATTAAAAAATGAGCTTTGAATAGCTGATGTAAGGTCTGACATAATATAATTTATATTGTTAACATTATATGAAAAATAATCATTTGTCAAAAGGAAAAATGATGTGATTTAATTTATTTTTTGTCAAATAGAAAATTATCCTGTCTCAATTTCTTAGGCTACTTAGAAATATTAGACATTCATAATCACCATAAATTTTTCCACATCTTTAATTACTATAGAGATTTCAGAATTTTCTCACATATTCCATTATCTCCTTCAAACACTTGTGTGTGTATGTGTGTGTGAGCACTTACATATCAATTTTAGTATATCTAGTTTAAATAAATTGAATTTTTTGACAGTTTGTTTTTTGGACTGTTAAAAAAAGTCATTCTAAAGCATTATGTTTGAGTCATTTTTTTCACTGAGATCTCTACTAAAAATATACTCGAGTGCAGATGCTCTAGCCACTTAATATACTATATCATATTCTGTAGTTTTTACTTTCTCAAATGTATACATTTTTGCCTTGCTAATTTTAAAGAGCTATTTTGAAATGTAATTGTACAACTCTCCTTTAAAGCTTTGGAAAGGAGGAGGAAGGAGTAGGAAAATTCATGAGTGAGAAAAGAGGTAGAGCATCAATAATTTTGCCCTATGGCTTTTGAATAAAGTTGCTCATGAATACACATCTGTGTTGTGAATCTACTACTGATTATATCAGTAGCCTTAGCCATAACCTCTGGACTTCGCTATTTGTCGTTTGAATTATGAAAATAATAATACCTGCTTCACAGGGATGGTGAGAAAAGGAATTATATTCTTATTTATAAAATGAAGGAGAAAAATATATGTTAATAAAATCAAAACTACTTTGCCTATTATATTTTTCCTTTAGATGTTCAAATTATTTAAAGAACATCAAAATCTACAAAAGAAACTGGAAATAAAATTTGTGTGTATAATTAACTTTATGTGCTCTGTACATATATTTCAGCTATAAACATTCTTTAAATGATAAGTTCCTATGTTTAGTGTAGCATTCACCTTAAGTTTTAAAACTTTTACACTAAATTTTTAATATGTTAATTCAAGTTTACTGGCCTTTGTGTGTCATAAAACAAACAAAACATCATTTTTATGTTTAGAAATGTTTAATTTTATAGTGAATTATTATATAATGCAGTACATTTCAGGCTTTATTTTTCCTATTCAAAGATATAGTTTTTGTCATCACAATTGCTTAACTTTGAATATTTAAGTAATTATTTATTAACTAAAAGTGGCAATGTTTGGATTAGCTATCTTAACTATAGAGGGAATAATTAAACATAAAATTGACTTTTAACTCACAGTGTCACATCAGCCTATTACCCAAAAGGTATTTCATCTTCAGTCAGTTCTCATACTTAATTTAACTTTGTAATCCATCATTTCACATTGCACATAACAGGAACTCAATATACATAATTTGAATAAACAAATTTATGGAAGCTGATAAGAAATGTCAGGACTTTTGTTGTTTTGTCAACGAAGAGCTCAAAAAAAAAAAGTTCCTGTTTGATTGATGCAAACAGTTAATTGAAGTAGCTATTTCCATTTATATGACACCCATCTGAAGATTTAATGCTAGATTACTATCTCTTCAATTGCATTTTTCCCTGTTACCTTATTTATTGCATTTCTGAATCATAGGTCATACTATAATCTACTTCTATTAAATGTAGTTTTTGACGAAACACCTCAGTATCATGAATTTAGAAATCTCCATTCTTTACTAAAATCTTTCAAGGATATGTTTTAAACCTGACACAAATTCCTGGTGAAATTCTCACAACTCTACTATGCATAATGGCAATAAAAATCAAGATTTAAAAGATACAGTGCATATTTACAGCTGTGCTTACAACATTCTATAAAGAGCATTTTGACATTGAATGTTTTTGAATGTGTTACCAGCAAATTGCGCACGGGATGAGCAAAATACGTCACTTGTAACGATTTCTATTCCAAATCACTCTGCAATGTCTCCATCCATGAAATCTGTGGTCATAAGGACATCTTTACAATTCATATGCTTAAAAGTTTTAGTTTAGCATTCATTATAAAAATGAGACTCTACTTAGATTGGGGCCGGTTTTATACTTGGTCATACAAAGGCCAAATTTGCACCACAGCAAAAGAAGAGATCAGATGGGATTTGAACTAAGAAATCCAGGAGGCCCTAGTTTTCAACCTTTCCTTTTATCCATACACATCTCACCATTCCATTAATTTAAATTCTCCATTCTGGTTGAAACAAAGGTGAAAGTACAAGTTTAGTTAATGGGGAACTGTATTTAGTTTGGTACAGAGTCACTTACAAGGTATGTTAAATATGAAAAAAATGAATACAATCATAATAATCACTCGGTTATTGCAAATTTTCTATGCAACTCAGGGACATACTTCAAAGAGAAGGATTCTCAAGGCAATTTCTATTGAAAACCTGTAACAATAATCTTTCTCCTGTAGTTTCAGGTTAAAAATGAGTTTCAACAAAAATATGCCCCACATAGGCATTTTCCCCTAACTTGAAACACGTACTTAATTATCTTTAGGATATTTCCTTTCAAATTGGCCCCCTGAGGTTCATCCACTTGTTCTAAACTTGTCACAGAAAGGTCAGGTCTCCCTAATGTTTGTGGATACTTGGTTCCACTTAAAGAGTTTAGAAAATCAAAGAAGAGAAAAAAGATGGACTATTATTTCTATCTTATAAGATGGTACTTTTCATCCTTTAAAAAAATTTATCTCAAAGTACAGAATATTTTCACTTACTGAACGCTCAAGATTGGAATAAATATTTCCAAGTTACAGAAGTGAAATTATGTGTTGTTATGAAACAGTAAGAGTAATCTACTGACTGTGAGAAACCAATTTAGGATCAATCCCCCCAAAAACACTAAGTTGAAAAAAACACAATATTAACTAATAAAATCCATGTTTACCCATGACATACAATCACAATTCCATGTCCGATTCTTAGAGAAAATATTGCATAAATTATCAAGTCAACACATTTTCTTTACATGAAAAACAAAAAGCTGTTAAAATCAGCAAATTATAAACAAAACTTGTCAAAATCTAGGAAACATTTCTCAACACTTGCCTCAGTCAGCATTCTTGGTTGCTGGCTGCAGACATTAGAAATGGAGTCTGGCCACATAGGAAGAAAATGAATTTAGAAATATATGAAATAGCTCATAGCATGAGAAAACTGGGGAAGCAGATTCTGAAATCTCTTTGATTCTGGAATCAAAGGCATCAAGAGACCAGAGGTGTGGCCACTGGGCACCGGTATGATTAGAATGCTTTTACTGTCTCTGGTGCTACTGGGCCTTAGCCATCATCACTCCTGTCCCCAATTCTAACAGAGCTGCCAGAAGAAACCTAATGCTGTTTGCTGCCTCTGTGTACCCCCTCTTCTGGCTTCATCATTGTGGGTGATGGCGTCTTATTAGCTCTGCCACCGCCATGTGCCAGTGCCCCAGGTGAGAGGTTACACCTGGCCTTGAAGAGTTCTATAATCCTGCCACCAACCAAATTTCATAGTGTGGCTTTGTCTAAACAAAAATAGCCCTCACATGCCGGCAAATAATGTCCTCTCCAGAAAAATCTTTGTTTTTCTCCCCCATAACAGACAGACCAGTGGAATTAGCCATGCTAAATTTTTGGTGAAGTTAGATGGCCAGAGAAAATGACTGTGGGATCACTCCATACCGCCACCCAATTTGTAACTAACGTATTTAATGTTGGTAAATAAGAAAAAAGAAAGGCAGGGGAGGGAATTGTTCGACCTTCAAATCCCTTTCGTTGGTGAGTCACAGCAGTTGCTACATAACCTTCCTGTCTGAAGAGAACCTCTGGATTATGTTCAGTGTCTAAGCAGTGCTGTGTCTATGCCTGAGCAAAAGGAAGGGTCCCAGGTGGTCCCTCGCGTTGATGCTTTTCTAATGTCAGCATGTTTTCTAGTCATCTAGTTAACTCCTTGCTCTTTTAATATGGGTAATACCTTAATGACCAAGGACCCTTTCAGAGTTGTGAAGTCTTGCTTATTTCTCTACATTTTAATTCTGAAGTTCCTTAACTCCCCTCAATTTTCCAAAACCTTTATATTCTATATGTAAGAAAGAGAAATAAAATAGATGGATAGAGAGATAGGCAGTAGATTTAAACCACCTTATATCACAAAACTATTTGATATTTATTGGAATGATACTAAATTTTTCTAGCCTTTCCTAATATATTCTAAAGAAAGTTATCGCCATGAATTCTCCATAAATAAGAATATTCTTTCCCACTTTCTAATGCTTCCTGAAACTGCCTAAAATTTTATGCATGTTTTTCACTTTCCATAAAATCATAAAAATAACAGATTCACACGTTTCAGCTTCTTGAACTGATTTTTAAAGTTTGTCTATTGTAATTGTTACTTGTAACAAATAGAATCTTGAGAATGCCATTAACTGTTCAAAGAACTGACCTCATCATTCAATAGTATCCGAATAACCTTTGGAAGAAAATAATACACTCTATAATACTTGTTTTTGATTTTCTACCGTATAGGGTAAAATTTTTACATGAACAATGTCTGACACCACTGCAGAAATAAGTACCTGCTTCTGAAGCACTGGAGAGCACTTTCAACTTTAAATAAAAATATGTTGACTTAGCTAACATTTCCAAGACAAAATCTTTTCTAATGACCTCTGCAAAAAAATTTAAATCAAACCTTTAGGAAAACTATTAGTGTCTAGGAAAAACTTTTCTCCTCAGACCTAGGAGAAATATCTCAGCTAGATTCAGAAGCAGAATAGAGATCCTTTTATATGACAATAATAAATTCAGATGCCTTGAAGATTAGACCAAATTTTGCCCAGTTCAGTATTCACTCTCTCATGGCCACTGACATCTTCAGTCAGCTGTCAGACAGCAGTACCATTTTAACCCTTAATCCCCATCAATCATCTTTTAGGGATGAAAAATCATTTTATGACCAAGCTGGACTTTTAGTGAAACCATTTCATTTGTGGAATACTGCTTTAAGGGTTGATGAAGTTAGGATCTTCATTTATTTTACAAAGAGATGCTTCTATATATTGTTTCCACTAAAGAAGTGGAGTGAAAGTCCACTGCCTCCTTTCTACATGCAGACTAGGGTGATATACCCCCACGCTTCCCCCGCAGAGACACACACCACAACCAATATACAGAAAAGATATATTCTTAGACTCGCTGTTAGCTGTGTGTTCACCCGCACCGCTCTGCGTTACACCCTCAAGTGAGATGCCAGAGTGGTCCTTGAAAAAACATGTCAGATCACATCATTTCTCTGATGAACAGCATCTGATGACGCCCCCTTTCACACAGAGGAAAAGCTGAAGTCCTCACGATGGCCTCTACCCGAGCTGCCCGCATCCCCCTCTTGGTACCTCTGAGACCTCACCTCTATCACTTTCCCCTCATTCACGTCACTGCAGCCGCAGGAACTTCTCTGCTCTTCCTCACACATTCAGGCATGACACAGCCTTAGCGTCTGTACGCTCTTCCTCAGATTCCTCTTGGCTTACTCCTCCCCCTTCCTCAAGTACAGCACCAAGGATCATCTTACGCTCTTACCTTCTCTTTGTAAGTGCAATCTCCCCCCAACCCCCAGGACTTCAAAGACTCCTTTCTTGGCTTTATTACTGTCCATTAAATGTATCATAGTCTAACACACTATAAAATTTAGCAAATTTTAATTAATTAAATTTAATTCAATTTACTAAATTAAAAAAAATAATAAAGCTACTCACGATTCTAGCATTCAATGTCCATCTAGTTGCCAAGAGCAAGAAGTGGTATCACATTTCACATGTTGCTTCAGCAATCCCAACCACAGGTAAATACCCAGGAGAAATCCTGCACGTATAAAACAGGGGACATGTACAAGAATGATTACAGCAGAGCTTCACAAAACAAAACATGGAAACACCTCAAACAAGTGAGTTTATGAATAAACTGGGATATAATGCAAGATTATATGGCAAGGTGAATGAACTAACGTGGCATGTGGAAATAGGGGTAGCGCTCAGTTAATGTAACTTATCTTCATCTAAAAAAATAGAAATTTGATTGCTCAATTTACAAAATTTTCCTCAACTGCCAACTTCAAAAGGGCAGAATATTTCAATAATTGGTGAATACGCTCAGGGTCACAAATTGGAACGCAAATATGGGTAAAAATGAACTTTCAATAATTCTAAGAAAAATACTTTATTAAGGAAGATCTACTTCATTCATTCAAAGAAAAAGATGATCTTACCTATGCTTTTTAGCTGCTCAGCCCCTCTCTATACTCAAAAGCAGAGGCCATCTTCAACAAGGGTAGAGGCACAAGCCACAGAAGGTGATGGCATTTGGACAGAGTAAACTTTTGTTTTGAGGACAAAGGGCAAGAAATTTTGAGAAGCACCTTCCTGGGCCTGAAGGTCTACAAGTTGTACTGAAGCATCACTGAATAGTGAACCCACAGCAACACAGATATCCACGTGATTTTTGAAGTACATTTGTGTGCGTGTGTGTGTGTGTGTGTGTGCGCGCACGCGCATGTGAGCGTGCTTGGTAGTTTGACATGGGGGGTTTTATTGATCGCTGTTTAAAGGCAATGTCGCCTGAGCATAAGTCACCATAGATCTTGGCAGCCACACTCTGTAAAGATAATTATATCAGAAAAACAGTAGAACGAATAAAGGACTCTTTTCCAGGGATTTTTTCCTATTCTTTTTGATAAAAAGGAGGATGTATGCCAAAGAGCAAAGGAACAATTTTATGGAGCCAGGATCTATTTTTGCCCTCTTCCAATTTGACCTAAGCATGCATTGAACAAGCTAATTCAATTTCTGGTTTTTGTTTGGTGGTATGGTGATCCCAGAGAGACTTTCCAAGTGACTAAATGATAGGGAGCAAGCTAATGTCACTGCCTTCTTTAGAAAGAGCAATTTTATAGTGAAATTTGATGGGATAGAGGAGGTTGGTGGTAATAAATTATTCAAGATAATAATAGTCTTAGGGCATGCATGAGTTATCTATTTAAATAGTACGCCCTAGCTGAGCTGCATATCAGAATATGGTTAACTCCATACTTGGGGTTGAGATTATCCTGTTGTTAAGGATAAGTTACCCCTATGCTGTTTTTCTTAACACCATATATTTTTCCACCTTTAATCTATCATTAAAAGGGCCTACCAAATTGAGACCATACATTCAATGAAGTAATTAAACTAATATACCTTTTAGTATCCTGCATAGTTAGTCAATACAAAACTACTTTACATGAAGACATTGGTGGAATATATCTTCAGGCAAATTACAAGATACCTGTAACAAATCAGATTTCTGAGAGCAATACTTTAATTTGTCCTAAAATTTCACTTTGAAATTTGCAATTAACTCTTCTGTTTGACATCTACCTCAAGAGGTCCAAGTAGAAAAGCCTTCAAGGCAATGGTTAATTGGATGCATGCTTTCTAAGTTAGAAGTTTGAAAAAGTATTTTTATAACTCATTCTTTGGAAGTAGACATTTATATTTAACTTAGGTATTTTAGTCTAATTTCTGTGTTTCGTATTATAAATGGCTGACCTTCTTTGTGATCTTCTCTCTGAAAAAATTGATTTTTAGAAATCATGTCATTTCAATTAAGAAAAATTATTGTTTGTGCCCTGGTTTACAAAATTAATTCATATCAAAAAGGCAGGCAGGAGAGGTTAGAAAGCCATCTTTGTTGTTAATTTCTCTCAGGTTTTTTTTTTTTCTGTTGTTTTTAGAAAAATGTTAGAATGAATAAAAGTGTTCATAAAATTATTAATTGGTATACTGGTTTCATTATGACAAATAATCTGGTTAAATATTTTACCAAAATGGTGGCATAATAAATACATGCTTTGATGCAGCTTCTACTTCAAACATCAATTTTAGTTGAGATAAATAAAAATGTGTATATCCAGATTTAGAAATCATATCTTTGTAGATTAGGAAAAGAAGGAATCAATAAAGGGGTGCTGAGACTAAGCATTGAGTCTTCTATGCCATAAATTAGGAAAGGATGGTAGTGGTTTGACTCTAGAAGTTTAAGAGGAATAGAAGGGGTCCATGTTAGATTTGAGACCAAAGATATTTCAGGGTCTGAAGCTGGGAGATGGTTACATCAGCTCTCAATAAGCAGCCTGTAGCTACTGAACTCTGAGCCTAAGGAGGAAGGATAATACAATAATAATAATTATCAGCTGTCACAGAGGTTCTATCTATAACCTATGACTGTCACTGTGATGCTGGCAAAGTGTAATTTACCAGTAAGGTAGTTAACCCTTGAGCAAAGCAACTCCGTATTCCCTATATAAGAAGGGGTGAGCACAGAAGGAGAGAGTGATAAAAATAAATTAAAAGTGAACCAAAAAAAAAAAAAAACCAAACCCTCCCATTTGAAATGAGCATACAAAAACCAATAGAAATGAAAATATTACTAAAAAAAAAAAAGAAAGCAAAAAAACCTTTAAATCTGATTGTACGAAAGATAAGTAATAAAGTTATGACAGAGTACTAACATATTTTTCCTCATGAACTGTAAAGAAAATTCTAGTAAGTATTTTAAATTTATCTTCAAAGAAATAAATGAAGAAATCACATCCATAAAAAATAAGAAATGATGAAACAAAAACGCAATCAAATGAAGCTAGTTAATTGGAATATGAAAGTGAATTAATTCAATTTCTTCCACATGAAAAATTCAGCCTTTAAAATTTAAAGATGCATAGAAGGAATAGACTCCAGTTGCATGAAAAATAGTAAATTGGAATATAAAATTGAGAAAAATCATACAGAATTAAGCATCACAAGATAAAAATGATTAAAAATGTAAAAGAGCAGGTAAGCACAAGGATAAATTCAGAAGCTAATATTTTTCTGAGAAGTTTAAGGATAGAGAAGGGAGAGAACAGCAAAGAAGTAATATTCAGAGTTAAAACTTGAAATTTTCAAAGGAAGTATTTTTCTTAGAAAGGCATAATGTTAAAGTAGCATTCAGTATATTAATAAGGAAAAATTACACAAACACAGTCCCGTTGAGAAATTGAACACCAGGAATAAAGAAGTATTTTAAAGCAAATATCAGGAAAAATATTAACCAGTGTAATGATAACAAGGTTGTACAATAATGTTTTTACTGCAGCCATTAATGCTGGAAGATAATGGAGCTATATGTGAAAGTAATGAGGAAAACCGATTTCAATGTAGAAGTAACTAATTTGCTAAACAGTCATTCAGGAGATACAACAGTTTCCACTTCCTTCCACAACAAAGTAACTGGGACAGAATTTTCACCCTCTGCCCTCTGTCTTGAAAAATCCAGATTTTCTGTGTGAACAATGGCTCTCAAGGAATTAGACAGCAGACAATGAAGTATATAATCCCTCAGAGATAGGAAATTATCAAACAATGTGAATAATCCAGCTGCTCTAGCTTACTGCCTAGAGATATTTGAGGTCATGGGGTAGACCCATGGACTCAGTGACACAGAAATGAGTGTGTAGGCAAGTCGAGGTATCAATAGTATGCAGGCTCAAGTACCAGAAAAGGAGAGGTGGGCAGAGAAAGAACTGCAGAGCGTACCCTTCAAGTATACAATCATGTACTGATCAGCACAAGTGGGTGAAGAAAATAACAGTGGTTGACCAGTGAACCACCTGAAAAGATTAGGGGGAATAGTGCCTGACGCTTAAATAAGGCTTGGACTAGTAACTTTTCCCACCAACCAGAGGGCAAAACCCCAAATTAATGGGACACTGAAAACAATACTAAGAAGATCTTGACTCAGTAATGGGGAAAAACACTAAATACTGCTTTGATCTAACCAAAGAATGCTCATAGGCAAGACCAAAAGAATGAAATTGTTCCCAAGTAAATTAGCAAATAAAGCTCAATAATCTACATATGATACAAAAATATCCAGGACACACAACATAAAATTTGTAGTGTCTGGCACCTAATCAAAATCTATGAATCAGGCAACAGAAACAGGAAATTATAACTCATGGCAAGGAGAAAAATCAAACAAAATTGACTCAAAAATGGCACAAATGATAGAATTACTAGACAATGACTTTGAAAATTGGATTTTAACTCTATTGCATACTCCATCAAGAAGCCAGATCAAATATTGAACATGTTAAGTAGAGATATGAAAGAAATAGCAAAGGACCCAAATTGAAATTCTAAGCATGAAAACTACTATGTCTCATGAGAAATACACTAAAGGTGATAAATGTTAGATGAGATACTTTAGAAGCAAAGATTAGTAAACTTGAAGGCATAGCAAATAAATCAAACCAAAAGTGAACCAGAGAGAAAAAAAGATTGAATGCAAAAAAACGAACAGAACATCAGTGAGTGTAGAACAACTTCAACAGCCAAGTATTGGCTCTTTGGAGTTCCATAGAGTTGAGAGTGGGGTGGCAAAAAATATTTAAAACTAAAATGGCACAAAATTTCCAATGTAAGTAGGAAGACAGTAGTACAACATCTCTCAAGTACTGAGAAAAAATGGAAAAGTCGCCTTATAATCGTTTACTAAGAAAATATCTTTGAGAAACTGAAGGTGAAATATGGACTTTACTCAGACATAGAGAAGCAAAAATATATTAGAGGAAGTTCTGTCAGCAGAAGGAAAATGATACCACATGGAAATCTGGATCTATACAAAAAACAAAAAGCACCCAAAATAGTAAATCCATGAATAGTTACAAAGATTTATTATTATTATCTAAATAATTAAAAGTTAATTCACTGTTTACACACATTGTAGGCTTTACAACAGCTGTTGCAATAAAATGTATGAGAGTACATAAAAGCTGGGAAGGGTAAATAGAAGTATATTCTAAGGATATTATATTACACATTAAGTATGCCACTTAATGTATAATGTATATTATACATTAAGTGGCATACTATCATTTGAAAGTAATCTGTGAAAAAAAAAGTAAGTATAAATTGTGAGGAGTTAAGATGTATACTATAAACATTACTGCAACTACTAAAATAATGTCAAAAAGAGAGTTATGGGTAATAAGTCAACATAGGAAATAAAAGAAAATGATAAAAAATACTAGTTAATTCAAAAGAAGGCAGGAAAAAAAATGGAACAAAGAATAGAAAGGACAAAGAGGAAACAAACTAACAATATGATAGATTTAAACGCAGTCATATCAACAATCACATTACATGTAAATGGTGTAACCATTTCAATTAATAGAGACTGTAATATTGATATTAAACATGAGTGCCAACTACATGCTGCCTACAAGAAATCTACTTTAACTATAAAGATATAAATAGATTAAAAGTATATATATGTAAACAGATACACCATGCCAGTAGCAATGAAAATAAAATTTGGATTGGCTCTATTAGTAACAAAGTAGATTTCAGAA
The DNA here is from genome assembly GCF_949987535.1 of Balaenoptera acutorostrata. Taxonomy (NCBI): domain Eukaryota; kingdom Metazoa; phylum Chordata; class Mammalia; order Artiodactyla; family Balaenopteridae; genus Balaenoptera; species Balaenoptera acutorostrata. Next base: position 37,178,470 of record NC_080084.1, on the reverse strand, counting down.
GAAATAATGATAATACATATAAAGAAGATAATGAAAATGTGGTCAGTTCATCAGGAGAATGTAACAATCCTAACCATTTATGTACCAAGTAACAGAAATTCAAAATACATGAAGCAAATATGGAAAACCAGAAAGAAGAAAAAAGTAATCCACAACACCACTCTCAAAATAATTAATGGAATACATAGACGGAAAATCAGTAAGGATATAAAATACTTGAAAAATACTATCAACCAGTACTTCCCAGTTAACGTTCTATACAACATTCCACTCAACAATCACAAAATACATATTCTTCTCAAATGAGTACAGATAATTTGCCAAGATAGGCTGTACTCTGGAACATTAAACCATTATTTTTAAAAGGGTGTATTTCTTACAAAATATGTGCTCTGACTACAATTGAGTTAAGTTATAAATCAATAACATAAGGATATCTAGAAAATCAGCAAATATCTGGAAACTTATAATAGTCACCTTGAGGCTGAGAGAGAGTCAATTTGAGGTTATTTGCCATAAATTTAAAGAAAGGATGTTTAGCATGATTTTCCATTTTTCCGTGTTCTCCACATTGAGCTGGAGATTGGATTTTAACTATGGTTGTATTTTACCCAAGACACTCACAGGAAGTGAGAGAGGAACAAGATTGTTAAGGGGATACACAGAGACTTATTGTAAAGGAGGACTTTGGAAATTAAAGAATATAAAAAGGAAAAGACAGTACATAAAGGAAGAGAGGTGGAGGGAACTTCAGTGAGAATAATCCCTGAAATTGAGGGTGGGATTGGAAAGGTGATGGTAGTGGTCGGAGTGTGATTCTTGAAGTTTATATTATGGAGTGTCTGCAGTTATCACTGTTGCCAATTGTTCCAATTTAAAACATATTTTCAGAATGATAAATCAATATATTCAGAAGGAGGAAAGATGGAAATCTAGAGAGTAATATTTAAAATTCAGACACCTTAAAACAGAGAAAAACAAGTAGAGATTGGAAGAATATATTTACAACACATGTAACTGGTAAAGAAGCAGAAACCCGAATATAAGAATTCCAAAATGTTAATAAGAAAAGCAAACAAACCCATAGAAATATGGACAAATAATATGAAGTCACTCAAAGTAATAAACCTGAATACTCATAGCACATAAATTATGCTTAACCTCATTACTGATTAGAGAAATGCACATTTAAGAAGGCGGAATCTAGAAAAATGGTACAGATGAACTTATTGCCAAGCAGAAATAGAGACAGAGATGTAGAAAACAAACTTATGGATACCAAGGGGGGAAAGGGGGGTGGGATGAACTGGGAGATTGGGATTGACATATATACACTACTATGTATAAAATAGATAACTAGTGAGAACCTACTGTATAGCACAGGGAATTCAGTGCTATGTGGTGACCTAAATGGGAAGGAAATCTAAAAAAGCGGGGATATATGTATACGTATAACTGATTTACTTTGTTGTACAGCAGAAACTAACACATTGTAAAGCAACTATACTCCAATAAAAATTAATGAAAGAAAGAAGATGAAATCCCTCTCGCATACATAATTCAAAAAGGTGATTCATCCCATTAAGTGGAGGTACAAGAATTCACACAATGGTTGGAATATGAATTGGTCAACCAATCACTTTGGAAGGCAATTTGGCAATATCGAGGGACGCTGAAGATGTGCATGGACCACAATCCAGCAATTCCAGTTCTGGATAAACACTCAGACACGTGCATGAGGAAATGTACAATAACAGTCACTGTAATATTAGCTACAATGTAGCAGAAACCATAATACTCATTGATAAGGGAATAATTAAATAAATTGAGATATTCTTATTACATGGATGGATTAGGAAAAAATAAAGCATTATAGTGAACTAAATCTGCAAATATCAACATCAGTAACTCAAAAAAGCAACATGCAAAGAATATAGGTTCAGTACAATGTTGTTTACATAAAATTTCTAAGCAATATATACAGTATTTATGTTTATGGACATGTATACATATGGTGTATAAGAACTATATACACTAATACAAAAATGGAGATTTCCTCTGAAAATGGATACAACGGAATTGCAGAGTACATGAGGAGAAGGGATTGATTTTATCTGTACTGTCTTGTTTCTTTTTAAAAAATCTTAAAGAAATATTAAATATGATCAGATTTGTTATAACTGGTTAATGGGTATAGAGAGTTGTTATCCTCATACTTGTCTCCACCTTTTAAATATGTTTTGAAAAGAGAGAATATAGGAAATACTGCAATATCTTATCATCTGAATGTAAACGGAGAATAGATAATATTTGAAGAGTACTTTGTCATCTGGATAAGACATTTTAACTAATTAAATTTATATATTAACTCATTAAAGGAAGTATTTATATTGGTTGGAGATGACATACTCTCACAAATGTGATGTGAAATTAGGGTTTTCAAGGGGTATAAGCATAATCCAATATATCATCTGGTCACAATTTTTTTCTATATAATATTTGCTGACATTCAGTTATACTATAAAACTATTTACCCTCAGTATTCATGATATATTTTCTTAAATCATGAACATAATATTTCATATAAAGAATTTTGCAGCTAATGTTTCTATAAGTACTTCCTGGAATTTATTCATGTAACTAAAGCATTCCAATCTGATATTCTTCAAATTCATCAAAAACATTCATTTACCTTAAAGTTTGGATTTATGAAATGTACAATGGTGCTATTCAAAAAGATGTAAATATTTAAAGGATTAAGTGATTAATGTACTTGCAAAGATTTTGCCCATGTTATAGTTGTATTTACAACTGGTTTATAAAATCATTTCAATAAATGAGAGGAAGAAATTATCTTGTCTCATGAAATCTGGATATATTTTTAAATAGTTGATAAAATCTTAATGTTTAAAGGACAATTTTAATCATAGGAAAATCTAAAATGTTTTTAATAAGCTAAATTTGCTCATTATTTTTCTAATGTTTTGTTTCTTGAGATTATCTTCACTTTTGGTTAGTGTTTTAGAGATTCAAAAGAGCTTTTTAAAAATCTTTCATAGAAATACACCTCACTTCGGCAATATATACTTTTATATACTAAAATCTTTCCCACAAACACAGAGCTGTCTCTCATTATGGAAACGTTAATAATTATTATCATCAGTGCTGAAATATCTTTTACACATTATTCATTAGTAAAATTCTAAATTCTAACTTTCTTTTGTTAAGCAATCAGAGTGACATTCATGGATGACTGGAAATATTTGAAGTGATATCTTCTGTATTTGAAAAATAAGTTTTTGTGTTAATAATATAAGCTCAGTGATGTCAGACTGCTTTAATCATGAAGGCTTTTTAGCAATGAGACTATTCAATATGGGCTCATGATTTCCCTGTCTCAATCCATAATCATGAGCATAGTTTTGGAAAGATTTTCGAATAGGAAAGGGAAGCTTAATAAGAATGATTACACATATTATAATGCTTAAAATAGTACTAGCACACTAAGAAATAAATTCAATATTTTGTGGAAGTTCTTTGAAGCCTCTTTTGTTTTATAAATGGCTTTTGTGTTCAGTGATGTTATTCTAATTACAAAGAAAAAAGTCTGGAAGATTTTATAAAGACGTAGTTAGCAATAGTTATCTTTGTTTTGATATTGTGTCTTGCAGGAAAACAGAAATAAAGTGGTAGAACAAAGGAGACAACCAAAAATTACCATCTGCAAAGTGATTACATTTTCATTGTTCCTGTGACAAGCTGGGGAGGGTTTCCGGACTTGTCCTTGGTTGAATTACTTATGTATTTCAGTTTGTTGGCTAAAAGACAAAGCCATTGCAAATAATATTGACTTTTCAAGAATTAAGTAGGATTATCTTGACTCTGCCACCAATGATGATATAACCAGACTGGAATTTCAGAAAGATTACGGCTTCTGTTTTTTGGGCCTTAAGTTAAATGCCTTAGTGGCTGTTCAGAGGAACTAGAGACATGATAGCTCTTCCCCAGTTGGCCCCTGAACTTGTGCAAGTGATGCTTGAACCTAGCGACTTGCTCCACAGTTATATTGTTTGATTGACCAACACTGTCTGGATATAGCTAATGAATTGGCCAGAAATTTGATTCTGTCCAGGCTAAAGAATACAATGGTTTTGTGATCCTTTGAATGCCAATTAACTAATCTGTATCTATTCCTTATTTCTATAGGAGGGTTATTTCCATTTTGTAGAGCGTAGTAGACAGGGATTCAAAGTAAAAAAAAAAACAAACAAACTTGTATTTGTTCAAAGTAAAGGATTCCATATGACATAGTGAAGTGATGAATAGGAGGCAATAAATCCTGTAGAGGAGCATGTACAAGGCAAGTTATCAGAGAAGTGAAAAGTGAAGTGAAAATAGGGATGAGCTTCAGAACACTGGTGGAAAGAGCCTTTAGTCCGGAAAAGGGGAGGTCTGCTCATTAACACTCTTTTGGAAAAATTGTCATCTTTGTGATAGTTAATGGTGTGTCTCTTTGCTAGTCACTAGCTTTGAAAGGCGTAGCTTATCCAAGCTGTGTGACTATGGTCCGTTACTGTCCTTCTGAACGAGTTTTTCTTTAATATGGTGGGATTCGAGGGCTAGTATTATCCATTTGTTATGATGATCTATAAAGCTAACATTTGAAGGGCTTCAAATAATTCCTAGTTTATAGTAAGTACTGAATAAATGCTATTTATTATTATAATTATCATTATGTTTGCTTCTATCCTATCTTTTGTCTTTTTTCACTCATATAATTATATATATACAATATTTTTAGAAAGTATGCATATTTTTAATAATAATATTATAGACATTTATGTACTTACCCCAAATGTATAAAGTATAAGATACTCTGTATCTTTGAAAAGCTCACTGTACCCTCTATGACTGCATTCTCAACCTTGTCTCAACAACTGCTGTTTACATTTAAATTATTCATTCCTATGCTTTCCTTTTTAATTTTTCATTTGTGTCTTGTAACAAAGTTGATTAACATACACAAGAGATGTCTGTTCCCTTGTTTAGCATAAAGCTATGTTGAGGAAGCAGCTGCTTGTTCACAGACTATATCCCCAGCTCCCTGTGTGTGGTGGGACAATGTGACTCTTCCTGCTTAAATGGAATATGATTGGAAGTGATATGTGTCATTTCTGGGCCACTGCGTTTAAGAAATGGGTGTGTCTTTCCGTGCTATCTTTCCCTGTCGACCAGATGGATGTAAAGAAATATGTGACTGTAGGGGAAGACGGAGTCACAAAATGGAAGGAGTTACCATGCAAAATAAAGCAATCCATCCGAGAGGAACACATGCTTCAGACAGTTTCATGAGAAAGAATTCAGTTCTGAAATTTTGGCTTTTGGTTACTGAGGGCGGCTAAAAATAAGCTAAGTAATAAAGATCTATATTAGCAATCAATATGTTTATTTTTAAAATTTTGCCTGTTTTTTTTTTTCACTTTACAAAAATAGTTGCAATATGCATTATTATGCAGCTTGCTTTTATTCTTCAAAATTATATTTTTGCTACTTGACATTTTTCATGCAATCATCTATAGTTCTTTCACTTCTACTGCTGTATACTATTTCATTGTATAAGTATGCTATATTACAGTTATTCACTTCATATTTTGATTCAATTGGCAAAAGTTGTCATCCTTATGATAGTTAATGGTACATCTCTTCCATATTGTTCAATAAAGTTTTATAATTTTGTCCCTAAAGGCTTTTACTACATTTACTTTGCTACATTTACTATTAGATATTTCTACTTTTATTTCTGTTGTAAAGAATATTGATGTTGACAAGTTATGGAAACATACTTTGGATATGTTAGAAAATAAGAAAATGATTGTTGACACGTTTTTTTGTTTAATCAACGCATGCTAAACTCTCTTATTAACTCAAATATTTTATCTGTAAATTCCTTGCATGTGCTATATATACACAAGAATTCCATTAACAAGTAATTATAATTTTGTTTCACCCTTTAAAATTTTTTTAGTTAAACTGCCTAAACTGAAAAAAAGATAAAAGTGTAAATAGTTTACATCCGTATGTCAATCCTAATCTTCAAGAAATGCAATAAAATTTAACTACTACGTAAAATGTTTGCAGTAAATTTTGCAATACAGCCTTTACTTTGTCAGTAAGTAACTTTTATTCCTTGTTTGCAGATAGATTTCATCAAGATTGGATACTGGATTTCATTATCCTCTTTTGGTATCTATTATGATTATTATATTTTTCTCTTTAATTTTTATATCTACCCACTTACATCATTTTATTTTGAAACCAAACTTGCATTTTTGGTATGACTCTAGATTGATCAGGAGGTAATATCTGTTTTACATGTTGCTGTATTCATTTGCTAATACCTACTTTAGTATTTTTGCTTCTATATCTATGGATGAGATTGGCCTAAAATTTTTCTATATACTAATGTTCTTATCTGGTTTACATATCAAGGATGTGTGTCCCTTCTTTAATCTGGGGAATATATTATATAATATCAGAATCATCTGTTACTTGGATGAGTGGTAGAACTTGTCCTTAAAATTGTTTGGCCTATTATTTTCTTTGTGGAGAGAGTTTGAATAAAAGTTCAATTTTCTGAATGATTACAGAATTATTCTGCTTTTCTATTTCCTTTGAGTCAGATAGATTGAGTTATATTTTTTCCCATTTTAGCCTCTCAATTTTTTTCATCAAATACTCTTTTTAAGACTTGAATAATTTTAAATCTATAGTAAAGCTTCCTATATTATTTAAAATAAATTTCTTATACCTCATTCTCCTTTTAATCTTTTTAACCTTGGAGGGTTTTGTCAGTATTTTCACAGTCTTTACAAAAAGAAATCTACTTTTATTCTCCATTTGTTTTCACTAAGTTTGATTCCCTATAATTATTTTCTTTCTTTTAATTTCTTCAGTTTTCCCAGCTGTTCTGTTTTCTACCTTTTAGTTAAAGAGATACTTAGATAATTAATTATGTATTTATATTCTTTTCTTATATAAGTTTCTTGAATTTTCCTCTATATTCTGCTTTAGATTTTTCTCACAAGTTTTGTTTAACCCCACTATACTGTACCATTTAAGTGGTTTATTTTTTATTGAGGCATAATGCCATAAAGCAAAGTATACAATGTTAAGGTGCAAAGCTTGATGAATGTTTAGAAATGTCTACAGTCAGGTAACCACTACACAGATGAAGATATAACACCCTTCCACTGTCTCATAGGCTCCCTCTGGCACTGTCACAGCCAATCCCCACTGCTTGATGGATACCACAACTTATTTTGGAACTTAATAGCCAAGGAATTACATAAGTTCTTCTGTGCCTGGCTTCTTTTACTACATATTTTGTCAAGTTGTTCTAGAGCCTTACTATCACTAGGTATTGTCCTTTAAAAAAACAAAACAAAACTGACATTCAGGTAAGCCTTCTATAAGATTTGATGGCTAGCGCATTCCTTATTATTTAATTCCAACTCTTTTAATTTGAACTAGAATTTTATTTTGATCCATGAACTAGAAGTATGTTTTGTATTTCAAATGGAAGTGATTTCTCTAGATATGTGTTTGTTAGGGGATCATTTTCTGTATGATACCAACAACTCAAAAATCATATATCATCCTGGATTTTTGGAATTTTTTTCGTCCTATGGTAATGTTCCATATAATGCTAACACTTTTGCTTTGCTCTCTATTTTGGCTGATAGTAGTAATTATGTATCAGCATTAATTTAATATGTACCTAGTGTAATATTATTTAGAATTAATTTTAAATGTTTTGTTTTAGGCAAGTCTCTTGCATTCAGCATTTTAATTTGTTTCTAATATCTCATTTGTGCTTTCTATTTTTCCTTCTTTTCCAGTCTGTCTAATCTTGGGTTTATTATTGTTTCTCAATTCAGTTTCACCTTGTTTTATAAGCAATTGTTCTTGTTACTTTTTATTGGCTGTTTCAAGGGGAAAATACGCTTTTGTTTGTCAGATGATGTCCTCAGTCAGTGTTTGTTCTGTCCTTGTTCTGTTCTTGTTCTTGAAAGATGGTTTCACTGATTACAACATTCTAGGTTGAAATGTGTTTTCTTTCAGCACATTAAAGATGTAACAATTTCCTTCACTTCCCTTCTTGCCCTTGAAAATTCAGCTCTTAGATTAATTGAAGGTCCTTTGTAGGCAATCTCCTTTCACCTCCAACTGCTTTTAAGAATTTCTCTCCAGCTTTGGTTTAGCAGTTTTACCATGTTTTGCCTCGGTGAGTAATATATTTCCTTCTCTTTCTCTCTTTTATCATCAACTTGAATAAGTGGTATTCCTGGATCTATTCCCTCTAATATCTTATTTTAAATTCAAGTTATTTATATGTTAGATTTTCTCACCCATCTTTTTCAAGGATCCTTTCATGTGTTTTCATATTAAATGTAAATATTTTATAATCTGATAATATTAGTATCTAATTATTACCATATTTTAGTGTCTGATAATTTTCATATGTGAAGTCATTACTTGTCTGTAATAGTAATCTTTGGTCTGGAGTTTCCATTGGTTCTCACTCATGGTGTCTTAATTTCTTGTGCAATTTGTTTTTATTTTTTTTTCTGTGAACATATGTTACTTAGAATTTTTGTAATAGCATTGACATCTGTATTGAAGTTGAATTATGTCAAAGGTTATTTTCTTTAGCTTCTGCTACTTGCTTAGGAGCAATATTATTCTAATACTACTTTAAATTATAATATTTGGTATATGTTTGTGTGAAATAAGGCTTTAGATACTTGTGAGGGATTCGTTGTGAACATGAATTCTCAAAGAAGACATTTTTACACCTTCATACACCACAAATATCAAGGCAGGAACGTTTCCAGCAGGCCTCTCAGAAACACTATTTGATATTTTAAAATCCATAAAGTCTTCATCAGACAAGAAGAAAGATTCATTTCATTCATTATATATAAAAGGTTAAATAGAAGTAATTTCCCAGAAACTTAATGAACACAAATATAGTCACATTTTTAGTAGCCATAAAATGGAAATCAATTCATATTTAATAGTTTTGCAATATAAGAAATTATAAGAGGATTTTGGGGGGATATTTTTCTTTGTTCTTTTAATTTTTGTCTAAAGATTTACTTCTTTTACTGAATTTTTTAAACTGCCATTGAGCCAGCAGACCCCAATTAGCTATTAGACCTCAGCTGCAAAAGACAAAAGCTCCCTGTACAACTAAGATCATGTAGACGTCGGTAAGTGTGTATAAAAGAAAGCAGCCCATCAGTAGGAATTTTAGTCTTCGCTAAACCCAGATACTGGGACTTCATTTGCTCTGAATTTATAAAGATTTTTACAATATTTTCTTTTTAACTGATTTTCCTTTGAAGCATTCTGATTAACACTGAGTTGGGTCTTTTTCATTTCCTGTTAAATTTTTCATTAGGATCGGAAGTTACCCTGCGTGACCTGGAAATTATGACTGTTGGTATTCATAAGGGACTGATCCCAAGAAGCGTGGCAGCAATCTGACTGGTCTGATTGGAGAGCTGGAGAGCACGACCGAACATCAGTGGGCAGCCTCCAGCAGCCTGGCCCTTTACTCCTTGAGCTCTCTGCTCTGTTAATTGCCTGTGCCCCTCTCTGATGCCCTGGGACGTTTAGCCTTTCAGATTCTTCCAAAGAACTCATCTCTTGTCAGTTAACCAACCAGGCTAGCAGTCTGCCCAGGGGAGTATGTATAATCTGGCAACTCATGGAGACTTTCCAAAAGGGATGGAGACATAAATAGTTTTGAGGAATTATTTCTAAGACCTTAAACTTCCATATTTACTATTTTCTGAAGTTTGTCTGCTTTAGAAGGTACACATGGGCAGAGGATCAGAGTGGTTCTCCTTTCTCATTCTCATTTCACAATCATCCTTTACTCATTGTGTAGAATACAGAGACATTTTTAATCTTATTATGATAACTTTCCTAGAAATGTAAATGTGAAACAAAGTGGTAGTTGGAACTATTTGTATCACGGAAGTCTTTTTTATTTTTATTTTTTGGTTAAGGCACAATTAATTATTCCCTTTACCATCTCACTGTGAGCTGCATTTCCAAAGAGCAAAAGTTTTACTATTTTCTAATTCATTATAAAATGTAAAATAATTTATGCACAGATTTTGTTGTGGAGAAGTCAAATAGGGTGATCAATAAAATACTTCAAGCTTAAAAATATGTTACAGTAAAATAAAATTTTACAAAAGATGTGTAATACCAATATATTATTAATATAAGTAACTTATAGCACAGAAATAAGGATTAATGTCCTGAATGTAAAGATAGTGCCAAAGAATAGAGAAAAAGAATAAAATCTAAAAGAAAATAAGGAAGATGAACAGACCCATTACAGAAAAATAAATGAAAATGGAACTTATACCTATCAAAATGACAACTACAATCATAATGAGAGAAAGGAAAATTAAAACTCCATTAAGAACCAATTCTTACCTATCACATTGTCAACAGTCCAAAAGTTTGACATTGCCCTCTGCTGGTGAGGGTATGGGGAAGCAGATACTCTTCTGCAGTATTGAGTACAATGGTGTAACTCTTGTGTGAAGCAGTGAAACTCCCATTAAAATAGTAGAATTTCTATGGAGGAAAAGTTGAAAATATCTAGCAAAATGTCACATGGATTTACATAGTAAGCAAAGTAGAGTGCTATAAGGTTCTAAAGAGTAATGCAGACATCTCTGGAATGATGACCAGCCTATAACTAAAAAACGTAAAATGGAGAGAAGTGTACACAGATGCTACCATTCTTACATATGGGTAAAGGGGGGGAACTAGATGGAGATATGACAGATATTTCTGAATATATTTGTTTTAGACTTGTTTTGAAATCCATAATAATATTTCACAAAATTATAACACATTAGACTTTTTGGTTTTTTTTTTTTTTACAAAAGCAATGCCTACAAATTAAAAGCAAATGAAATTAAAGAATCCAACTATATATTAAGTTGATGGCATAATCACACAGAATGGAACTATTTCAGATGACTTAAATAAACCAGTAAAATTACATGCTATCCACAGGGATAAAACTGAGAGAAAAAAATGTTAAAATGCTACATTATATAAAGTAAATTTTAACCCCATTTAGTTATCATAATGTTGCTGATAGTGTTGTCATTTGGAAGCCCATTAGACACATTTCACCAGGAACACAACTGAATGCAAAGTTATTAAATTGCTGGAGGAAGAGAGAAGAGGCTAGAAGAACCATGGAGAATCTCAGCAAGAGAGCGTTGGGAGATGTTTTTATATAACTGGGGTGTTTCTTAAAATCTTTGGAGGGGATCCAAGAAAAATGATTAGATGTTGTTTGACTAGGGCAATTCAGTGATTGGTGTCTTAATAGACCGTTCAACGATTGGTTGCCTTAATACACAGTTCAGTGATTGGTTGTCTTAATACATCTTATTAAGAAACGGAGAAATATCACTGGGCTAGGTTATCATTGTTAATGAAACATTCTAAGTCATATGAGCTGGAGGAGGGAATACTAGATTATTAATGTGATTGCATAGGGACTCTGTTCAGATGCAATTACACAGTGATATTTTTTCCATATTGTTGTTCCATGGTAAAGTAGTGACCCTGTCTGATTACTGTTAATGTTCTCTGGAAATTTTTTCTGTTCAGGATGAAACATCATGGCCAAGTTGTTAGTTGCCAGCTGCCGTCTGTTCACTCTTAGACATTTCTTCCCCTGTCCCATTCTTCCTACTTTACCCAAGGATGTATAAAGCAAGGGCAGAGGACATTACTCTGTAGGATTCTAATCTGCAAGGTTTCTCAAATTTTGTGGTTCACAGATGTTAAGGGAACGTTGTCTGCCTTTGGATTAGATTTATACCTTGTTGTCTCTTTTCTTGCAGGATTACCTGCTGAATATGCTGATGGAACAATGACTGCACTAAAGTACAGAGGGTCAGTTTTCTCTATAGAATAGACTTTTTTTCCAAAGAGAACATACAAATGGCCAATAGGCACATGAAAAGGTGCTCGACATCACTAGTCATCATGGAAATACAAATCTAAATCACAGTGTGATACCATCTGACACCTGTTAGGATGACTGTTATCAAAAAGACAAGAGATAACGAATATTGGCAAGGATGTGGAAAAAAAGTATCCTTGTAATGGTGGGAATGTAAATTGGTACAGCAATGGGAAACAGTATAGGGGTGCCTCAAAAAATAAAAATAGAACTGCCATATGATCCAGCAACATCCATTCTGGGTATATTTCCAAAGGAAATGAAATTAGGATCTCAAAGAGATATTTGCACTCCCATTTTCATTGCAGCATTATTAACCACAGCCAAAATATGGAAACACTCCAAGTGACTGTCAGTGGATAAATAAAGATGTGCTGGATAGATATAATGGAATACTACTCATTCATAAAGAAGAAGGAAACCCTGCCTTTTTCAACAACGTAGATGGACCTTGAGGGCATTATGCTAAGTGAAATAAGTCCATTATGCTAAGATGGACCTTGAGGGCATTACTCTAAGGAAAGAAAGAAAAACACTGTACGATCTCACTTATATGTGGAATCTAAAAAGAAATTCAATGTCATGGAAACAGAAAGTAGAAGAGTGATTACCAGGGTTTGATGGAATGGGGGAAACAGGGAGATGTTGGTCAAAGGAAACAAAGTTGCAGTTGTATAAGAGGAATAGGTCTAGAGATCTAATGTATGAACACGATGACTACACTTAATAATAGTGTACTGAACACTGGAACTGTGCTAAGAGAGTAGATTTCAGGTGAACTAATCACACACAAAAACTGCTAACTACAGAAGAGAAAATATGTTAATTAGCTGGACTGTAGTAATCATTTTGCTATGTACATGTATGTCAAATCACCCTGTTGTGCACCTTAAATATATATAATTTTTATTTAAAATATATAAATAAGTGAAAAGTATTTATATAGCAAACTGCCATGAAGGATAGAGTGTCTCCCTCCATAGTGAAATGCTATCCACTATATTTAAGATAATGTTTCCTTCTGGGGTGGAGTTTGTGAAGGTTTGCTTACAGCCTCTCAAAAAGGTTTGATGTTTCCTCAATAGAAAGATTCTCAGCTGTGATGCAAACCTATGGTGTATACACAGATACACAGATCCATCCATGTGGATCTGCTTCTGTAACGTGAGTGCAAAAGGAAGGAATGTGAACAGAAAACTTGTATTGTGTGCTATACCCTGAGTATAAAGTCCTTTGTCTCTGACTCAGGAGTTTCATGTCTTCTGCCAGTACCCGCAAAACTGTGGCAAGCTAACTTGTTAGCTTACATACAGGTAGGGTAAAATCTAAGATTCTTCACAGTTCTTGACAAATAACATTTAAGACTCTGGGAAAAAATGTATGAAGCATTACAGGTAATTACCTCAATAAAATTATTATTGCTATTCATATTAGGCTATAAACCAAGGGCATGAAAGCCGAGTCAGAAAAATGGACACATCCCACAGTTCATTTGGGTCTGTTCTAGAGAGACAGGTGGGCTTTCCTTTTCATCTAGTCATGAATATTTCAAATGACTTAAAGATTATCTATCTAACTATCATCTATCTGTCTATCTACCTATCTATCTATCTATCTATCTACCTAAATTGTTTATGAAAGCACCTAGACAAATGAATTTTAACTACTTTACACAGAAATATTGTTTATCAAAGAAGTAGGACCTCAGTGGGTTGGTGGGTCACAGATAGTGTTAGGAGTATAACTATCATTTCCCATAATGGGAATGAGTTAAATATTGTTCCCTTACTCCAGGTAGACTTTCTGAATGGACTTAAGTATTGGGGAAAAAAATTTCTGGAGTAAACAAAGTGCATATGACAGAACAGATTACCCAATTTGGGCCCCCATTTTTGGGGAGTCTGCTTCTGCTGGAATAATTTTTGCAGAAATATTTTTGACATGTAGTCAAAATAAAGTTTTTACAGTAGTAAAGGGTTGCATTAATAATTTGAAGGAAATACAAATTTTAGGGGGAGCCTATGGGAGAAAATCCACTGTCTAAAGACTAGCAGAACTAAATTTTGTCAGAGGTCATCAAATTGGGATGACAAATTTAGTAATTGTTTAAATTCAGACTAGTGTCTGTGGTCATAGAAAAATACATGAGTCTTATCTTTCCTTCGATGACAGTAGAACACCTTAGAGGATTAAAAGTAAAGAGTTAAAGATGGGTGCAAGCACACTAAAAACAAAACAATAACAACAAAAAATTTTAGAAGATTGATGAGGAGTGCCTATGATAATAGGTAGGATTAGTAGTAAACCAAAAAGGGGGAAAAAAGAATAAGATATGTCAGGAAAACAATCTAGTTCCATCATCTTGGGTGGAATTTGTGTATATCATGTCAACATCTGCTTGGTAAAAGCATCCTAGGTTAGTTTTTTTTTCTTCTAAAGTTCATATGCTTCTGGATAATTCCCAAGAATCCTCATCTTAAAGTTTCATGAAGAAATGGAAGGTCAGTGCTCTGTAGAGGAGAGCAAACACTTTTTGATCTAGGAAACATGAATCCAAGCATCAATATCCTAGAGTTGTATTGTGATAGTTAACAGTTACTGACAAGGTCTTTTCCATTGAGATGCAGGTGCATCACAGGATGTTTCTATCAGGAGACTTAAGTGTTCCGATTTCAGGTCATGTAGGGTCTGCTTAGGTAGATATTTTGAGTGTCTTGGAAATGCTTTTGTAACTAGTGATCATAAAACTGTATGCAACATCTGAGTTTACTTAGCTGTATTATTTTGCATTAGGGCAGTCTAAGATCAGGAGTGAAATCCCCATATTCATGGTGCAGGCTGTTATTAACTCACAAACCAAGAGCTTATGTCAACAGGTTCAGGCCATAGGAGTTCCAGATCCCCTGGGAACTTGGCCAAATTTTAGTTTTAATTCTCTTATTTTCTTGTATTTTTCTTGAATACAATGAAAAATAAAGATTTGGGGTTAAAAGGCGAGGCTTTGGAATAACTGCCCTAGTGAAATGTAACTCTCTAGCAATAAAATCCCTCAATCCATTCTGACAATAAAGAAACCAAGATCAAAGCATATAAAAACATATTGACTGACTGGCTGAATATTAAGTATGCTGTTTTTCTAAGTGGAAGATGAAAGTGAAAATAATTAATACAGCCAATTTTGCTGATTTAACTTCTGGGAGAGGGTTACATTTCAAAGACCTGAAATCTGAGGCTCAACTTGTTCTTTCTTTGGTCAGAAGTCAAGATGGAAAATGAGGAGTTTTTTTTTGGACACATCTTCAATTGTAGTTGATACCTTCTTTGATATGTGATATGACAAGAAATTCAATGTTTATCTTACCTATTTTCTGCCCCAGTGTAGAGTCAGCTATATCTCAGAAGATCCTTTGTTTCTTTAATTAGAAAATGGTATATAGAGATCATAATCTGGTTGCTAAATGTGCTCATTAATGCTGGCTTGACCCATATTTCTACTATTCAGTGGCTTGAACTACAAAATATGCGTTTTAAAAAATTAAAATACATTGCGAGTTTGTATTGATAATTTAAATTTCAAAATTATAGGATTTTTACATTTAATTTAATTATAGGATTTTAAAATTTAATTTAATTTTTTAATTATAGGATTTTTAATTATAGGATTTTTAAATTTAATTATTTTAATTTAATTTAATTTAATTATAGGATTTTTAAATTTAATTTAATTATAGGATTTTTAAATTTAGTTTAATTTTTTAATCTTCTTATCCCTCTTACACTTGCATCTTCTTTTTCTCCATGAATAAACCCAGTTATCATTTAAACTAACATATTTAATCATTTATATTATCTCACAAAACACATTCATACTTTGAGAATAACAATACTGAAAAGGAAAAAAGAAAGGAACAATAACAACAACAACATCCCTGACAGCCAACAGCTGGCCAATGGCAAACAGTCACTAGGCCATGATGTTTCCTCTGGATCATAAATAGTTTCTAAAGAATATAAAAAATAATTAGATAATAGTAGACCATAGTAGAACAAGAAAAAAGCAAGATGACTCCTAAATCATGTTTGAACACAGAACCAAGGACACAATGCCATCATATAAATCATCAGACACATGTCTCCTTCCAGCTAACATGTATGACTCCACTTTCATTTCAGACAGCAACCGTGGCCATGCACTGTTCTTTCTACTTCTTGATAAAAATTATTAATATAGCCAATCTCCTAATTGCTACAATTCCCAACATGTCTCAACACAGGACAGACTTCCTTTTCTTTGAATTCTACTAAAAACCACCAATGATAAGTCATAAGCACATAATAATCACCTCATAACCCCCACTTACTGAGACACCCCATCATTCCTTTGGGAAATTCTTGTTTTCTATGGCAAGTTAATAAATTCATCTTTGTTTGACTACAATAATGTTTCTGGTGTTCTGTGACTGATGGGCTTCAGCAAAACTAGAGTTTCCACTAATATTTGTCTGAAACCCTTGTTGTCATAGACCAGAGCCTTTGACTGAGTAATAAATAGTGCAGACATCTGAGACCTCTTGGATCTCTACTAGTTCAAAGGGAAGGCCACCATTCCTATAACCTTAAGTTAAGTTGCCTGGGTTCTGATTATTTCATTGAGACTATCAGAGTTGGTCTTATTTTGTTTGCCCTTGCAGTAAATAAAACCAATATTCCTTAAGACTGCAATCTCCACTTGAAGGAGCTATTTACTAAAATGTGGACCTTAAATCTGGGTCACATTCAGATCTCTGTGCCATTGGTAAGAACTTCCCAAATCCCAGGACTGAAAGGGAAAATTATACTGAAAATTCAGACTTGTCCTTGGAACCTATGCTTCACATCTCTCTTAACTCTACCTGTCTGTCCATTGTTTAGGTGGAGCCAGACGATACAAATATTTTACTGAAAACAGCTAGCTGGCAAAGCCATGGAAGTGGTTTAGAAGTGAATGAAACTTTAAGGAGAAAAACAAAGACATCTTCTTGACACGGATACTCATCGGTGTTGTAAATGAAAGGGTTAGTGAAAATTGAGTTGTCACATCCTTGCTAAAAGTAAAGAGAAAGTATTAAATTTATATTCTTTATGTGTGGTTCCTCCTCCTTAAGTTTCTTCTAAAAGCTTTAATTCAAAGGAGAAAAAAGAATTATTGTGATTTTTTTTTTCAAGTATGGCCTTGGTTCCTAGGTTTCAAAATAAGAAGAGGAGCAGGGCACTCAGATTTGGCAGGATTCAAAGAGTCCTTAACATCTGGTTATTAATTTAAAGGTTTATAAATTATATTAAAACAATATTTCACATAATATTCGAGATAGTATTCAATTAGGCAAATTAAAGTAAGTTAACAATATTGATTCAAAGACAATATTTTTCCTCCCTGGATTTGCTATATAAAAATAATGTGATCACAATATTTTATTATGACAAGAATAAGGTTAAATTACTTATGTACACTTTCTAAATTATACTGATTTTATGAGTCAAGTATACTGTAATTATTTTATGTTTAAGATTTTAAAATGATATAAATATGGTTAGCTATATGTAATTGCAATAAAGGTTTTGAAAGCGTTTAAGCTTGTGAAATTTTTATAATGATACAATTAAAAAATTAAAGTGTTAGTGAAAATTGTATATTCACGTCATTTTGTTGACTTTAAAGTTTTGATAAATGTTAAAGTGAGTTAATTAAAATATAATCTTAGAATATCATTCCATTTCTAAATAAGAATATGAAGCAAATCAATGGTCACTGAACCTAGTTTTAATTTATTTTTATGAAATAGGAAGCATATATCTTTTACCCTCTCAAAACTCTTCATTGTGCTTTCCCAAATCCAAATTCCAGATTCAGAATAATAAAACTCTTTTGATATCTTTTATAATTGAACCATCTTTTGGTTTCCTAGAATGAGTGGAAAGTATTACAAAGAATACTTGCTATCTCGCCTAATAAAAGAAAGGGTGCTAAAAATAATTACATTTGTTTGATGGGATACAAATTTTATTTCATGCGAAACGATTGTCAAAGCCCTTTGGTTTACCAAAGTTATAACAAAACAATTGATGTATCAGTATTATTTTTCTCTCCATTTTATAAAGAAAATTGGGTCACAGCCAGGTTGAGTAAGCTCATAAGGCACTGAGGAAGATGATAAAATAAGGTCCAAAATTCATGTATGATAGTCCATTATTTTCTGATACTGTCAAGAAAGTCATATTTCAAATTTAGTAGGTGTGTTCACATCAATAGCTACTTTTTAAATTAAAATGTAGTCTATTGAAAGGAAAGAAAGAAAAAGGACTCATGCAGGAGTGATTTAAGTCCAAGAAAGAATTCAAGATGGATTTGAAATGTGCATTCTGATCAAAGTGTAATTAAGACTGAAATAAGATTAAACTGTAGTCAAAAGCAATTAAGAGTTTATGTATAAAATATTCAGTTTTATTTTGACCTTGTTATATATGTATCATTTTGAAGACTATCATTTGAAGACTCTACAAATGTACAAAATACATTTTTATGAACCAAAATTCAAATAATTACAATTTCAAAAATCTTTTTCTATTGATCTGCTCCCTAAGTACATTGTGATGACTATATAAGCAATTGCTTTGCTAGTTGGTGAATAAATGCATTTCCAAAAATAAATTTTGGAGAAATTTAAAATTAATAGAAAAGCCATAAAAGGTTTATAATATTTGACAAGGTTAGTGATAATTCAGGGCAATTTTTTAAGATTAATCACCGTTAATGTTATGTTTTTATTGAGTAGTCCTGAATAAATGTTTTAAGTGTGCTTATTTTCCTTTTCTCTTCATTTTCCGTGTAATAGTAATGTTACGATATCTTACCTGATTCTCCAATTTTGAGGCTTATGTTTTTAGTAGAACATTATTTACACTTTCTTAGCTTGCAAAGACATTAGAGGTTAAGTTCAACAATTAAGACCCAAATCCTAATATTAACTTTTGTTCTATTGCCAGAGTAATTAATGCATGCCTTGACTTGCCTCTGTCTACTATTCAAGGTCAAACGCTATAAAGACAACAACAGTCTGTCATTCATTAACACCTTTGAAAACTGTGGGGGCACAATGTGTGCTTGTATTCACTTCACTGTATCTGCCAGCCTTATTGAATCGCTAAGTTTGCTCGTTATTATTATGGAACTAGTAATTTAGCATTTCATTTTAAAACGAGTGAGGTTGAAAGCAGTGGAACCAGAGTCTGATGAACAAGTTAATCCCTTTTCTTTCTCCCGTGTGATCTTAGACGTCACAGGACTTTTAATGTGGTAAAGTCATCTCCTCAGTGTTTTCAATAAGCCTGCCCTGTCAATTTTACATGGCGATTGCAAAGATTACAATATTCAAGATACTCAAAACCTGTGAAAGGTAACAGAGTTGTATATATTCTACTCTCATAATAACTTAATTTACTAATCAGTAATAAGTATTTTGCACGTAAAGAATGTGCATTCCATGACAATAAGGAGAAAAATATCCTCTTACCCATAATCAATAAGTAACAAGCCATATATATATATATATATATATATATATATATATATATATATATATATATAATACACATGCATGTATATACATATACACAAACATAAAGATGCATATAAATATACACACACATATAAATAGATTGATAGAGATCTATGCAATATACATCTGCATATGTGTATAAAATGAATACTTTAAAAATTGCCTGATTAAAAATAATGAAATTTTGCCATTTGCAACAATGTGGATGGAACGAGAGAGTATTATGCTTAGTGAAACAAGTCAGAGAAAAACAAATATCTATGTTATCACCTATATGTGGAATCTAAAAATAAAAAACAAATGAATGTATATAACGAAACAGAAACAGACTCACAGATATAGAGACCAAACTAGTGGTTACCAGTGGGGAGAGGGAAGGGGGTGGGGGGCAAGATAGGGGTAGGGGATTAAGAGATACAAACTATGTATAAAATAGATAAGCAACACGGATATATTGTACAGCTCTGGGAAATATAGCCATTATCTTGTAATAACTTTAAATGTTGAATTACTATGTTATACACCCAAAACTAATATAATATTGTAAATCAACTTTACTTAAAAAGAAATAAAAAATATAAATGGCTGAATTAATTGACTATCCATATGGAAAAATATGCATCTTGATCTCTATCTCATATCATAAACAAAAGCTAATGTCAAACAGATTATAGATATAAGCATTATATATTTAAATGTGAAAATTAATAAAGCTCCTAGAAGAAAATATGGAAGAATATTTATATGATCATAGGGCAGGGAAAGATTGTTAAAAGGAAACCCAAAAGCACTGTTTACTGAAAAATGATGATTTGGACTTTATTAGACAGCAAACAAGCAAACCACATTTTGGGGAAAAAAAACACAACTTATATACCTCCCAGAGACCTCACGTCCACAAGATACCTCTGAATCAGTAAGTAAACAAAAGAAAATCCAGTAGCTAAATGGCTCAGAGCCTTGAAAAGATACTTCATGAAAGATGATGTAAAAGTTGTTAAAAAAAATGAAAATTTGCTTAACCACTTTCATTATCAGATAAATGCCAATGAAAACACAGTAGGACACCGCTTTGCACTCACCAGAAGGGCTAAAATTAAGAGACAAAAGCATATGGTGCTATTAACAGCAACTAAAACACTCATATATTGCTGATGAGAGCATAATTTCATAGAAGTATTTTAGGAAACCGTTTGACATGATCCACTAATGCTGAAAATACATGGACGGCCCAACAATTCCACTTCATGGCATATACTTGACAGAAACGTGTGCATAACTTTACCAGAAGACATGTCAAAGGAGATTCATAGCAGCACAATTGATAAAAGCCATACACTAGATAGAAACAACCTAAATATTCATCTACAAAAGAATGGATAAACAAATGTCCGTATACTCATACAGGGGAATACTATCCAGCAATGCAAATTAACAAACTACTTTTACAACAAATTGGAAAATTTCCAACAAATGTTGAGTGAAATAAATGTGACACAAAAAAGCACATATTCTATGAGTCCACTTCATAAAGTTCAAAACAGGAGGAAAACAGAACCCTAATTGATGATGATAGAAGTCAGCACGGTGTTTATGTCTAGGCGCATACGTGTCTAGGACAAGGCAGAAGGGGCAGTCTCTGTGGTAGTGGGAAAGCTGTATCTCTGAAATTAGATCACGGTTACACATTTGTGATCACATTACCACAAATGTGGTAATTAATCAAGGTGCACATTTCACAGGATTCCTAACAATTGTTTTAGTTCAATAAATGTTTTCTTAAATATTTGTTGTACACTTGTCTTGAAGGATCAGTTGCTCACAGTATATTTATAATACGTAGGTACTAAGAGAGAAACCTCCTCTGTAAGATAACTAATCTACTTACAAAGAAAATTCAAATTTAATTTCACTGTAAAACATCAATAATACAATGCCTATGATTTTCATTAACCCGGTTAACTAGGAGTTGGCATCAAAATATTTGTTATTGTAGGCTTCTGGTGCCTTGTTATGGTCTAGATAGTTCTAGGCAGCCTTTTTTGAACAAAAACTGATTTTTATTCAATCAGTTTCATACTTATTTTAGAATTCTATATTTTGTTATATTTTTTGCATATTATAATAACAGTAGATGTTTATTGTAAACAATTCTGAAATTATAGAAAAGCATAATCATAAATATCATATACTAATCTATTAAATCCAACTTATAACATTAATACATAATACATATATATTTATTTATGTTAAAACATACAGAAAGAGATTGATACAAATCAGAGCATAATTAAGGTATTATGTCACCCCTTTTATGTACTTAAAAATTATATATTATGAATATTTTCCCTGTCATTGTTTTCTAAATCTGATTTTTATCATCTATTTAAAATAACTGAATGCATCAAGAATTATTGATACAATTACCATTGTTGGATACTTACACTATTTCTGATACAAAATGAGTTTTTCTTTCTTCCTCAGGTTCCTTTGCACATTTCTTTTCATCTCCCCATCCCCTTAAGGTGTGAATGCCCAAGGCTCAGACTTTGGAGTTTTCTTGATTTCAAATATAATGATGCTATACACTGTAATTTGCTTCTCTATTTTCTTATTTGTATTTCACCACTAGTTGAACAGAAGCCATTCAAATTAAAGATTTCTCTTGGAATATCGATTATAAGAAAAGTCTATAAGTATTTATATTATTATACAACATGATAATAAATCTCTCCTCTCTTTTTCTCTCTCTTTCTCTTCTCCTCCCACCCCATGTACACACACACACACACACACACACACACACACACACACGCACACACTCACATTTGGGCTCTTTTCTGGACTTCCTATTCTGTGCCCTTTATCTTTGCAATCTTTAAATTATTACCTCACTGTTCAATCATTACGTATTTTATGTTTAATATGTAATAGTGCAAGTCTGTCTACACAATTCTAATTTTTAAAAGAAATACCGTATTTTCATCTAGAGATTTATTTTAACAAGTTTTAAAAGGTTATAATTTTGATAAAGTTATAAACTCATTTGTAGAGAATTGCCTTTGAATCAGTCAGGGTTGCAACAGGAAGCAGATGGCATGTTTAAAACATGATCTGAAGACTCTTTACATATTAAGGATTATTTATAGAGGGACGTGTTCTAGGAAGTGGCAGTGTAAGGCTTTACCACCCTCAGGCCATACAAGAGGAATGAGCAGATCACAGGGTTGGGAGTGTGACACAATTATTTCCACGCCGGGTTCACAGCCAACTTGAGGTGAAGATGCTGGGAGGGGCCGTGGAATAAATGGTGACTCTCCTTCCCCTGCCACTCTCTCGCCAGCACTCCTCACTGTCTAAACCCAACCAGAAATCAGTGATTAAAGGTGTGGTCCATAGGCAGCGTCCCTGACTGAAGGCAAGAAGTAAGAAAAAGTGGCTCTGAAGAAACAAATACAAGAAAACCGACATGGCATTTTTTGAAATACGATGAGTATCATTTGTCTAATCATGTGCGTCTTTCTTTTTCTGGTCTCTTATACCTTTTAGAAAAGATAAACAATGTTCATCATGTCTTCAATAGTTCCCTTGCAAATTTACCTCATAGTAGTTCCATATGTGGTATATTTGTGAATATTATGTTATATATTCTATCTGGTAATTAATGATATAAAGGTATACTAAATTTGTTCTTGGACATCCTACTAAAATCTCATGCAAATTCCAAGGGTTTTTGTTGCTGTTTATTTTGTTTTCAGGTGATTTTTCTTTGTTGGGGGGGGGGACTTGTTTTTAATTGGACTCCTAGGGATATTTATGTTCTTGAATAGCTGTCTAATTGTCTTTGTGGAAGAACAAAGGCTAAGATCTCCTACTCTCCCATCTTGCTGACATCGCTTTTCCTTTTTAGTGAATGTTTATGCAATTGCTTTTTTGATTCTTTTCATCTAATTAGGTAATCACTATTTTTTCTAGAACACAAATTGTTACATAAATATTTTAATATTATTTGTAATGAAATGATGTTTTATGATCTTTTAATGAATAAGATATATCTTCTGTAACTATAATAATATCTACTTACTTTCCCAAATTTTCTTTGTGTTTTCTTATTTTAGTATGACATTTGAGTGTATATTTTAGTCATTTTAGAAACAGATTTGTAATTAATATACAGTGCTTCTAACTTTATTCTTAATAATGTATTATTTCAGCTAAATTCTTTCTAAATAGTTTATAATACTGTTTTAGGCCTTTTTGCTGTTCCAATTTTAAAAGTTTGAGTTGGATTCTTCTTTTATTGTCATTCATTTTCCCTCATTATCTAATAAAACTAACATACATCTCTATTAATACTTATGCTCACACTGTATATATTTTTAAGTTAATATACTTTCCATTTAATTTCTAAATTTTAATATTTCCTTTTGATCTAAGACTTGGTTAAGAGACTTTAGTCTGTTTCCATTTTTGCATCTCCTAGCATATATGCTTTTCTTTTTGTGTTGTTATTAGTAATACTGATTGTGGTTCTAGCAATGCTGTTTTTCTCCTTTTTTTTAAGCTTATAAATTCTGTTTTGTTTAGATAGCATGGTCAGTGAACAGGTCAGCTCAAGTTCTCTTAAATGAATTTTATGGAGGCATACTTCATAGCCTAATATATGTCATTCTTGCATCAATGATTGAAAGAATATGCATTCTCAGAAAGGAAATATGATATATAACTACAGTGTTATTCAGATCTCTTACATTTTGTATTTTAATTGTCTAAATCATAAATGATTAAAAGAAAATATTAGTACTATGTGATAAAGTTTCTCACTTGTATATTTTTTTGTAAAATTTTCTTTTATCTCTTAGAGGTTTTTGTTTATTATGACATTATACTACATAAAAAAATTTGTGAATGTTACAGAACTTCAATAAAGAATTAAACTCATTTTATGGTTTTTTGTGTTTCTAATTTATACTATATGTATGTATATATACATATATATTTACGTGTTATAGTTAATATTGCAAAACTTTTTTCTTTTATTTGCATTTTCTCGGTGTCCTTTCAACCCACCTTTGCTTTACTTTATCTTATGAGTCACATATTTTGAAAGTTGTTATTATCAAGACACGGTTATACCTTTTTCAACTTCTCATGATTAAAAAAAAATTCTAAAGTGAGATTTTTGCTTATCGAGACAAGAAATTAAATCTCTAGTTCACGATTGCAGATTGAGCATTTCTAACAAAATGTTTCCCTTAAATTTCTCTGAAATGCCAGAATATAATAAAATGATGTAATAAGAATGTAATAAATCTATAATAATTAAGAAAATTAATAAATCTATAATGATGCCAGAGCATCCTAAAATATACCACTGATGGAAATGAAAATGAGAGGAAATTTTAACTGAGATTTTTTTTTTTTTAAACTGAGATTTGATTGAAAAATGATACAGAGTAGAGAATCTTCCACCCAAACCTTGTAAAATTAAAGCCATCTTTAGGCAATAGTCATTCTTCCTAGTAGAGATACAGAGAAACTCCAAACATGCCATCAACATACTAAAATAAGCAGAAATAAACATGGGGACCTAATTCTTCATTAGATTAACTATAACGTACATGCGTGTAGAAATTTCTCCTTCCCTTCTCTGTTTACAGAGAACCTGCCTTTATAAAGATTTGTTATCAGAACGAAGCCCTCAACTCTAATTCAGGATAATTTCATTGAAAGCAGAAAAGAGAATAACAACTGCAAGTAATTTTGCATTGCTTATGTAGTGCCAGGAACTATGCTTAAGAGCTTTACATAATGAGGAATCCAGAGGTTAGAAAAGAAGAAGTAGACAGATGTGAACACATACACTTCTGTCAGTGAAACAGCATATCCAGAATTAATGCTTAGGTTACATACTGGCAAAACATACCTGTAATTTATGCAACAGGATATAGATTTATAACCATAATTTAAAATGAATCCCTGAACACCAATAAAGAAAAGCCATCACCTTCAAATAAAATGTAAGTAGGAACAAAGTAGGAATACAAATGAACCTTATGAAAGTTGATTAATCTTACTTGATCAAAATACTAGTACAGAAAACAATGTGTCATTTTCATGAAATAAGATTGGCCACATTTTTAAAGTTTGATAATACCGGATATTAATGATAACTTAGTAAGTAACAACTTCCTTACATTGATGGTAAGAACATGAATTCTGTTCTAGTTGTTACATTTAGTACAAAGGAGACATTTTCCAAACACTAAATTGCCAGGGAAGTTGGACCTGCCTTATGTTACCCATCCAAAACCCAAATGCCGTAGTGATAGTTTAAATGATTTTTTAAAAAGCTGAAAACCCATCCAAGCTACTTTTTTCAAATCACTGCGGGTCAGAAACAGAACAGAAAGAGCCAGCAGTAATCAGGACCAGGGCCACGGCCTGCTGAGACCTGGCTCGGCAGCTGGGAGGCAACTCCGGAGCAAGAACAGGAAACCAAGTCCCAAAATCCCCACCTTTGCTCACTTGGGTGGTAGATATACAGGTGACAGTCATACTCTTTCTTTTCTTTCTTTCTTTTTTTCCTTAAAAAGAAGTAATGATCTTCTAGTCACAAAAATTGATTGGTAACTAGGACTCAAGTGCTTATTTGGTTGTAATCTTTTGTAACCAATATAGGACTTTGAGTCTCAGTTCCTACTTTTCTAAAGTTGGGGTTTACACACACCCACCACACCAAGTT
This sequence comes from Balaenoptera acutorostrata, assembly GCF_949987535.1. NCBI lineage: Eukaryota > Metazoa > Chordata > Mammalia > Artiodactyla > Balaenopteridae > Balaenoptera > Balaenoptera acutorostrata. The sequence continues at coordinate 37,152,057 of NC_080084.1, read as the reverse complement.
TTAAAATGGAAAAATTTAGACTCCAGTGAAGATGTCTATCCCAGAGTCTTCACACAGTGGATACTGCATATAGGTTGACTGTAACCTTGAATCTTTAAACTCAGTCAATAAACAAAGTAATTTTGAGGTTGCCTTTTGAAAATTTGTTTTCATTTGGTTGATGTATACATGATACAATCACAGATCTCATTCCTAAACAAAATATTTGTATAAGTGGAGATAGAGATATACAGATATGGAGATATACATAATCCTTTAACCTTTAATATACTTCCATTAACATAATTCCAATTCCAATAATATGGCTAACTATAAAATCTGAACAAAACTTAAGAGAAGAAAATTTCTCAGATGTCTCAGATTCTGAGTTCACAAGAAAGTAATAGAACTCCCTCCTTCGAAGGGGGTGAAAACACTGCAAGGAAGCCAGAAATCAAGCTAGACCATTAAGTACACTTAATCTCTCAAAAACAGTTGAATTTATATGTGGATTGTTAAATAAGGAATACTCAACTAAAAGTTGTTAGACAAATTAGATGAATAATTAAAACTGAATTTGTATCTAAGAAGCCTAGAAGTTGTACTCCGAAAAATATCCTAGATGATTACCATTTATTACAATTCTATATGTGACAAAATCAGCAACTTTTCTGTTTTGTAAAAAGGCTAAAACTAATTATTGCACCACCACACCATGCATTTTGTTATGTATTTTTCTTAAGTAATTGCCATAGAAGCAGAGGTGATGAGAATACCAGTGCAGACAGGTTATATTATGCTGTGGTTGTAAGTAATTCCAAAATCTAAGTGTCTTAAGCCACTCTTGTAAAAGAGCTACATGTCTATCTCTGGTTAGCAGAGGAGTTCTGCTCACTTAGGGACATGGTGGGCTGAAAGAACAGCCAAAATTTCAGTTGTTGTTGGCAGCTCATCCATAGAGAAGAGGGAGTTTAAGAGGGTCTCAGACCAGCAACTAAATGCCCCAGGCTGGAGGTGACAAATTTCAATTATGGTCACGATTCTTTGACCAGATTGAGTCATATATTCCTCACTAACCTCAGGGGAGCCAGAAGCAAAATCTCATCATGTACTTAGAAGAGAAAAATATGAAAAAGATTTATCAAAAGCACTAATGACTAACATAACGCACTTGATATATTTTGTTTTTATGAAGTTGTCAACCTCAAGATGTCCATAACAAGCCAGTTTTGATCATGAGAGACACGTGAAAATATGGTAAATACTGATGGTTTTCATGCTGATTTAATTTAGTCAGTTAAAGTGTTTCATTGTTCCATGTCTTCTATAAAATTCATTCTACTTTGCAAACAGTATACCGTGGAAGTGAGTTTTTCTTTTTGGATCCTATAGCTCAAAACTAATAGAGATAAGTGTATTGGGCAATTAATGAATTTGTCTCAGCATTTGGATAGCTCTTCTGTAAGATTACAGGACATGGTGCTTCATTGGTTCTTCCTTTGATGTATTGAATTACATATTCATGCTCTTATTCAAAAATTGTATCTCCTAGACTACAAATATAAGGAACTGATCATTAAAAATTTTTCAATATCTGTATGTTTGCAGTAATGCAACATTAAAGAAAATTTTATTCGTGACGCTTGTTAAAGAATGGTAAGGCAGGTTTTATACAGGACTACAGTGATTAATACAGAGACTGCTGCATTGGCGTTTTGCTCTAGGGGAGAGAGATTGGGCTCAGATGTGAAAACTATAAGGAAAGTGTAAAGTTAGAACGAAGGAGCAGGGGTGGGGAGGAAGTTGTTGGTGGATGAAAAACTGCAAAGGAGGAAAGATTCCGGCTGAAGTGACCTAACAGGATGCACGCTGAAGGCAAGTTAGGGTGCTCAGATATCCCCTGGGAGATGGTGGAGGATGGAGAAGCTGATCAGATACTGAAGGTGATCAGATGTTGAGGGTGGATGATTCTGGCTAAACAGACTTAGCAGAATTCTTGTTAAAATTGGATAATACAGAGACAAACACAGGCTTAGTCGAGAAGAGAGTTCAGAGACGCCTCATTAGAGTTTGGCCAAGGAGAGACTCTTTGTCAGTAGTAAATGTTGTAATCCAAGAGTTGTGTTCTTAAAAAATGTTTGGCCTCAACTTGAGCCTATTTATATAGATTCTTATGAAGAGCGATTATTTTTACAAGTCAATTACACACATTTTGAGATAGTACAGAAGTCTACCAGAAGAAGATGACTGAATGGAGAATGCTGGAATTACTTTCAGTGTATTTTTACTTTTACCTTTCAATAATGTTACTTTTCAGTCTGCTTATGTCTTACATACAAGAATGTATCTGGTCATGCTTATAACATATCTAATTCAATAATGTTATAAATCATGTCCTTGGAATAACATGCAGCTTATTCTAAATCATATAGTTAGTCTCTTTGTTACATGGAAAAAGCAACTAATTCAGTATTTACTTTTCATAAGAATAATAATAATACGTATAAAAAAATTTATCACTGACAACAGCTCACATTTAATTCTCAGATACTTATGTTACAGGTAAATTTAGGAAAGATAATTTGCAACTGATATTTGGAATAGAATAAATTCAAAAGGGATTAAAATATATAGCTATGGAAATATCATTAAAGTATTTTAATATTATATATTCAGGTAGCGTAAACTTTACCTTTAAATTAAATCTACTTTGTTTTATCTACTTTGTTTTTATCTGCTTTGTTTATTTGCCCCTCTCTCCTTTTACTTTAGTGCTATCAGTTAAATACTAACTCTTTTCTGCAATGGAGGAGAGTCAGTACACCAAAATCAGAGCAGTGTCTATTCTTTTTCAATCTCACCTGCCTCCTACGTACAATGGTGGTCCCACCTAGTTTACCTTCTTCCTTGAGTTGTCAGGATCTGAGTGCAAAAATATATGAGAAAGCACCTTATAACCCCTAAGCCACTATTTAAATGTGAATTGTAATTTAAAAATTAGACTGAACTGCAAGTTTAGGCTCCAATCCTAGGATACCTGAGATATACTACTTTATAGATCAAAACTCAATAACAGAAGCTCAAAAGCACATTTCTTCTCATGTGAATATAAAATTAACTCCTGGAAGCAGATTTGCACCTTGTTTTTACAATTGACTTTTACCATTTTCTTAGTGTTCCTTGAGTTAGTGTATAAGCTCCTAGAAGAGGTTTTGCACAGTATTAGAGCAGTGTTATTTTCCACACGCATTCTGAGAACATGTGAGCCAGTGGATAATAAACATAAAAACCTTAGGGTAAGTATTTAATAATTTTTCTGGGAAAAAAGTTTTCTAAGAGGATAAACTAGAGATGCAAAACATTTTGCCTAAATATTTCCTTTTTTTTTTTTATCTTCACATCTCAAGTACAGTTTAACCTTTGAAGAGGGAAATTCAAATGCAGCAATGAATTAGGAAGTGATTAAACTTCCTTTTAGAATGTTCATAATGAGTTGTGTCACTGAGTTTGAAATCTCAGACTAAATGTTATCTATACCATTTTTCTTAGGAAAAGAAACCAGTTGCACATAATATTGTCTTCCATTTAAAGCGGCTCTTGTGTCTAGCCCTTTCTCAGTATTTCCACTTCTTCGTCTAAAATAAGAAACTTGTTGCCTTTTATCCTGTGTTTACTTATCAAAACCCTTCCAAAGGGTCTCCTTGCTCATAAACTAAACCTCTACCAAACACCTCAATGCTGGTGACCCATGAATCCCACAGGGCTCAACTGAAATGCCTATAAGATGATAGGAACTGAGGTCAAGATTACTCTATATTCCTATTTGTAGGCATTGTAATTCCCATTTTATTGGGTATAATATGTCTTTAATAAAGGTTTTGGTTAAATGAGAAAAGAATCTCTCTCTAAATCAATGTACCATATATACGCATTCATTATCTTAGGTCAAATGGGTATTGTTATTTTATTAGTGACATGTAAAATGTATTTAAATAATTAAATTATGACTGTTGACATGAGCAGCATCATACATTCAAGTAGCATATAAAACTCCAAAAGTGAATTAGCAAAGATAAACCCCCCAACAATTAACAAAATGGAAAATAAATAAAAGGTACCTTTGTAAAAGTAATACCAGAGCTTTTTTTAAAGTCTAGATTAAAAGAATTCTTTGTCAAGTCTAATTTTTTAAATGTTTTAAATAAATAAGAAAAAATAATAAGTAAATAGCATAAGCCATTTAATGAAAGAGGCAGGAACTACATTTGTGGATGTAATTTTTAAAAACTATGATTAGATAATATATAAATATGCAAAAATACATTAAAATTTAGATTAAAAAGATTTTTTGGAATGCAAATTACCATAAGGTACTAAGGAAAAGGTAGAAAAATTGAATAGATTAATAACTAAAAAGATATTCCAAGAGTGTTTAAACACCCATGTTTAAAAGTTAGCAGAATCAGAGGTTTTATTGGTCTATTAAACACCTTTCATAAAAAAGAGAAATCTTATGATGGGAGGGGCAAGATAAAGGTCTGGGATTAAGAGATACAAACTACTATGTATAGAATAGACAAACAACAAGGATATATTGTATAGCACAAGGAAATAGAGCCATTATTTTCTAATAACTTTAAATGGTGTATAATCTATAAAAATATTGAATCACTATGCTATATGCCTGAAACTAATATAATATTTTAAATCAACTGTACTTCAATAAAAAAGACAAATCTTATGACGGTTAAGCTGTTCTAAACATAGAGTAAAATGGAAGCTAAAACTAAGCAAATGATAGTTATAAAACTACTAGTGACATTTCAAATGAAATATTAAGAAAACAAATACAGCCATGTATTTAAATTATCAAAAATGTTTTATTCTAGGCATTTAAGGATAATTCAGCTTTATAGGATATATATACTCAATACTCCTCAATCCATCATTATAAAACTGTACACAAGTAAATAAGGAAATCTGAGTGAGAAACAACAGAGAAACGAGATAAATGAGACCCATGGGTATTAGATATTAGGATCATGATTTCATATAATAACTTAAGTATGCAGAAAATGATAGAGAAATACAAATGGAATTAGAAGCCATAGAAAGAAGAGAAAGATTTGAGAAAATTCAAAATTAGATTTCAATAATTAAAATTATTCTGAAGGAAATAAAAATAGAATAATTAAAATTTAAGAATCTATTGTCTTAAATAGCAGTTTAGACATAGCTGAAAGGAAATTCGTGATCTTAAATATATACCTGGGCATATTAGGCAGTATGCAACATAAAAAGACAAATGTATAGAGAATGTGTGACGTTTGGTTTTCTGCTCAGATATTTAGAGAGCCAGAAAACCCATCCAACCAGATAAAGGCCAGACAAACTACAAACTCATAACCAGTTGTGAATTTATAGATAACTGAGATCACAAGATGACGAAATCATCCAATATCTGGGGGGAGAGAGGCATCTTACGGAGAGATAGAACGTGAGCCCTTGCTTTACTTGAGCAGATAGAGTCAGACACAAGTTCAAAGAATGGAGCTAGAATAGTTGACTAATTGTTGCCGTCTGTGCTGTGTCTGAGAGCAGAGTGCAGACAGCAGGAAGACCCTGGGGACCACAGATACTAGGAGGGGGGCTTGTACCCCCTAGGGGAGGCTGGGAAGAGTATAAAGAAGCTTTGCTCGTGGTGCAAGTCTCGGGCAGGATAGGAACAGCCACTGTAGGTTACAAAACTCTACCCAATCTCTTTCCTCTGTCCCCTGTATTAGTTTCTCAGGCTGTCATAGCAGAACACTACAGGCTTAACCAACAGAAATTAATTTTCTCACAGGTCTGGAGGCTAGACGTCCAAAATCAAGGTGCCGACAAGGTGCGCTTCAGTCTGAGACCTCTCTCCTTGGCTTGGAGATGGCTACCTTCTTGCTGTGTCCTCACATGGCCTTTCCTCTGAGGACGCACAGATTGAGAGAGATCTCTGGTATCTCATCTTCTTCTTATAAAGACACCAGTCCTGTGCGATTAGGGCCCCACCCTTATGACGTCTTTTAACCTTAGTTACCTCTAAAGCCTCTAACTTCAAATACAGTCACCATGGGGGTTAGGGCGTCAAAGTGGTGGAACACAGAAATGTAGTCCATAACACTCCCCTGTGAAACAAAGGCCTTAATCAACGAAAGAAAGGGTAAGAAACACTATCACTTTTAGGGTCCAGTGAAAACTCATCACAGCTGAGAGAAGTGAACAAAATAAAATTCTTTGCTAGTAGTGGTAGCCAGGGATTCATGCTGGGACCAGAACTTCACCTGGAGGAAAGTCGGGGGCACTTGTGAAAGCCGTATACTGGGGACCCAGGACGATGTGCCTACCTCTATCAGGCTGAACCCGTGGCTTAATCAGAACAGGAGATAACACCTCCCAAACCTACACCGCTAAGGTGACAAACGTTCAGTAAATGGAAAAGTGAAATACTGTTGTGATAGTTATAACGGGCTGACTCTGAGCTTCCGTGCAAAAGGAAGACCTAAATGTGAGTTTGCAGCAGACACTGAAAGAAAACCTCTAGTAAACCAGTCCTCACACTAAATATAGGTATCACTAAAGGAATTTGAAGATTGCAGTGCAGTGGGGTAATCCTAGTGACAACAAACCATGAGCCAAACTCGACTGCTGACTAGATTAACACAAACTACCATATTGTGAGCTTTGCAGGAAGAAAGGCATGCCCATTTCCGAGAATAAAATGGTGTATTTTAGTCTCTAAAAAAAAAATGGTTTTGAAGAACCTAGGGACAAGAGAGGAATAAAGACACAGGTGTAGAGAATGGACTTGAGGACAAGGGGAGGGGGAAGGGTAAGCTGGGACGAAGTGAGAGAGTGGTATGGGCATATATACACTACCAAATGTAAAATAGATAGCTAGTGGGAAGCAGCCGCATAGCACAGGGAGATCAGCTCAGTGCTTTGTGACCACCTAGAAGGGTGGGATAGGGAGGGTGGGAGGGAGATGCAAGAGGGAGGGGAGATAGGGATATATGTATATGTATAGCTGATTCACTTTGTTATAAAGCAGAAACTAACACACCGTTGTAAAGCAATTATACTCCAAAAAAGATGTTTTTAAAAAATGGTGTATTTTAGTCTCTACTGTCTTACAGAACAAATCCAGATTTCAGAAAGCAGGATGTAGCATAAGAGAAGACAAGCAAATGCAGCACACCTCCAAAGAGAACACAATCAACAGAAACAGCCTGAGATACTACACAGATATTGGCACCACATTATAGGAAATTTAAAATATTATAATTAATATATAAAGACCCAAATGGAAAAAGCTGAACAACAAAACCAGTTGGGTAATTTCAACAGAGAGATGGAAACTATAAGAATGAAATGGAATGCTAGAAATGAAAACAGTAAAAGAGATAAAGAATACACAGTAAAAGAGATAAAGACAGACTCTTTGGAAGACATAACATAAAGGAGGAAAGAATCAGTGAACTTGAATATAGATCAGTAGCAATTAATTGACACCAAAAAGAAAAAAAAGTGGAAAAAAAAAAAAAGCAACCAAGCATATGGGACAGTAACAGATTATCTAACGTAAGCATTGTAGGAATTCAAGAAGCAGAAGGCAGAAGAGGGTAAACCAAATCCAACAAAACAAAAAACCCTGATGGAATGGTTAGAAAACAGCTAACAAGATTGAAGATGTCAATCTGAACATTTCAGTAACAACATTAAATGTGAATGATCTGAGCACATATTAAAAACTGAGACTGTCAGATGGGATAAAAAAGCAAGACCCAAGTATGTGCTGGCTATAAGGAACTCACTTTAGATATACAGATAGACATTGATCAAAAGTGAAAGGATGGAAAAAAGATATATGATGCGAATGCTAACCCAAAGAAATCTGGGCTATTTAAATACCAGATAAACTAGATTTCAAAACAAGGAACATTAACACTGATAAAAGAGGACATTGCAAAATGAAAAACAGGTCAATTCTCCAATAAAGACATAAACATCCTAAGTATATATGCATCTAATGATAAACCTTCAAAATACAGGAAGACAAGGACCGACAATGCTGAAAGGATAGACGAGGCCACACTTACGAGGAGAGAATTCACACTCCTCTCAGTCACTGTTAAAATGAGAGGCAGAAAATTAGTGTATGGATATTGGGAGGTCTGAACGACACCAGCAACTAAGTTCTCCCGATTGATATTTGAAGAATACCCAATAACACGAGAATATATATGTTTTTCAAGTGCATGGAACATTCATCAAATATGACTACATTCTAGGCCATAAACCAAACTTCAAAAAATATATATAAGTGATATCAACTATGTCATTGGCTCATAAAGGACATAAACTGGAAATTAATAGTGGAAAGATATTTGGAAATGCCCCAATAGTGGAAAGATATTTAGAAATTCCCTATTGGGAATTAAATAACACATTCTAAACAACCCATAGGTCAAAGAAGAAGTCAAAGGAAAATCAAAAATTGTTTTTCACTAAATGAAAATATATCAAATTTGTGAGATAAAGTACTGCTTAGAGGGACGTTTTTAGCATTTAATGCTAAAACAAAAATAAGGGGGGAAAGGTCTCAAATCAGTATTCTAAGCTTCCATCTTAAGAAACTAGAAAAAGAACAAGGTAAAAGCACAGTAAGCAGAAATAAATAATAATGATTTTAAAACACCAAAATAAATGAAAAGTAGAAAAGAGTAGAAAATAATTGAAACAACATTGATTTTTCAAAGAATTAATAAATTTCATCAACCTCTAGTCATATTTACCAAGAAAAATGATTGAACACACAAATTACCAACATCATGAGTGAAAAAGAAGACATCAGAATAGATCCTGCAGATATTAATTGAATAATAAAATAATTTATGAACAATTCTAAGTCTATACATTCAACTCCTTATTTGAAAAAGACCAGATGATTCTCTTTAAGAGTAAATTTTGTGGTATCTTTTTTTTTTTAAACTCTCCTTTGTCTTTTTTTTTTTTAAATTAATTAATTAATTTATTTATGGCTATGTTCAGTCTTCATTTCTGTGCGAGGGCTTTCTCTAGTTGCGGCAAGTGGGGGCCGCTCTTCATCGAGGTGTGCGGGCCTCTCTTGTTGCGGGGCACAGGCTCCAGACGCGCAGGCTCAGTAGTTGTGGCTCACGGGCCTAGTTGCTCCGCGGCATGTGGGATCTTCCCAGACCAGGGCTCGAACCCGTGTCCCCTGAATTAGCAGGCAGATTCTCAACCACTGTGCCACCAGGGAAACCCTTTGTGGTACCTTAATTTACCCTATTCGCATCCTCTGCTCCTCAGATCAGTAGCAGACTTGAGAATAATGATCTGCATTCCTGGTCTCTGTACCTAAGGGAGAAGCATGACTCACAGCAGACAAAAGGGGAAGCACCTCAAATGCCCATCGACTGATGAACGGGTGAACAAAGGTGGTATATGCATGCAACGGAACATTACTCAGGAATAAAGGAAGGAAATATTGATATACGCTACAACACACATGGATGTGTAATACATTATGCTAAGTGAAAGAAGCCAGAAACAAAAGGCCATATATTGTATGATTCCATTTCTATGAAATGTCCAGAATAAGCAAAACCAGAGGCAGAAAGTAGATAACTGGTTGCCAGGGGCTCAAGGAGGAATTGTGATTGACAGCTAACAGGTGGGAGTTTCTTTTAGGGGTTAATGAAATGTTCAGAAATTAGTGATGATGGTTGCACAATATTTGAACATACAAAGCCCATTAAATTTGTCCACTTTAAAATGGTTAAAATGGTGAATTTTATGAAATGTGAAATTTATCTCAATAAAAAATTAACATAGACACAGTGTAGTATATTTGTCTCAGACATTAGAACTAGTGAAGGATCTGTAGTTCTACACACCTCTGTGCCTTTACATATTCTATGCTCCCTTCTTTAATTTATTTCCTTAAATTTCATTTGTCTTGAAATACTAATTAATTAATTTTCAATATTCAGTTTAAAAAACATGTTATTTATTTATTTTTTTAATCTTTATTTTATTTGTTTATTTTTGGCTGCATTGGGTCTTCGTTGCTGCACGTGGGCTTTCTCTAGTTGTGGCGAGCAGAGGCTACTCCTCCTCGCGGTGCATGGGCTTCTCATTGCAGTGGCTTCTCTTGTTGCGGAGCATGGGCTCTAGGCGCGCAGGCTTCAGTAGTTGTGGCACGTGGGCTCAGTAGTTGTGGCTTGCAGGCTCTAGAGTGCAGGCTCAGTAGTTGGGGCACATGGGCTTAGTTGCTCCGCAGCATGTGGGATCTTCCTGGACCAGGGCTCGAACCCATGTCCTCTGCATTGGCAGGTGGATTCTTAACCACTGCGCCACGAGGGAAGCCCATTAAAAAACATGTTATTTAAATATAGTTGTATTAATCATGTTCTTCTAGGCTATGACTCAACCTTGTACAAATTTAATAAAATTACCCACATTATTTGTAATTAAGTTTTTACATGTCTGCCTTTCCTTAATTTAACTATTTAAGGACAAATAAAGCATCAATCAACATTATTTCTTCAGTAATTTTGTAGTGCATGGCATATCCTTATATATCAGTAAATAAATATTGATTACTTTTAGCAGTAGAATTTGGATTTTTATCATTTAGTTTAGAAATTATTGAAAAATGTTACCCAAGATTATTTTATATATAAATAAATTTTTAACCTAGAATTTATAAATTAAAGAGTTCCAGAAATTTTTTTTAATTGAAAAGCCTTCGTGTATATCTATCATAGCTGCATTATTTTTCTCTTTTTATATGTATAAAACACAGATTTATGCTTAACATATTTGATTAAGCAAAGTATTGTTTCATCTTAACTGTGAATACAAATGACTCTTTTTCAGTCTAACCCTCTTCAAAAATCACTGTTAACAAAAATGAAAAAAAAAAAAAAGTAAGAAGACTAAATCCAAACGCAGGATCTGTGGAATTTTTCTCTTCATCAAGAATTGGCAGAGAGGACAAGATTGAAATAATAAATGACACAGCACCTAGCAAATATGTAAGTAAAAGTGTCTATGTAGGAAACATATTCTAAGTGCCTGTTGAAGTGGCCTATGTATTTTCAATGTAGATGGGGTTAAAAATACATTGATTTCTTCTTAAAAGGTTCTTAATGAGTCATTGATTCAGATAGTTGCAGAGTGGACTTATTTATATGTTCAGACAGTACAGGTTTATGGATAGATTCAAAGGCACTGTTTTTCATTGCTGATTTCTTCACATAACTTATTTTCTTTAAGCTTTAATTTAAACAAAAGTTTATTTTTTGACATTCAATGTTGAAAGAATTGTCATTTTCTACTTTTTTATTTCATTTCCACAGTTCTTATGAAAGCAACTTGCATGATGTTTCTCAAAAACTACCAAGTAAAATCAAAGCTAATTTTTCAATCTGAAAGTCTATTCTTAAACATTCACCCTTTTGACTATTTAAAATTTATTTCTCACCTTCAATGAGGACATTTTCTAATCACTTCTCCTTCATATTATTTCACTTGCAGAAGAAACTTAATAAATTCAGTTTTCAAGTAGTTATGTTACAAAACTTCACATACAAGTTTGTTATTTGCAACTAGAACAATTCTTTCAATTGATTTTAAAAAGTTGTTTAGAATTATAATTAGATTCTTTGGTTAGTTTCTCCAAAGTTTATTTAATCTATGTTGTATGATACTAGATTCTTAAAATGGTTGTTTTCATTTTTACAACACTGGTAGCAAAATAAAAGAATACATGCCATGAAATTAAATAAAAATTTAAATTATTTATGTTGGTTTTGTATATTATTGTGAAAAAGGACTTAAAAAGAATAGAATATTTATGTAGGACGGGACAGACCACCAGGAAATTTTATAGTTTATGATAAGAATAAAAGCAGTAACAATGGTAATGCTATCAGTTCTTGTACCTAATTTCTCTCTATATATCTAGGTATATTTACCGTTTTATCACAAAAAGATACATTTTGGTTTTTTATTATTTTATTATTTTCCATACAGATCAATAGGCTATAAAAAGAAAGATATTTCTTTTATATCTGGACAAGTTTTAGATGTCAGGAAGATGGAAAATAGATTACATATTATAAAAGTATATTTTATATAAATGAAGTTTTGATTAAGAAATCAGGATTTTTGCTCACTTCTTTGTGTAACAAGAAGCCGTTACATTCTGATCCCTTTCCATTCCCTGTGCCTCCTAGTCAATTTTTTAATTCATATCAACATATTGGATTATTTGTCGTTGCCAGTGACCTGAGTTTGATGAGTTACTGCATCCATCACTGTTCTTTGCTGCCAGCAACACAGAAAAGCAATCTAATAAGTAATTACAGATAGCCCACGTCATCTCTGGGAAGGCTCACAGTCTGATGATGAAGACTGCATCACCAGGAATAGTAGCCCAGACACACTGCAGGGCTGCAACCTCACACTGGGTCACCACAGCGCAATTCACCACAGCGTGCGTCTCTATTGCTGCTGAGTTGGGCATGGGATTCTGCTGCTAAAATGACTGCCACTGTTGCCCCTGAAAACTAAATGTACCCGCCTCCGTAGGTGGGTGTCAGCCTCTCCATGTCCCCGGTTTATAACCCAAGGACAGGGTTGTGTCCATCTCGTGGGGGAAGCACAAAGTCCCTTGTCCCTATCCTAGAACAAGGGAGGCTGGGAGAGCGGCTCTCTGGCATCCATTGGCCATGGCAGAGACTAATGATGTGAGAAATTCTCCAAATGTAAGATGAATTTATAAGGTAGAAGGTCACTAAAAAGAATTACAAATCTCCTCTTGAAGTACCAACTTTCTTTGAATACATGTTGCTTTTTCTGTCAAGTAAAGAAGACATTTTCTGCTCATTTAGTTGCTTTTACTCACAGAAATAGTGTTTTTCACACACACATAATTATATTCACTTATACACTATGTATACGAAGTAGATCACTGGAAGCATCATAAATCAGAATATATTAATATTAACAAGACTAATAACAACAAATATGCACCTAGAGCTATGCTATCATTGATATCATATAATAGTAGATACCATTATATATTTAAATAGATAGTTAAAAAGAGGTAGAAGATGTTGCTATGGATAATCTCACTTGAAGGTGAGGGGTGATAGTAATTAAGTAAAGCTACTAGTTCAAATTTAATCTTCCATGAGTTTAGTGAGCTAAAATTGTACCTCAAAATTGCACATGCAAGTTCTAACCCCCTACCTGCATATGTAAACTTGTTTGGAAAGAGAGTATTTACAAGTGTAATTTAAGTTAAGGATCTTGGGATGAGATCATCCTGCATTCAGGGTGATCCTTAAATCCAATGGCTGGTTTACTTATAGAAGAACGGAGACAGATTCGACAAATACAGGGAAGAAGCCCATGTGAGATGGAGGCCAAGACTGAAGTCCAGCTGCCATAAGCCAAGAAACGCCAAGAGCTACCAGAAGCTGAAATAGCCAAGCGTTCTCCCTTAGAATCTTCGGAGGAAGTGTGGCTATGCCAACACCTTGATTTCAAGCTCCTGACCTCTGGAACCATGACAGAATGAATTTTTGTTATTTCAAGCCACCAAGTTTGTGTTTATTTGTAGCAGCAGACCTAGGAAATTAATACAATGGATTAAAACAGGATGGTGTTTCCCAAAAGGTTTTCCTACTGGCCTTTGGATATAAGGAAGTAAACTTTCTTACTGGCTTTTCACATGAACAGATGATTGATAATTTAGGTTGCTCAGTATATGCTTATAATTTGAGTTATTCTAGCAAGCTTATCATTTTGTACTTCTATTTTACACAAATCTTTAAAAGTTTTGTGTAGCTTTATGATAATAAGTACCCAACATGTTTTTTTTAATAAACAAATTGATCATTTTAAAACGTAGATGGTTATTGATATTTTAGAATTTAAAAATTCTTGGAAAAGAATTAAGAAACAGAAAAGAAATAAGAACAATAAGAATGGAAAAATGAGAAAGCTTAAACAATGAAACACTTGCAATACATTTATTTCTATGAATAGTCATGTAATAAATTTTTATAAATTTATAAAGTTTTTCTTTTAACTTTGCAACCTAAGTGTTGAATATAAATCATGAGTTTGAGTTCACTCGGCAATTGCACATATAGCAAAGAGCAACAACAAAAATAAGGATGAGAAAAAGTAAAAGAGAATGAAAAGCAAATCTACAATCATGATGGCATAGCAACTGTTTTAACATTTTGACCTTCAAATACAGTAACATTAAAGTTACATTCACTCTGTTGGTTGGGTAGTATTTTGCATGTTGGATTAGGAGAGACCAAAGATTGAAAAGCCCTTAGGATGAATACATTCATTCAGTTGTGTAAAATGCTATCCTGAGTAGGGATATAAAAAAACTGAAGGGCTTCCCTGGTGGCGCAGTGGTTGAGAGTCTGCCTGCCAATGCAGGAGACACGGGTTCGAGCCCTGGTCTGGGAAGATCCCACATGCCACGGAGCAGCTAGGCCCGTGAGCCACAACTACTGAGCCTGCGCGTCTGGAGCCTGTGCTCCACAACAAGAGAGGCCGTGATAGTGAGAGGCCCGCGCGCCGCGATGAAGAGTGGCCCCCGCTCGCCGCAACTGGAGAAAGCCCTCGCACAGAAACGAAGATCCAACACAACCAAAAATGAATAAATAAATAAATAAATAAATAAATAAATGTACTATTAAAAAAAAAAAAAAACTGAAGGGATTAGAACAAAACAAAGATATAGTGTAAGGAAAGTACCGGAAGGACATGAAAATTAGACGATGGAATAAGAAAAGAAAATGATGAAAGACTAATACATTCCCAGCTTGGCTGAATGGAAGAATGACAAGGTGATTGGCAGAAATGGTAATATAAAGAAACTGAGGAAGACTATTTGAACCCTTACTCAATGACTTTCTCTGACAGAATCTACTAAGGAATAGCAAAGCATTTCACAGTTTAAATGTCTTTTCCCCTGACCTTTTTGATAGCATTCCTAAAAGGAGTCAGTAACACCGGTTCTCATTCAAATTGATGACACAGGTATCTGGAAGAGGTAGTGTGTGAAGTATTCGCAGTCCGCAACCCTGCCAGCTCCTCCTAAGAAGACCCGTCTCCTTTTGTCTTAGGAGGTGTAATGAATCTCTTGCAGAGCAGAAGGGGTTGCCCCTTCTTTTCTGGGGCTTTTATTTCAAAAGCCTGTAACTGGTGAAGACTGGAAGATCTGAAAGTTCGTATTATGCGACAGAACAATTTTCTCCTTGCCTCCCACGTTGTATTTTTCACTGCCAAGATAAAATCTTTCAAGCTGTGGTTGGAGAAGAGTAGTGTCTGGAGAGAAAGCAAGTGTTTCAGGACCGTGGGATGGGGAGAGGCTGCAGGGTTTTTATGGCTAAGGGAGAGTACATTGTTTTCAGAGTATTATGTCTGGTGAGAGGCAAGGCAGGAATAGCATGCCTGTTTGAGCTGCCAAGGGACAAAAAGGGCATAAATGCACCAACCCCAAGTAGTCTGCCGCCTACCATCAGCGGAGAGAAAACCCTATAATTTCTTTACCTCTTGGGAGGCAGAAGTTAGCTGAAAGTATTAGAGGCGGTTGACCACATGAGATCTCAGAGTTGATGAATTCTTGCTAATTCAAGATGCAGTTTTGATTTTATTTTCTCTCAAAAGTATTGCTTTCACCATAGAGTGTACTTACTTCTCTGAGCTCTTATGGTGTCATGTACATTATATTATAGCTACTATGTATTATTTACCTTATTAAAATGCAAAGCTCTGAGAAGTGTAGTTTCAGTTCCTCAGCAAAATAGTCCTAATATATGGAATCTGCCAGACAATCAATACAGATTATGGTGTTGGAGTGCCTAAAGTAGTGATTATTCATTTCTGAGGTAAACCAGTGATGACGTCTTCCTTTGGGCCTCAGTCCACCCATCCTACAATCCTTTGGAATTTATTCATATTTTGAACAACCCTTTCCATTCAGTTTTCATTGCTAGGTTTTTATTAACACAAAGAGAATCTTTTACAATAGTCTTCTAATCGTTTTCCTTATTTCTCTTCTTTTCTGTCTCAATATCTGCTTACCCTTATACGTAAAAAATTCCCAAAATTATACTAGTCTTAAATTTCTCCATGTTAAATACATCAGTATTCTCTCAATCACAGTCTGGTATTAAAAACCCTCTGACATTTGTGCCAGCAAACCTGCTTTACCTCATTGCTCTATTGTTGCCTTGACAATCTATTACTGAAAAACAAGGTTCCCTTTAGAAACTACAGTAATCCCCCCATATCCTCTGGGGATACGTCCCAAGACCCCCAGTGGATGACCGAAACCATGGATATTACCAAACTGTTTTTTATACTGTTTTTTCCTATACACATATACCTATGATAAAGTTTAATTTATAAATTAGGTGTGGTAAAAGATTAACAACCATAACTAATAATTAAATAGAACCATGATAAAAACATACTGTAATAATGGTTATGTGAATGTGGTGTGGTCTCTCTCTCTCCAAATACCTTATTGTACAAATTTAATGCCTTTTCAATCTTAACTGAGCACTTATCACACTACAGCTATAACTTTTGCAGTTTCAGGTGTGACAACAAAACCAGCAAGAATTTTTTTTTCCCTCTTCACAATTTCATGTGAATGAAGAAGATTGATTCTTACTGTAGATCTTAGCAACCTCAAAATACAATTTTTTTCTTTCCTTATTAAGTGGAGAACTTTGACCTTTTCACTTCTCAGCTTCTCTTTGGCATATCCAAATCGCCAGCATCACTTTTCTTGAACTTTGGGGCCACTGTTAAGTAACATAAGGGTCACTTGAACACAAGCACTGAGATACTGTGACAGGTGATCTGATAACCAAGGCAGCTACTAAGTGACTAATGGGAGGGATTCGCTGGATAAAGGGATGACTCACTTCCTGGATGGAGCCAAATGAAACAGCAGGAGAGTTCATCACCATACTCAGAATGGCATGCTATTTAAAACTGGCAAATTGTTTATTTCTGGAGTTTTCCAATGTCATATTTTCAGACCGCGGTTGACCACAGGTAATGAAGCCACAGAAAGTGAAACCGTGGATAAGTGTGGACTGTTGTACACTATCACTATCTTTCTTTCCTTCTAACACTTCCTCTCTATTCAATTCATGTCCATTCTTTAAGATCTGTGCACTTTATATATCACTCATGAATCACTTCCTAAATGCTCTCAACCAGGGTTTCTCAACCTCAGCAGAACTGCCAATTTGGGGCTATATAATTCGATGTGGGAAGGGGCTGTCTTGGCCTTGTAGGATGTTTTACAGCATCCTTGGCCTCTCCCCATGAGATATCAGTAGCTTCTCCACACCCAAGTGGTGAAGATGAAAATTATTTCCAGATTTTGCTAAATGTTTTCTGGAGGATAAAGTTGTCCCTGGTGGGAATCATTGCTCCAAACAGCAATAATCTTTTGAAATAAAAAAAAAAAGTTCATTACTTTTGTATAGCTCTGAATATTTTCCAAGGCATTTTTTATTATATATACAAGTTATAATAATGGAAGGTATTACTTATTGTATAGATAGTCTCTTTTATCCCCTAACACTGTATCACATATTATTAGGTCCTTACAGATGAGAGACTCTAGGACATAAAATTCAGTAGATGGCTAGTCTTGTGCTCTATCATTCAATGGCGTATAGTGTCTATATAAATCACTTCTGACTAAATCACAATCTTCTTTATGAGATATCCTGTTATTAAACTCTTGAATTACAATTTTACTCTTGGTGGTTATTGTTCCCTTCTTTAAACAGATCGTAAGAATTTGAAGGAACTATTCATTACATAGAAACTATTGGATATCTCAGCAGAAATGTTATCTACCCATTCACTTAATATTAAAGAAGGAAATGGTTTTCTATCAATATCTAGCACAGTCCTTCACATATACTAACTGCTCAGTCACCATTTAATGAAATATTTAAAGAGTACTAATAAGCATCCTTAAGGACATATGTGAATTAAAACAAACATTGTTCTTTGTCAGCAGCTGCTTTTCAGTCTTTCTCTTGGAGAACATTATCCTCTGCTTCCTTGCTCTTATGCCTTCTTTATCATCCTATGGATTAAAGGATGCATTCAGAACCCTCTGTTAAAAAGTCTCATCCACTTCTGCTTGCACTGAGTTTCCATGCTTCACAAACTCTATTTTTATCTGAATTTCATCAAAACATTAATTTCCCTGGAATAGCTAAGTTTAGAAAGTTGAAAGGAGTACGTGGTCAGATACTGTGGTGGGGTTACTGCTGAGTTAATTGTTTAATGGTTTTAGGGGTATTTGAGATGGGAAAGAGAACCTATTTTCAACCAAGGCAAGAAATTGTTTTTCCTAAATTTCTTCGAGGTAGCTTTAGAAAAAAATATTTTACAAGGAAAATCAGATTACATAAAAAGGAAAAAATGTTACTCAGCTGAAAGATTTAGAGTTAGAATCATTGAAAAAGAGCAGATAAAAGGAATGAGGTCTGATTCTAAGAGAGAAATGAATTAGTGGCAGGGATGATTTTGAAATTTAACACAGAGTGACCATGAGAATGATAGTACTAGATAGCATATGTTAGTAAAAGTTAATTTACTTTGAAATGGACACAGTCAAATTAATTTTTAAACAGCATCAAGATTACTTTATATCTAATAGGTGAATGCATGTGAGTAGTATAGAGTTACTGAGAAGAGAGTCCCCAAATGCATGATTCTTTCAAAACCTCTAGTACATGATATAAATATAATAAAATGTCAGAGCGGGGGAAATAAAAATGGAAAAAATAATCATTTCCCATTGTTTAAAGTGTTTCACTTCCACGAGAAGGAAAAAAGAATTAAATGAACTAAATTATGGCTATGGGAATTCATTAGGAACAATTGAAAATTAAAAGTTAAAAAGCCTATTTCTATCAAAAATGTTTCTGAATCTATTCAGTCTCTGACAGAGGAGGACTTGAATTATTCTGTTGCGTCACTCGTAGGGACCAGAGTGTATTCCAAGATGACTGATTGCAGCTGGATTTGAGAGCAATTCTCATTTTCCCTGTTTCAGACTCCATGCTAAATCTAGGAAACAGACACAATAGTTTGCAACAGAATATTCATCAACATAGACTGACTTAGAGTTTGATGAGAGATCAAGAGATTTATTCAACTTTCGTCTTACTGAAGAAAATGTTCTTGAGTATGTCATCTGTAGAAAATTAACCTATGGTGATTGCGCTGAAATATTTTTAAGATTCTGTGGCCATTTTTTTTTTAACATCCAAAGATAGACACGAAGAATTGTCTGAATGAATAAGTGAAATGATGGACTTATAGGGATTATGTTAGTTAACTGAGGGTGAGGAAACAGTCATGGAAACATCTTGAGTAGGTCAGATATTTGAAAAAGTCATGGCATGACTAAGAGAACTTAAGTTCTCCCACAGTAGATTTCTTGATATTATATTCTACATTCTAAACATTGAACCATTTTTTTTTTCCTGGAAGTAAACTAAAAGGGACATAATCCTGGCCACGTGGGTAATGTTTCTTAATCTGTCCAAAGTATTTAGTACTAAATATACTATAGCATTGCCATGTTTTCTGGGGGGGAAATTTCAAATACTTGAAGAAACTGACTCATATTTTTGATACCACAATGGCTAGGATATGGTTAGACACTCATTTTTTTAGTGATAATGATGAAAAATGCATGTCCCAAGCTTTCTTATCATTGAGGTCATTTTCCAAAAGCACTGTTGCTTAACTCATTTAAATTTGACTAAACACTAAAGGATAAGTCACACCAAATAATCCTTCACTAATGAATTGAGTAAGAGGGGCTGATTGTCTTTTAACAATTTTAGTTTCTATAATTCTATGACTTCAACTAGTGTATCAAAACCCCAAAGGCAATGCAGTGATCAATACAAATTAACAATAGTGAAAATGGACCATTTTCTCGGTTATGTATTTAAGCAGGAAACTTTCTAAGGTGACTGTACTAAGGATATGTAAGATTATTCAGTGTAGCCAATGCCTCCCCTCCTTATGACCAAGGTTTTAACAGCACTTTATTTCCCCACCCCTACATATGACATTTTAAATTGGTTTTCTGGGTGATGCCCAGAAATTCTGAGCACTTTAAAGAGGTTATTCAAGAGCCTTATAAAGAGGTTATATCTATAGATCTTGAGGCTAACAGTTTGTAATTTTAAGGTCAAAATTGTATGCATTTTAAAGCATACAGTCCTCATTTGCAAAGCAGGGCTCATGATGAGACCAGGAAGGCAATTTTGTTCTATCTGCATATGTCAAGAACGAATATTGCCTTGATCTAAATATTTGGAGATTCAAATGGATGACTTTAATTTATAATGCATATCTTATAAGCCTGCTCTAGTTTGCTTAGATGGTTACTTATAAATTAAAACAAACAAGAAGTAGCAGAAAATAAACAAAATGCCTGACAGTATGTGTAACGAAACTTTGGTGAATACTTTCTTCCCTAAAACTTATGTGCTGAGAAAGCCTTGTAACAATAACCAACCAAATAGTTTAATGATGTTTCAGTGTATTTGCTAGAAAATGTTTCACAAGTTTAATCAAGCAAATGTTTAAAAAAGTATGTTTTGAGTTTACAGAATATATTTATACTCACGAACTATGAGAATAAGAATAAGCAGAGTGGCTGGAAATTTGGATGTGCTTAATACATATTCATAAAATAAATGAAGAAATTACTAAGAAGGATTAAATATATAAATATGAATAAAAAAGCATATATTTATATATGCATATATCATAGTGAATATCTTTGATACATTACTATATGTAAATGTATTTACTATACATTATATCTATAGACAAGAATATATTCTATAAAAATTCCTCATTGCTATAATATCTCAATAAATGGTCATTTCAAAATCAATTTATAATATGGTATAGCAAACGGATTTGGACATAGCCTCTAGTTAAAACAATGGTTTATAACTCATCTCAACCATCTACTAGCTGTATTCCCCCAGTTAAGTTACTCAGACTATCTTAAGATTCAGCTTCCTTATTTATCAGAGAGGAATAACGATATTCTCTACCTTGCTGTATTCTTGTACAGATTCACTCACAAGTCGAGTATATGAAAAACTATCGCATTGACGAGCACGGTGGAAGTCCACAAATGCCATAATTGTTATCACTGCGTTATTATTTAATTTAAATTTTGTGGGTTTTTTTTTTTTTTCTTTTTTCTGAACGTGACAGAGTACGAAGGTATCAGAAAATGATCATGGGATGAAGGGGCCAATTATGGTTGCGTGAGAGGCGAGTCAGCACCTGGCCGAGCCACACCCAAGCAGGCAGGTTTCAGGGACACCCGGGAGGGGCTTTGACGCCGTCCTGCCTCCCCTTCACCAACAGTAATAATAATATCCCTAATATGACATTATATAAGGTCATATCCATCTACTTGTTCACTATCTCATTAAAATAAATAGCTTTAAACCCAGCAATACTTAAATGAATGGTGGTAATCATAGATAAATGTTTCAAACACTTTGAAAAAAATTGCTTATTGATTTTGTTTTAATTTGATAAGAGTTAAATATATCCTGCAACCATTTTGAAAGACTTTGCATAGATGAAAGACTTCTTAGATTTCCTTAGAGGAATACATATTAGTGAATTATTTTAGGATCAGATAGTTACAGAATTTTTTGCTTTCCCCAAAGCATAAATATGTATTCTTAATATATGTTCCTTCTAAAGTTATCCATTTTCTTTTTGCTACTTTGCTAATTAGAGATTTGTAGGCTCTTATATGAAGAGCAATAAGCCTCTATTCCAATAACAGGTTAACTCTCCAAACCTAGGTGGAAAAACCTAAAATAAGGGTGTTTATGACTTTGGGTGAATTCTTAATGGATAGGAATCAGTTGCAAACTAAGTTTAATGAACTCGATTCCAAAACCCACTATTGGTTTTTATGAATGACCTGTACTTTGTTACTACTCTGAAAGTCAGGGTTGGTATAAATGGTCTTTTAATATATTCTGTAATAATTTTCAGTTCGTAAAAAAGGATATAACCTGTTAAACTTCTTTTAAAAGTTGGCTTTTAAAGACTTGGTAACATAATGGTATGAGTTAGTTACATGCTTGCATCTAAAACTGGACCAAGTAATGAATGTGTATTAGAAATAATGGGGCCCCCATTAACCATAATTATTTAAATATTTGTTAATATTTACTTGGAAAGAGACCAACAAAGCAGAAGGGAAGGGTAGAGTAGGACCACTGGGGTCAGTATGCTCTTAATATGTTGTCCCTAGAAATCCCCCTTTGGCCCTAAACTTTCATATCCCCCTTGACCCCAATAAAATCTAGCTCTTTGCTGGACACATTATTCAGAAGACTCTTCCATATGTCTCAGACAGCTAAGAAAAGCATGTGTCACCTTTTATTTATTGTACAGAGGAATTTAAGCAACAGAGTATAAGGAAGAAGAAGAAGAAAAAAAAAGCTTGTAACATTGCCTGGCACAGAGCAAGCAGACCTGAGATGTGTTGAGGTAAATTCAATTTTCTACATTTTCAGTAATATTTAGAATCCCAGAGAAACAGTACCATTTGTAGGTTGGCATCCCAGGAAGCTGCCTAACTAACCCACAATCTAATCCTTCTCTACCTGGATCTTTTCACAAAGAAGCAGGAGATTAGATGTATTCTATATGCAGGTGACACTAGTTATGGTTATAAATTGGAAGTGATGGTGAAAATTCTGTTAAGTAATCTTAGCTAATTTTACAGAAAAGGTATTTTCCCCACTTTAAATTTACAAATGTTAAACAAATTGTCCAAATTCACATAGCTATTTATTAGTATAGAACTGGGATTAAAAGCCAAGTATGTCTGAATCCATAGCCCATGCTCTTAAAGAAGATAGTCTACTGATTCCGAATAGCTTTAAGAAATAGCAGCTATTGTCATCTAAATCTTGCCAGAAAGAAAGCCCTCAGATAAACTATTCAGAATAAATACCATTTCTCAAAATTTAGAACTGGTTTATAGCTAAAACCCCTACAGAGCAAGCTACCATATTCAGTTAACTAAATATGCACTTTTTTTCCCCAACTCAACTTCTGTTGAAAAGTTCACCAGAAATTATGTTGCTTAATGCTGGATGTTCTATGGGTATACTCTTTTTATGTGACTGAAGTATTTTCTGTAACTTGTTTTAAAATTATTTAAACACTTCAACTGTGATCTAGTACCTAGATTTGACCATTCAAACTTGAAATAATGTACATCCTATATTATTTGCTGAGGAAAACTTTGAACCTGATTACAAGTGTTCTTATATGATTACGATTTGTTATTATTAGAGTATTTATTAAATTCTTATGTGCCTGGGACTCTGCTAGATTCTGAATAGATGTGGGCAAATAAAATACTTTTATTCTCCATAGAAAGCTTATATAGGAGGCAATGATACATGAATAACACATAAAAATGAATAATAATTATAAAAAGTAATATGAAGAAAATTTTAAAATATCAGTAATTTAGAATCATAATGTAGAGGAACCAACTCATAAAGGAGGTCAGGTGATGGAAATCCGACATAGTTACATTTCGGCCACCACTGAAAGATGAGAAGAAGCTATTATATCAAGAAGCATAGGAAGAGCATCCCAGGTAGAAGTAACAGGCTTTGGAATATTCTGAGGTGGGAAAACCTTCCAGCAAATGAAAGAAGTTCAGTGTGACTATAGTAGGCTGGACAAAAAGACATATCCCAAGGCTAGATAATGGCCATATCTGTGGGGCTTTATATTTAGATAAGAGATATAAGTGTATTCATTTAACGCATTGTTAGAACAGCTATTGAGAAACAGGCAGTCTTAGAACTGAGAGAAAATATGTAAAATTGACGTGGCCTTGCTCTTGTGGGCTTGATGCAATGGGAAAGTTACATATCAACTAAGTAATCATACAGTCACTATAAAATGGCCATGTCAGAATTTCTCTGAAAGACCAGTGTTTGGTGCTATAAGAGCTGGGAGAGAGATTTGCCAAGTGGGAGAGATCACGAAGCCTCCTTAGAAGAGGTTAAGCTTCAGAGCTACAGAATAAGTAGTGAACAGAAAAAGGGAATATTGGGAAACACAAGCTCTAGTATACGTGACATGGTGAATAATATTTGGGAGAAGATGACTTCTTTTAACGTATGTGGAGAATAGTTAGAGCAGGACCAAGAACTGATGTGGGTGATAAATTATTGAACTCTTACCATAGCCCAGGTGAAAAGGAACAATGGCCATAATGAGGATGCTGGCAATGCAATACGAAGAAGTGGATAACTCTGAGGTATACCGAGCGGGTAAAAAGCCTGACTTACTGATTCATGTGGGATGTCAACAAGAGATGACAAGCTATAAAGAAATCTTCTCATGAAAGGAATAATAAACCTGTTGCTACTGGGACTCTCAGAAGCCAAAGCCTCGAACTTGGTGGCCACGGCTCAAGCACTTAAAAGCTGCTAGAGCTCTCCTCACCTAACTCTAAGACTCCCGGGCTCGGATGAATTGGTCATGGAATGAGTTAGATTGACACCAAGTTACCCGCCAACCTCAAGGAAATTTCCGCGCAAGGAGGTACACTACAAAACACCACAAAATCCCCAACACGGAGACACATCCCTTTGAGGTATTAATCTGGTTCTGAGAAATCGTAGGCTTATCTAAAGAAATGAGATCCCCTATTTTCAAAGAATTGAGCACACCATCTTCAAGAATAACTGGATTTTATATCTAAGAACTGTGGTCCAGGAAGCTGTAGTTATTTATAAAAATGGCCAAATTTTACTCAGATAACCTAGAATTACAACGGCCATTATGGGGAGAGTTCCAACTAGACAAAATGCAGAAGCATCTAAAAGCTTTCAAAATCCCAAAATAGCTTTATTGAAAGATTCATGAACAGGTAATGAAAAATTAAAGACATAAGAGGAACCTAGAACAAGACTGTAACACTGGGCTTCCCCGGTGGCGCAGTGGTTGAGATTCTGCCTGCCAATGCAGGGGACACGGGTTTGAGCCCTGGTTCTGGAAGATCCCACATGCCGCGGAGCAACTAAGCCCGTGCACCACAACTACTGAGCCCGTGAGCCACAACTACTGAGCCTGCGAGCCACAACTACTGAAGCCCACGCACCTAGAGCCCGTGCTCTGCAACAGGAGAAGCCACCGCGATGAGAAGCCCACGCACCGCAATGAAGAGTAGCCCCCGCTCGACGCAACTAGAGAAAGCCCGCGCGCAGCAACAATGACCCAACGTGGCCAAAAGGAAAAAGAAAAAAGACCGTGATACTGACGTGCCTCCCACCACTCCCCTTTATCCTCCTTCACCCTAGTACCCAGTCTACTAATCCTCCATCTCAATTGCTTTTCCACTCTAAATAGACCACAAGACTGTTCAACAGAAGTCCACCAAGTTAGTGGATTTACACATGCCCCCATATCCGCCCTCATAGGAGGGCCCCCCCATGGGCTCCTCCCAGGCTTGACAGGACTCCAAGGGATTCTCCGGTAAAGTGCCACCAGTTATTCCCTTAAAGGGCCAAGGGAAATTAAAATTAAAATTAATGAAACATCTTGCCAAATTCTGATAGATACTGGAGCTACACTTTCTACTTTAAGCCCCCTTTACTAAGGACCCTGCAGATGGGATCCTGGGAAAACTGGCAGAAGCCAGCCAAGAGTGAGAATTCTTACCCAAGTCAGCTCTCCTGGGTCTCTGTCTGTAGTGCTCGGTCAAAAGGGTAAAATGAAATTTCACGTCGTCCCTTTCTTTACAAATTCTGGCTCAGTAGTTATTGATCCTTTCTCTCCCAGGATAGACAGGTATTTGCTTTCTTGTTTGTTTTGTTTTGTGTCCTGAGAACTCGGCTTGGCAACCGTGAGGTCAGGGACCTCAAAATTAAAGCCGGATCGAAATGAGGGTCTCACTTCATTTGCATGTAGCTCAGGTCCTGTGACTGCCGCAGCTCTCAGAGGAATCGTCTGAGTCTTTCTTTCTTTTGGTTGTCTTTGAAAGAGGCCATGGATCTTGGCACGGTAGTATCTTTTACACCTTCTGTGAGGACGACTCCTCTTGTATCCAAGGGGTTTTTAAGTACTGCCGGGAATACTTACCGTTTGTCCCAGCTGAAACGTGACAAGATACTCAGCAGGATTCTTTTTTTATGTAGCCCTGTGGTCAGAAGTTGGCCAGATTAGAAGCTGATACTCAGAGCCTGTTAGGAACTTTCTTAGGCCTTCTCCTCAAAGCTAAATAAAACTATAACCCAGAGGTAAAGAAAAACATTCCAAAGACAAACGACCCTAAATCTAGAACGTGGGGATCTTTGGGTTTCATCTTAGTTGAAGATCTTCTCCCTGATATAAAGAAGCAATTGAAGATAATATAGTTGGATGGGTGTGTCAGTGCCTTGATAGCATTCAGGTTGCAACCCAATTCTTTGAGGAATTAAAAACAGCTGTTCTGTAAATTGAAGCCAACTCTTAGAAGGAAAAAGTAGGGGAAAGACTATTTGGAAACCAGACAAAAAAAGGTTGTTTGATCACCTAGATTGTCTTCTCTCTTCATTTTTTAACAGTGGTGTGGGTAAATATTTGAAGAAAGTAGCCAACGGACATCTCAAATGGCAAAACTGAGGGTGAAGTGAATTGCATATTCATTTTAACAAACAGTTAAGGGCAGAAATCTACATATTTACCCTAATTTGGAAAGAGTGGACCTTAAATAACCAGCTTAACTGCTGGTACCCACTCTCCATTCCAAATTCCAGGTGATGTCCAGGGACTGTGGACTCTGGCCTTTTCCCTCTTCTTTTTGATTTATTACTTTACCAGCCCCCTAGGTGGCAGCAATAAATAATTGCATAATTAGACCTTGGCATTGGCCTCACTTTTTCTGTTTGTTCCATAATAATTTCTGGGTTTACATATTAATACTATGGTACAGTTGGCACAGTTATTTAAGATAACTCATGAGTAAAAGTAGCACTCTTTTTTTTTTCTTGGATATTTCTAGGGACAGATGTATGGATTGAATGATTCCTGGGATAAGTATTCCTCCAGATACTCTTAGGATCATTACTGAGTGAAGTTCACTCATCTGATGGGGCCTAAACTCAGCCATGTTCATGCAGCCTCTTCCCCTCATGACCAAGTAACTGCTTTGCTGTGATTAGTCATCACTGGAGAACACAGAAGTCTATAACATTTCTTACTCTAAAACACCTTCATTCACAGTAGAGAGTGAGAGTTTTATCAGTTTCCAGTTCCACTCAAATGCAAGTCTTGGAGTTTTCCCTTTCTAATTACCACTGACCTGCAGGTGTCAAAAAACATCCAAAACACAAAAATGCCACACTCTGACCAACCCCTCTCCTCCACCCCCAGGAATCCACTCTCAGAGAATATCAAAGGTGAGTTATAAAAGCGGTTAACAGAGGTCCACCACCTCTTAGTTACAAACACAGTTGAAACAGCTTTTTGGAGAAATTCTTATAGTCTCTGCAATGATATTGACTTTTCTTTCTGGCAGCAACGTGATGCTGGTCCCAGCTGGTCCTTGGGTCTATAGTGACAACTCATTTACCTCCTCAGTGGTTCTACCAGGGCTTCTCTCCCTGCTGACCAGCCTCCCTCACCTCCCACCTTCTTCAAGTTCAAGTATTATCTCCACCCTGCTCCCCTCTCTAACCTCAGTGGTCGTGGCACAAAGGATCATTTGACTTCTATTCTTTTTAGTTATGCAATAATCTACTACTTAGGGCTTCCTTTTGGATTTTACAAATTCAGTTTGGAAGACATTTAAAACAAAAAAGGAACACCAGCTATTCTTTTCTCTATGCTTTCTCCAAAAGAAAACTGGTTCTCCTCAATACAGTGAGATGTATCAAACTGGCTAGGAAAAAAACCGGGTACTAATAAGAGTAATAGGGATGGTCACAAATGTTACCATTTAGACTTACTGCTGCATAAAATATTATTCATTCACCAATTACTCTAGCTCTCAGTATGAGGACACATGGGACACGTACTGCTTGGACCTAACACCCAGGGTCAGGAACTTAATGCTACTTTTGAGTTTTTAATGCACTGAAGCAACACCATTAGGCTATCAGAAACATCTGGGTAAAATGTGTGGCCCATCCGTAGCAGTAGGAAGGCAGAAATGACATTCCCAAGAGGGATGTTTAATATACGCTATAAAATAGGAACCCCGGAGGGGGTGACTGGTTCCATTGAGTGATCTGAGGCTCACTTTACAATATGAAGTGACTTTATATTGTTTTGTTCTAGCTCCTAGTCTCCATATCCAGAGGAAGTAAACAATTCCACTCAAGAGTCAAGTATAATATCTTCATATAATTACATTAATGACTGTCTGATGATTCATTCTGCAAACATACCAAGAATTAACAACTGCTTTTGAACTTTCAACCTGATTCCATGTCGTAATTCTTAATTACGTAGACATCTTTTAAGCTTTATTCTGAAACAATGTTTATATTCATATAATATCCATATATCATAATACAATAACATAACATAATATAATATTCATTTACATTCTTATTATTTTCTTAAAATATAAGAATATTATAAATCCTAACCCCTCTTTAAACAGAATGAACTATATTTTTATTTAAAGGTAGAATTATCTGGTATTTCAATGAGGGCTTAGTAGACCCAAAAGGATTTTTAGTTGCTGCCCATCATCTAATTAGAGGTTTCTAATCTTCGAATCTCACAGTTAACTTCTAGAAAACAAAATTACTTTTGAATAGGTTTTAAATTTCAAAGACTTCAAGAAAATAGGAGCCCAATAAAGATCTAAAGGAAGGGTCAAAAGGAAGCTTATCATGATTAAACTATCATTTCAAGTTACCATAGGAGAGATTAAACCACACTTATGATTATAGTATTAGAACCTTTTAAAGATACTGAAAAAGAAAAAAAACCTTTTAAAAAAAGTTTAATATATTATTAGAAGTGGAATTATTTCATATGAATGAAACATTTAAATGCTCTTACTGAATAACATTTTATAAACCAAAGAAGTAAATGATCAGCAGAAGAGTATCAGAATACAGTTGCATTAACAATAACAATAAAACTGAAATAATAAATTAAAGTGCAATATAGCAAAGTAATTTCTTTACATCTGCTATATTAACAGTTAATACCTATTATCAATGGTGTGATGTGCTAATTATTCTATAGTTTATTCTTTTCCTAACTGAGCTGTGTTGTGGAATCCAGAGGAAACAAAAGCCAATTATATTTCTCTCAGAAAGTTTCAAAGTTCTAAACAGAAGTTTCTTCTACTTGGCTTCTACGTGAACCTAAGAATCCAACAAGGCGACCTGAACAGAAGAAAGATGAGTCAAATTCTCAGTCATTTTCCTGCGGAGTCAGAACAACAAGCAATGTAGAACAAAAATAATCAGAATTAGATGACCTGATTTTATATCTGTAATTTATTTACCCATAAACAATATGTAACTGAATGCTAGTCATCTTTTTTTCAGTCTCCCTCACCTATTTCCTTCCTCCCCCAAAGCCCTCCCCTCTGGCAACCACCTATTGGTTCTCTGTATCTATGACTTTGTTTCTGTTTTGTTATGTTTGTTCATTTGTTTTGGTTTTTAGATTCCACACATAAGTGAAACCGTACAGTAGTTATCTTTCTCTGAGTGACTTATTTCACTAAGCATGATACCCTCCAGGTCCATCCATGTTGTTACAAATGGCAGAATTTCATTACTTTTTGTGACTGAGTACTATTCCATATATATATATATATATATATATATATATATATATATATATATATATATATATATATATATATGTATGTATACCACATCTTCTTTATCCATGTGATGGACACTGGAATACTAGTTGTCTTTTAAACACTATGCTTACTTCTGCTATAGATAGAATGAGCAAGTAGGTGCTTAAGTGGAGTAAATGTTCTGTAACATAGATGACAGGTGTCAGACTGCAAAGTTCTGATTTTAAGA
Source organism: Balaenoptera acutorostrata (assembly GCF_949987535.1). Lineage (NCBI taxonomy): Eukaryota > Metazoa > Chordata > Mammalia > Artiodactyla > Balaenopteridae > Balaenoptera > Balaenoptera acutorostrata. The sequence goes on along the minus strand of NC_080084.1, from coordinate 37,121,851 downwards.
GAAAAAGCCCCTTGATATAGCCAGTCCTCATTATTCATGGATTCCATATTTGTGAAATTCACTTACTCTCTAAAATTTGCCTGTGTTCCCCAAATCAGTATTTTGGGCACTTTCATAGTCATTTGTGGGTCTGTACAGAGTGGGAAAAAAATTGAGTCATTCAGCATGCATTCTGCCAGCTGAGATCAAACCAGGTGAAGCTTTGCATTCTTGTTTCAGCTTTCCTACTGGAAACAAGTAATCTTTTCATGGTCTATTGAGTGCTGCATTCTTCATATTCATGTGCTTTTTATTGATGATTTCACTCTTTAAAATGGCCCCCAAGCATCATGCTGAAGTGCTGTCTAGTGTTCCTGAGCACAAGCCAGCCCGACGTGCCTTACAGAGATAATACGTTTATTAGATAAGCGTTGTTTGGGAATGAATCATAGGGCTGTTTGCCATGAGTTTAATATTAATGAATTAACAGTAATATTAAATTAGGCGTCTTTGAACTCGAACACAAATAAAACAATGCTATATATTGATCACTTGATGGAAAATGTAGCGACCAGAAGCTTATAGGAACCTAACCCTGTATTTCCCCTGAAAGCAGTGGCTCAGTATTTACTGATTCAGTGTTTGCAGCAACTTTATAGAGCATAATTTCCGTGAATAACAAGTATCAACTGCACATGGGTGTATTAGTTTGCTAGGGATGCCATAACAAAGTGACACAGATTGGGTGGCTTAAAAACAGAAATTAATTTTTTCACAATCAGGAAGTCCAAGATCAAGATGTCAGCAGCTTTGGTTTCTCCTGAGACCCATCTGCTTGGCTTACAGATGGCTGCCCTCTTGTGTCCTCACACGGGCTTGCGTCTGTGTGCATCAGCCTTGGTGTCTCTTTGTGTGTCCAAATTTCCTCTTCCTATAAGGACACCAGTAGACTAGATTAGGATCCTCCCTGATGGCATCATTTTAGCTTAATCACTTCTTTTAAAGGCCCTTTCTCCAAATACAGTCACATTCTAAGGTATTGGGGGTTAGGGCTTCAATATATGGATATTAGAGGGGACACAATTTAACCCATAACATTGGGTATCCAGCATAAGGCAATTATACACATAGTTTTCTTTTTTCTTTGTTTGAGAAAGTTCTGGTGATATTTTCTTACAGATATATTATTATTTCAAAGGAATTATTTTATTAAAAATTCTAATTCTTGGGCTTCCCTGGTGGCGCAGTGGTTGAGAATCTGCCTGCTAATGCAGGGGACACGGGTTCGAGCCCTGGCCTGGGAAGATCCCACATGCCGCAGAGCGGCTGGGCCCGTGAGCCACAACTGCTGAGCCTGCGCGTCTGGAGCCTGTGCTCCGCAAGGAGAGAGGCCCGCGCATCGCGATGAAGAGTGGCCCCCGCTTGCCACAACTGGAGAAAGCCCTCGCACAGAAACGAAGACCCAACACAGCCAAAATCAATCAATCAATCAATCAATCAAACATACGCATCTGATTCAAGATCCTCATTAAAAAAAAAAAAAAAAAAAAAAAAAATTCTAATTCTTGACTGCATGTCTATAAGTGTCTGAATTCCCACATCCTGAGAATAGAGCTCTAGGATAAGAATTCTCATATTTATTTATGTTTTATGAACAAAATTGAAATTAGAATATTTAAGCTATAGTTTTGTTTCTAAGTCTTTTGCATAATTTCTGCTGTAGTAAACTTTTATATATTCAAGACCAGGGTATGGGCATTAAAGACAGTGTTCCAAAAAATAACATTGTTATTTTTTGATAACAAGTCTTTGATCCTTGATTTCTTCCATCAAATTTCTAGGCTCTCAGCCCACATAACTCTTTAGTAAACTGGCTCACAGATCTTAAATTAGCTTATACGTTCTCTTGCAGGCCTTTCGGCTTTCAAAATATATTACAAATCCCGACCCAACCTCTTGAGCTTAACTTCAGCTCAACGTGGTACTCTTCAAAGAGTAGTTGAGTTTGACATCATTTCCTTCTAAATATTGTGGCCAATTACTATTATAACTTTTAGGTTAATGGTTGGAATCTTGACCAGAGTGGACTTTAGTTTTTTCTCAGAACCCCTAGGGTTACAATTGTATTTGACTTGTATTTATAGGTTTTTAAATTGTGCCATATCTCCAGAAAGTCCGGTTAAAATTTCTCAAATTTGTAGACGAGCGGAAGTTATACCATAGAATATTGAGCCATAGAAAGTCTTTCTCTACTAAGCTTATTCCCTGGATGGTGCTCAAATACTTTGACTTTTTATTACTAAGAACCAAGTTCATGTTCCCTATGGTGTGCCAAAAGGATTTGCTATTTTGATCTTTGCATCAAATCTCAATCTATGTCAACTTGATTCTGTAATTTTATCTTGGGACATAACGTACAAATAGGATGAGCAACTATTATATGCCAGATATTCATTCCAAAGGAGCTCCTGGTCCATTCTTGTATTTTTTAACATGCTAGGTGTCCTATTGTGAGAATATAAAAGCCCTCACCGGGACATTTACTGTATTTGTACTCACTGAGAAAAGAGACAATGCCATTGATTAAATATTCTCCTATTTAAAAAACAAAACAAAACACATTTCATTGTCTTTGCATATTTGATAACAACCTAAGACATTCTCTGGTAAACATTTAATATGTTTTACCTTTTAATGCTTTTTAAATTGTCTTTTAAAATTAATATTTTTAGACCATCTTATAGTGATTTAGCTTGATTGTCTTTCTTTCTTAGTTGTATAATAATTCCACTTATTGTATTCACTTTGGTTAAGTGTTATCTAACTTTCCATTATCTTAAATTTGTAATCAAGGAGATAAACTATGTATTTAATATAATATAATATAATAAAATCATTTGGTTTGGAAATGGGAAATGACTCCTTGTTCACTCTAAAACCTTTTAAAAATATATTAAATGCCAATGAGTCAGATGCACACAACTCTTTGTAAATTTTAAGTCATTTACATATATTTGTCCTTATGATATTGTGCCAAACTCACAATTTTCTTACACATAAGAAAGTAAAAAGTGTTATTGCATAATGAGCAAATATTAATTGATGCTTAGAAAAGCTTCTGCTGTAGTATTCCTGCTTTATATTCCAAGTCCTTAATCTTTTCCTTTTCTTTTTTAACATTTATAACAAATACTTAACACTCTAAGGTTAAAAAAATTAATCTAATTGGTAATACTATAACCATATATATTGATGTAAATAGGCAAAGAGGTTTCACAGGTATCAGTGAATTAACCCTCGAAATCCAGTGAAATCTATTCAATAAATCATAAAGTGGCTGAGAAAAGTTAGACTTTACTCTAAATCACATAATTTATTGTGTGGCATGGGAATTTTTACTGGAGTTTTCAGAGTAACAGGGAGATAGAGATATCTCACCAGTGTTTTATTTACATTTTAATCACCCCTTAGCCCAGTTCAACCAATTGAGCAGGGTACAGATTTACTCTTTTTTTTGATTCATCTCCTAGCAAGCAGGACATAAGTGCATCGCATAGCCTAGATTTTCTCAACGACAGGACCAGTTGTTTTCATACAGTCCTAGTATCGGTTCACCAACCAGATAACGCACTGTTCTCTAATTCAAATTCTAGTACCCCAAACACTCTATATATGGTTAGGAAAGTCCTTTCAGGGATCTGGGCATATGCATTAATGCTGTTTCACAAGACTCTTGCAAAGACCTGGACTATTGCTGTTAAAAATAGGCAGTATCGGCAGTAATTTAAGGGGGTTTTTGTTGACTTTTTTATGTTATTTTTTTAAATCAATTTAACCTATCTGTCTCCATTTAACAATTAGTGCCAACTATTGTTTTACTAAACTAATCAATGAGAAACTGTTTCCACTGAGATAAACTACCTCTTTACAGTAGATTTTATCCCTGATATAAAAGTCAATATTTCACATATTTCTTTTTGATCTCATCAACAGTCCCTAATATATTATCCTAACTTAATCTTGTACAAAAAAGTATATTATATGAATCAACTAAGAAATCTGGATGTATCCCCCTGTTATTCTGATATTGATATATAAAACACTAGTGTAATCAAACTGAGTCTATAAAATGTTTCAGCTTAATCTTATAATTGTTTACCGGACCCTTATTATAGCTCATGATAACTAGAATGTCATTCACTAGCTAGCAGCTAACATAGGGGAAAATCCACCAAAATAAAGATTTCAGAATTTTGTTAGATATGGTATTTGTCTTGTTAAATAACAATATCAATCATATAAAGGTATGAATTAAATGTTTCTAATGATTATAAATAGACTCTCATACATAATCAATGGTTAAGTAATAACCCGGCTTCAATTTATACAATTTACTTTATAAGGAAGCTTACATAGTTTCCTTCACATTGTTGTAAAAATATAGTTTACCTGAGATCCATGTTTACATATTTAGTACTTAATTATGTCAAGGAATGTATTTTTAGATGATATAATAAAATGGAGCAAATATTTTCAGATGAAAATAAAAAGTGACATTGGGTCCTCTCTACACCCTGCCAGTGATTCAGATACCTATGGATCCAATTATTTAAGCTGCCCTGAGGAAAAGGAAGCCTTTGAATAACTCAGAGTGATTTCTTTGCTTTAGAAATCACTCCTTCACTCTTCTAAATACTACTTAAAACATTCTATGTCTTTAACCTTTAAAACCTTATAAAGCCGAATTATCTCACATCTAAGATTCTTTGATTTTATAAATTCTCAGGAAAGATGTGTCAATGCCCAGTACTACAAAAAAATTGGTATTTATTTAGAAGGTTAAATGACTTTTTCTCTTAGAGCTTAGAGGTGCAGTATTTTAACACTTATGGTCTTTACAAAATAAGATATTCAAGTGACTGTAATGATCCCATGACATTCTGTGTAAAAGGAGATTGGAGCACACTTAAATTTCACTATATTTGACCTATTTTTATTTAAATATGCTATTATTTTTGCTATTAAAAATGTTTGCTCAAGATCCATATATTGGCTTTGTCAAAAAATTATTTATTTATTTTACTTCAGATAAAATAATTCTAATGTTTATATACAATTTGTAATGCAGTTTTCCCTCATGTAAAATGAGACTAATAGCAGTACATAACTCATGGTATTGTGGAACTTCAATGGATTATTAAATTAAAGCACTTAAAACAGTGCCTAGCACACAGTAAGAACTATGTTGGGTTAACTTTTATCATCATCATCACTGTCATTTTCATTAACATTGTTATCATTTTCTTTCATTTTTGAAAATACTCCCACAAAACGAAAATGGTGCAAGAGTGTTCATCTAATTTCATGGTTATGGTATCCAAACTGTATCTGCCCCTTTTCCCTCCCACCCCTTCCTCTCTTTCATGCATCTCTGTCCTATTTGTCATAGTCTAACGAGGTTAAAAAAGTAGGAAAAATATTTCAGATAAACTACAAGATTCCCGTTTATGTGTGTTCATTCTATTTATCTTTTCCCTCTGAACTCCTTTTGCTTTTTACTTATGTCTGAAAGGTATCTATTATGTCTGGATTTTAAGAGAATCCCATCTATCACGGTTCCCTAGGTGGACTCCCCAGTGTCTATCCTTAACAGATATATTTGGAGAATGGCTTTGATGAGATCAATACCTCCTCCCTTTTGATAATCACAAATTCCACAAGTCTGAAGATGCATGGGGATGAGTATACACTGGATTTCAAATATACCAACATGTCTATCAAATTTATAGTGACCTTTCTTTGTAAGATTTACCAATGAGATTTTTTTTCTTGCTTTTGATAAGCTTCCTGTTCCATTGCTCCCATTTATTGTTCTAAATTATGCTATATATAGTTTTTATCACTCATTTGACTGTTTATTCACTCATTCATTTATTCACTTATTCATTTATTGAATAAGTATTAGTTAAGTCCTGGCACTGGGAAGAGAGTGATATGCAAGATAATACATAGTGTTTGAGCTCATGATTCACCTCATGTGAAAAAAATAAAATAAAATGAAGACAGAAAAAATTGTAAAACTAGAAAATAAGTAAGCACCATAAAATAGCAATGTCTTATGAGATTATATAATGGGAAAGTCTAACTTGGCAGGAAAGCAGAGAATGCTTCTCTGTGGACACGATAGTTAAGCTGGAACCACAATATTGAGTAGAAGTTAGCCCAACAGAGAACGATGGAACAATAATCCTTGACTAAGGAATAGAATGTGTGAAAGGTTTCCAAGTCAAGAAGTTCCAATTGTTTTCGGTAAGTGGAAAGCTAGTGTGTGATGAAAACGAACAAAATGCAGAAGGTTGGTTGATAAAATTGGAGAAGTCAGCCACGGTCAGCTCCAAACCTGATAGCATATGACCTTGATTCTTCTTTCATGCATGCAAAAGTCAACAACAAATTGGCACTTGCCACTGGCACTTGCCAACTACCTCTACAAGGATTAAATCATGTGCTCTGCAGCTGCTGACTTTCAACGCCCCCTGAAAGGAGTTCAGGGTGGAGAGCAGAAATGAGGCCCTCTGTGCTCTGGGAAGAACTGGCTGAACAGGCCTTCAGAGAGTTAGACACATTCAGGAGCTGATTTTATGAGCCCAATTCTTGTGTCTTCTCATATCCAGAAAAGCACTAAAATCCATGGTGATGACTGCTCCTCAAGACTAGCAGAAACCTCCTGCAAAAAAAAATATGTGCTCGATTGTATGTACTCCCCATGCACCAAAATCACACATATACTGACCTTTCCCCCGCCTCTTTGGAGCAGTTTCTCAGAGCTATCTGAAATGCTGTCTCCTGGGCTATGGTCCTCATTTTGCCCCAAATAAAACTTAACTCGCGACTCTCACATTGTGCCTTTTTTAAAGTCGACACAAAAAAAGCTGTCAGGCGTGAAACCCCTCAACTTTCTACAACATATAAATTCAAACATATCATTATTATTTACTTCTGGTCGCAAAGGACAAAGCACCTCTCTCTGTTCAAGACTAAGTCATTGTCTGGGACTGGCTTAATCATTTCCCTTAGCTCATTTTTATTTCCTCAAGTCTTTCTTTTTTTTTTTTTTTTTTTTTTTTTAGGATTTTCTTATTTATTTATTTATTTATTTATTTATTTATTTATTTATTTTTGGCTGTGTTGGGTCTTCGGTTCGTGCGAGGGCTTTCTCCAGTTGCGGCAAGCGGGGGCCACTCTTCATCGCGGTGCGGGGACCGCTCTTCATCGCGGTGCGCGGGCCTTTCTCTATCGCGGCCCCTCCCGTCACGGGGCACAGGCTCCAGACGCGCAGGCTCAGCAATTGTGGCTCACGGGCCCAGCTGCTCCGCGGCATGTGGGATCTTCCCAGACCAGGGCTCGAACCCGTGTCCCCTGCATTAGCAGGCAGATTCTCAACCACTGCGCCACCAGGGAAGCCCTCAAGTCTTTCTTTTTAACATCCTTCTTTATCTAAATATTTTGATCTCAAAAAAAAAAAAAAAAAAAAAGAGACAGAGAGAGAAAAGTTTGTAGAGGACCACTGGCTTTGAAACAATTTGCGTTTGTGACATCATGAATGCCAGAATGCTTGGCTAACACTTTCAAGATATTAAGAGATTCAAAGCAGCACTAAACTAATTAACCAAAATTACAAGCAGTGATGTACTGGAGTTGGCTCTCGCAAAAGCCAGTTGTGTCCATCTCTTCCCAACTTTGCCTTCAGTGATGTCATGTTGATGGCTTGAAATAGGCATCGGTGGAAGTATTTACTGCATTGACAAAACAGAAACTACAAAATTCATTGGTGTCACCTCAACACTGCTCTTCTCCAAAGAGAGAGCAGCTGTTAAACAGTTACTAGGACAACACCGATTATAATAGAGCACTTCCTTAACATTACAATAGCTCACAGTGTCAAGGGAAGCATCGCAGGTACTACTATGCCTTATTCAATTAGCTTTGTACTTGAATCATGCTTTCTTATATATCAGTGACATGAAATTTATTTAAATTTTGCTCCATATGTCAATATCCCTCTTCTGAGATCTACCTGGTTGTACCCCACTGTATGTTTTATGATGTGATGCCCGATTTCAGTGTTCTGTGTGATAGACATTGCTATAACAACACTTGCTTATCTATATGAATGTTACATATATAGAGACTCACACTTGAAGAAGCCTGTTACGGAAAAAAATATGGGTACAAAAAAACTAATTGAGAAAACATGGGCCTTGGTTTTTACCCTCATTTGTATACCATGCTAATATTCTCCTTTCTCTGTTAAACTTCTTGAATACTTCATCTATAGTCACTATATCACTATATGCTTACAAGTATTTATTTCTTAATGCACCATTATTAGGCTTTTGCCTACTTCTGTAACTTGCATTAACTCTGAAATTTTGATTTCAAAACATAGCTCTGTTATCTCTGGTTCCTATTCTTTCAAGTGACCCATTAAAGTATTCCCAATGCCAACTCAGGGAGATCTTGAAACCACTGACCCACCAATAGTATAATAATTCATAAGATGCTTTGGTTTCACTTAATGCTTCTTTTACCTCAATATCTCCTACTCTTTGCCAAACACACCGACATATACACAAACATACGTGATCCATCAAAACCAAACCAAACAAAACAAAAACACATCAATTCTAGCTCCAAAATACCTCCAGTGGCAGAAATGATGCTGTTTTCTCCAGACTTTTCCATTCTTCTCTGAATACACAAGAAGCCTATGTTTCTTAGACACTCACCCCATTATACTCATATGCGATCATAAGCCTGAATTCTGCCCGATAAAACACAGGTGAAAGTGATGACACCTTTTCCAGGTGTGACTTCTACAGTGCCTCAAACTTTAGCCTCAATATATGGCAGAATAGAAACACTTTGAGTTATTAGAGACCCCAAATGGAAACTTCCTAGAATTTTTAGTTATAATTTATACAAGCCCCCCAGGATCTCTATCCAAACAGGCATACTCGTTGATGAACGAGAAATAAACCTTTACTGTACTGAGACACTAAGTTTGGGCGCTGTTTATTACAGTGTTTAATATAGAAGTTAGTCCCTTGAAAATGTATTTTACTGCACTTACTTTAGTACAGTAAATGTAACAAAACTGCCTTATATGACATTGGCTTTGCTGTATGGTGGCTGGCAAGGAGGACACTAACACCAAAGCCTGAAAAGAGGATGATGATCAACAGCAGAATGTTTTATAAAACTGTCACCTCTGGACATGTGCCTACTGGCTAACATCATTAGAGTAGAGGTAGGAAGACCTTAAAAGTATGTCTATTGATTGGTTTTATTGGCTCTATTTTAACAGAAAGAGATGAGCTCAGAGAAGAATTGGCCAGTTTGCAGGCAGAAATGTAAATGAATTGTAAGTGGATCCAGAAATTCAGAGCCTTGCAGGGTTAGAAAAGGTGACAGGTGATAACTTCTAAAAAATAGGAGTTGTAATTTAAAGGGGGATTTAGTGACTAGGGCCCAGGAAAACATTTCAGTAAAATAAAGCAACTCAGGCAAAAGGTCAGGTTCAGAATAAGGTCTTTCTCCCTATTCCTCCATATAATCTCAGAATAGTCACCATTAACTTGAGAGAGAACTATGAGAAGTAAAATAAAGCAGGCTTGAGAAAAATGTCTGGGAATGAACCTTGTGACGACTATTAGCACATAGAACAAACTGAAATGGAATAAATCAGTTGCCTACTTTTTTCTGAAGAAATTATATTTACAAAGAAGCCGTGGTCCTGAACTCAAAAAACTTTTGACTATTCAAGGCTAAAAACAATCTTCGTTACTTACCCTTCTGCCTTGTCCAAGCAGGAACTGGGTTCTGAAAGCTATAAAGCCGCTAAGAGAGCATATCCTCCAACACCCATTTTAGGTGTGGCCACAAAAGAAATTTAGTAGAAATGAAAGAAATTCTCAGAAGGTAGAGAAAAAGGCTACTGAGAAAGTGATCAAAGGAGTTTGCGCCAAATATGGAGATTCAGGACATATTCGGGGACTCCTCCTGCATCCACTAATTAAAGGAGGTCTCTCAGGGGACACCCATGTAGAAGCATTGCCTAGAACATTCACTTAGGACTTTTTTCTGAAAAAATAGGCCTTGGTTGTATTAGCCATGGATATTTTCTTTCGTTAACAGTTGTATGGTGGATGATGGGATGTACTATCCTGATCCCTTCTTCTGAACCCTATTGAGTCACTGGTTCCCCCAAATTCTATTTGCAGTATTTGCTGCTGACAGCTACAGATGCATCTCTTTCTGTGAACTGACTTCTACCCAAGGCAGCTGCTTCACCCAAGGCTAAGCTGTGTCCACAAAGCAGCCTGTATCAAATGACTGGTCAAACAGAGGTACATGTGCCATTCCATTGTCTCCATTTGGACAACTCCAAAGGATTATCCAGCTCCAGAACACCCATGAAGTTTGCTGAGGTCTCTGTGGCAACTGCATTAAAGTTCAACTTCTCTCTCTGCCCAATCCTAATTCCTTTACTTCCTCAGAGTTGTTTTTCCCAAGTGAACTTTCCAGAAAATTGCCTGAGTACACATCTTTATATCAGAGTCACCTTCTAGGGAATCCAGCCTAAGACAATAGCTCATGATTTTTATCCTAACTTACTCCCAGTTCCTTGTTTATCACATATCTCAGATTTACCATCTGTTTGCCATGTTCATCTAATCTCCTAATCTAAGCTACCATCCTCTTAGAGTACTGCATAGCCTTTTGACTGGTCTTCCTTTGTTCACTCTTGCTCCTTTTCAAACATTTCTTCCTTCAGAAGAAAAGTGATAATTTAGTGTAAGTTGTATCATGTGACGGCCTCCACTTAAAACGCATCAAAATTTTGCATTTCACTTGGAAGAAGATTCACTCTTTTTCATGGCCTGAGAAACTTGGCTCCATATGGCCCAAGCCTATCTCCTTCATCATATCTTTTCTACTCTCTATCTTTTTCATCATGCTCCAACCACAGAATACTGTGAAGTATCAGTTGTTTACACCTGGGATCGCAGGACTGACTGGGAGCTGCAGTTTGTATCAACATCACAAGAAAGGATCTTACTGCATATCACTAGCCAGGAAAAGATCAAGATTCAAAATTCGAAGTAGGTTTCTACTGAATGAGTATCAATTTCACACCATCATAAAGTCAAAATAAAGGAAGTCAAAGCATCGTAAGTTGGGTACCTTCTGTAGTTTCTTTTTTATTTTATTTATTTATTTATTTATTTATTTATTTATTTATTTATTTATGGCTGTGTTGGGTCTTCGTTGCTGTGCCTGGGCTTTTCTCTAGTTGCGGCGAGCGGGGGCTACTCTTCATTGCGGTGCACAGGTTTCTGATTGCAGTGGCTTCTCTTGTTGTGGAGCACGGGCTCTAGGCACATGTGCTTCAGTAGTTGTGGCACTCAGGCTCAGTAGTTGTGGCTCTCGGGCTCTAGAGCGCAGGCTCAGTAGTTGTGGCTCACGGGCTTAGCTGCTCCATGGCATGTGGGATCTTCCCGGACCATGGATCAAACCTGTGTCCCCTGCATTGACAGGCAGATTCTTAACCACTGTGCCACCAGGGGAGTCCCTGTAGTTTCTTAATGTAATCACACATGGAACTTGTATTAAGTATTTGGATAGGGGTAGTAATAAAACAATGGACTTCTTACAACTGAGAGCATGGCACTTCAGGACATGATGATTTCATTAATAATATAATAAAATTGCATAAAGAATAAGGTCTAGATGATCAGACACATAGTAGATGCTCAGCAAATCGTTGTTGAAAGAAAGATTCATTACTTGATCCATGAGCCGTTGCTTACTCTGAATCATTTTCTAATTTCACCCAGAGGGTAGATAAATCAAATTGAGGAAAAATAATAATAAATGATCAAAACAAACGAAAGAAAATTGATAGAGAAGTCAAAAATTTTAAATCCAGACAATTTCAGGTGGGTTTGTAATAATTTGATAACAGTGGCAGCAAAACTCATTCAGAGTCACCCAATGTTGTTTTAATTTACTTATAAAATTAGAAATGAAGTTGATATCAGAATGTATTTGTCAGTTAATGGCATCCTCCACTCCAATTATTTTTAGTTTTGGACATTGCTTGCTTTTATATTGTATATACATGATTTTATCTACTCAGGTAAATAAGAGTTAATAACAAGAGCATGAATTTGGCCCCAGGAGATAATTAGTACAATCTGTTAGGTATGAAATATGGGTTGGCAGGATTAGGAGTTTAAAAGTGCCCATGGTGGGCTAGTGTGCCACAGCTAGCCGGGAGGGAGTCCGGGAAAAAATCTGGATCTTCCTAAAAGGCAAGAGACCATTGTTTCGGGTGTGCGAGGAGAGGGGATTCAGAGCACCACCTAAACGAGATCCAGAGACGGGCATGAGCTGCGGCTATCAGCATGGAACCAGAGACACGCATGATATGCTAAGGCTGCTGCTGCAGCCACCAAGAAGCCTGTGTGCAAACACAGGTCACGATCCACACCTCCCCTCCCAGAGCCTGTGCAGCCCACCACCGCCAGGGTCCCGTGATCCAGGGACAACTTCCCTGGGAGAAGACATGGCATGCCTCAGGCTGGTGCAAGTTCACGCCGGCCTCTGCCACCACAGGCTCGCCCCACATGCTGTACCCCTCCCTCCCCCCAGCCTGAGTGAACCAGAGCCCCCTATCAGCCACTATTTTAACCCTGTCCTTTCTCAGGGAAGAACAGACGATGCCCTCAGGCGACCTACATGCAGAGGCAGGTACAAATCCAAAGCTAAACCCTGGTAGCTGTGCGAACAAAGAAGAGAAAGGGAAATCTCTCCCAGCAACCTCAGGAGCAGCGGATTAAGTCTCCACAGTCAACTTGATGTACCCTGCATCTCTGGAATACCTGAATAGACAACGAATCATCCCAAAGTGAGGAGGTGGGCTTTGGGAGCACCTGTAGACTTGGGGTTTGCTTTCTACATCTAATTTGTTTCTGGTTTTATGTTTATCTTAGTTTAGTATTTAGAGTTTATTATCACTGGTAGATTTGCTTATTGATTTGGTTGCTCTCTTCCTCCTTTCTTTTTAATATATTTTTGCTTTTTCTCTTTTTGTGAGTGTGTATGTGTATGCTTCTGTGTGTGATTTTGTCTGTATAGCTTTGCTTTTACCATTTGTCCTAGGGTTCTGTCTGTCCTTTTTTTTTTTTCTTTTAGTATAGTTTTTAGCGCTTGTTATCATTGGTGGATTAGTTTTTTAGTTTGGTTGCTCTCTTCTTTCTTTCTTTCTGTTTTTCTTTTTTTATTACTTTTTAATTTTTTTATTTTTAGTGATTATTTTTATTTTCTATTTTAATTATTTTATTTTATTTTTTCTTTCTTTCATTATTTTTTTGTCCCTTTTCTTCTAAGCCGTGTGGCTGACAGGACTTGGTGCTCCAGCCAGGTGCTCCAGGCCTGTGCCTCTGAGGTGGGAGAGCTGAGTTCAGGACATTGGTCCACCAGAGACTTCCTGGTTCCATGTAATATCAAAAGATGAAATTTCTCCTGGAAATTTCCGTCTCAATGCTAAGACCCAGCTCCACTCAACGAACAGCAAGCTACAGTGCTGGACACCCCATGCCAATCAACTAGCAAGACAGGAACACAACCCCACCCATTAGCAGAGAGGCTGCCTAAAATCATAATAAGGTCACAGACACCCCAAAGCACACCACCAGACGTGGTCCTACTCACCAGAAAGACAAGATCCAGCTCATCCAGCAGAACACAGGCACCAGTTCCCTCCACCAGGAAGCCTACACAACCCACTGAACCAACCTTACCCACTAGGAGCAGACACCAAAAACAATGGTAACTACAAACCTGCAGCCTGAGAAACAGACACACCAAACACGGTAAGTTAATCAAAATGAGAAGACAGAGAAATACACAGCAGATGAAGGAGCAAGGTAAAAACGCACCAGACCAAACAAATGAAAGAGGAAATAGGCACTCTACCTGAAAAAGAATTCAGGGTAATGATAGTAAAGATGATCCAAAATCTTGGAAATAGAATGGAGAAAATACAAGGAACGTTTAATAAGGACCTAGAAGAACTAAATAGCAAACAAACAATGATGAACAACACAATAAATGAAATTTAAAATTCTCTAGAAGGAATCAATAGCAGAATAACTGAGGCAGAAGAAGGGATAAGTGACCTGGAAGACAAAATAGTGGAAATAACTACTGCAGAGCAGACTAAAGAAAAAAGAATGAAAAGAATTGAGGACAGTCTCAGAGACCTCTGGGACAACATTAAATGCACCAACATTCGAATTATAGGGGTCCCAGAAGAAGAAGAGAAAAAGAAAGGGACTGAGAAAATATTTGAAGAGATGATAGTTGAAAATATCCCTAATATGGGAAAGGAAATAGTTAATCAAGTCTAGGAAGTGCAGAGAGTCCCATAAAGGAAAATCCAAGGGAAACATGCCAAGACACATATTAATCAAACTATCAAAAATTAAATACAAAGAAAAAATATTAAAAGCACAAAGGGAAAAACAACAAATAACATACAAGGGAATCCCCATAAGGTTAACAGCTGATCTTTCAGCAGAAACTCTGAAAGCCAGAAGAGAGTGGCAGGACATATTTAAAGTGATGAAAGGAAAAACTTACAAACAAGGTTACTCTACCCAGCAAGGATCTCATTCAGATTCGAAAGAGAAATTACAAACTTTACAGACAAGTAAAAGCTACGAGAATTCAGTGCCACCAAACCAGCTTTACAACAAGTGCTAAAGGAACTTCCCTAGGCAAGAAACACAGAAGGAAAAGACCTACAATAACAAACTGAAAACAATTAATAAAATGGTAATAGGAACATACATATTGGTAATTACCTTAAATGTAAAAGGATTAAATGCTCCAACCAAAAGACATAGACTGGCTGAATGGATACAAAACAAGAACTGTATATATGCTGTCTACAAGAGACCCACTTCAGACCTAGGGACACATACAGACTGAAAGTGAGAGGATGGGAAAAGATATCCATGCAAATGGAAATCAGAAGAAAGCTGGAGTAGCAATTCTCATACCAGACAAAATAAGTTTAAAATAAAGACTATTACAAGAGACAAAGAAGGACACTCCATAATGATCAAGGGATCAATCCAAGAAGAAGATATAACAATTGTAAATATTTATGCATCCAACATAGGAGCACCTCAATACATAAGGCATGTGCTAACAGCCGTAAAAGGGGAAATCAACAGTAACACAATATTAGTAGGGGACTTTAACTCCCCACTTTCACCAGTGGACAGATCAACCAAAATGACAGTAAGTAAGGAAACACAAGCTTTAAAGGACACATTAAACAAGATGGAATTAATTGATATTTATAGGACATTCCAACCAAAAACAACAGAATACACTTTCTTCTCAAGTGCTCATGAAACAGTCTCCAAGATAGATCATATCTTGGGTTACAAATCAAGCCTTGGTAAATTTAAGAAAATTGAAATCATATCAAGTAGCTTTTCCGACCACAATGCTATGAGACTAGATATCAATTACAGGAAAAAATCTGTAAAAAATACAAACACATCGAGGCTAAGCAATACACTACTTAATAACCAAGAGATCACTGAAGAACTCAAAGAGGAAATCAAAAAATACCTAGAAACAAATGACAATGAAAACACGACAACCCAAAACCTATGGGATGCAGCAAAAGCAGTTCTAAGACGGAAGTTTATAGCAATACAATCCTACCTCAAGAAACAAGAAACATCTCAAATAAACAACCTAACCTTACACCTAAAGCAATTACAGAAAGAAGAACAAAGAAACTCCAAAGTTAGCAGAAGGAAAGAAATCATAAAGATCAGATCAGAGATAAATGGAAAAGAAATGAAGAAAACAATAACAAAGATCAATAAAACTAAAAGATGGTTCTTTGAGAAGATAAACAACACTGACAAACCATTAGCCAGATTCATCAAGAAGACAAGGGAGAAGACTCAATTCAATAGAATTAGAAATGAAAAAGGGGAAGTAACAACTGACACTGCAGAAATACAAAGGATCACGAGCGATTACTACAAGCAACTATACGCCAATAAAATGGACAACCTGGAAGAAATGGACAAATTCTTATAAAGGTATAACCTTCCAAGACTGAACCAGGAAGACATAGAAGGTATGAACAGACCAATCACAAGTAATGAAATTGAAACTGTGATTAAAAATCTTCCAACAAACAAAAGCCCAGGATCAGATGGCTTCACAAGTGAATTCCCTCAAACATTTAGAGAAGAGCTAACACCTATCCTTCTCAAACTCTTCCAAAATATAGCAGAGGGAGGAACACCCCCCAACACATTCTACGAGGCCACCATCACCCTGATACCAAAACCAGACAAAGATGTCACAAAGAAAGAAAACTACAGGCCAATATCACTGATGAACATAGATGCAGAAATCCTCAACAAAATACTAGCAAACAGAATCCAACAGCACATTAAAAGGATCATACACCATGATCAAGTGGGGTTTATTCCAGGAAAGCAAGGATTCTTCAATATACACAAATCAATCAACGTGATACACCATATTAACAAATTGAAGGAGAAAAATCATATGATCATCTCAATAGATGCAGAAAAAGCTTTCGACAAAATTCAACACCTATTTATGATAAAAGCTCTGCAGAAAGTAGGCAGAGAGGGAACTTTCCTCAACATAATAAAGGCCATATATGACAAACCCACAGCCAACATCATCCTCAATGGTGAAAAACTGAAACCATTTCCACTAAGATCAGGAACAAGACAAGGTTGCCCACTCTCACCACTATTATTCAACATAGTTTTGGAAGTGTTAGCCACAGCAATCAGAGAAGATAAAGAAATAAAAGGAATCCAAATCAGAAAAGAAGAAGTAAAGCTGTCACTGTTTGCAGATGACATGATACTATACATAGAGAATCCTAAAGATGCTACCAGAAAACTACTAGAGCTAATCAATGAATTTGGTAGAGTAGCATGGTACAAAATGAATGCACAGAAATCTCTTGCATTCTTATACACTAATGATGAAAAATTTGAAAGAGAAATTAAGGAAACACTCCCATTTACCATTGCAACAAAAATAATAAAATACCTAGGAATAAAGCTACCTAAGGAGACAAAAGACCTGAATGCAGAAAACTATAAGACACTCATGAAAGAAATTAAAGATGATACAAACAGATGGAGAGATATACCATGTTCTTGGATTGGAAGAATCAACATTGTGAAAATGACTCTACTACCCAAAGCAATCTACAGACTCAATGCAATGCTTATGAAACTACCAATGACATTTGTCACAGAACTAGAACAAAAAGTTTCACAATTTGTATGGAAACACAAAAGACCCTGAAGAGCCAAAGCAATCTTGAGAAAGAAAAATGGAGCAGGAGGAATCAGGCTCTTGGACTTCAGACTATACTACAAAACTACAGTAATCAGTACAGTCTGGTACTGGCACAAAAACAGAAATACAGATCTGTGGAACAGGATAGAAAGCCCAGAGATAAACCCATGCACATATGGTCCCCTTATTTTTGATAAAGTAGGCAAGAATATACAATGGAGAAAAGACAGCCTCTTCAATAAGTGGTGCTGGGAAAACTGGACAGCTACATGTGAAAGAATGAAATTAGAACACTCCCTAACAGCATACACAAAAATAAGCTCAAAATGGATTAAAGACCTAAATGTAAGGCCAGACACTATAAAAGTCTTAGAGGAAAACATAGGCAGAACACTGTATGACATAAATCACAGCAAGATCCTTTTTGACCCACATCCTAGAGAAATGGAAATAAAAATAAAAATAAACAAATGAGACCTAATGAAACATAAAACTTTTGCACAGCAAAGGAAACCATAAACAAGATGAAAAGACAACCCTCAGAATGGGAGAAAATATTTGCAAATGAAGCAACTGACAAAGGATTAATCTCCAAAATTTACAAGCAGCTCATGCAGCTCAATATCAAAAAAACAAACAAACCAATCCAAGAACGGGCAGAAGATGTAAATAGACATTTCTACAAAGGAGATATACAGATTGCCAACAAAGACATGAAAGGATGCTCAACATCACTAATTATTAGAGAAATGCAAATCAAAACTACAATGAGTTATCACCTCACACCGGTCAGAATGGCCATCATCAAAAAGTCTACAAACAATAAATGCTGGAGAGGGTGTGGAGAAAAGGGAACACTCTTGCACTGTTGGTGGGAATGTAAACTGATACGGCCACTATGGAGAACAGTATGGAGGTTCCTTAAAATACTAAAAATGGAACTACCATATGACCCAGCAATCCCACTCCTGGGCATATACCCTGAGAAAACCGTAATTCAAAAAGAGTCATGTACCACGATATTCATTGCAGCTCTATTTACAATAGCCAGGACATGGAAGCAACCTAAGTGTCCAACGACAGATGAATAGATAAAGAAGATGTGGCACATATATGCAATGGAATATTACTCAGCCATAAAAAGAAACAAAACTGTGTTATTTGTAGTGAGGTGGATGGACCTAGAGTCTGTCATACAGAGTGAAGTAAGTCAGAAAGAGAAAAACGAATACCGTATGCTAACACATATATGTGGAGCCTAAAAAAAAAATTAAAATCGTTCTGATGAACCTAGGGGCAGGACAGGAATAAAGATGCAGACGTAGAGAATGGACTTTAGGACACGGGGAGGGGGAAGGGTAAGCTGGGACGAAGTGAGAGAGTGGCATGGACATATATACACTACTAAATGTAAAATAGCTAGCTAGTGGGAAGCAGCTGCATAGCACAAAGAGATCAGCTCCTTGCTTTGTGACCATCTAGAGAGGTGGGATAGGGAGGGTGGGAGGGAGACGCAAGAGAGAGGAGATATGGGGATATATGTATACATATAGCTGATCCACTTTGTTATAAAGCAAAAACTAACACACCATTGTAAAGCAATTATACTCCAATAAAGATTTTTTTTTAAAAAGTGCCCATGGTATTGGAAAATCAACAGTTTTTCATTATGGTTGCAAAATGCAAAGATGGACAAACACTCATTCCTCATTTAGGAATTTGTTTGTTTTTCCAGAAGAATCCCCTGAGATTATTCTTCTTTTATTTGCATATTTGGAATAACAACAAAAGCTAGTGATTGAAATGCTGTATGTCAACATAGTTTACCATTTTCTTATTGCTTATTATATATAATAAATTCTTTAATGTATTACTTTTGTAGTTCTATCTTCAATCTCACATTTGAGGTGGGTGTGGAAACATGAAGGAAAGGCTAAGACTATAACCAATTATAAGATTACCTTAAAATAGGTGTTCTTTGTATACATATATAGGCCTATTCTGATATGGTTTGAAGCACGTTAGTGTATTTTTAGAACATAGTTTATTGGATATATTTTAGGTATGTTTATATAATTGGTAACTATAGTAGTATAAACGTACACACCGCTTATGGGTACAGCATTTGTAAAAAAATTATCTTTACAATATGCTTGAGAGGTTTATGTTCAAAGGCCCCATATTCCTGCTTTAAAAGACAGAAACCACATAATAAATGTTATCTTTAGTATATGCTATCTCTAGTATTTAAATAATCAAGGGTATTATCAGGTGTATTAGGTATATCAGGTATGTTATCAGGTATATGAGGGAAATGGAAACTTTTGTTTTATAAAGCTTGTCTGGGGAGTTCTGACTAAAAGAGAAGAGAGGAGAGAAAGGCTGTATCAACATAACTGCCCATAAAACAAGAGGCTATAGCTCACGGGATTCATGAATTTGGTGCTATCAGCCTATGGATATGCGATCTTTCTATTAGCTCCTATCATAGAAAATATTCTCTCTCTCTCTCTCTCTCTCTCTCTCTCTCTCTCTCTATATATATATATATATATATATATAAGAAGGAATAGCAGGGATTGAAGAAAGAGGATGGAGAGAGAGGAGAGGAAGGAAAGAATGAGACAGGATAAGTGAGCGGAAGGATATAAAGAAAGAGAAGGAGGAAGAAATGGAGGAGGGAAAGAAGGAAAAGGGGAGGAGAAGATTGAGAAGGTGAGAGAAAGAGAGAATCTAAGTCCATTCCCAACCCTCCCTTTCACAGAACATTCTGTGGATAACTTGTGAGACCTATTACTTCAGCTACAGTGGGCCACGCCTTACAGGTTATAGTTGTATAATGAATACCTTTGGGTTTCTAGAGCATGGTAGCAATATTTCTTGTATAGTAGGAAGTTTTTCCCTGAAAATTATAGTGTATCTGCATGATGCCTAAGATACTGTTAGAGCGCGAGGGTAACAAATCGTATGTTGAACACTAACTGAACATCTCCTATTACGTTGGGGGACCCAGGAAACTGACAAGATAGGTATGAAGCTCTATATCTAGATGGGGAGAGTGAGAACGCTTTCCTCTACAGATGTCTCACAGCTGGAGACACTGTCCAGCTTGTTGACTATTACTTCTTATGCCACAATTATACCAAAATGAGAGGTAAAAACCTGAAATAAAGTTTCTAGTTAAAAGTATGTTTAGGAACAATCTTTATCTCAGAATTTCATAAGAAGCAACTCTACTTTTCTGACGACTACAGTGAGTACAGGAAAGGTCATTGGAATGATCATGAAAGTACTAGATAGCTCCATGCTTTGTTCCAATTAAATGAACATGAGTCACAATCAAGACCAGGGCCTTCTCTCTTCTTGAACTCATCTCCATTTAGTTCTCTAGGCAAATGCAGGGCTTGGGAGAGAAGGCTAAGCAATCTTTTAAAATAAGCCACATGCCTCTGCCTTTTAGTCCTGAAAACCAAATACACGTTTGAATTAGGAAGCCTTGGTAAGCCATCATACCTTTAAACCACTTGCTGAGGCCAAGAGAGAGAGGGCTCCACCCTTAGTTCACCCTTTGTGCCACCCATTCTCCTCCCATGTTTGGAGAGCAGCACATCCACGGTTTCCATGCGCATCTCTTCTGGAGGAGGAAATCTGCAGAAGGAGGTTAGTGAGAGGCTGTGCAGACCCCAGCTCCGCAGTTGGTGCTGAGGCTGCCAATGGGATTCATCACCTCCGTCTCCCGCTACCCATCCTGAGCTCATCTTCCCCTCAGCGATCAGCCCATCTGGGTTGCTTAACTCTAGTGTCAGGAAAACCCGTTCCAGAGGGGTCTGAGCTCTTGGTAACCATACCCTTCTAATGCCGCGTTGTTTGTTGTACATATCCATTCATTCCAGTTATATTTGGTCAAAGGAGTTACCAAGGGCCGTCAAGTGAATCACATGGCTCCTAACATATTTATCCCTCCTCTCAGCGGGTAAAAGCCACCCTACACCCTCCTGATGATCAGAACCAATTACCCTGCCAAGGCAGTCATTCCTCTTCTCACTTGCTAATTCCTAGGAAAAGCCTCCAAAATGTTCAGTGCGACACATGCTATGGCCCCTGACATTAACACACTGCCTCTGGTGAGCAGGACCTCTCACCCTGAAGAGCCTACAGTTATAGAGGCAAACAGTGCAATGTCCCCCAGTGGTTTCCTCGGAGTGAAGGGAGATGGAGTTACTTCTGCTTCCATCCTTGCTTCACGGATGCATGGATTCTTCCTATTAGGTGTACAGAACCACCTATAGACAGAGTACATGGGCTGTGTCCTGAAAGACTCGTTTCAAAACGTTGCCTCTGAGCTGTTGTTTCACCTGTGGGTTGTTCCAAAACACTATCAGGTCAACTCTTTTCCCTGTGTCATAATATACGATATAATCAATTAATAGGTCCTGTGATTATGGGCCCCTTCCCATATCCCCTACACTATGAGGTGAATTTCTTGGCTCGGCGCTATGCTGTACAGGATTCCATTACTGTGGACCAGGCATTCCATAAACTGTTTGAGCATGGTAACCACTTTTCAGATCTGGAACCCACTGATGAAGGAGAAAGTGAGAGTCCCAAGTAGAAGAACCCTGCTACACTTCAGCAAGTATACACTGGAAAGATTCTCTCAGGCCTCACTCAAGGGAAACTATAGTCATTTGTGCCACTGACTCTGCCCTGAGAAACACCCCGACCATTGGAGAACTACAGGACACAAGATCCAAGTTGACGTTAGTAACAGGAGACCCAAAGCAGAGGTATCGCCCTCTTGTTCGAGTAGAGGCGTGTGGGCCCAGGTAATAAATGAAGCAGTGGCTAAAGTCTGGCTTACAGTGGGTCCACTGCCTCTGAGCACACATGCACTTTCCAACGCATCTCTCTGTTTAAAATGTGTGCTTAAACACTTAGCATTTTGCAGTAACTTCCGTAATTGTTCCTTAATATTTTCATGAAGTAAAAGCCTCTGAAATCTCCCTGCAACCAAGATTAAATTTTTAAAAAATATATAAATAAAAATAATGTTGCAACCCAGTGTGTGAGAGTGTGTGTGTGTGTGAGTGTGTGTGTGTGTGTGTGTGAGTGTGTGTGTATGTTGGCAGATGGGGACGTTGGGTGGCAGAGTTTAATGCTATCATTAAAGATCTAGGATGCATTGCATGGGTGGGTGATCCTTATCGTATATTTGTGAGATTCAACTGTTTGACTCCAGAAGAAAAATCTAGATGGATCATGAAGAATGATTGATTATAGACTACTGCAGGCTCAATCCAATAGTGTTCCTGATTGTCATTACCATACTATATATGGTACCATTGCTGGAGTGGATTCACAAGGCCTCAAGCACTTGTTATTTTGATCATCAACTGAATGAATTTATTCTTTTCTATTCCGATCAAAAGAGAAAGGAATATCTCTTGGAATATGGGCAAAGATATTTACTCAGAGTTTTTCCCTGGTCTATATCAACACTCCTGTACTCTATCATAATAAAACCTGAAGAGCCCAGGCCATCTGGACACCACAAAGGATTTCATATTGATTCATGGCATTGATGACATCATGCTGATCGTGTAGGATGAACAACAGGTGGCTTGTTTGCTGCAGCCTTGCTAAGACACGTGAGTTCAGAGGATGGGAGCGATCAGATTCAGGACATGACACTTCAGTTGTTTTGGTTCCAGTATGCCAGTGTGCTTGGGGAGTATGCCAGGACCCACCCTCCAAAGGAAGTCAAATTGCTGCCTCCTGTGTCTCCTACAAAGAAGGAAGAACAATGTCTGATGGACCCCTCAGGTCCTGAAGGCACTAAAGGAGACACAGAGGCATTTTTGTAGAACCAGGTTGTTTTTTCTTCTCATCCAATTTATATGTGATATTCATCAAAATATATCACTGGTCATAGAGTGAAAAAACAAACAAAAGTCATTATGCTTGTGCCTATTCATCAGTTACTTTGTATGAATAAATAATTGGGAGGGGACTTACTAAGGTAGTAAGGATGTAGTGGTGTTAAAATGTTTATTAATTGGGGCTATGTCTTGTTTGCAGGAACAAAAGTATAAAATATCAGGTCCCTGTTTTTTCAGTATTCAATACTGTCTGCTACTATAACATGTCAATTTTTTCTCCATCTTCCATTTCCAGCTGTGTCATTGATTTGCTGCCCATCAAATCTCAATCTGATCTGTCTCACTGGTAAACTGTCATTCACAATAGACTCCCATTAGGTTACTAAGTGGCGTGCGGCTCTTAGTCTTAAACTGCATCGTGGAACCATTCTGCCCTGCCACCTGCAAATTAATATTATTGCTTTCTGTGCCTTGAACCCTCCCCTGTTTTCCACCGGCTATGGCCAGCATCACAGTCTTTTCAGCTGCAGGTCCCCAAAGAAGGACCAGCTTCCACTGGATTAGGACCCTAGCAACACCAGGAGAAGCAGAAAATAGAGAAGCAGTGATGAAGCCTGTTTATTTTACCCTTACAAGTAGTGTGAACGTTTGCCTGTAGTCCCTGGTGATAGGCTCTTTGTCATTAAATTTGATAATTTTGGTAGGATATATCTCATATTTGATCATTCCTGGGCAATTTTAATTTGTCCTTCATCTGAGATGGTTTTGGCTTTATATTTCTTTCCTGACTTTGATCAACTTTCATTGCTTTATTTTTTTCCTGCTGCTTTTTCATTTTGGTCCATTTCTGGCCTTGGTTTTTTGCATGTCTGATTTTATTTGTGTTTGCTTGTTTATCTCTGTATGCTTGTTTGAAGGTGTTTATTTCAGTTTGTGCTGTTATAACTTTCTTTTATTTCTGTTTTATTTTTATTTCTTTGGGGGTTATATGGGGTTAATTTTTATCAATTAAAATGCTATGCTTTATATTTCCTGTTTTTTTTCCTTCCTTACAGTAGTGATCTATTAAGTTTTTTTTTTTTTAACTTTTCTTCTATTTCTATACATGTGGTAGAGAGAAGGCCTTTTCTGGGATGTAGTGATGTTCAGTCTTCTTAATGGACACAGTTGACGGTGGTGATTAGAGGAACAGGAAGAGTTTTAGAGGCTCTTGTTTTTGATTTCTGCAGATTTCTTAATTTCCCCATTTTTTCCTTCTTTCCTTTCACTGCCACATCTTCAGGGAACACCCTTCTCTATTTATCTGCTTCTGCCTCAGAAACTGGGTGTCATCAAGCTGTCACTTTAATCCCCCTCATTGACAAGCCCCTTCCTCAGTAAGTCCCACACCTGTCTTCATCATTTTCCCAATTAGTGTTGAACTTTTGGGGAGCTACTTAGTCTGTGCTTTGCCTGTGTCATTTATTTTCCCTCTCTTGTTTACATGGCCTCTCTTCAAACTTCCTTGCCCTGCTCTACACACCCACACGTTTGCAGTTTCTCAACTACCAATTTCTTGCGCACTTGAAAAAAAGATGCAAACATTGTCCTAGTGCTAATAATAATATCGTCTGGGAATATCAAATACGAAAATAAATAAGTAAGCAAAATCTAAAACAGCAGTTGGCAGTGTGGCAGTGAGAAGGCTTCATAGCAGAGGTCAAGGAGAAAGATAGTTTATACTTAATGCAGTGGCTGGAGACATAAGAAGAGTGGAAAAGGGAAAACTGTTTAGGAAGGAAATATCATACATTTCAATGGATTGGATATTGGGGGATGAAAATTGTAGTGTTATTTAAGATAAGGTGATAATCGAAGTCATAGATGTGGGTGACATCATAGACTGGATGAGAAGAAAATCTCGAGGGAAGTATGTTATAAGGAATCTAACGTGTGATGGCTTGAAAGGACTCAGGGAAGTACTCCGGCCTGAGGGACATTAGGAATATCAGGGGAAACTTGGACCTTGAAAGCTTTGAGAAGAGAGTATTTCCAGGAAAAAAAAAAAAGAGCTTAATCATAAAGAATATTTTAGGATCAGTTGTAGAGATTTGATTATGGACTAAGTATTATATGATTTATGGCATTATTACTAATTACATGGAGTGTTGCAATCTTACTTTAGTTATGTACGGATTTGTCTGAGTATGTATGTATGAAGAATCATGCTGAAGGATTTGGCTATGGAATATCTTGGTATGAGTACTTTAAACTGTTTCAGAACATTGTAAAATAAAACAAGTTAAGGGAATGCACAATTATATCATACTCTACTGTGAGTCTGAGTTAGGTGATGGTTGAATAATGTCTTTTGCGTTGAACAACAGAGAAGTAAAGCTCTGTTTTGGTGGAGTGATAAGAGAGAGAAGAAGTAGGAGGAAAAAATGAAAAGAAAGAATAACTAAAAATGGCAAGTAGAGATACACTCTCAATAAAAATTTCAGATAGCACCGAAGAAGAAAAATAAAGGATTTTTTCACTTTGTTGTGTTTTTAGTAAAAAAGAAAAAAAAATCAAGCATTTTTAAAGGCTGATGGAAAGGATCCAGCTGGGAAGGAGAATAATAACAAATAATGTGGCCAGCTTATTGAAGACCTCACTGGGATATAAACAGGAACTAGTTTTATTTTGCCCAGGCACTGCTTTTTACTAGACTAGGAGGAATCTAGGTGTCCCACTGGGTTGTAGGTTACTTAATGACAGCTTTCTCAGGTTCCGTAAGTTTCCTGCCACTTTCAATTACTATTAAACCTTAGTCCTATTCATTTCCAAAACTTCAATCACAAGCTTGACAAATTCTGGCCTCTGCTTAATTCCCGGCCAAGCTTCATCTGTGGGCAGGCTGTTGCTGCCTTCTTCCTCTCCTTCTTGTAGTTCTGCCGTTGTCAGGGGCAGGAATGCAGGGGGCACAGAGGAGACATTTAAATGTCCCCTTACAGGAGTACAGCATGCTAGTAGGGAAGCATCCTTCTAGCTGATGCTGGTGGGCTGTGCTTTTGTGGTGGCCCCCATTTACGTATGTCCACATGGTCTTGGAGCGGTATTCAGGCTTCCTCATCCTCCTAACTATTGAGAATCCCTGTAGAGGACCAGCCATGACTCCCCTCACCGGCCAAAGATATGCCCTCAACACGCCCTTGGGCTGGGCATCCCATCATTTGGCTCCACAGCTACCTGCTGTTCATTGCTTTAGCCCAGGGAACGAGAAGCGCTCTGAGGTCTTCTTCTGCACCCTTAGAGGGTTACATAGAACAGACATGGCACAGAGATTTCCCTACTTCTATCCAGACACTTAGTCCTGGAGCCTTAAAGCCCCGCTGGCACTTATTATACCACAAGGCTTTCTGCATTCCGAAACCTCTACAAAACTAGGCTTCCATCGTTATGCCGAAGTATTCACCCAAAGCTTAGGGGGCCCATGGGACATCACCCCACGTCTCTCTCATATTCAAGGAAGGTCTGAAAAGGAAGCTGCACCAGACTCAGGGCCACGCAGAACACCTTCCCGGGAGACCTCTGAGCACGCTCTGCTCCCGGGGTGGCACCGAGGTGCCCACGAGCACCCCGTGGTTCTGCCAGCGCCAGCTGTAGAAGAAGATTCCTGTCAACTCTGCTAGCAGAGGCACACCGCTCGTTCAACTGATTCTCTTGGAACCATTCAGTTGGTTTCAGGGAAGAGTGAGGCTCTCTGCCTTGTCCGAAAAGAAAAGGCTACAACGGCCCCCTTCTGCTGGGAAGGAGGTGGTGGAATGAGAGTTGGAGAAATGAGCGAGAAATCAGTTCAGCAAGCCCATCTGGGGGACTGCAGGTGCAACTATTGGTGGCAGCTGGGAGCTTTCTTTACGGCCTTCAATGACTTTTATTTCTCAACTCTGGGCCTCTTTACTTATACCCGGTGCTGTGCTGATAAACCAGTATGGGCGGGTGGGGGGGGGGACTTGGAGTATTCGTGGATTTCCGTGATGTACATATGCCACAATGGCCTATTTCAAGCTACCAAGGTGATGTCACCAGACAGAGTTGGGAAAAGGGACGCACAGTTGGCTTAGGAGCCAGAAGTTGCCAGCGTTACCTCACCATTGCCTGCAGCTGTGGTTCAGCAAAAATTTGTACAGTTATATTATGTGTCCAATAAACAATTGTTCCAACAAACAAACCAAGATATTAAATATATATTCAATGATACTAATATTGTACTTGCTCATGGGTTAAGATCTTAAAGTTTTCGATTGGGAGTTCTTTATATAAGGCTAAAAAATTTTTGAAAATGGAATAGCAAGAGAAATATTGGGGCTTCCCTGGTGGCGCAGTGGTTGAGAATCTGCCTGCCAATGCAGGGGACACGGGTTCGAGCCCTGGTCTGGGAGGATCCCACATGCCGCAGAGCAACTAGGCCCGTGAGCCACAATTACTGAGCCTGCGCGTCCGGAGCCTGTGCTCCGCAACAAGAGAGGCCGCGATAGTGAGAGGCCCGTGCACCGCGATGAAGAGTGGCCCCCACTTGCCACAACTAGAGAAAGCCCTCGCACATAAACGAAGACCCAACACAGCCATAAAATAAATAAATAAATAAAAAATTAAACTTAAAAAAAAAAAAAAAGAAGAGAAATGTTGACCGAAGTGCCTTTTTATTTTCTTGCATGTAAAACAAAAAAATTCTACAGTTAGTTGATTGTAGTTTAACATGATCTGAGGCTATGGTTGGCCTAATAAAGATTGATTTATACATGTTAGGTGTGTAATTGAACAGCTTTTATTGAGTTAGAATTCATATACCATACAATTCAGCCATCTAAAGTGCAAAATTCAGTGGCTTTCAGTATATTCAGAGTTGTGCGCCCATCACCGCAATCAATTGTATGACATTTTCATTACACCTAAAGGAAACCCTGTTCTACTTAGTGATCATCCCCCATCTCCCCATCTCCCCTAGTCCTTGGCAGCCACTAATCTACTTACTGTCTCTATATATTTTCCTGTTCTGGACATTAAATATAAATGAAATTATATAAGATGTTCCTTTGTGACTGACTTCTTCCACTCAGCATTTTATCAAAGTTTATACATGTTGTAGCATGTGTCAGTTCTCCATTCCTTTTTTTATGGCTGAATAATATTCTACTATATGGATATACCACTTTTATTTATCCATTCATCAGTTGATGGATATTTATTTTGTTTTCACTTTTGGCTATTGGGAATAAAGTACTGTGAATATTTGTGTACTTTTTTGGGGTGGACATGTTTTCATTTCTTATGGGTATGTACCCAGGATTACAATTGGACCATATCGTAACTCTATGTTTAACTATTTGAGGAACTGCAGGAATGTTTTCCAAAGCAGCTGCACTATTTTATATTGCTATCAGCAGTATGTGAGGGTTCCAATTTCTCCATGTCCTTGACACACATTTTGTTGTCAGTCTTTTTGAATGTGGCCATCCGAGAGGGTATAAAGTATTATTTCATTACTGCTTTGATTTGCATTTCCCTCATGGCTAATGAGTGTGTGTATAATTTTATATGAAGGAATAACTGTGTTCCTATTATAGATGTCTCTCTTTTAATACCATCTTTCTTTTTCTTTTTTTTTCTTCACATGGCTCCACTAGTTCCCTGTTTTTGCCCCAACACCCATGTCTGCTCATCCTGCCCAGTGTCAGGTAGCTCAACTTTACCTATTATATTATATCTTTCCATATTTATTACCTGTTCATAGATCCATGTAAAAGTATATATACATACATATTTTATATGATTATATACAAACATATCACTTTCTCCACTAAATGATTCCTAATATAAATCTCTCCAAGTCAATTGATTTAGAATAAACTCATTATTCTCAGTCTCTTTATGGTATTCCATACTTTGAATTTACCATTATTTTCCCAGCCATTGCCTTATCCCTGGATGTTCAAAAGATTATCAGTTAATTTTCTTTTGAAGGATACTATAATAATCATTGTTGAACATATATCTTATATACCAAGACCTTCATTTCTATGAGTTGGGTTCCAGAAATTGCATAGTTGAATCAAAGAATGTATCTGTTTTTAATTTTAATGGATATTGCCTATTCTCTTTCCAAGGCTACAGCACTGCGTATTTCAGATGTTATATATGAAGGAATCTTTTCCTCAGCAGCAATATCAGTCAGAGGAAGTTCTTTCTCACTGTTCTTTATTCATACATTTCTCTGACAATCTTAGGCATTAATTTTTCATATAACTTTTCAGATTATTTTATCCAATTAAAAATTATTGGGATGCTAATTAAACTTGGATCACATTCCTATATTAATTTTGAGAGAACTGACATTTTTATTATTTTAAGTCTTTCCATCCAAAAACACGTAATACTCCTCCATTTGTTCAGATATTTTGTGATCTTCAATATATTTTTGTAATATAGTTCCTGGGTTTTCTTATTAAATTTATTCTGAAGTATTTTATATTTTTAAACTATTTTATTAAAATACTTTTTCACATTTCTAAGTTATATTAAGGTATTAAGTTACATATAATATATAATATATAGTTAGATGATAGATAAATAGATAGATAGATAGATAGATAGATAGATCCCTCAAACACACTCTGTGCTTTAAGATGAGATACTTACATTATACGCATTGCAAAGACTGAGATAGGATAAGGTGATGTTAGTAGAATGACTTATACTAATAAAATATTCTTCTTCTTTCTCTCCATGCATTAGACAAAACTGATTTTTACATAACTTATGTGGACCACCAATATAACACCACTATATTTGAGTGGTGGTCTGCAGCATCATTATCAAGCACTAAATGCTAAAGAAATCTTCAGAAAAATCTAAATTAGCCAAGAGAAGAAAACAGTTGATGGACTTGAAGTAGAAGAAATGTATATTTCTTAAGTGCATACGTCTTCACAAATCCTAAATTTCTATTAAATTTTGGTGAAGAGAAATGGAATGGTTTAGGTTCTTGTGTGAAAAAGAGTTACTTATTTACTCATTCATTTGTCTAATCATTTATTTATTTACGAAACAATTATTGAACGCCTACTGTGTATATGACAAGTGCTCACTTTCCTGCAGCACTCAAACTAACCCAGGGTTGTGGGAAAAACCGTATAATAAACAAATAAAGTAAAACTTAATCATTATAAATGTTAATGAGAAAAGTAAAAAAAGATAGAGGAATGGAGTGTGGAGGAAAGCAGTGGAGCGTCTAGAGAGGGTGTCATGGGCGAGTCATTTGAGTGAAGACCCAGAGGAGGTGAGAGAGTGAACCATGCAGATTTCATGGGATGGAGGGAATTTCAAGCAGAGAAAACAGCAAGGGTAAACATATGATATTTTGTTTGAAAAGGTGTTTAAACTATTTATTGGTTCCATTCGGTTTTCTGTAAGGCATTTTCATCTTTTAAAGGAATTACTACAGTGATTTCTTCCAGATGCTTTGATTCTAGCTTCCCTTGAAAGCCTGCAGCTTGTCCTCGGAGATTACATTAGGCAATCTGCTGTCAATACTTGTTCATTCTAATTATATTGGAACTGGGTGCCTGGTGAATACTGAGTCTTAATCTTTATGGAGCTAGACCACATATATTTAAAAGTTGCCACAGTTTATGTCTCTAGAGGTAAAGAGAGACTCAATGTACACAACCACAATGTACAATGTACAAAATCACAAATTAGGGTCCATTAGTTGCACAGATATATAACCAGTAGTTTCACTTTTCTTATATGGAAGTGTAAGGTCACCATTAAGCAGAATTTAGTAACTCATATCAGGTTTAATTAATAGATCTATGTCTCTGAAATATTTGAGATTTATTTTTCTCTCTTAAACATGATTTTAGCCTGTGAAGTGCTTTAAGTACCTTGTCTGTAACTGATAAATGTGCATGCTTTTTGTTTAAGCATTCGTCTGTGACTTTGGAAGTAATACCAGACCAAGGCAAGCAGACTTACTGCCCTGCATTTCCTAATAATCTCTGCTCACAATGGGGGATAAAATGAGTCAAGGAATTGATTGAGCTTGGTACAGTCACTTTCATTTATGTTTTGTTTAAAACTGTTTCATGCTATACAGGCAGAACTGAGTATTTGCTAGAGAGACCTGTATGGTTGGCAAAGCCTAAAAATACACAATCTGGCCACAAAGGGGAAAAATTTCCTGATCCCTGTTCTAGAGTATCTCATCATATTTTCTTCCCTAGATTAAAATTCTATCTTTAGAGCATTTTTTATCAACAACTGTATATTGACATATATATATATAATATATATATAGTAGGTTATAGGAACTATTTTCATTTTCCCTGTTTATTTTGTGTCATCACCTGTTGTTTTTTCCTGTACTTCAAATCTTTTCTAACTCTCTTTTCAAATAGTAAAGTTTTCTGACAACCTATTCTTCCCTGATGTAGGGGGAAATTCTTGTATATTACCTATCAATCTGTTCTGAGAAATCATGAACCCAAAACACAAAGGCTACATTTCAATGTTATCTTCCGAGCCAAAGCTCTTCATTCCGCCTTTTGTTCTATAGTTTAAAACAATTTAAGGAAGAGTTAAAGCCCATCCTTCTTCTGCTATCCAGACTTCAAGCCACTAGAGATTCCAATAGTTACCTTTTTAAGATTCATTCCCAAGTGAAACAACATGGAAATCTTCCCAACTGCTCAAAGAATAAACTGTTTCCAATGTAGACTTGTCCTGAAATAAACCATCTTATGTTATCTCCAAAGCAATATTTACACTGAGAATTATAGAAAAATAAGAATAAAAACTTGAAATACAGTTTTATTTTAACCAGTTTGATTCTCTAACATAAATTAATTTCTACTGTTTAAGGCTGTCTGTCTTTAAAATTAAAATGTCAGTAGAGAGACAGTGGTCTTTTCTGCTTCTGTCAAAAATTCTCCTCTAATGTCTCCCTAATTTTTTTTTTTTCATTTGTGTTCTCTTGCACTTGGGAAAAATACATTTCACAAAGAGTTCCTTTTCATATCTGTCTTCTTTGAACACCTTGGAATGTAAGCTCCTTGGAGGGAGGACCTGTATCTTTTACATGTCAAAGACCTGACACAAAATGTGCCCTAAATAAATGTTAAGACATCATTAAACCAAACACTTCAATCATTTCCTGTTTAGAACAAGAGGACTGGGGAGGTGGTGACAGCTGGAATTTACTTGTGACTTTAATACCTTTGGGTGCCTTTGTCAAGCTGCAGCCTGAGGCCCCTTCTGTTGAAGAGATAATAGAAAATATTAAATGTACTGACAGGTGACTTAAGCAAGAAAAGGAAGAGAAATGAAGGAAATTGCCTATGGGGCAGAACATTTGAAAAACAGTTTTGTTTGGAAGAGAAAAAAAGTCGTATAATGGAAAATCTTTTTTTTTTCTCAAATTTCTGTGAAAGGTAAACAAAATAGTTATAATTAAGTTTGAAGAGAGAATGAATGCACATTATTTGGAACAGAGAGTAATACTGCTGGCAAAAATGATGCTTTACTGATGAAAAGTGCTGCCTTTGGACATGAAGTAGTCAAGACTACTAGATATCAGGACAAAAGGACTTCCTTAAATACTGAAAGCATTAATTCTGTGAGATGTCTGGGTTGTGTAAGAAATGCATGCCTATCTGAAGTAGAAATGTGAGCAATATGAGGAAATTCATGGTTACAAAAATAAAATTAAGGGAGAAAAATTATGATTCCTGTAATTGGCTAATTAGGTTTTCTAATAAAAATCCAACATACAATGAAGGTATGAGAATGAAATTTAAGAATAACAATAATCTTTAGCTCAATAGCTTTTAAATGGCGAACAATACACTAATGGATGATGGATCTGCACGTGTCTAAGGTAAAGCCCAGTCGGGTCTTATACAATTTCCTGAGACACGTCTATCCACCCTCAGTATAATAGATCTTCATCACTTTGCTCTTGCAAAAGAAAATAACACATCACTGTCAATTAAGAGAAAGGCCCAGAACAACTAGCTAGCTGAAGTTGAACATCTATTGATGGATCAATCAATCAACCTATTGATCTATCTCTATCAAAAGCATAATATTCACTGGTGCTATTCAAAGTTTAATTTTAAGAAAACAGTAAATAATTTGTATTAGAAGCATGCTTGGTTCTTTATAATTTGCTGTTTCTTACTACTTAAGAGAATTCTTATTGCTTAAGGCAAAAAAGGAGTGATAATATGTTGAGTGAGAATATTTAAATTTTCATGCACACTTCTGATCACATTCTGCAAATTTTCATATTCTGGAATCAATTTTGCCACCAAATAAGTGTTAGGTAATTGTGAAAATGCAGTTTTTACTTATGTATTCCCTGTAGAGTAACAACCAATCTGACATCAACAGGAAAAGGTAATGAGAAGTGTAATTACCTAATACAAATGAATTCGGTAGTGGCTATTTTCCATTTGAAAATGCCACTTGTTTCGATTGGCATTCCCAGACTTCCCAGTTATGACGCACTGTCCAGAAATGAGCATTTAGACGGCACCTAACTCTAACCTTAGGAAATATGCCTGTTTTCAGTAACTTATAAGCACAATAAAAATAATACAAAATAAAGTTAAATGCTGAAAGTGAATCTTAACTAGTAAGTGAAAAGTGTATAACTTTATTGTGTCAGGGTATTTTGTTAAATAGAAAGCCAAGTTTATAATGTAACTTAAAAGAAGAGATAAAACGTCGTACTATGAAGCCATGTGGTTAATAAGCATACTGAGGGTTTGACAAATTTCCCTTGTCAAATGAAGCTAGAACGCATATTCTTCAAGTTCCATACATTTTGTGGCGTTTTAATTTTCCCCTTTGCACTTGCTAAAAGCAAAACTCTTTCATCATAACTTGTGGTATATAATAGACAGCAGCTTCTGTGAATATAGACTAGATTTTCTATTGACAGCTAAGTCGAAGTGCCCTTGAAATTTTAAAAAAATATAGACTTTATTGTTACTTACAGGGATTTTTTGGTTAATAAATTGAGCAACAGTGTCATTTTAATCCTTCAGTAAGATAGCAAAATAATTGTATTACAATTTGGGATCAGAGTAAATATCTGTAGTTATTTAATGCATTTGTATAGAAAACAGTTATGAAGACAAAAAAGTCAAGCATTTCACTGAATGGAGAATTTGGTGTGAATAAGATGATTAACATTCGTGGAATTCCATATATACATTTGTAATGCAGGGCATCTTCCTGTGGCATTTGATAGTCTTCTAACATTAAAATTCAACAAAGTAAATTGAGCACAACAGCAAAAGAAAAATTTCACAGTTCAATTAGGTATCTGTTTAAACATTTAGTTTGTCTGACTTTTTGAAGAAACACTTTAGCAAAGACTATATCACATAGGGTTTTATGTTTAAATGAATCTTATTACAAAT
Organism: Balaenoptera acutorostrata; assembly: GCF_949987535.1. Lineage (NCBI taxonomy): Eukaryota > Metazoa > Chordata > Mammalia > Artiodactyla > Balaenopteridae > Balaenoptera > Balaenoptera acutorostrata. The sequence continues at coordinate 37,087,086 of NC_080084.1, read as the reverse complement.
GAAAAATGCGTTAACTCTAGTAAATAGCTTTAGAATAATAAATATGCAACTTCTAAAAGTTGAATGTGAAAAGGTTATAAAGTTTGTTCTCTGATGACATATTATTTTTCTGTGGTCTCAGTCAAGCTCACTATCAATAGAAATGTTCTCCAAGACCTGGGGGTCAGATACGCTCATTAAGAAGGTACTTATTTAATGTCAGAGGATAATTATGTGACTTATCCCTCTACCTGAGCTTTGAATTATAATTCTCTGTCTCTTTACCTCAATAGTTAACGACCACTTGTGAAATCAATCTTTCTCCTCAACATTTAATCAAGTTTATGCTCCCTTTTGTGAAATCCATACTACATCTTCAACAACAACAATAATAATGAATCAACTACCCAACTCCACTCTGCCTTGCCCTCCAGCTGTCACCCCATCATCAGTCTCTTCTCATTTTTACCCAATCTTTTTTAAAGAGTTGTCTATACTCACCATATATGAGTGTTTACCTCCTGTTCACTCCTCACTTCTTCACCCTTATCAGTTTCCTATCCCTTAGAGACTTTCTCCAAAAGTAATTTTTGCTAAGAATTCCTATGACTTCCATGCCATTGCATTCAATGAGTATTTTCACTTCTCTTTTTCTAAATACAAAATTATTAAAATATGTTGACCACTTGATCCTTTTGAGGCACTTTCCATCCACATGCTCCTTGTTTTCTTCCTGCATTTTTTCTGCTGAATCCTTCTCTTTCTCTTTTGCATACTATCATCTACCTGACCACTAAATTTTGGGAGTACTCAGTTTTTGACTTAAAGTTATTTCCATAAGAAAATTCATATGTACATTCATATTCATTTCCATTATTACATGATGACTCAATTTTATTTTATTTTATTTTTTTAATATCATTATTGGAGTATAATTGCTTTACACTGGTGTGTTAGTTTCTGCTTTATGACAAAATGAATCAGCTATACATATACGTATATCCCCATATCTCCTCCCCCTTGTATGACTCAATTTTATATGAACTCCTGAATTATCCATGAGGTTCAGCTCTGTATAAAATTTGATCTTACATATCTATGACACAATTAAATCTAAATATATACAAAACCATATTCACATCTTTCCCCCTAAATCACATCTACAGCTAAGATTCCTAATCAAGAATAGTGCAACCATGAGTTAAATTGCCCAAGTTAGACATATAGCTATTCTGCATGGTATAGCTGTCTCCCAGATTTAGAGTTTTTTAAGTTCTAAATATCTCTCTAAAACGTGTGCTATAATCTTAGTTTATTATCATCTCTCATGTGGACTATACAAATACCCTAATCTCCTAGTATCTAATTAACCACAATTCTTCACCTCCCAATTCGTGGTCCACGTTGCAATGAGAATGACATTTTCAAAACACATATCTGCGCATAAAATTCTCCAATTGCCTCCAATTGTTCATGTAATAAAGAAAACAAAAACAAAAACCACAGTTCTCACCAAAGCATTCCTCATCTGTACTCTTTCTAAACTCTATTTAGTCTCTTTCCCACTTTCTTGCTAAGTCTTTGGTCTTCAACAACACCAGCCATCTCCGTGTTCCTTGAGAATACTGTTTTGTATTTTTTTCATACCATAGTCAGGGCCATAGAACATAGATTGGGCCCCACTGAAAAAAAAATTTTTTTAAGGCCTCTAGTAAACATAAACTGCCTAAAATCTGTGCACAGGGGCTCCTTCAAGACCACCAGCCCCTAGTCATGTCAACTGATATTTCAATATCATCACATGAACCTGATTGCAGGACCCAACTATAGCTGGTCCTTTTGACTGGAATTCTCTCCCTCCAGTCTTTTACCTTGTTTCCTACCCATCTTGAAATTTTCCTCAAGGATCTTTTTTTTTTTTTTTTTTTGGCTGTGCCCCATGGCTTGTGGGATCTTAGTTCCTGACCAGGGATCGAACCCATGCTCCCTGCAGTGGAAGCGTGTAGTCCTAACCACTGGACTGCCAGGGAATTCCCTCAAGGATCATTTTTATAAGGAAGTCTTCCCAGAAACTCCACTCCTTTCTCTTAAAAATCAATCAAGGTCAATTTCCTGTAAAATGTGCTTGCAATATACTATCTCAGTTTGAAACGTGTGTGTTATTGTGGCAGTTTTACTAATATCAATCTTCTCTACTAAGCCATAGACATGATGAGATAAGAAATCATATAAGTTTTCGTTTATTATTTTATCTCCAGGATGTATTAAATAAGTGCTTAATAAAAATTTGTTTAGTGAATCAATGAATAAACCAATAACTAGTCCATTACTAAGTTTTGGTGTTTAAGGCTGATAATCGCTTCTTGCTCTTCCCTAGATTCCTAGATTCTGAACCAAGAGAAAAATATAGACAAGGAGTGGAATAAAGATCAAACAAACTGTGGAAAAATGGAAATCAAATGAGACTTTGTCCAAGAGCCAGATTTTTTACTTCTTAACCTCTTTACTTGAAATTCTCTTGAATCATGGACAGAACAGCTGGCAAACAGAGTTCTCCTATCATGCGGAAACTTCTTCTCTGGCATACCTCCTAAAGGAAATCGAGTGAAGAGAAAAACAATACAAACTAGGAGCAAGCCCGCTGCCCTTGCTGGTATGGTAGACTCCCCCCAAGAACCCATGCCTGATCCTAGCTTTGGCAGGCTACTTCCAATGTTAGGTCACAAAGTGTGTTTGCCCCTATCTGGCATAGTCACTAGCCAAACATCTCAGCTAAATTGTACTTTCCCTTTGGGGGCATATAGGAATGTCCGGGTGACATTCATGTCATATGACAACCAGTATCAGCTCAAAACAGTATAGGGACTTCCCTGGTGGCACAGTGGTTAAGAATCTGCCTGCCAATGCAGGGGACACAGGTTCAATCCCTGGTCTGGGAAGATCCCACATGCCATGGAGCAACTAAACCCGTGCACCACAACTACTGAGCCTGCGCACCACAGTTCCTGAAGCCCGTGTGCCCTAGAGCCCGTGTGCCACAACTACTGAGCCTGCATGCTGCAGCTACTGAAGCCCACGTGCCTAGAGTCCATGCTCTGCAACAAGAGAAGCCCCTGCAATGAGAAGCCCACGCACCACAACAAAGAGTAGCCTTTGTTTGCTGCAACTAGAGAAAGCCCACGTGCAGCAACGAAGACCCAACGCAGCCAAAAATAAATAAATAAATAAATTAATTAATCAATTAATTTAAAAAAGTACTCAGTTCCTCCTGCTAACCATTCTGTACCACTAAGGTTTTATTGAGGGGACCACTGTATTAATGACACCCAAAACTTAGGTGTCATAGAGGGTAGCAGGAGAGAAGGAAACTTTCCTCCTGAACCGATTCACTGAAAAATTTCATATATCCTGAAATAACTAACATTGTGCTTGTTTGCATAATGCTCAAATTGTGAAAGTAAGTTGAAAGAACAGGTGTTCAAAATAAAAGTAAGTTGTATCATAAATTTTTAAATTCAGTTTTTTAACAAGCAAGATTGGGATTAGAAATACTGAACTCTACACTAGAGATGATATTCCCTCTAAAAGCCAAGGTGTTCTCACATGTGATCGATACTGAAACTGCCTTGGCTACAAAGATTAATTTTCTTTATGTACAGAAACATCTAATTAGAGACATAAGCTAATTATGGTTTAAATAAGTCCAAGTCTGTTTCCCCCCACTAATTTGTAAAAATGTTCATGGGCCTTATTATTGTTTTGCATGATACTTCATTTAAATTCAAACTCCTATGATCAAGTAATACCAATTCAAAGGCCAGGAGAAGTGTTTTATTTTGGTCAAATTATGGATTAAAATTAAGAAAACATTATTCAGCATTTTGTTCAAATAATTAAATGTTGTATGACCAACACACACACAGACACACATACACACATGCACACACCCACTAATTCATTCAGCATTATGCACAATCCACTGACCTTTTAAATTAAAGAAAATGATATTTGGAAAATCAATAGGAAAGGAAAGTGACAAGACCACTAATGTTGATTGCATCAAATCCAAGAGGGACTTTTAAGAATTCATTAGGCAAGGAGTCAGCATGTCTGCTTTCTTAGTCAGATTTACCTAGCTGATATTTTAACATTCTAGTCACCTAGGTAATTGACTACAAGGATACTCGTGCTTAGGTCAGAATGGTTTCATTTTTAGGGTAAGAATTTGACCAGGGGATATATTGTAATCACTTGTAATCACTCACCCCTTACCCCCAATTTATATATAAATCTGTAATTTCACTGTAATAAACTACAAATCTACAGAAATATGCATGTTACTGCGTGTAGCAAGAATTAGTTACTTTCCTCTAAGTAAAATTCCTTTGTATTTATGGGAAATTAAAAAAAAGTACATACCCTAAATTTATAGTAAAATAATGTAACTTAAATTTATATTTTTGAAAAGTAAAGACTCTTCTATACAGCAAAACCGAAGTCCTTCTCTAGTTTCCTTTGGGAAATATATGTACATTTTTAATTATGTCTGAATAAAAGAATAGCTATTTAGAAGCCTGAAATTGTAGGATCATACTATTCTTCGTATTTTGGGAAGTGTTCTTGAGTTTTGATAATGAAAGAATAACTTTGGAATTCCTATGATCCTCTGGTAAGATATAGGGGATACAGTGCCCCTGAAATAAATATAGTTTAGCCAGCTACTCCTGGCTTTATTCTTGTTGGTTCTCAGATCCATTTTAAACTACTTACCTATAACTTGGGAATAATAATATGGTTCAATTTTCCCTAGTTTATGAAAATCTCTATAAGACCTTGACACCAACCAAGCTTTCCAATTTACCCCTAAAATGTGACAAATTTACAATTGAAGCACATCCCCAAATCTACCCTTGGGCCATAGTATTTCCCAGACCCATACTGGTCTGAATGGTGGCTCAATATACAGATCCTAAAAGGAATGAAGTGTCAGAGATAAACAAAGCCAGACACTGGTTAAAGGGGTAAGGACAGATTTTATTCAGTAATAACTCTAGCAAGAGGGAAGAGGGTTCAGTGTGAAGTAAACTCAGCTTCATCAAAACAAAGTGCAGGAGACTTTTCCAAGGCCGGGCTGTGCTAAGGAAAAGGCACTGAGTGGTGTTAAGGGGTTTTGGTCCACGTGACCAGCCATGTGGGTTTCTTAATTGGCTCATATCCAAACTTCTCCTCTCTTTATGACAGGAGGCAGTGGTGCAAGTTGGATCATGATGCCTGCTGAAGAAGGCCCTCATTCTTCCACAGGGAACTAGAGCGACAGTTATCGCCTTGAGTGTTTGTATTTTAAAGAGAGGGCACTCAGGTCCTTGCAAAGACAGTTCTGGGAGGTAGAAGGTTTACCTTGCAAAGGGGTGAAGAAAGAATGTATAATGCAAGCCTTCTAAAGTAACTGCTCTAAGAGGGGTTTTAGAAGCCTATTTACCTATCACTGGGTTTTGGCTGGAACAAACAGTAAGATCTCCTGGCAGCCTTGAGCTTTCTTAAGCAAGAACTTAAGGGTACTGGAGTCATCAACCTGGCGATGCAGCCTTGACTGATTAGAAGCTAAGCTAGTGTTTGTTCAAGTCTTTTAGGGCGTTGTGTAGAATTTCGTACTCTCTGTAAGAGGCAGACTCCTAAAATAAGCCCCCCCCCAATGGCCCTCTAATTGAATGTAAACAGAACCTATGAATATGACAAGATATTATGTCACCTTATATGGCAAAAGATATAATTAAGTTTCCCAATCAGTTGCCTTTGAGTTAATCAAAATTAGCATTATCCATGATGGGCCTGACATATTCAGATGGGCTCTTTAAACTAAGAGAATGTTCTTCTTCTAGACTGGGAAGTGTAAAGCGGCAAAAACTGTGTCTTACAATTGCATGCAGAGTGGGATAGCCTTTAGGAGCTGAGAGCAAGTCCTAGTTCACTACTATCGAGAAAACAGGGACTTCTGCCATAACCTGCAAGAAATTGAATTTTGCCAACCATCTGAATGAGCACCAGTTGAGAACTGTAGTCCTAAATATCACCATGGTTGCAGCCTGGTGAGACTCAAGGACTCCTGCCCATGGAAACTGAGATAATACACTTGCATTGCTTTAGTGGTTAAGTTTGCGCTAGCTTGTATGGCAGCAAAGAAAAACAATATACTTCCTAAACCTTTGGATGCTTTCTTCTACAGGATACTAGCTAAATCAGTAAGTCCAGTCCATGCTCCAGGGGAGGGAATTACACAAAGGTGTGAATACAAGGAGGTACGGATTGCAGAGAGTCATCTTAGAGTCTGCCTACCATACTGGACAAAAATTCATAACTCAGTTCATAGCAAGGAATTTCAAGAAGTAAATTTTACCAACTCCTTGCATCAGGAAAAATAGTTGCCTAAGCCATTCGTAAACATTCTTAAGCAATGAAGTGCTAAGTTTAATTCCCTTGAAAATATATTATTACATATTTGATTTTCATGACTCATGTTAAAACATAATTCTTTTAAGCGTTCTTGACACTTCTGTAGATCATCTGAAACTAATAGAAACTTAATAGGACAAATTGAAATGCAATTTATACCATATGAACTAGATACAAGTATTTAAATCTAGGAAATATAACTACCGAGGTATCCCCAAATTTCTTAAAACTAAGGAACTGATATTATTTGCTGAAAAGATTTTTTCTTACAGAAATTCTCTGTTTAGTTTTAGAAATTTTAACTTGGCCTCCATCTGAGCCAAAGGCTTTGGCATGTATGTTTTCTGACAATTAAAAGTGTATTTTTAGTAGCTATTTGTTCAGCTAGAAACCCACTGAGATTTACATTTGCTCTTTCCGGGATTTTTAAAAATCAATTGTAAAAAGATAAAATCCTCCAAAATTTAATTTTGTTTTGTATGCTCAGAGTATTAGCTACTGAATAATCAAAAGTTATTCCTCCCTTCCTGATCCCACCTCCAAAACAAATTGGAGATATAACTACATCCTCTGGTCAGCAAAAGGGAAGCATAAATTAATTTCAATCAAGATGAAATTTTATAAAATCAAAATTGGTTAGACACTAATATGCCTCCTGAGAGGACTATTTGGAAGGAGAAAATGTAGTGATGTGATTCTCCAGATTCTCCATTTCATTAGGTGCTTTATTCGGAAGTGTTTGTTATGGTAATTCTTGAATTTGTCCAAACATGCTTTTCTGGCTTTATTTTTATAAGGTTATCCTATCCAACACAGATTGAAAAAGAGAGCTGAAATAGACCTACAATTCCAATAACGATCCATAGCCTCTAATTTAGAATTTGATTGTATTCCATATATTCTATATTTCTTTGGGTTTGGTATTATCTCTCTTCCCTTCTTTCTTACTCATCTCTTATTTCTTCCCTCACTTCTCTGTCACACTTCTGTTTGAAACCCTTCCAGGGCTCTTCATTACTTACAGAGTGATTCTTGATCTTTAGTGATCATCAAATTCCTCATTGGGACAATCTTCATTCTTAAAGAATATCTCAATATGATTCTGATACCACTTTTAAGAAATATTCATAAGTCAAGAAATCTGCTCAGAAGGCATGGATCCTTTTTATAATGTGTCATGTGTGTGTCTCCTCTCATGACTCTTCATGACCTTCCCTATGTCCCCTATTGCAGTCATATCAAAGTATTTCTCTTTTCCTAAAGAGGTTTGTTCTCTCATACATCCTTATTGTTGCACATAATATTCCCTTTCAGATTCAGTTAATAAATTATTTGACTGTGAGTCATTTCTCAAGCTTCTCAGAAAAACTCAGACTAAAATTTATGATACTTGAATACTTGAGGCAATAAGCTTCATGTCCATAAAAAACAAGTCATTTTATCAATTTGTAACTAGAATAATTCAGAAATTTACTAAAAGGTCATCTTTTATATGCTTTCTTTCTCTCTTCTTAGGACTCAATACTTTTTGATTGGTTGATTGATTTGTATAATAAACTCCATGACCTTATAACTTGCAACACAATCTTTTACTACTCACATCAGTGCACCCAAATATAAATGTACACAGTATTATCACTTTGATACTAAAAACGCCTAATGTTCCCTGCAAATAAATGCTCCAACTGGCTACTCAATTTACCATTTTTTATTTTGGTACTTTTATCTTTTGAATATTTTATGACTTTTAATTCATAAATTTTCATGTATACATTGTAGTTTCAATTTGCTCTCTAATATGTTTACAATAGTCCCTGATATTTCACTTTTATCGTCAGCTGGGGTGGCTAGTGTTGAATAAGAACTCTGAAATTAGACCTAATTTAAACATTTTTGACAAAAACATAACTTTTTTTAGCAAGCCAATGGCGTATCATCGATATTTCAACATACTGCGGATACTTGGGTCTTTGCTATACTGCGTGGACTATGGAGGCGTGCCTCCCTCATGTGTTAATTACGGCCATGTTTTACAAATTATGGCCTAGATCCACAGGTAATTGCATATCAGCATCGCGATCCCTTCTCTTTGAGATTCAAAGTGATCAAAATATGGAAGATGGAAAAGAGTGAAACTGGTGGAGAGCAGATCACAGAGGTAACAAGACAGGACAGCACACAAAGGAGACATTTGGATGGGTACCAAGCCTCAATTCCAAAGTTTAGATCATTGCAGAGGAGTGTTGATTATGTCCCTGGTACCCTGGTCTCATGTGAATGTTTTAGGGAAACTGCAGTATGTGGATAAATTGTATATGCTATAATCAAAACGGTAGCCATTGAGACCTAGGCAGTTCTCCATCACAAGCCCATAATGGAAAATCTCCCTGAGGGATACTCTTGTCCCTCATGCTTGGAGTGAGCGAGAGAACACGTGGAACAGACGGGAACCAACTCTAATGGACACCCAGGGCTTTAGAATATCTATCGGTGGAAGATCCTGGCACTTGTCCAATAGTATTAAAGATCCTCTTCAAGGAGGGGCGCCTTAGGTTATGACCCCTTTAAGCAGAACCTGAAATGCAGATTTTTTTTAAAGTGACTTACTGAGGTAGTACTTTTGGGGGAAGGGAAGTGAGAGACACAAGCTAGGGAAGAGGAGGAATGTCAAAGATGTCTGAACACATCTTAGCTCCAGCCTGCTCTCACTGAGAGCTCTGCAGCATGACTTGCATCCAAAACACTGCTTCCGCCAAGGAAAGGGGGCTGTCCTTTTGTGTCCTCATGTCAGTGATTCTTTGGCTGTTGACTTTCAAAGAGTGTATACTGGATGGGAGGTGATTTCTTTCAGGCTAAGTGTGATTCTCTGCAATAGCTTGGAGATGGGTGTGCCAGCCGGGTGAGGGTGATCTGGGCAGGATTTCAATAGCACCCACCACCAGAGAGTATGTATTCTTGCTTTCCCAGAAGAAGATAATGTGTGAATATTAAGAACAGGTTCTTAAGTAGATAGAAAGAAACCAGGGGATTAGCAATGATATCTGTGGAAAATAAAGATGGGTCTGCTTGAAGGCAGGAGAGTTGGGAGCCCATGTTATAATTATACATTTTTTTGTAATGACCAGTTTGTGAGATGCTGACTCACCACTGTATTTTAAACTCCATAAGGGTGGAGTCAGTGTTAGCTTTTTCTTATTATTGTACTTCCAAGATTAAGTATAGAACAAAGTGTGCAATAGATGCTTAATAAACATCTGTCAAATAAACCAAGTAATAAACGAGGATTCTATAGGAGAGATTGTATTAGTCAAAGTTCTCCAAAGGAAATGGAACCAACACACCACACACACACACACACGTGCACGCACGCACACACATGTACAGAGAGAAAGACAGATTTAAGGAATTGGCACACAGTTGAGGGCAGGAAAGTCCAAAATCTGCAGTGCAAGCTGACAGGCTAGAGACCCAGGTAAGTGTTGATACTGCGGTCTTTTTTAAAAAAGAATCAGTTATTTATTTATTTATTTATTTTTGGCTGCGTTGGGTCTTCGTTGCTGCGCACGGGCTTTCTCCAGTTGCGGAGAGCTGGGGCTACTCTTCATTGCGGTGCGTGGGCTTCTCATTGCGGTGGTTTCTCTTGCTGTGGAGCCTGGGCTCTAGGCACGCAGGCTTCAGTAGTTGTGGCACGTGGGCTCAGTAGTTGTGGCTCTCGGGCTCTAGAGCACAGGCTCAGTAGTTGTGGTGCACGGGCTTAGCTGCTCTGCGGCATGTGGGATCTTCCTGGACCAGGACTCGAACCCGTGTCCCCTGCATTGGCAGGCGGATTCTTAACCACTGCGCCACCAGGGAAGTCCCTATGTTGTGGCCTTGAGTCTGAAGGCAGTCTGGAGAAAGAATTCCTTCGTCCTCAGTCTTTTAAATTTAGGGCCTTCAACTGATTAGATGAGGCTCATCCACATCATGATGGATAATTTGCCTTACTCAATATTGATTGATTTAAATGTTAATCACATCTAAAAAATACCTTCACAGAAACACCTGTACTAGTGCTTGCCAAAACAAGTGGGTACCATAAGCCTAGCCAAACAGACACATAAATTGTGTCACAAAGACCATCCATCAAGTCTTTACAGTACTTATTATATGTCTCCAAGCAGAGAATTTTCATCAAACTCTCATAAATATATAAAAATCCCATAATGATATTTCTATAATGCAACTACAATGTTATTTTTCTGAACATTAATGCATTGGAAGTTTCAATAATCCAAAAGCTAAAAATGATTAACAACTGTATATTAGGACAATGACTTCCTTTCTTTTTCTGTGCAGTTAAAAATATTTCCATATACCAGTTAGCTCAGAGTAAATCTTTTAATGCGGCATGAAAGACTGTAAAATTTTCTATTTTTCATATGGAATATTTCATGGCAGTATCTCCAGAATGTTATCCTTGATAAATTAACTTATTTGGTGTGTGTACAGTAAAACGATGCCTTTGAGGATCATTTTTAAAAATCTGGTATAAAGTAAATGCTGATATTTAAAAGTAATACCATAGTTTTCATCTACAGTATCTTTTACTTTGGCTTTGAGAAGGAATTGGCTCAAAATCCTCTATATCTAAGAAAAATAGCATCCCCTACCTATTTGAGTGAAGTGAAATTGACAATACATCATGTCTTTCATTTTCAAGCATGGTGATAGTGAGAGTGGTTATGCCTTTGATTATAATTGAAATGCCCAATGTATAGTCATTCATCTGTTCCATATCTCTTCGCTAAGACATGTACCCTAGTTCCATGGCATGCTTTTGCTACTTTTGGGCAAACCTATTGTCATTTCCTATTCCTGCTCTCTTCTCCTTACAGTATATGTTACATTATCTGTAGGCACCCTTATCTCCCCTTGTCTAGTCCCTGTATCCAGCCTTGGAACACTACTCACTTCTCCTTTCTCTCTTTGGTGCTAACTTCTGCTTTTACTTCCTGCTCACTTTCCTCATGACACCTTCCTCTTTCTACCTAAACTGGTTTAGGTGTCTCTCCAGAATGCTCCCAAAGACCCTTGAACCAGCTATGTTATGTGTCACACTGATTTTGCTTTCAGAACCAGAAATTTTCTTCAGGTATAATTGTTCAAAGGTATGGCTAGCACAGACCTTTCAAACAATAGCAACAAATTTACTCACTAAATGTAGATACGTGCTTTCAATGTGCAGGCACTGTGATAAGATAGAGAGCTACCTCTTGTATTAATACTTATACATGAAAATGAAAAAATTGTTGACCATGTTAAATGTCCTGCGGAAAAAAAAACTTCATACTTTTAGTTTCTCTGATTCAGGTGTTAGAAGGCTGGTAACCAAGGCAAGGAATTAGTATTTTTGAACATATTTGTGATTTCCACTCTGAGCCATGTTCTCTGTTACATTCTTCATAAATGTATCTTAGAGCAACTTGGTGAGAGGTGTATGATTTTATGTGTTACAAAGTAATCATAAACTATAAAACACTGAGTAAGTGTAAGAGGCCAACGAGAATATAGCTTCTTGACAGAGGGACCTGTTTGTTTTCAACAATGTATAAAACAATGCTTAATACATAGTAGATATTTAATAAACATTTGTCAAATGAATTGAGTGCTGTGTCAATATATGAAGGGACTTTAGTAAGTCCTTCATCAAAAAAAAATAAATAAAACTTCTCTTGATTTGTCTATTGTGTCTACAGATATAATTTTGACTGGGTACCTATATATTTATATACTTATATGATACATATATGTACATGTATATGTCATATATATGTTTTAATTGTTAACTTGGAGAAAAAGTATTCTTTTAATAAAATTATATTCAAGGAGATTAATAATATATTAATAGAGAATATTGATATATTTAAATAATATGTAATACTATTTGAATTTCAGTATTACTAATTTTAGTAATGGGATTATTTTACCCATTACAGCCATCCAATATTTGAATCATTATAGCTTATAAAAGTGATGGAGGAAAGTAATCAGGGGTTCAGCAAATCATTATTTAATCACTTTAAAGTTTCCCTAGGAAAAGAATCACATTGCAAAGAATCTATATGAAAACAATATACATAATGTATTATTCTTTCCCCTTTATAATTAAGCATTCTGCCACTGGGCTCTTCTAATGAGTTATAGAATACATTATACCTGCCTTAAGTAATCTCAACAGCTTATAAAACAAAAATTTACCTTGTATTTTACCTTATATAAATTCATGAACATTTATTTTATGTCCCTATGACTTTATTTTCACCATCTCCTATTCCATGGTCCTCATGTGAAATCTATGTTTAACAATAGTTATGAAATGTAATATTACTGCTATCATCATTTTTGTTGGCAATTTTTTCCAATCAGTGGAATTCTGTGATTGATGTTTGTAAGTATTTCATCGTTTTCACTGAATAAGAGAAAACCAGAGTAGTGCAGAGGCTCTGTTTCATCTTTATATGTATCCCTTGTAGTGATTAATACATTTCCTTACATGTAACTGGCACTTAGAGCAAATATGTTGAATAGAAATGACTAGTTTTAAAACCAGTGGAATTCCTTTGCTTGAAATCAGATACTCTATTATTCAAATTGATTCTGACTTTTCCCTTGCCAGACTTGTCCCTTGCCAAAAATATTATCTTTTTGAGAATTTTTCCTAAGTTTATTAATTTTAACTAACCACAGTTTTTTAAAAATTGAAATAGTGTACATTTCAGGTGAAGAATAACAAATTTTACTGACTTTATTTTTTATAATTTGGTTTTCCTATTATTTTACTCTGTGAATGCTAATGTGAGTAGCCCTGAAAGTGAATTTCCAAGTTGCTTAATTGTGCTGAAATAATATAGGTATTAGTAGGATCATGTGATTTTTAAAATATCCAAGTATTTTAATAAAAAACTTGAAGCAGGTTTGTCATAATAAATCTTTAGTGGATTAGAATCTTTTCCTATATACACATAGGAACAAAAACTTAAAAGTATTTACAATATTTAAATATATTTACAAAGTCCACTTCCTGTTCTTTTAGTATAAATCATATGAAATCAAGAAGTTTGGATATCAAAAACTAGTCTTCCTCTTCTGTGTCCTGAAATCCCTATGAAACTACTCTTGCCTTTGAGATAATTAATGGAATGATTATTTCCCTGCCTATTTACAATTCCTTTATACAAATTCAGGAAAGGAAAAGAATGTAGAGGACAAATCAGAAAATTTGAAACCTAATGAATCTCTTGTTAAAGTTATAATAAGAGGAGAAATGAACATTTCATGTTTGCATTTTCCAGGATTTTTGTTTTAAAGGATCTTTTATCTTTTTCCACAATGTCATGAATTAGTAGAGGGTTTGTTCTGTGTCTTTGTCTTACTGCATTCCTTTGTCTAGCGTTGGTATAAAGTTATCTAAATTACAGAGGGATCAGGTCAGTTGTTCCATGGCTAAAAGTCAGTGTGTTGATAGAATAATTCCCCCCATCAAGTATACATCTGTGTGATTCAAGACCAGTGTTTTTTAAATGAAATATGATACTCTCTCTTCATTATGATTAAAAGTATCCCTCTGACTCTCCTTGGACAATTCATAGACCATCTGGAAACTACATCTGGAGGAAGAGGCTTGACAGATTTTATTTTTTGAAAAACAAGTGAATATTAATAAACTTTAATTTAATTTGTTTTTAGTAAATTTCAAACTTCTATCTTTAAAATAGAAAACAAAACAAAAACTGAGTTTGAACTCAGATGACTGTTTCTTATGTAACTGATGATCTGTTCTAAATTCAACCCTAAGGCGTTCCCTAGCATCTATGTATGTGTGTAGTGTATATAGCTGAGGTCTCAAGCATGCAATTCCCTATTTCTGTTCACAAGAAGTAATGAGTCAAATACAGGATTAACCAAGATGGCGGAGTAGAAGGACGTGCTCTCACTCCCTCTTGCGAGAGCTCCAGAATCACAACTGGCTGCTGGACAATCATTGACAGGAAGACCCTGGACTTCACCAAGGAGGATACCCCACGTCCAAGGACAGAGGAGAAGCCACAGTGAGACGGTAGGAGGGGCGCAATCAGAGTAAAATCAAATCCCATAACTGCTGGGTGGGTGACTCACAGACTGGCGAACACTTATACCACAGAAGTCCACCCACTGGAGTGAAGGTTCTGAGCCCCACGTCAGGCTTCCCAACCTGGGGGTCCGGCAACGGGAGGAGGAATTCCTAGAGAATCAGACTTTGAAGTCTAGTGGGAATTGATTGCAGGACTGTGACAGGACTGGGGGAAACAGAGACCCCACTCTTGGAGGGCACACACAAAGTAATGTGTGCATCGGGACCCAGGGGAAGGAGCAGTGACCCTGGGGGAGACTGAACCAGACGTACCTGCTGGTGTTGGGGGGTCTCCTGCCGAGGCAAGTGGTGGCTCTGTTTCACCGTGGGGATAAGGACACTGGCAGCAGAGGTCCTGGGAAGTTCTCCTTGGCGTGAGCCCTCCCAGAGTCTGCCATTAACCCCACCAAAGAGCACGGGTAGGCTCCAGTGTTGGGTTGCCTCAGGCAAAACAACCAACAGGGAGGGAACCCAGCCCCACCCATCAACAGTCAAGTGGATTAAGGTTTTACTGAGCTCTGACCGCCACAGCAACAGTCAGCTCTACCCACCACCAGAGCCTCCCATCAAGCCTCTTAGATAGCCTCAACCACCAGAGGGCAGACAACAGAAGCAAGAAAAACTACAATCCTGCAGCCTGTGGACCAAAAACCACAGTTACAGAAAGACAGAGAAGATGAAAAGGCAGAGGGCTATGTACCAGATGAAGGAACAAGAAAAAACCCCAGAAAAACAACTAAATGAAGTGGAGATAGGCAACCTTCCAGAAAAAGAATTCAGAATAATGATAGTGAAGATGATCCAGGACCTCGGAATAAGAATGGAGGCAAAGATTGAGAAGATGCAAGAAATGATTAACAAAGACCTAGAAGAATTAAAGAACAAACAAACAGAGATGACCAATACAATAACTGAAATGAAAACTACACTAGAAGGAATCAATAGCAGAATAACTGAGGCAGAAGAACGGATAAGTGACCTGGAAGACAGAATGGTGGAATTCACTGCTGCAGAACAGACTAAAGAAAAAAGAATGAAAAGAAATGAAGACAGCCTAAGAGACCTCTGGGACAACATTAAACGCAACAACATTCGCATTATAGGGGTCCCAGAAGGAGAAGAGAGAGAGAAAGGACCAGAGAAAATATTTGAAGAGATTATAGTCGAAAACTTCCCTAACATGGGAAAGGAAATAGCCACCCAAGTCCAGGAAGCGCAGAGAGTCCCATACAGAATAAACCCAAGGAGAAACACGCCGAGACACATAGTAATCAAAGTGGCAAAAATTAAAGACAAAGAAAAATTACTGAAAGCAGCAAGGGAAAAACGACAAATAACATACAAGGGAACTCCCATAAGGTTAACAGCTGATTTCTCAGCAGAAACTCTGCAAGTCAGAAGGGAGTGGCATGATATACTTAAAGTGATGAAAGGGAAGAACCTACAACCAAGATTACTCTACCCGGCAAGGATCTCATTCAGATTCGATGGAGAAATCAAAAGCTTTACAGACAAGCAAAAGCTAAGAGAATTCAGCACCACCAAACCAGCTCTACAACAAATGCTAAAGGAACTTCTCTAAGTGGGAAACACAAGAGAAGAAAAGGACCTACAAAAACAAACCCAAAACAATTAAGAAAATGGTCATAGGAACATACATAGCGATAATTACCTTAAACGTGAATGGATTAAATGCCCCAACCAAAAGACATAGACTGGCTGAATGGATACAAAAACAAGACCCATATATATGCTGTCTACAAGAGACCCACTTCAGACCTAGGGACACATACAGACTGAAAGTGAGGGGGTGGAAAAAGATATTCCATGCAAATGGAAATCAAAAGAAAGCTGGAGTAGCTATACTCATATCAGATAAAATAGACTTTAAAATAAAGAATGTTACAAGAGACAAGGAAGGACACTACATAATGATCCAGGGATCAATCCAAGAAGAAGATATAACAATTATAAATATATATGCACCCAACATACGAGCACCTCAATACATAAGGCAACTGCTAACAGCTATAAAAGAGGAAATCGACAGTAACACAATAATAGTGGGGGACTTTAACACCTCACTTACACCAATGGACAGATCATCCAAAATGAAAATAAATAAGGAAACAGAAGCTTTAAATGACACAATAGACCAGATAGATTTAATTGATATATATAGGACATTCCATCCAAAAACGGCAGATTACACGTTCTTCTCAAGTGCGCACGGAACATTCTCCAGGATAGATCACATCTTGGGTCACAAATCAAGCCTCAGTAAATTTAAGAAAATTGAAATCATATCAAGCATCTTTTCTGACCACAACGCTATGAGATTAGAAATGAATTACAGGGAAAAAAACGTAAAAAAGACAAACACATGGAGGCTAAACAATACGTTACTAAATAACCAAGAGATCACTGAAGAAATCAAACAGGAAATAAAAAAATACCTAGAGACAAATGACAATGAAAACACGACGACCCAAAACCTATGGGATGCGGCAAAAGCGGTTCTAAGAGGGAAGTTTATAGCTATACAAGCCTACCTAAAGAAACAAGAAAAATCTCAAGTAAACAATCTAACCTTACACCTAAAGAAACTAGAGAAAGAAGAACAAACAAAACCCAAAGTTAGCAGAAGGAAAGAAATCATAAAGATCAGAGCAGAAATAAATGAAATAGAAACAAAGAAAACAATAGCAAAGATCAATAAAACTAAAAGTTGGTTCTTTGAGAAGATAAACAAAATTGATAAGCCATTAGCCAGACTCATCAAGAAAAAGAGGGAGAGGACTCAAATCAATAAAATCAGAAATGAAAAAGGAGAAGTTACAACAGACACCGCAGAAATACAAAGCATCCTAAGTGACTACTACAAGCAACTTTATGCCAATAAAATGGACAACCTGGAAGAAATGGACAAATTCTTAGAAAGGTTTAACCTTCCAAGACTGAATCAGGAAGAAACAGAAAATATGAACAGACCAATCACAAGTAATGAAATTGAAACTGTGATTAAAAATCTTCCAACAAACAAAAGTCCAGGACCAGATGGCTTCACAGGTGAATTCTATCAAACATTTAGAGAAGAGCTAACACCCATCCTTCTCAAACTCTTCCAAAAAATTGCAGAAGAAGGAACACTCCCAAACTCATTCTATGAGGCCACCATCACCCTGATACCAAAACCAGACAAAGACACTACAAAAAAAGAAAATTACAGACCAATATCACTGATGAATATAGATGCAAAAATCCTCAACAAAATACTAGCAAACAGAATCCAACAACACATTAAAAGGATCATACACCACGATCAAGTGGGATTTATCCCAGGGATGCAAGGATTCTTCAATATACGCAAATCAATCAATGTGATACACCATATTAACAAACTGAAGAATAAAAGTCATATGATCATCTCAATAGATGCAGAAAAAGCTTTTGACAAAATTCAACACCCATTTCTGATAAAAACTCTCCAGAAAGTGGGCATAGAGGGAACCTACCTCAACATAATAAAGGCCATATATGACAAACCCACAGCAAACATCATTCTCAATGGTGAAAAACTGAAAGCATTTCCTCTAAGATCAGGAACGAGACAAGGATGTCCACTCTCACCACTATTACTCAATATAGTTCTGGAAGTCCTAGCCACGGCAATCAGAGAAGAAAAAGAAATAAAAGGAATACAAATTGGAAAAGAAGAAGTAAAACTGTCACTGTTTGCGGATGACATGATACTATACATAGAGAATCCTAAAACTGCCACCAGAAAACTGCTAGAGCTAATTAATGAATATGGTAAAGTTGCAGGTTACAAAATTAATGCACAGAAATCTCTTGCATTCCTATACACTAATGATGAAAAATCTGAAAGAGAAATTATGGAAACACTCCCATTTACCATTGCAACAAAAAGAATAAAATACCTAGGAATAAACCTACCTAGGGAGACAAAAGACCTGTATGCAGAAAACTATAAGACACTGATGAAAGAAATTAAAGATGATACCAACAGATGGAGAGATATACCATGTTCTTGGATTGGAAGAATCAACATTGTGAAAATGAGTATACTACCCAAAGCAATCTACAGATTCAATGCAATCCCTATCAAATTACCAATGGCATTTTTTACGGAGCTAGAACAAATCATCTTAAAATTTGTATGGAGACACAAAAGACCCCGAATAGCCAAAGCAGTCTTGAGGCAAAAAAATGGAGCTGGAGGAATCAGACTCCCTGACTTCAGACTATACTACAAAGCTACAGTAATCAAGACAATATGGTACTGGCACAAAAACAGAAACATAGATCAATGGAACAAGATAGAAAGCCCAGAGATTAACCCATGCACCTATGGTCAACTAATCTATGACAAAGGAGGCAAAGATATACAATGGAGAAAAGACAGTCTCTTCAATAAGTGGTGCTGGGAAAACTGGACAGCTACATGTAAAAGAATGAAATTAGAATACTCCCTAACACCATACACAAAAATAAACTCAAAATGGATTAGAGACCTAAATATAAGACTGGACACTATAAAACTCTTAGAGGAAAACATAGGAAGAACACTCTTTGACATAAATCACAGCAAGATCTTTTTTGATCCACCTCCTAGAGTAATGGAAATAAAAACAAAAATAAACAAGTGGGACCTAATGAAACTTCAAAGCTTTTGCACAGCAAAGGAAACCATAAACAAGACGAAAAGACAACCCTCAGAATGGGAGAAAATATTTGCAAATGAATCAACGGACAAAGGATTAATCTCCAAAATATATAAACAGCTCATTCAGCTCAATATCAAAGAAACAAACACCCCAATCCAAAAATGGGCAGAAGACCTAAATAGACATTTCTCCGAAGAAGACATACAGACAGCCACGAAGCACATGAAAAGATGCTCAACATCACTAATTATTAGAGAAATGCAAATCAAAACTACAATGAGGTATCACCTCACTCCTGTTAGAATGGGCATCATCAGAAAATCTACAAACAACAAATGCTGGAGAGGGTGTGGAGAAAAGGGAACCCTCTTGCACTGTTGGTGGGAATGTAAATTGATACAGCCACTATGGAGAACAATATGGAGGTTCCTTAAAAAACTAAAAATAGAATTACCATATGACCCAGCAATCCCACTACTGGGCATATACCCAGAGAAAACCGTAATTCAAAAGGACACATGCACCCGAATGTTCATTGCAGCACTATTTACAATAGCCAGGTCATGGAAGCAAGCTAAATGCCCATCAACAGACGAATGGATAAAGAAGTTGTGGTACATATATACAATGGAATATTACTCAGCCATAAAAAGGAACGAAATTGAGTCATTTGTTGAGACGTGGATGGATCTAGAGACTGTCATACAGAGTGAAGTAAGTCAGAAAGAGAAAAACAAATATTGTATATTAATGCATGTATGTGGAACCTAGAAAAATGGTACAGATGAGCCAGTTTGCAGGGCAGAAGTTGAGACACAGATGTAGAGAATGGACATATGGACACCAAGGGGGGAAAACTGCGGTGAGGTGGGGATGGTGGTGTGCTGAATTGGGCGATTGGGATTGACATGTATACACTGATGTGTATAAAACTGATGCCTAATAAGAACCTGCAGTATAAAAAAACAAACAAACAAACAAACAAACAAACAAAAAGAAGTAATGAGTCTAAAGCAGCTTTATCCCCAGCTTAATTGAGGTTTAAATTGCATAAATAAAAATTCCCCTGTATAAAGTGAACAGTTTGATGAGTTCTGATGTTTGTATACAGTTGTGAAAATACAACCAAAATTAAGATGTAAAATACTTCTATCATCCCTTACATTTCCCTCCTGCAACCCCAGGCGACTGCTGCTCTATCACTATAGTTTTACTTTTTCTAAAATTTCATATTTATCGTTGTGTATTAGCAGTATATTTCATTTTATTGCTGCATATTATTGTATCATATGGATAAACCACAACTTATCAAAAGCTAAAGGAATGCTGTTTCTAAGTATTAGCTCTTAGGTGAAGTGTTACTACATGAATATTCATGAACAAGTTTTTATGTGGAATTATGATTTTATTTTCCTGGATAAATATGTAAGAGTGAAATTGCTGAGTCATGGGGTTAATGCACACTTAACTTGTAAGACTATAATGACAGTTTTCCAGAGTAGTTTTCCACTCTGCATAACCACTAGCAATGTATAATTCCAGTTGCTCCTCACCCTCATTAACATTTGACACTGTCAGTCTTAATTTTGGTCATTCCTGTGGATTTATAGTAGTGTTATATTTGTTTTAATTTGTATTTTCCTGATGTCTAGTAATGTTGAGCACATTTTCATATGCTTACTGGTCATCTTCATATATTCTGTAATGAAATGTCTATTCAAATGTTTTACCCATGTTTTTATTGGGTTGTTTATCTTCCTGTTAGTGAGTTGCAAAAGTTTGTTATATATTCTGGATACAAGCCTCTTTCCAGATAAAGAGATTGCCAATATTTTCTCCAAGTCTATAGCTTGCCTTTCCATTTTTTTAAATCTCTGTCTTTCAAAGGACATAATTTGCAATTTCATGAGTACCATTCTATCAATAGTTTTTGTTTGTAATTCTTGGGCTCTGTTTAATAAATATTTGCCTAACCCAATGTCATAAAGAGTTTCTCCAGAATGACCTTGTCACCTTTATAAAAATTCAATAGACTATTTTTTGACTCTCTCTTCTGTTCCATTGAAGGATATGTTCATCTTGCCACTAATATCCACACTGTTTTGATTTCTGTAGCAAATTGAAATCAGATAGTATAAGTCTCTAACATTCTTCTTTTGAAAGAATGTTTTAACTTCAAGTACTTTGCCTTTTTATATGCTTTAAAACTAGCCTGGCATTAAAAAAAAAACACTTGATATGATTTTGATTGGGATTATATTGAATCTATAGGTCAATTTGGCAGAGATTTTGTCATTTTGTCAATAAATAGTTGTATAATCTATGAACATGGTATAAATCTCAATTTATTTGTCTTCATTAATTTCTCTCAGTGATGTTCTATACTTCTTAGTGGACATCTTGCACATACTATATTCTATTAAATCCATTCTTAAGTATTTTATTTGTTGATATTTTTATAAATAGGGATTTAAAATGTTTGATTCCCTAAGTGTACATTGTTAGTGTACAGATATAGCTTATGTCATTTGGCCCTGTTAAATGTTTTTAGAATTATACTAGCTTAGATTTTGACTCTTTAGAATAGTCTAGATGTACAGTGATGTCACCTGCAAATCAGCTTAGTTTTATATCATGTTCCAATCTCTACACCTTTAAAAAATTTTTCATATAGCACTGGTTAGGACCTCTAGTACATTGTAGAAAAGTACACTGGTGAGAGTAAGTATCAGTGCTATAATCCTCTCTTAGGCACAAAATATGTTATCTATTTTTCACCATAAAATAAAACGTTAGCTGTAGGTGTTTTGTGGATGCCCTTTATCAGACCGAAGAAATTCTCTTTTATACCTAGTTTGCTAATAAATTTTATCATGAATAGGTGCTGAATTTATCAAATGCTATTTCTGCATGGGATGAAATGATCATATGTCTTTTTTTTAGGCTGTTAATATGGTGAATTATTAGCAGTCAAATAAAAGATCTGATTTTTGTGTTAAAACAACCTTGCATTCCTGCAATAAACCCACCTTGGTTGTGGATGCTTGACCTTTGTATATTTCTGAATTTTATTTGCCATTATTCTGTTAAGAATTTTTGTTTCTATGTCCATGAGGTATATTAGTGTGTAGTAGTTTTCCTATATCTATTTCTACATTTGCTGTCATTGTAATGCTGGTCTCATAAGATGAATTAGAAAACTTTTTCATCTCCATTATTTTCTCAAAGAGTTTGAGTAGAACTGATAATTTTCCTTCTTTAAAAGTTTGGTAAAATTTACTTGTGAAGACGCCTGGACCTGAAGGATTATTTGTGGAAATATTTTTAATTACAAATTTCTTTTAAAAGTCTATATTGTCAAATTTATTCAAATATAGTTTTTTATAACATTTTAATTATCATTTTAATGTCTGTAGGATGTGTAGTGATATCCCTACTTTCAGTTATGAAATGGGCAATTATGTATTTTTTTGGCCATTCTTGCTAGATAGTTATCAATTTTATTAATCTTTTCCAAGTAGATGCAGCTTTTTAAAAAATTTTTAGAAGCTTTTTATTTTTATTTTATTTTATTTTTTGGCCGTGCTGTGCAGCTTGCAGAATCTTGGTTCCCTGACCAGAGATGGAACGCATGCCCCCTGCAGTGGAAGCCTGGAGTCTTAACCACTGGACCACCAGGGAAGTCCCTATGCAGACTTTAGTTTTATGGATTTTCTCTAGTATTTGTCTATTATTTATTTCATTGTTTTCTGCTCTTATGTTTATTATTTCCTTCCTTCTACTTATTTTGACTTTAATTTGTTCTTATTTGTCTGGTTTCTTAGAGCAAAAATATAGATTTTTATTTGAGTCTTTTTATTTCCTTTTACATATAAACTTTAAATTTATAAACTTTCCTCTAGGCACTGCATGTATTCTGAGAGTTTTTATGTTGGCTATTCATTATCATTCAGTTTAAAATATTTAAAAAAAAATTTTGTGATGCCTACATTGACAGTAGATTATTTAGAGCATGTCATTTAATTTCCAAACATTTGGGGGGTTCCTACTCATTGTCAGAAGCAAAATTTCTGGGGTATTTTCAATAGCACTTTCCCACATGTTATAATCATATGGTGAAAAATAATGCAATACTCCATGGTGTATAGTTCAAAACACTTTGCTGTTGCAAGCCCATGCTAGCTTAAGCTAAACCTCTTTTATAGATGAAATTAATACAACATTTGTAAAGTGACCAAACTTTTGGAGTGATGTCTCTTATTCTCTTAATCCCTCTCTAATTTTTCTTTCTGTCTTTCTTAGCTTCATTTCTGTGAACACAAGGAATCCATTAGCAAATAAGCCTATTAATTGACCAGGTATTTACATTGTCCTGTCCCTGCTCATGAAAAGGAAACAACACTTTATCCTGCTCCAGTTTGAAAAATTCCAAAATTCTACAATTCTGATTGGTTTGGCTTGCATCAGTCTCACTACATACACATACTCCATACAAAACTTCAGCCTTTACTAGAGTAACAGGATCAGACGGGATAAACTCTGTTGGTGAGTCTCTCATAGACATGGACCTTTCCTGAACAGTGGGGTCATTCTGCATGGCAACTGTCACATCACCTGCCCATTGCCATGTATGGGAATGTTATTGTTTAAAAAAAAAAAATTAGCTCATTTATAGAACCTCAACAACTGCCTAGGATTCAAGGTTCATTTAATAATTATTCTAATTAAACAAAAGAAAAATGACTATAATTTATTCACTGGTATTTTAGAGCAACATTTGTACAGCTTTGTCCACTAGAAAATCTAAAATCCTTCCTTCATCTAATGAGTTGACTTACATTCTTGCTTTTCTCCAAATTCCACTCAGTATTCTCACAGGCAATGAATGTCTGTGACCATATTGCTAAATTTCATTTAAAAAATAAATAGTGCTCACATTAATGATATTATTCTCTATCTAAAATATATCATTATCGTGAATCCCCCTCATGACTAGTGTGAATAACTATTTCTTTATCCCATAATTTTATGTATTTCTGAGTCCATTTTTCCGGCTACTTTTTATGATCGGGATTTGTCTAATTTCTTTGAGTCCCTAGGACCCTCCTTTATTTACACTTTACTCGGATCATTTTTTTAAGTCATATAAAACCATGCACGTACCTGAGTTTTGCCTTTTCAGGAGTGGGGAAACGTTTACGAACTCACTTTTATTCTTTTTTCAGTCATTTATCTCCAGTATCTCTGTCTTCATATTTGCTTCACAAATTATATCGATTTCAATTCCTGTGCCATTTGTTTTCATTATCTATGTCAATTCTAAAAGTTCTCCAACAGACTTGTGGTTGCCAAGGGGGAAGGAAGAATTGAGAGATTGGGATTAGCAGATGCAAACTAGTATGTATAGGATGGATAAACAACAAGGTCCTACTGTAGAGCACAGGGAACTATATTCAATATCCTGTGATAAACCAGAATGGAAAAGAGTATGAAAAAGAACGTAAATCACTTTGCTGTACAGCAGAAATTAACACAACATTGTAAATCAACTATACTTCAATAAAATTTTTTTAAAAAGAAAA
The DNA here is from genome assembly GCF_949987535.1 of Balaenoptera acutorostrata. Taxonomy (NCBI): domain Eukaryota; kingdom Metazoa; phylum Chordata; class Mammalia; order Artiodactyla; family Balaenopteridae; genus Balaenoptera; species Balaenoptera acutorostrata. The sequence goes on along the minus strand of NC_080084.1, from coordinate 37,062,238 downwards.
AATAAATAAATAAATAAAAGTTCTCCATCAACAAGACTATGTCTGGTGTATGAAATGCTCTGAATTGTTATTGTTTTAAAATTGTATTATTTTCATTGCTTAATTATTTCTTTTAGTCATAAAACACCACATTGCTTGTATGCATTTAGTGTATACATTTATATTTAGTGAACATGGATACTAATCAGATTTTTCTCTTAAAATAGGTTATGATAGTCAGATTTCCCTTTCTGTTCTTACACATTTTAATATTTTGAAACTGCCTGTTATTTATTTCCATATGACAAACATACTGGAGATATTCCACAGTATGCAATCAGATACACTTTTAACCAAATTTTCAGGTTTATAATTGTAACCAAGTTTTAAATCTGTTCTTTCCTTTGAGTTTTATTTTTATTTTTAAAAAATTACTAATCTCAACAGAACCAGGTAAACTGAAATGCCAATTACAACAAATTAGTAATATAGTACCAAAACCTAAAGTTAAAGTATTAATATTTTTTATCAGAATACCTCAAAGGCAAATGGCTGGAAGTCTTGATCAAAATAATAGATATATTCTTCCAGCTACACTGCTTCATCCTTAACAATGCAATATGCCAGAAAATCAGAATGTTTCTCTCAAGTCTTCCTGTTTGATAAAATGTTTTTTGTTGTGGGTCTTGAAAGTATTGCTCTAAATAGAATGACTTGAGTTTTTAAAAATCCCATCTCTTTGCTCTTTTGTAATTTCTTGTATCTGTGCTGTCATTTTGCTCTTTTAGTAAATGTCATTTGCAGACTTATGATCCACACTCACATCAACAGCTGTTTTTTCCTAGATTCTGGGTCATACTCACGCTAACTGCAAATTGATGAGTATTTCTTTAAGCAAAGTATTTAATTTAGACTTGAGGTTCTGACACTAATCTAAAACATCGTACATGGTCAGTCACCTGAATACGCTTATGATTTGGTTTCCTTCTGGGTGTCTAATGCCTCTTCCTCACATATAGATCAACTTTACACTTGATCAAACATTAACTGACGTTTGAGAGGACAATTTTCTCTCTGCGATAGCTTCAGCTGAGTGTTATGTTTTGCAATCTAAAAAATTGGATATGAATATATGTACATAAAATATTCAGAGATTTATACTTATTTCTTCTGCTCTTATCTACTTAATCACTGTATTTGCTATTTTCCTGCATTCTCGTGGCAAATATGTGGATACAACTATGATCATTATAATTGCTAAATCTTTCTAACATTAATGGAAGAGAGTTTATTAGAAGTTCCCATTTACTTAAGCAACATGAATTTTGAATTATAGTAGAGTTTGTTCAAATGTAATTATGATCTCTTAACAACTTCCAATTGATTTTTGCTATGGCTACCACAATTAGAGACCACCTAATTAATTTATTTTAGTAAATAAGTAAAACTGAGCATGACCAGTGTCAGAATAGCAGAGTGTCCTGAGCAAGTGAGTTGAATGTATTTATAGAAGCAAAAACAAAGAATCAATGTATTTCGGAAATACAGGAGACTTTAAAGCTCATCCAGAAAATCTTTTCATTTCACAAATACGAGATTTAGGCGTAGAGAGTTTACATAATCTGTCTCTATGCATAATAATGAAACACTGAGGAAGATAATCCAGTTCTTCTGAACCTTTCCACTGTAATCTGTTCTTCCTGATCATATATCTAGAAATATTGTTTGATTTGGGACATTTCTCTGTATGGTTAATGACTTAGCATTTTCTTTTTCTGTCCTATAGCACAAAGGATGGTAGAGAGAGGAGTGGACCAAGATATCTGGGAACAATTCTAGCTATTCTATGATCACTAATAAATCCTGGTGAGACTAGAGTCATATTTCATGTTTTGGAGGTAATGGTTTATTAAACATGTATTCCACACTAAATACAGAATTAATTTTAGATGTAATATTTCCCAAATATCAAAATATTAAAAATTCACTGATTCTTTAGTCTGAGAGGTAGTGAGGAGTATGAGGTGATCTAAAATGTTGCATTTTAAATACCATGTCAGTATTCAATTGAATAATTAATGTGATTTATTTAATCTGAGAAACCAAAAATCAGAATATCCCATTTTGAATGATAATTTTAAAAAATAGTGTTATGATCATAAATATTTATTGCCATATATATTCTTATAGAGGATTAACTTTCCAGTGGTTCTGAAAGTGTGCTCTGAGACCAGCAGTATCAACATCATCTGGGAACTTGTTAGAAATGATATTTCTCTGGCTCCACCCCAGATCTACTGATAGCACTTCATGTTTTAACAAGCCCTCTTGGTGATTCCAATGCACTCTGAAGTTTGGGAACCACTCTTTTTTAACAAAGTTTTAAAATTAGGCAAGTGTACTTCTAATAGAAAATGTTTATAGATAATGCAAAAATTTTACACTGCTAGTTAATGAAACAGATTAGAAATATTCTTAATACAAGCTTAGAATTTGAGTTGCAACATATTTTAAGTTGAATGATAATGCACCAAACTGTAGCTCAGATTTTTTTTAAAAATCACAAGATGGCATGTGTAAATTTTCAAAAGTAGATTTGGCCATGCAATTTTGAAAATATTTCTAAATTCTTTCATTTCAACATGAAAGGGGTATCCAGTGTTACAATTACTGGATAAGATTGTTTTAAATATCATTTGTAACCTAGAAAAAAAGTGATGCTTCTTTCTAGGGCAGTAAAATAGAAATATTGAGTTATCAACAGCGTTCTCCCAAATCAACTCCTCTCCAAACAGAGCAGTCGTAGAACTGGCCCATACCTTACCCGATACCCACTATCATATAGCATATTTTATAGAAGCAATGAAAATGCCTAAGTATTTAAATAAATGCAGTAGTATTCATTCATCAAATGAGTTTCTAATGATGGAACAGACTTTTCCAGTATGGCCATACCTGAATAATAGCAAAGCTCAACACTTCTAGTAAGCTTCAGATATTTTAAGGTAAAATATAATATAGTACTTTTATACAGCAGAACAAACTTTGACTGTGAGTTAGAAGTCCTGGGCTTAGGTACAGCCTTTTTTGTTTTTTGGCCATGCTGTGCAGCTTGTGGGATATTAGTTCCCTGACCAGGGATTGAACCACCATGCGCCCTAGGCAATAAAAGCACGTAGTCCTAACAACTGGACCACCAGGGAATTCCCTAGGTATGACTTTTTAGTAACTTTGCAAATGACTGACCTTCCCCATCTTCATCCTCTTTATGCAGAAAACATGGGAGTCCATAAACTGATTTTTGTTCCTTCTAACTTTAAATTTCTGATTTGTTTGCTCAGTGGTTTTAAGATTTATTATGTATGCCATGATGGGAAAAGTATTTCTTGAGTAGTCCTATGGCCACTGAGAAAGTGCCTATGAGTAACATTAGTTTCCTACACCAATCATATTTTCCATTTAGGGTAAATGTTTATTTTAGTCATTTATACTATGAGCATGATTATCAAGAAGGGTTAGTGTTTCTGTATTATGTAAAGCATCAGTCACCATGCCATGAATTCTGTAAGTATTTTGGTTGGTTGGCAAGTCTTGGAGTCCATATAGACTTTGCTTCTGAACATCTTGTCAAGGCCATGAATCATTTTGAGTAATGGGTGGAGTTAATATGCATTTTGGTTTAGGATAACATGACATGAAAGGAGAGAATGGTCCTGTTCATTGGGAAGATACTTGTAACATGGAATGCCACTGTAAAAAATTATCGGAACTTACAGGGAAATTGAATAATATTGTCGCTTGTTGCTTTCCTGTTCATGTTTCCTTCATGTTAAGTATATATCCTGAGTAGAATACTTCCTCAACCATAATCTCTAAATGTGGAATAAGAATATTGAATTATAGGTAACAAAACTCTTTCTTAAATACAATAATCCTTTGTGAAAACTAATCAGAATATCATTAATAATTAAGTATTGATTTGTATATTTAGTAAGAGTATGTGGCCTTAGGATACATAATAACACTTCTGTTAAATGATTTGTGCCATTTTATCCACAGACAAAATACATTATTTTCTGTTACATTGAGAAGAACTATTCTTTTCATAATTCACATATGTCTGAAAGAGAAAATTCATAAACATCTATTTTAATTTTAATATGTGATATAGGTAAACAATTAGGATGATCCTTATGTAACCTGGAGCATTTGCTGTTTATGTTTGTAGTATATAAAGAACTAGGAAAATTTAAGTTGTAATATGAAGAGTTAGGCTTTTGCCATACTTGCCATCTTTTAAATAACCAGCAAACCAATAAAAGAAAAAAAGAAAACAAAAGTTTCCTTAGGGCTTCCCTGGTGGCGCAGTGGTTGAGAATCTGCCTGCCAATTCAGGGTACACGGGTTCGAGCCTTGGTCTGGGAAGATCCCACATGCCGCGGAGCAACTGGGCCCGTGAGCCACAACTACTGAGCCTGCGCGTCTGGAGCCTGTGCTCCGCAACAAGAGAGGCCGCGATAGTGAGAGGCCCGTGCACCGCGATGAAGAGTGGCCCCCACTTGCCGCAACTAGAGAAAGCCCTCGCACAGAAACGAAGACCCAACACAGCCAAAAGTAAATAAATAAATAATTAATTTAAAAAAAAGTTTCCTTAAAGATTTCCTATGTTATCCATGCAAATCCTGTTATTTCTATTGATTTAGTAAGTACTAATCCTCATTTTCCACTCTGTGATGTGATGGTACTCCTGGCACGGTTCTTTATTTCAAGAAGCTAATTTGAAATATTTCAGTCACTTCTCAAAGTTGCAGAATAATCCACATGCTGATCTCCCAAAAGGAATACCATCATGCAGATGTGTTATACTTTGGAAGTACAAACAGAATGTTCAAAGATCAGTTTGCCTTTCTTCTTGGAAATCGACACTACACCTAAAATATGAAATACAGCTTTTCTCTTGCTGGAGGCTCTCAGAGGCGCAGCTGCTGTTTGGCAAGCCATTAAGTAGGTTCAAGTTGGGAATGGAAGGTTAACAAAAGTTTGTGTAATAGAAATGTAGACAAAAGATAATCCAAGTTTCCAGCTTTCAAGGGATTCACTGGCAGTGGCTGACTGTGAGCTTTCGGTATTAAATCTAATAAAGTCCTCAGGCAGAGCAATGGTGGGGTTGTTACCTTTGAGAAATGGCACTGTGGTTTTCCGCATTTGGATCAGAAATAGGCACACTGAAAGATTTCTTTTTTATTTTATTTTAGGGGAATCTGAACTGAAATCAAGATGTGTAGGGATTTTATGGCTCTACTTTTTATAAATGAATTAACATTTCCAGTACGAAAACCTTGAATGAAAATACTATTATGATATGATACTGCTTCCTCCCAGTCATTTTCCAAATAAAAAACTGATACAGACGCGGACGTATAATTTTGCAACTGTACTTCATCAAACCAAGCTTCTTTTTCCTAACCTAATTTTCTCTCAAGCTCACAGTGTCATCACAGGAAGAGTCTCTCATTTAAGTGCTACTAATCACTTTAGATTTAATTTGAATATAAAGCAGAATATTAGCCAGAGAAGAAGAACCTTGTAATGTGCAAAGGTTCAGTTCACTTTTCCAAGTTGCCCTTCACATGATTCTTTTCAGTCATTTCTACTTACTCCAGAATGACCTAGGGTTCATTGAAGACTCACCATAGCCACTTAATCTATGAAGAGCGAAGTAGAAATGATATATTCCTTGACAAGGACTTAGCATGCTCACTACACTTCTGCAGTTGAAATCTCTACTTTTCATAAAGAATTTGTCTTACATGACCTTTTCCTCTTATCTAATTATTTTTTAAAGAACAGCAATCTGAGATCAATGAGAAAGGCACTCCTGTATCAGTCTAACCAAATTTACTAGGATTAAAAATATATCTAAACAAAAACATCACAAGCCACAAGTAGTAAAAACACAACTTACAATAAACACTAACATTGCTAAACCATTAAACAGATGGGAAATGCCCACTGCCACTGCCACCTATGGGTAAATCAGGTGGGTGCTGCCTTTATTTGAAATCCCCAAATCCTTTTTGCATAAAAGTCTTTATGAAATTTATTTGATGGTTTTGGGCACCTTTAACAATTTTTAGATTTAGATTTGGGGTTTCTTTTCTAATTCTTGTTTAATCACTCAGTCAGTCCAAGACTGGAGTAAAGTGAATCTATTGTAGTTTTTCTAAAATGATGGAGGGTAAAAAATTTATTTGATTTTTCATTAGATATCACATAGTCAATAGGGAAAAGAAAGGAAAAATAAAATTCACAAGAAAATGGAAGTGCTAAACAGGATAGACTGGATAATTTCTGGGTCAGAGTAATTCACCTTTGTTTTCTTTTGCATTACATTCCTTTCGTGATGTGCCGCCTGGTTTAACTCACGTGCACACACACAATTCTCTCCAGCCTCTTTCTCCTTCACAATAAATCCATCTAATGTGAGTGCTCTATGACATCTTCAACTTGGTTTAGATCTTGAATTAGTCAGCATTCTCCAGGGAAACAGAACCAATAGGATGTATATATGAGGAGATTTATTATAGGAATTGGCTCACTTGGTTATGGAGACCAAGAAGTCCCACAATCTGCCATCTGCCAAGTGAAGAACCAGAAAAGCTCGTGGCATAACTCAGTTCAAGACCAAAAGCCTAAGAACCAGGAGCTTCGATGCCCAAGGGCAAGAGAAGATGGATGCCCCAGCTCAAGAAGAGAGAGGGAATTTGCCCTTCTTTCCTCTTTTTGTTCTATTCAGGCCATCCATGGTTTGGAGGATATCCCCGCTGATACAAACACATGTGAGGGGCATCTCTCTACTCAGTCTACTGAATCAAATGCTCATCTTTGCAGAAACACCCTCACAGACACACCCAGAAATAAAGTTTTACCAGCTCTTTGGGCATCCCTTAGCCCAGTCAAGTTGGCACATGAAATTAACCATCACAGATAGGAATTAGATATTTTGCAATAGGAAAGATATTTGGATTCCCTAATATGGAATATGCAGTGTAGGGAGAAGGTATTAACAGTTATGGAAACACAATAAACCATTGTAAGGGAGGAATGCACTTCCTTGCCAAGCATATTTCTAATTTCTCACACAAAGTACGTTGGCGCAGAGCACATGAAGAATGGTAGGGCATAATTAAGTGAGCACAATGTAAGGTCATTCAAATTACTGTACTGCTTACATCCTAATATCATACATTGCCTGAAGCAGAGCAGGTCTGCATTCTTCCTTCATGTGAACAGTGATATCAGACCATATACACTGTAATTTTGAGTCAGAAAATTGCTGAATCATAGCTCTGGTTTCACATCTGGCAAGTAGACCACACAAACATTCCCTAGAGATAGCATATGGTCTTTGAAGACCTAGCTACTGTTGAAATTAATTGAATTTACATGACATCTGGATAAGCAGGAATGTCATGATGGGACTAAATGGTCTTATTACGGTTGCTACATATGAAGTTAGCACAAAAAGATAAACACCAAGTGCACTTCAAATGCTTCATCAGGAGCATTGCCCACATTAGCTCTTCAACCATGCCGTGTTTTAATTGCCCTTTTCAACTCTCATGATCTGACACATTTTCTTTTGGACCATGTTCTTACAGGGTCAGGCCATCTTCTAATGGAAGCCCAGAAAAATGTTTATGGCCCTAAACAATAGTGCAATTAAGACTTTGGCCAGAATTCCTAGCATGCTTAGTTTATAGTTTAATTACCAAAAAAAAAAAAAAAAAAAGAAAGAAAGAAAGAAAAAAAAAAAAAAAACTCCCAACAGCAAACAAAGAAGCAAAGAAATCAACCCTACCGAAAATGAAGAACTATCATTTTTCGGGTGAGAAAGAGAAGTAATTTCGTCCTTTTAATTCATTTTTCCATTTTCTTCATGCAGATTTAAACTGTTTTGACTAAAACAACCCCCTCTAAACAGCTGGTCTTTAGCCAGTATAAGAAGTTTTATTTCAGATTCTGGTTTAGGTAAGGGGGGATAGGAAGGTTTGTGGATAAAAATGTTTTGGGGAATGTCAGAGATTTTTGATAAACTATAATATGTCTTGTTGAAATTGCAGAACCTACAGATTAAACTTTGCTTTTTAGACTTTCTGAGACATTTCTCCTACTGTAATAATAATAGTCTATCTTGGTTTAAGCTAGCAATTTGCAAAAGTATTTTAGCAAAGACTTTTATTTGGAAAAAAAAGTCACTTGTTTGACTCTGTGGAAGATTACTTTGATGCTAATTTAGAAAATGCTAGACTAAGAAAACAAGATTTTTCTGTTCTAATACCTAACAGAAGAGTTAGCAGAAGGGGAAATTGAAAGATTAAATAGTTTACTAAATTGCAAAAGGTAAAAAGTTTAATGTCTTTAAACATTTTGTGTTTAACAAGAAGTTTTTCAAATTTCAGAACTTAAGATGTCGTAAGAATTTGTAAAGAGTTTAAAAAACTCATTAATATTTAAGAAAACTAGATATCAATTTCTATTTAAAACTTAAACAGATTTGAAGTCTCAACATGTTTAACAAATTCACTTCTGAGGTTCTGAACACTGATTTATTTTTATATTGAATACACAACAAAACTGATTTTAAAAAATGACGGTCCTACTTGTTCCCACTTGAAGGAAAAACAAAAACACTGAAATCCAGAAAGCTATGTCAAGTTTCATGCTTGTTATAGGGAATTTAAAGATGAAAAATGCTGTTTGCCTAAAGTAGTTCCCTCTTTCGCGATGTTGTCTGAGAAGCAAATAGTCATCATGAAACGATATGAAGAGCTTTTACGTCATCAGAGGTAGGATCAAGGTGTCACTGAAATGAGGAAGGAAGGGAATGACTAACTCCCAGACTCCTCGGTGGCGGGGAGGGGCGGTCAGCTGGAGGCTCCGCTAATCACCTGCATGCTGGCCTCAGAGAGTGGCAATCACTCCAGTAGGAATGACAGCTCTCATAGAAGACATTTTAGAATAAATATACAACATTTATACTTTACTTTGAACAGAAGGCCATCAAAAGCGAAATTCAAAACCTTTTCTTTAAGATGAATTAATGATTGGAAGTTATGGACAATGTATTAGTTTTGCCCAAAAGCATTTTCTGAAGTACTATTTGAACTTCCAAATGAAAACCTAATTCACAAGTTCAGCCCATGAAAGGACAGAAGTAACTGGAGTGCAAGAGGACAGCAAATATGTTCCCCCAAAATAACCCGGCCTCTTCAGGGTAAATTCCACAGTCCTGTAACAAAGGAAACCTTTCCCACACTTAGGCATGCTGGTGGTTCTGAAACGAACTAAGGATAAGCCCGTTAGTAAAACAAAAACGATTTTGTCTGTCCTTGAATTGGTGTATACTTTGAAGTAATGGGTAAATACAGGACACATGTGGATGCTTGAGGATGATAGAATTCCCATTCATCGGCTATTTCGTTCTCTGGATTCCTGCAGAACAAGCACACTGAGGAACAAACTAACCTTGTTCGGCCTTGTTATGAAGAGTCTCAGTTCAGTGGGTCTGGTTCTCTCCACCCTCAAGGGACACATCCCCAGCGCACATCCATAGGCCTGCATCACCTTAAGCGCCCAGGGCAGTAGAACACACAGGAGACTTTGATTCATCTCTCTTATTCTTTGTTGTTGGATGACTTCTGCCATCTGTGTCTGCTGTTGCCATAGTTGTTACAGCTTTTAATTATAGTAGTCCAAACTACTAGCAGAATCTCTGTTTTCCTTTCTTGCCTTTTTTGTCATCTATCATTTTATTAGCATTTGTGTGAAAATTCTCTTTTTTAGAAACTTCATAGACCTGTAATGGACTTCTTTTTCTTCTCAGAGATATAACAACAAACCACAGTGTGTTAGGTGTAGTCTTTAAAATTTGGATTAAATTCTTCCTCCCTCCCTTCTTCTCTCTCTCTTTCATCTTATACTTTATATTCTTGAGCTGATTCATAGACACTAAGCCACTATGGGTGTTTAAGGTGAGACTGTGTGTGTGTGTGTGTGTGTGTGTGTGTGTGTGTGTGTGTGTGTGTGTGTTAATGGCAGTGTATATTTATGGTTGCTGAGATGTTCTAGAAAGCTGATCTCCTTAAGCTGAGGTTTTTACCATATTTACATAGCAGCTTGTAAACCTATAGTGTTTATTATTTTAAAATGTAGTAAACACTGAAAATATAAATTGGTACATAAAAGTTTAGAAAAAGGATTCATTATATCGCCACTCCATGTGACAACCATTTGTTTTCATATTAACATTCAGTTTCTTTGTCAGAATAATACTATGCTAGGCATGTAATAGGTCTGACATAGAATTTAGTCTTATATTCGTTACATCTACCTTAGTCATCACCAATGTTATGCCCTTCAGAAATTTTTAATCATCTGCACCCATGTAAATAATTCAATAATACAAGCAAAGTACGCAATTTACAAATTCCACTAAATAAAACACATGGGTGTAATTTTTGATACTTTGTCTCTGGAAATAATTTAACATTGTCATTCAAATACAATTTTGCTTTTAGTATGATGGACAAGTACTTATTTTTTAAGACAAGTTTAATGTATTTTCTCTATGAATATATTGGGAATGGAATGAACCTTTAATAATAGCAGTTTTAATTGGTAGTGCTAATTACATTTTTATTTTTTTTTAATATGAAGACACTAATTCCCAAAAACAAGGGGTTAATTATACAGTAAACTTTCTTGGGTGGTGGGGAATGCAGCTCTGAAATTGTTTTTAAATCAATGCATGTTGCACTTAGATTGCAAATAAGCTCTGAGGTGAGAAAGAAACATCCCTAGCAGATCAGGTGAAGCATGACAAGAGCCCAGAAGCACCCCTTGACGAGTGCTCTGTGAATAAATGCACCTCTGCTCTTAACTAAAACGTTTTAACTCACTACAGTTTGTAGAGCACATTCCCTATCTACCCTGCCTGAAAATGTTTCCTGTTGGATTTGGCTACAAAGGGTTTTTCTTGGTGTTTTCTGTTTGTTATTGTTATGTTTAATCTAAAATAACATCACAGCGTAGAGGCACTTATATGTTATACTCTTTTTTTCTTTACATAAAAAGAAGGAAATTTTACCTGAAAGATATGCAGATGAGGATTTGCTAGGGCTTTTTTTAAGTAAGAAAACATCTTTAAAAGAAGTTTCAAATATTCTAAAATGCTAAAAGAATATGCTTTTATTGCTGTAAAATCCATCATATAAAATTAAACATGATATTTGTGGGAGAGGGATTAATGTTTCCCTTTGTTACAGTTTTGAATCAAGAGCAAACTTTACAGAAGTAGATAAAATATGCTTAATAGATAAAATATACAGAAAATATTTTCCCCCGACCTTTATTATCTTAAAACTATGGTCAAGTCTTAAGATTACTAAGATGGAACCTGGTTTCTACAATGAAACGTTTAGGAGTATTAATTATGTTAATTTTATACGAAGAAATTTCACGAAGTGTTAATAATCACGCTTTCAATATTTATTTGAATAAATGAATAAAAGCTCTCTACTATAATTTCTAGATCTGTGTACCTTCTCTGACAGAAGTGCTCTGATATTTATTATATGCTTTTCTTTTCCCCTGAACACCATTGTTGACTATTATTCTATTTGAGTCTTACAGCCTTGTCTGTCCACTTCGTGGAGCAAAAGTAAATCCCAGTTTGAAGGAGGCACTAGTAACATTTCGTGACTCTGGCCGGCTTACTGGGTTAGTCATTCTTTAGTCCTGACTTTCAGCAGGAGCCAAACAGGTGCTTTTTAATGTACTTCAAGCACGCCAGGCTGAAAACAACAGGCTTGTTAAATAAATGGTTTTCAGAGACTTAACCTGAGGGTCATTAAAGTTAAGAATAGACTTCTAACTGCGACTCGCAATCTTGTTTCCTGGAGGCACGTGTGGATATAATGAACTGAATCGGATGCTTCCAGGAGTGCCTGTCACGTGCCAAACTATTAGGCTTAGCATTTCCGTGTATATACGCTCTTATTCAAACGCCAGAACACAGTGAAGCGGAATTGTTAGGTAGAAATTGAGACTCAGAGAAGTTAAGCAGCTTGCATCAAGTCCTACACTGGATGAGAAGTCAGCTACGTAGAGACTGGATTGTAATTCAGATGTTCAGACTAAGTTTAGCGTGTTACCACCTAACTGCCTTGCAACGGAAGACTTCGGGACTTGGAGAGGCCCATCTGGAGCTGGAATTCTGCCTTTGGTGAAAGATTTCCTGTACCATTACAGCATAGTAGACTTAAATCCTGTTCTCCAAATATTGCTCCCAGATCAGAACTTGTTTGCCATGTGCACAAGTTATTTAATCTGTTAATCTTAGGTTTCTCTCTCTAAAAATAACAAAAATGATATTTCAAACTATCGCCTATGGGTGTCATGAAAATTTATGTAATAATCATGGTCATAAGTCATTTGAAGCTACTACAGAAAATTTCTATTAGATAGATCCCCAAATTCTATTTTTATCCTCCTACAGAGTCCCCGCCATGGGCCCGCCCCCCCACCCCCCATTTACTCCCATTTTCCAAGAACACAATGAAGAACTGATAGAAGACACTGCAGTAAGTAGCACCATGGCCCCAAGGAAAACACGAATAATGACATGAATCTTACTTTCAATTTTGACGAGCATTCTTCTTTGCCCAAAGCCTGGTTCCTTTTTTAATATACAGTGAATATGAGACCAACTGACTTTTAAATAATTTCCTGGATAAAATCATAATTGTAAGCCTCCAGAGATCTAAATGTCTATATCAGCATATAGATAGTAAATGATCTTCATTAATATTTCACCAATGTTATCAATAAAGTCATGTTGTCTTTCTCCAGTATACCTTATGCAAGACAGTCTTCAAGCTAGAAAAGAATACAGACATTTATGACGATAAAATATGTCTAAGGTTAGAAGAAAGATTCAACAATGAAAAGAAACAGCAAAGAGCAAAGAAATATTGAAGATCAGTGTAGCAAACAAACATGCTTAGCATGCTGGGACATGTCATTAAGTCTTAGACCTGCCTCCTTGTTCCCATGTGAATCCAGCTGAATCTATCTTAGTGTCCATTTCTTTATTTGTTAAAATGGACTAAATTATAGCTTATGTGAGTTAAGGAGGGTAATCAGAAGTAAATAGGAAAACACTTGTAATATTCAAATGTAAGTTACTGTTCAAGTTAATTTCTTCAATTGAATTTTAATGTTTAATTAATTTTTACTGTTTGATCTCTAGTAATCAGTAGTAATTTCTGATAGTAAAACTGTCAGGCATTCACGTTATGATAATGATCTTGTTTTATAAAAAGTGGAGGCACCAAATTATTGCATATCATCTTTCCCAGTTATCTTCAAATTCAAGGAATTACATTTACACGATTCCAAATATTGGGTTGGCATAATAATTAAACCTCAAATTATTCTGTTAATATGTCATATTATTGGGTTTACTTATTTCCTTAAAATAGAATGTACTGGGTTGAATAGTGCCCTCCTCAAATTGTGAGAAGTGACTTCCCTTATAAGAAAGAGGAACTCTGGACATAGAGACACACAGAGCAAACACCATGTGAGGACAGAGGCAGAGATTGGAGTGATGCATCTACAAGCTTAGAAATGCCAGGATTGCTAGAAACTTCCAGAAGCTAGGAAAGGCATGAAACAGATTCTCTCTTAGAGTCTTCCGATGGAATCAACCCTTGATTTTGCCTCCGAACTGTGAAAGAGTAAGTTTCTGTTGTTTTAACCCCCTTTGTGGTACTTTGTTATGGCAGCCCTTGGAAACTAATACAGATTTTAGTGCTGGGCAGTAGGGTGCTACTGTAACAAACACAGGAAAATGTGCAAGTGGCTTTGGAATTAGGTAATAGGTAGAGGCTGGAAAAATTCTGATGCTCATGCTAGAGAAACGTAGATTGCCTTGGAGAGATTGTTGGTGTTAATGGATGTTAATGACAATTCTAGTGAGGTCTCAGAAAGAAGCTAGAGGAGCCATGGAGAAAATGTCTATTGTCTTAGGAAAACGTGATCATCATGAACAGAACGCTGCCAGACTATGAATGTTAAAGTACTTCTGTAAGGTCTCAGACAGAAACGAGGAACGCATTCTTGGATACTGGAGGAAGATGATGCCCGTTATAACGCGGCAAAGGATGAGGCTGAACTTACTTCTGTTGGTTGGAAAGTAGAATTTATGAGTAATAAGCTTGGATATTTACCTGAGGAGTTTTCCAAACAAGGTACAGACATAAAGCCTGATATTTTTTGTTGTTGTTGTTGCTTATAGAAAATGGAAGAGGAAAGAGAGAAATTGAAGAAAGAACTGCTAAGCACAAAGGAATCAGCACTTGACACTTTGGAAAATTCTCAGCCTATCGAGATAGTGTGCCTTAGAAAAAGGGCAAAGCGTATAGGTAGATAAACTTTGTTAAAGAGATTAGTCATGTGACTTACAGATCCAGTAACCATCTCAGCAGGTCAGGCATAAACATGGAATTATCCAGGAGTGATCTCTGAAGAAACCTCATATCTAATGGAGTGGGTCCCCTTTGCAGCCATGGAGGACCAATAAGGCTTTTGAGAATTGTATACAAGCAGAAACACTACGAGCCTGGACAGAAAGGGAGAAGGATGGAACAGAATGAAAGAAGAATGATTCTGAGAGCAGAGACAAGAATGCTGAGGTCAGAAAGGACAGATCTGTTGCCCTGGAGGGTCAAGAGGGCGGGCTGTCCCAGATAGCCCAAAGGATAGAGCACGAAGCCACATGAGCTTACTCGTGGGCCTAGAGAGCTAATGGAATTTGCTCTGCTGGATTACAAACTTGCTTTAGACTAGTAAGCACCATATAGTTTTTTCATTTTCTCCCTTTTGGAATGGGAGAATATATTCTATGCCTGCCAAATCATTGTGTTTTGGAAGCAGGTAACTTGGTTTCTATTTTTATAGATCAGTGGACAAAGAGAAATTTTGTCTTAGGCTGGGCAGTATGCATAATCTGACCTGGAATTGATTTAGATGAAGATTTGAAATATTTTAGAGTTGATGATATTTAGGTGAGATTTTTGGATTTAGAGTCAACGCCAGAATGCGTTAAGACTTTTGGGGATGTTGAGATGGGGCAAATGTATTTTGCACATGGGAAGGATGTGCAATTTGCAGGGGCAGAGGGTGGGCTATGCTGGTTGAATAGTGCCCGTCCCCAAATTCACGTACACTCAGAACCTCAGTATGTAACCTTATTTGGAAATAGGGTTTTGCAGATGTAATCAAGTCAAACTGGGTTAGGTTGGGCTCTCAACAAATAAGACAGATGTCCTTACAAGAAGCAGGAAAATTGGGACATGGAAACACACAGGGAGAATGAGACATAATGATGGAGTCAGAGTTTGGATTGATGCATCTATAAGCCAAGGAATATCAAGAATTGCTGGCAACCACAGAAGCTAGGAGAGAGGGATGGAATAGATCCTCCCTCAGAACCTCCTGGTGGAACCAACCCTGCCTCTACCTTGATTTTGGAATTGTAAAAAAACAAATTTTTGTTATTTCAAATGCTCCAGTTTGTGGTACTTTGTTCTGGCAGCCCTAGGAAATAAACATGTGTATGTATGTGTGTGTGTGTATATATATATGGGTGTATATATACATACTTGTTATTGCTGTTATAGTAAAATTAATGTTACCACATAAGTTACTCTCTTAATGTATAAATTTACTTTGCAACTAAAACAAACTACCATATAGTCAAACCCATATTTTGAAGTTAACCTTATAAACATAGCATCCCTAATTTGAATGGAGGCCAAATAGGAAAAGGACACAAATACATATTATTCATAAACATTTTGTGCTATATTCAGAGAAAAAGCAATAACATTTTTATAGGAATTTTTCCTGTTATAACAAAGTAAAGATAAATGTATATTCAATCATTTATCTAAGCTGGTTTCAGTTGTTTTGAGCAGGTATCACATAATTCTATTTAGTGAAACTACATTCAACAAGAAATAATGTTTAACAAACTCATATGAAACCTTGTAACTTTTTTGTTTTTAATTTTTGTTTTTCTGGAATTTGGGTGAATAAGATCATAAAAGCAGAATATAAGGGGAAAATGCCTACATTAATTAGATTAAGGGTGCACTGTCAATATAGTTGTCTACAAATTTAAAATTAAACTTTTAAAGGAATAAAACTAAGAAAATACTGTTTTATACTTTCTTTATTGGATAAGCTGAGCCATTTTTGATATTTTATTATTTTTGGTATATTGACTAGAGATTTCACAATAGAATAGTTCAAATTTGATTCAGTTTTGCTGTTACTGACAGAGATAAGATAGTAAACACAAATACTGAGAATTTTTAAATTGCACTTCAGTGAGTGCCATTAATTTTCTATAATTCATATTTCTTAATGATATAAAACATATATTTAGATTGGGTTTTACAGTGTTTAAAGGGCCTTCTTCTTTTATCTCTCTTAATGAAGAATGTGGAAACATTAAGTCTCATGTAAATAACACTGAAAATATTAGCACTATTCTTTCATCACTTTGTTGATATTTTGTTGCTGAGGCTAGAATTTCTCCATGTAGCATAATACATAAAACTTAAAATAGAGTAAAATTGAGATGGATTTTAAATTAATTTTAAATATCCCAAATCTCAGAATAAAGAATACTGTGATAAAACACAGAAATGCTATGTAAACATTATTAAAAAAATAAGGGCTTCCCTGGTGGCGCAGTGGTTGAGAGTCTGCCTGCCAGTGCAGGGTACACGGGTTCGAGCCCTGGTCTGGGAGGATCCCACATGCTGCAGAGCAACTGGGCCCATGAGCCACAACTACTGAGCCTGCGCGTCTGGAGCCTGTGCTCCGCAGCAGGAGAGGCCGCGATGGTGAGAGGTCCGCGCACTGCGATGAAGAGTGGCCCCCGCTTGCCGCAACTAGAGAGAGCCCTCGCGCAGAAATGAAGACCCAACACAACCATAAATAAATAAATTAAAAAAAAAAAATGACCAAGTCTTTAAAAATAAATAAATAAATAAAAACTCAAGATATATTGAAAGACAGGAAGGAAGAGAAATAGTGAATTAATTCTGATCACCTGTGAGCTTTTTTGGATTATAAGAAAATGCATTATCATAGAACATTTATAAGATTTTTGAGATATGGAAAGAAAAGTGAGAGACTGTGAATAAATTAGGTGGTAGATGAAGGTCATTTTAAATGTACTAATTTAGAAATGTACAGGAAAAAAAATTTCCCATTTCTTACTGAGACACAATATATGCACAGGAGATATGATTAGATATGGTTTCAGATCCTGTTTGGACACTTTCTTAATTATCTTCAATAAAAATGAAATTTTAGACGTGAGATTAATTCAAAAAATCAGTTGATAATGACTAATTAATTAATGTCAGTTATCATTTATAAAGCAGTTTGAAGATGGAACACGCTGTGCTTGTTAAGTCATTTTATTAAGATTATAATGATGAAGAATGTGGATAAAAATCTGGCATGGATAATGTTTCAAAGAATCATTATGGACTGTATAGAGTATTGCATAATATTTAGGAATAGATATGCAGCTGTGTTTCTTAGGTTTCTTTTCAACATTTTTTCTTATATAATCAAAAGTGTATTTTTAATTCACTCTTTGTATCATTTCTGATGTCAATCAAAAGTATTTACTAAGCCCCTAACAGATGCTATTGTGAGCATTAGTAATTTAGTGGTTAACAAAATAAGAATTCCTGCCTTCAAGGCATTTATATTCTTATGGATAAAGCAAATCTAAATACATAAACACAAAGATAAGAATTTCAGAGTCTAATGGATGGTATGGAGAAAATTAGCTAAGATAAAGTGAAAGAGGGTATTTGGTGTCTGGGTAGGGTTCTATATTGGCTAGGTAATCTGAGAAGCTCTTCTGAGCTTTAATATTGGACCTGAATAATGAGAAGGCACCAACAAAGCAGCCAAGAAAATAGCAAATATGAGAGCCCAATTCAGGAATAAGATGGCAAGTTTGAAAAATAAAAATGAATCAAAGGCAGCTGGTGTATGCTGAGAATATAGTAGAATATGAAATCAGTAATCCAGGCAAGGTGATAAGAAGTCATTGGAAAACTGAGACAGACTGTCTGATCTGATTTCTACTCTGTCTGCTGAGTAGAGAATACATTCAGTAGTAGAAGTTTAGAAAAAGAGGAACAGGTTAGTGGTTTTTGTGTTTCTTTCAATAGCTTATGGAGGTATGCTTTACATATAATAAAATTCATCCATCTCAAGTGTACAATTAATTGATTTTTAGTAACTTTATCCAGTGGTTTAACTATCATCATGAATCAGTTTTAGAACACACTGTTCGCCCCTCCCTCCACCAAAGATCCCTCACGCCACGTTCAATTAAACTCTATTCCCATCCCCAGCCTTAGGCAACCATTACTCTGTTTTCTGTCTCAATAAATTTGCTTTTTGGTGGACATTTCATGTAAATTAATTTATATTATATGTGGTCTGAGAGATGGTACCAATTTCTACTGGAATAATAGTAGTAGAAATGGTGAGACGTGGTTTGGTTTGGGATCGGTTTTGAAGGTAGAGCTCAGGACATTCTGTTGAATTGGATGTGGAGCCTGAAGGGAAGAAAAGGATTTTAAAAAATAATTCTCAATTTTCTTTTTTTTGATATGTGTGATTGGTGGATGGTGATCTTATGATGATGATGATGGAAAATTTTCAAGGAAAATAATCAATTTTTTTGTCACAATATTTCAGATTTTTATTTGATATGAGAGTGCAGACATAAAGTAGGAAGTTGGGTATAATATATCTGGGAAGAGTCATCAGGGGATAGAGAGTTAAACAGTCATCATGGATGAGGTTATCTAGGGAGATATAGGAGAGTGAGCATGAGAGACAGAGAGAGAGAGAGAGAGAGAGAGGGAGAGAGAGAAATAATCTGGTATACACAATTTGCAGGGCCCAGGTTAAATAAAAAGGTGGGCTTCTTGATCAAAAATTATACTTTCTAACTTATTCTACAAGGCTACTGTTACCCTAATATTAAAATCAGACAAAGAAATACAAGAAAAGAAAAACACAAACCATTATCACTCATAAACATATATGTAAAAATTCTCAACGAAATATTAGCAAATTAAATCCAATAATGTATAAAAAGAATTACACATCATGACCAAGAAGGATTTATCTCAATCCTGCACAGCTGGATCAACATTTTAAAATTAATTATTGTAATCTATCCTATCAAACGACTAAAGAAGAAAAATCACACAATCTTATCTATAGATACAGAAAAAGCATTTAACAAAATCCAACACCCATTCATGATTTAAAAAAAAAAATCTCAGTAAACTGTGAATAGATGGGAATTTCCTCAACTTCAAAAAGAATATCTACAAAACTCCTACAGCTAGCATCATACTTAATGGTGAGAAACCCAAAGTTTTCTCTCTAAGATCAGGAACAAAGCAAGGATGTCCCCTTTCATCACTGCTTTCCAACATCATACTGAAAGTCCTCGCTAATAAGAAAAGGAAATAAAAGGAATACATACTGGGGAGAAAGAAATAACACTGTCTTTGTTTACAGATGACATGATTATGGAGAAAATCTCAAATAATCAACAAAAAAATTCTGGAGCTAATAAGTGATTATATCAGGATACAAGTAAATACACAAAAGGCAATATGATATACATTAAGTCAAGCAATAATAAATAAAAGTCAATTGCTTTCCTATATATTATCAGTGAACAAGTTAAATTTGAAAAAAATTTTTTTTAATTTATTTATTTTATTTATTCTTGGCCGCGTTGGGTCTTTGTTGCTGCGCGCGGGCTTTCTCTAGTTGAGGTGAGCGGGAGCTACTCTTTGTTGCGGTGCATGGGCTTCTCATTGCGGTGGCTTCTCTTGTTGCGGAGCACGGGCTCTATGCGCGCGGGCTTCAGTAGTTGTGGCTTGCGGGCTCTAGAGCGTAGGCTCAGTAGTTGTGGCACACAGGCTTAGTTGCTCCACGGCATGTGGGATCTTCCCGGACCAGGGCTTGAACCCGTGTCCCCTGCATTGGCAGGCAGATTCTTAACCACTGTGCCACCAGGGAAGGTCGAAATTTGAAAATTTTTAAAAACACAATTTACATTAACATCCTCACAAAAAATTCTTAGGTATAAATCTGACAAAATATGGACAAGATCTATATGAAGAAAACTACAGAACTCTGATGATAGATATCAAAGAAGAACTAACTAAATGGAGAGATATTACATATTCATTGATAGGAAATCTCAGTTTGTCAAGATGTCAGTTCTTCCCAACTTGATCTATAGATTCAACCAGTCCCAATCAAAATCACACCAAGTTATTTGTGGATATCTACAAATGGATTTTAAAGTTTATATGGAGAGGCAAAAGAACCATAATATATGACCTACTTCTACTCCTGAAGTTGAGTTGTGTCAGTCTTCCAACTTTATTCTTCTCCTTCATATTGTATAAATAAAGTTGGTAGACTGACACTACTCAACTTCAAGACCTATGTCAAACTACAGTAATCAAGAGAGTGTGGTGTCAGTGAAAGAATAGAAGTAGGTCAGTGGAACAGAGTAGAGAGCTTAGAAATAGACACACAAAAATATATACTCATTTGTATGTGTAAAACTCCTAGAAGACAACATAGGGAAAATCCTAGATGACCTTAGGTATGGCAATGACTTTTTGAAACAACATCAAAGGCACAATCCATTAAAAAAAAGAATCAATAAGCTGGAATTCATTAAAATTAAAAACTTCTATCCCGTGAAAGACAACCTTAAGAGAAGGAGAAAACATCACCAGTCAGAAGCACTAAATGCTGGCAAGGATATGGAGAAACAGTAACTTTCATTCACTGTTGGTGGGAATGCAAAATGGTACAGCCATTTTGAAGGACAGCTTGGCAGTTTCCTATAAAGCTAAATATACTCTTACCACATAAACCAGAATTGTACTCCTTGGTATATTATGAAAAATGTTATGTCCACAGGAAAACCTGCACATGGACACTTACAGAAGATTTGCTCATAATTGCCAAAACTTGGAAGCAACCAAGATGTCCTTTACTAAGTGAATGGTTAAATAGACTGTGGCTCATCCAGATAATGAAGTATTATTCAGTGTAAAAAGAAATGAACTATCAAGCCATTAAAAAATATGGAAGAAATATTATTAGGTGAAATAAACCAATCTTAGAAAACTTCAGACTGTATGATTCCAACCATATGACATTCTGGAAAAAGCAAAACTGAAGACAATAGAAAGATCAGCAATTGTTATGGGTTAGCAAGTGAGGAGGAATGAATAGGCAGAAAGAAGAGAGAATTTTTAGGGCAGGTAAATCATTATGTGCAATACTAAAATGGTGAATACATATCATGAAACAAATTTGTCAAAATCCATAAAATGTGCAAGAATAAACCCTTACGTAAACTATGGACTCTAAGTGATAATTATGTGTCAATGTAGATTAATTGGTTATAATAAATTTACCCTCTAGTGCAGGATATTGATAGTGGACGAGGTTGTGTATGGGAAATCTCTGTAGCTTCTGCTCAATTTTGCTATAAACCTAAAACTGCTGTACAAAATAAAATGTATTAATAAAAAATTACTGATAACTTCAGGATGGCAGCAACAGAAAATTTAATCAAATATTGAACTCTGTTAAGTAGGAAATTCTGTGCAGCTGCCCAGTTTGCTCACCTAGGAAGCCAGCCCTACAGTTGGATGGAAGGACAAGAGACATCAAAGAAGACTGTATCTTATCGAAGTGTAAAGAAACAAAGATGTCATTGACAAAATCATGTCCCCTCAAATTCATATATTGAAGCTCTTATCCCCAGTGTGACTATATTTGGAGATAGGATCCTTAAGGTGATAATTAAGGCTAAATGAAGCTATAATCATGGAGCCCAAATTTGTAGGACTGATGTCCTTACAAGAAAAAGAAGAGACCCCAGACCACAGATCAATCTCTCTCTCTCCACGTTTGCAGAAGAAAGGCTATGTGAAGACATGAGAGGTCAGGAACAGAACCTCACCAGAAACCAACTCTGTGGCGCCTTGGTCTTCAATTTCTAACCTCTAGAACCATGATAAAATCAATTGCTGTTATTTCACCTATCCAGTCTGCGATATTTTATTATAGCAGCCCTAGAAGACATGTACAAAATGTTTCAAAGAGGGAGTCGTAACGATGCTGAAAAGTAAAACAGGATTAATATGGAGGCTTGACCAGCAGCCTCAGGCATACAAAATAGTCATCATGTGACAGGCACTATTTGCTCTCTTGCCTTGCTACAAATGGCTTTCTGTATTTTTATTAACTGATCCGATTAAGCTTTACTTCACAGAATGCACTAAAGTACTTCACATTGTCCCCACAGCATGATAGTCATTGACCAAACCGTAAGTCCTAGGAATGTGGCCCATGATAACATCTTAGCTGTTTTCCAGGACGAGATGGCACCTGCAGAAAAGGGTGACTTGGGGACTTGTGACTCGGACCCCCAGAACACCTGCAAGTACCTCTCAGACCTCTTGTCTCCTGAGAAAATGCTACAAGAAGATGATTGACTGCCACTTCCCTTCTCCTCCTGGCATAAAAGAAGCCTAAATTCTGTTCTGAACTAAGATGGTTCTTTAGGACATTAGTCTGCCACTTCTCGGCCTGTTGGCTTTCTGAATAAAGTTGCTATTCCTTGCCCCAACACCTCACCTCTTGAGTTACTGGCCTGTTGTGAGGCAAGCAGTACGAGCTTGTTGTTGTTACTAGGTAACAATCAGGCAGAATATTCCAAGGACTCATAGTTCTTTTCCACCATAGCAGTTCATGCTCTGAAGACAGCCTGTCTTGAGAATGTCCAAGCCTGCTGAATTAAACTTTTCCCACACAGTCTTCCAAAAGTTTTTTCACTTCTTGACTTTCAATTGAGAGGGAAAGGTGGAGCTGGGAGTAGCGAGAAGGAAGGGTACACCATTCAGTCAGCATTTCCCATCTGTCTGGTACTGGGCCAGGTGCTATTAATCCTCACCGCAGCCCTCCAAGTTGGTTATGGTTCATTTATTCATTTACCTAAAAAATATTTACTAATGAGCTGTGGATGTGTGTTGTAATACTCCTAGTCTGTGTAGAAGGATTTTGCAAATTCTTTGTTATATCCATAGTTTCAGAGTGAGTTCATATGCCCAAAGCTCATAACTGAGTGAATTTTATTTAATTAAACAAGTGTTTATTAAACTCTTAGTATATACTTATTGTATCCTATTAATTCAAGTTATACCCTACATACACTATATTTCTTATAAGTACAGAATAGTGGAGGATATAGCATTTTTTTATTATAAATTTTCCATACTTGATTGCTCTTTATATATATATATATGTATGTATATATATATTCTTATTAGCTCTGTTTCTCTAGAAAACCCTTACGAATAAAATATATTTCAGTCATTGTTCAATTTCTTGATTGGTAATACATGATTGTTATAAAAAACTACTCAGAAAATACAGAGGAGTATAAAGGCAAAATAAAACAAAGTAAAAATCATTTATAATCTTACCTAGTCTGAAAAATTATGGCTAATTTTTATATCACCCGTATAGCATCATACTGTATATAACTGTAATCTTCCTTATTAACAACCATACCATTGCCTCTCTATATGGTAGGATATTATGCAGTTGTATCTAATTACCATGTAGATTGATATGAACTGTCATATTTTTATTTTTAACCATTTAAAAATATCTACAACATGCCAGATATTGTACAAAGTATTTTACATTAATATCTCATTTTATCCTTGAAGTTACCCCTTGGTATGTATGTTTTTATTCCCATTGTACAGTTGAGGCTCTGAGGATTAGAGATTTCAAGCAAAGTGCCCAGAATCACAGAATTAGAAGTTGTTGTTCTAAGTTTTATACCCAGGCCTCTCCAACTCCAAAGTTCTAAGTTATCTTAGTCTTTAAATTTCAGATGTGTATCTCATGTATTTTTAAAATGATGTTTTATGTATCTGGAGAACATGTTCTGTGCTCTGTGCTTCTTTTGTATGCCCTTCAATATTTAATAGACGGCAAGGCACATGTTTGTTTCTAATTAAATTCTTAATTAATTTAATTGAATTTACCATACAGTCTTTGCTATTTGATCATTAATTTATTTGTGCTATTGATTTGGACTCAGTAAAAATATACATGATTTCCATTGATAAAAACATTAAGAGTTATGATTTATATGTCTTAATCCAGATATTGTTTTAACAAAACACTTGTGGTTTATATAATCAAGAACAGAGTTTCTATAATTAGGTTTTTTTTCAAATGGTGTGTGTCTAAAATTTAAAGAAAGGTAGAATCATTGATTAACGTTTTAGTTGTGCTATTTATCAGTGATGATATACATCGGAAGTATGGATCAAATTATATATATTAACAAAATCCACATTTTCTTCCCAGAAAATTTAGTGGTTAATAAGTGGAAGAAAACAATACAAAATAATTTTATCTCCACACTCCCCAGTAATTTCCACTTCCTTCTCTGAGTTAACCCACAACATTTGCTCTTGCAGTGAGGCTTACACAAATTCTTTTGCTGTAATATTTCTTCAGTCTATACTTTTTCTGAAACTCATTTCATAGGACATCTTTTTTTTTTTTGATGTGGCACAACCTGCCCAATGGGCCAATAGGTATCAAGACAAAACAATTAGCCATGAAGAAAGAATTTAGAAGTCAAATGATCATCGAAGGACAAGTAAGAAAGTGATGCCGTTTTGAAAACAGGGAGTACAGAATTTGTTTATATATATATATATATATATATATATATATATATATATATATGTGTGTATGTATAAAATTAGAAAAATAATATCAGTAAAAAATAAACTTCAGGGGCTTCCCTGGTGGCGCAGTGGTTGAGAATCTGCCTGCCAATGCAGGGGACACGGGTTCGAGCCTTGGTCTGGGAGGATCCCACATGCCGCGGAGCAACTAGGCCCGTGAGCCACAACTACTGAGCCTGCGCGTCTGGAGCCTGTGCTCCGCAACAAGAGAGGCCGCGATAGTGAGAGGCCCGCGCACCGCGATGAAGAGTGGCCCCTGCTCGCCCCAACTAGAGAAAGCCCTCGCACAGAAACAAAGACCCAACACAGCCATAAATAAATAAATAAAATGTTAAAAAAATAAATAAACTTTAGAAAATCCTTAATAATTAATTCTCCCTTTGAATTTTTGGTAATGATATAAGTATTGGCTGAAGAAATCTTGAACCAAAAGTGTAAGAACCAAATATTGTTTGGTATGAAATGTGTATTGATTTGAAATGATTAATTACTAACATTAAGAAATGTGCATAGAGATATTTAATTAAAAGATTTCAAGCACTATACCCAAGTGATATACAAGCAGCATAACTCCAACCTAAGTAGAAGAGCATTGTTAGTTGGATATTTTCATATGATAATTAACTACTCATTTAAGTGTGATATCTAGTAGATACGTTGAATTTCCAAAAGTCATTAAAAGAAATGAAATGAAATTATTCTACAAACTCTGTGATTCAGAGTGTTTAATTGTGTAAATTGTCCGTCTCCCTCCCTCCCCATCTCAATTGGTCTGAACTGTTAGGTTTTAGGTACAGTGGCATGCAAATGTAAGGCTTATATGACTCTTGTCAAACTCTTGTCAGGGAATATAAATGTAGACCAAAGAAGGAAAGAAAAATTTAGGTGGCAAAGATAGCTTTAGAAAATATCCAATGAAAAAAATGAAAAAGGACACAGTGCTGTTTCTATTAACGTAACAATCCTTAAAGTCTATTTATAAATTGGTCTATTACAAACATACTGGTATGATTACAACTTAGACATAATTAATCGCCGTATTTTGAACAAAGGTAAGTAAAGTAATTGGCATGAAAGGCTTACATGGAAATTTTTTAAATTATGAAACAATTTAAAAATCACCATTGCACATTGATTATGTATTGCATTAATAATCAAATATTGCTTAATTTGAAATGTTTACAGATTATCCTATTTGCTATTTGCTCACTCAGGTTTCATTATAAACATAAGACAAATTGTCAAGAATTATGCCTGCTTGTTCAGATGCCCACATTTATTCCATAAAATTCTAAAAATTCCATGTTGATCTTATTCTTGCTGGCATACAGATAAACAATAATTAACAGTTTAAGATAGTATGCAAATGCTAAAGTTCAATATGAGAGTGAAGGAGATTTTGATAATATTGGTAACTGGGATCAATATAAAATAAACTAATATAGCATGTTCTAACATAGCATATATATATATATATTTTTAAATCCAGAAAGTTCTAAAATGCAAAACTTGAATTTACCATGAACAGGCCACTATTTACGTAGAAATCACATTGTATTACATATCATATGCAGTAGAGATGATTTAAAGTGTAGAGGAAGATGTATATAGGTTATACGGAAATATTGCCATGTTATATGAGGGACATGAGCATCTTCGGATTTTGGTGTCCGTGTGGTGGGAGGGAGGGGTCCTGGAACCAACACCCTGCAGATACTGAGGGAGGACTGTATTTACTACTGAGGTACTATTTACAGCGATGCGAAACCATAGTCAATATAGTTCTATTCAGGAAAATAAAATCCCTTGTAATTTTATGTGGAGACGCTGAACAAAACAGTATATCTCTCTATATACACATATATATGATATGGATATCGTCTCTAGATTTATCTCTTTATGTACACTTCTGACAAAATTAGTAGGAAGAGAGAAAAATATCTCATAAGGTTATTAGAAAGAGTAACACATACATCTTAGCATATTTGATGATTTATTAAGTTGACTGCCTTTCTGGTCTTAAAAGATGTATACCATCCAACATTTATTTTCTACAAATTATAGTGGAGTATAGAATTAATCAAAGGGTATTCTGCCTGTTTCCATTTTAACTTGAAAGGATCATTTGGAAAAATACAGGGCAAAAAAAAAAAAAAAAAGTTAATGATTATTTACAAAGAATTTTAATAGAACAACATAGTGAAATGCTCCTCCATAGATACTAATTTTTAGAGCAAAAAGAGAAAGAAAAAAAGTGAGAGAGAAAATGATGGCCAGAGGAAAGAGAAGAGAGAGTTACTTAAGCTCCTGGGATTTCTCTTGTGAGAGGCTATTATTTGTATTGATTTTAGTTTGCAAGTTCTTTTCTTCCCTCTCTCTGCTGGCCCACTATGTAATCCATAAATAATAAATACAGTAGCAGTGAGTCATTCTTTAGGCTGCAAGCATAGCAACCATCACAACACATTAAACCACCAACTGAATACCACACCATCTCCATCATAAAATGCACTTCATCGTGGAAGCAAGACCCTAGATCTTAAACTCTCTGTTGGCCTCAAGATTCTAATTAAACAAATTGAGTAGTGCAAAATGAAAGGATTCTTACAAGCCAAATATGTCAGCTCTTATTGTTATTTGTGCCTTAATTCATATCCTTACTTCTTTTTTTTTTTTTTTTTTTTTTCATATCCTTACTTCTTTGTCTTTAAACCTTGACTTGAGCAGTGAATGTTTAAGGCAAGAGCTATTGTTATTACATAGCAAAATGTTACATATGACCTCTTTCTGGGTGATTTGATGGGAGTTATAAATTTTTTTCTAAGTAATATAACTTTGTTATTTATCGTATAAATCTGTGAGAAATGGAAAGCTTCAGACTATAAGCAGGTAACTAAGTGGCTAGTTTATAAGCCCAAAGAAGAGAGTAAGAAGAAGTGACTAGTGTCAATTAAAAGACTCTTTAGAAAGTAACATCAATAAAGATAATTGGGAATTAATAATAATTCAGTGAGTAATATGACCACAGGGAGTTTCAGTGCTATAGAGAACTGGACAGGCATATCACATAATACATGTGCAAGGCTCTTTTTCACTTTGTAGAAGGAGCATCTTATTTTTATGATTATTTTTTAACATTTTCTGGTATTGTAACAAACATCCAGAAAATTGAAAAAAATCATCAGTTCGTACTTTGGTGAATTTCAAAATGTCAGCATACTTGGCATTCCAGCACCCAGAGGAAGAACCAGAAGATGACCAGCATCTCCCAAAACCCCCTTGTTCACTTCCAGATACTTTCTTCCATAAGGGCTGACTTTCATCCACTAAGTCTAATTTCTAAGTACTTGCTTTTTTTCTGGCTTCTTGTGTGTAGAATAGTTTGGTATTTCTCATTCAGTATAGTATTTGATTGCTTAAATATACTACAGTTTATTTTTCCATTGGATTATTGATGAACAGCAGGGTTATTTAAAGTCTTGGGCTATTATATGTAGCGGTATTATGAACATAGTTTTACATATTTTTGGTAGACATACATGCTGGTTGATATACTATGCATATATTTATTTTAATAAATATTGACAGTTTGGAAAAGTTGTTGTACCAGTTTGCACTCTCACTAACAGCTTGTGAGCATTCCAGGTACTCTACCCCCTTGCTGGTACTTAGTGTTATCTGTATTTTTTATTTATTAAAAAAACTTTTTTAGCTATTCTAGACATGGTAGTGGTAATACATATCACGTTCTGGATGTAATTGATACACTTTTAATGACTAATGAAGTTGAACACATTTTCCTATGATTATTGGCCATTTGGATATCTATCTTGTTTGGTAAAATGTCAAGTCTTTTGCTCATTTTTCTCTTGTGCTATCAGCCTTTTGTAGTGATTTGTAGTAGTTGTTTTTATAAGTCAGCTTGGGTTTTTGATCATTTAATGGTGTCTCTTGATGAATGGAAATTCTTGTTTGAACTTAATACAATTTTTCATTTCAAAATTTTCTGATTAATGGTTTTTGTAATGGCTCTGTGTAAGAGATCTTTGTCTTTTCTAAGGCCAAAAATATGTCCCCTGATATTTTCCTCCAAAAACTGTTATTTTAACTTTCACATTTAGATCTGCAACACACGTAGTTTACAGATTTGGAAAGGCTGTGCTATTTAATTATTACAACTACCACAGTTTCCAATTTCTATTGTGCTATCATACAATTTCATAAATTTGATTCTAGGATGTCCTTTGGTCAATGTACTGGTCCAATCAGGAGAGAGAAACCATGCAGTAATTTAAACAGGGAAAATTTAATATAAAAATTATTACCTATAGCAAGAGGATGGAATAATGAAGGATAGGTTAATAAATCAAGAGAACTCTAAAGACTGTAGGAATATTCGAAAAAAGGAGCAGTGACCGGCCCTAGCACTGACCTGAACACCAACACACAACCCCGTCCTGGACTGAGATTCAGACCTTGTTGGAAAGGACACC
Source organism: Balaenoptera acutorostrata (assembly GCF_949987535.1). Classification (NCBI taxonomy): domain Eukaryota; kingdom Metazoa; phylum Chordata; class Mammalia; order Artiodactyla; family Balaenopteridae; genus Balaenoptera; species Balaenoptera acutorostrata. Next base: position 37,032,762 of record NC_080084.1, on the reverse strand, counting down.
ACCGTGACTCACACTTTGGTAGAAAATTGGCCATGGTGGCTGCTGGTGGAACTTGCTGGAAATTCACCATTTAGGGCCTGGGAAAGCTGGAGATGCTCTGATGCAAAACTGTCCAGGGGACGGTGGGGAAGGTTGCTGGCAGATGGGTGAGGCTAACCGTAATCTACTGCAGGCACCTGATGCTGGGGAAGCAACTCACACTTCAAGAGCCTAATGCTGGATGAGCCACTCACATTGCCCGAGCTGCACCCTGGGGAAGCCACATGAACTGCAGGAGTCTATCAAGCAAGCAAACCCTTTCCTGACGCAGGGTATATCTAGCATTCTCTACTGAGAAAACTTCAGTACCAGTTGAAAAGGGAAACATATTTAAGGGCCCACATCCATTTTCACAAGGCAGACAAAAAGGATTACATTGGAGTTGAGACAATGAATGGATAATGGTCAATTTCAGGTTTGAAAAATGAAGACTAGGCAGTTAGATACCCAGGATTTCTTGACCTGACTCTAATAAATATTAAGGAAACTTAGCCATCCTGTGACTCAAGTTGGAAGATAGATAGATTCCTACCACCGGTGTGCCCTTGGCAGGTGAAGATCCCACGGTACGTACCTGGGAATGACTTGGCTCTGTCAGTCCTGAGGATATAGCCCTTGGAATCAGCCTCTGTTCGTCAAGCACTCTGGACCATGTGGATTCCTGACAAGCCAGGAACTGGGCAAAACTTATTAAAATGTATCATGACTTCTTAAAAACACCCAGTTTCCAAGGTACTCTTGTAAAAAGTACCAGGTTTAATAAAATCATTCATTGATGGTAGTAACATCGTTTCTCTGCTTATAATTAAGCAAGGAGTTAAAATTCTATTTAAAGAAAATAGATTGATTGACAAGAATTGCTCCCTGAAATATCTTTAATTCTATCTACATACAGACACATTGGCTTTATTATTTTTGAGCATGTAGAAGGGAGACTTGAATATACTACATCTTGATAAAGAGCTGACAGGGAATGTCTCATGATGGGGAGAAAAGTTGCTCCAAAAGAGAGGCTAATAAAAAGGTCCTGAGATATTAAGTCCAAAACTAAAGATTAAATGTTGGATTATAGAATGTAAGAATAAGTCATTGTAAGTCTTGGATAAATGTTGAATCAGAACTGGTGTTTAAAAAAGGATATGTAAACGGTTTAGGGTCCAGATTTTCCTTTTGTCTAATCTTTATAGCAATTTTTAAGGTACTGTTGGAAGCTGCACAGAAAAACACTGAAAAAACATGTAGCTACAAGAAACTTGATTCCCACGAGGATGCATGGGCTCTTGAGGTCAAGCAGAGCTCCGGAATTCTAAGAATGTATGGAATCTTTTATTTATTTCTCTGTGAGTTGCCTCCTGAACTTATGTAAGAATTATTTATCTTCATTTTTCAGAAGTGGGAACCAAAAGAATGTTAAGTGACTTTACCAAAATGTAAGAGCGGCTCAATAATAGAATTCTAAGAGGAGTTCTAGAATCCCTAGTAAATTGCTAAAGTTGTTTTAAAATTAAATGTGGCATTTTAGAAAATTTTGTGAGTGGTCCTACTCACCTACTCCTACCTTATTAGATGGATATAATATTAAAATACAATTATTCCTTTCTTAATACAATTATTAGATCATTTTTATTTTTGTAAATAAACAAACACATCTTCAACAGTCTGAAAAACAGTGCCCAGGGGCTTCCCTAGTGGCGCAGTAGTTGAGACTCTGCCTGCCAATGCAGGGGACACGGGTTCGAGCCCTGGTCTGGGAAGATCCCACATGCCGCGGAGCAACTAGGCCCGTGAGCCACAACTACTGAGCCTGCGCGTCTGGAGCCTGTGCTCCGCAACAAGAGGCTGTGACAGTGAGAGGCCCGCGCACTGTGATGAAGAGTGGCCCCCACTTGCCACAACTAGAGAAAGTCCTCGCACAGAAACGAAGACCCAACACACCCATAAATAAATAAATAAATAAATAAATGAAAATTAAAAAAAAAAAAAGATAGAGACCATTGCCTTTATGATCACCCCAGAAAGTTCCCTCCTGTATCCAGCCAATTCCTACCCTCACTTCTAAAAAAAAAAAAAAAAACAGTGCCCAGTAGTATGCATAATAATTATAACATTTAAAAAGTAATATATAATTAATTAACTGCCTATTTGACCTCAGGAATTATTATTCAAGACCTATTTCTTGAGTTCTTATTATTTGCACAATACTCTGTGTGACCCTGTAAGGACTGTAAAGAGACATTATTGTACAGTGTATAACATCATGGATTTTGGAGTTTAATTTCCTGGGTTAGGACTGTTGCCTTACCATTCACTGTATGTGTAAACCTGGGGAGATTGTTTCACTTCTTTCCTCATTTATGAAAAGTGTATAATTATAGTACTTAATTTTTTAGGGTATTATGAGTGTTAAGTAAATTTACACATTGTCAAGTAATTAGAACAGTATCTCACACATAGTTGTTGCTCAAAAAAATATCAGTTCCTATGAATAAGACAGATCCTAACAAATAAACATGGTGTAAAGGATACTGGTCACTGTGCTGTGATCTTGTGCTGTCATGTTACATCAAGAGAATTATTTATGGTGTAGAGGAAAAAAAATTTTTTTCATCTACCTTTCCGAGTTCTTAGCTGAGACACCTGTAATGAAAGCAGATTAACAAGAGGAAAAAAAAAAAAGAAAACCAGAACGTTATTAACATGTATACCACATGTGGGCATGGGAGATGCCCAGAGAAAAACAAGAGACTCCCCAGGTGACTTAGAATTTGGGCTTAAATACCATCTTCATAGGGAAAGGGGAGGAGAGATGTAGGCCTCTTTTGGGAGAGGAAATGATTTTTAGGACGATGAATGGGCCCTTAGAAGAGTGGATGGGTGTGATAGTTTGTGACAACACGTGTCTGGGTGTGGTGTCATTTCTAGTCTCCTCTCTGGTGACGAGTCAACCTTCTCTGGTTGATGAAACTCCCGGGGAGGGGATTCATGACAATTGGTTCCTTTTAGAGGAGGTGTCTTCAGGCAGATTAAGGAGTTCAGAGAAAGCCTCTCTATGCATTTGCTGTTTTCCAAGTGTCTACAGCTCCAAGTAATCAATATACCAAAGTGACATATTTTGGAGTGGCACGTCCTAAACGTTCTACAGTCATACTTTAGGGTGAAATATTCTGCTACCCTTCAGTGGTTTCAAATTTTTAGTAACATAATCTTGCAATCATGCTTAGAGAATCCCTCTATGTTGTAGAAACAAAGAAAATGAAAAGTAATCTTGGGAGGAAATATGATCAGGAACCAGGTGGTAGTTGTATCAGCCAGTTTCAAAAATGGACTGAGGAACCCATATATGCATATGGGGCTTGCTGACTTTCTTTACCTGTTTTCTTTTTATCTCTCCTGACAGATATGCCCAGGGTTCTCCTGTGTTACATGAAACCTCTGGGCACAGTGTTACTATATCATAAGAAACCACTGACTAAAGAGAGAGTTCTTAGAAGGAAATCATGGACGATTGATCAATTAACCATGAGTTATAGCTCCTTAAACACATGTTCCTTATAAGGATATAAAAGATCATTTGTAATCCAAACTACTAACTAGAGGGAGGAGTCCAGCCACACACCTTTCAGCCAAAAATGTGCTCCCAGTTTCTTTTTCCTATAAGCAGACTTCAGTCAATGACAGACTTAATCTAAACTGTAAGGTCTATGGTCCTTACAGCTACAATTGGGCAGCATCTTGGTTGGCTGTAGCATATAGACTCCTACAGCAGAGAATCCTGTGGTGTGAGTACCACAGTTGTCTTACTCTAAATCTCTGAGCCAGCACTGACTCATCACCTGAAAAGCAAACAGTTTAAAATGCAATGTTATCTCGGGTAGGAAACACAAAGTGGGCTTGTCTGCCTATCAAACACGAAGTGGGCTTGTCTGACCTCAAATCGTAGTTGTCTCTTCATGGATTCTGAGTGTATTTTTCCTGACAATTTTAATGAAAAAAATCTGAAAAACTCTCATTCTGGTCACATGAGGTCATAGTGTATATAGAAAGATGAGGCTTGTCACAATTTAACTACTACATCATGATATGGAACAGAGAACCTCCAGTCAAAACTGCTTCATGTCTGTCATTAATGGTAGTAACTCAAAGATCCAGGCTGCTCACAAACTCAGGGACTCAAGCTGGCAGAGTAGCAACTATCTTGAAGGATGTCAGTCACCTTGCCAAAGGTTAAAGAGAGCTCTGTAGGTAGGGGCTTGCATCAGCAATCAAGTGCTCTGTTTTGGAAGCGATGCACATCATTTCTCCTCACAGTTCATTGGCCAGAACTAGACACATGATCTACACAACTACCTGGAGGGCAGAAGCATTTGACACACAGCACCAATGACTACACAGAATGTATTCTTCCTTGAAATAATAGAAATCCAAGAGAGCAGGTACATCCCTTCCTTAAAAGACACCGTATGGAGAATTACAAATTTTAAAATTCAGACTGATCTATACCAATTTTACCAAGGCACAAATATTAACTTATTTCGGGATATCATGGTAGTAACTAATTGGTAGAATTAAGCCAGAATATTTTTACCTTAACCTTGTTACTAGATTGTATTGAAAAGAGGCTTCATGGCAAATTTCTTTACATATGAATATTTATAATCAAGCAAGCAAAATAAAAGTATATTAAATTTTGAATACAGTAATACTATACTAAATTTTAGATGTACTGTTAAGAATAACTTGAAGTTAGTTCATGGGATGATGTGAAAAGATGGGTTGAGGCTGCTGAGTTATGTTAGATAAGATCAGAGAAAAGAGCACAGTAAGAATTTCCAAGAGCCATCATATAGTGCAAGAGAGCCAAGAGGGAGAGTTTAGGGTGACTGGGCATCATGTCCAGGATGGTATTTCTCTACAGTTTCTGCATTTAAATGTCTCAGTGTACGTATGTCCAGCTTACGTGATTCGGTGGTGCAAAAATGAACAAGTTGGGAAATCCCGCATCTGATTTAACACAAAATCTGCATTAAACTGACATCATTTCCTACTTAAGAATGATATAAACTGATTTGTATTACACAAATATGTGTTTTACACAAACATGTTACAGCAGAACAAACAGCTCTAATTTAAGCCAAGCCATCTGGTGTCAACCAGAGATAAAGAGAAATGGCACGCCTGTCCCAGTCACCTTTGGAGCACTGCCCTACTCAAGCAGCTAATACCACCTCTGATTTAAATTCTCAATTAAGGCATCGAATTGCACCTATGCTTTAAATTAAATTGACCAGCGTAGTCCTAGTATAACATTGCCTATACTTAAATATTTTAAAGTAAACTGCAGACAAAATCGGAACATTGTTTCGCAGATAGAACCAAAATTATATTGGATGCCATTTGAAATATTTCTAAGTTTTCCATGGTATTAATATGGGAGCATGCAAGTTTTAGTAAACATTTAAAATTTTTAAAATTTGATGAAAGATACATTTGTGTACTTTATTATCCCATCAAATTAAAATTATATTTAGACAGAATTTTTAAAAAGATGATTATATATATTCACAATATAAAAGAAAATTTCATTAAGTGATCAGTCTGGATGGAAGTAGGAAATGTATATAAATTGACAAAACAATTAGGTTATGTTTATGTTTGAATCCACCGTTATGGACTCTGTTAAATATGTTATTATTTTTCGTGTGTTAAGAAATAAATATATACGTATTTGGCATTTTTATATCCACTTAATGTCTAAGAGTGTTTGGCCTTGTTAGAATGACAGTTCTGTAACCATAATTTAAAGGGTAGTATTCAGTAATTTATTTGATTAATAATTTTAAGTAAAACCTTACTAAGGTGTTGCTCATTATTAGAGTTAAAACATCTTCAAATACACCATCTTTAAGAATGAGATTTATCAAATGAAAACAATTATTAAGCAACTTTCTCTTCCAGATTGCTGTTTCCCTCATATTTGAATTAAATACATCTTTGACAGATGCTCAGGTTGTATTTGTCAGAGCAGCATGTTTTTAACTTTTTGAAAATCATCTTTGATAGCTGATGCAGGTTGCACTGAGATACCCAAGAGGATTCAGCTGCCAAAGCCATTTAGACAATGGTGGTTAAGACATGGAATTCTTGGACTTAGGCACTTCTTTTGAGTGTCCCTGGAAGGAATCCCAAACAGCAGTAAACTTTACCCTCACTGACCCTTTTTTGTCATTTTTTTCTGTCTCTGTGGTTTGTGCTTTTGTTTCTGGTATTGGCCAAGTTTGGATCTAATCTGGCTTCCTCATGGCTAATATACCATTTTTCTTTGGTGGTTCTGATTGAAACACTGGCTTTATTGTCTGAGCAATTGATGGTCACCATCATGCAGAGACAGGGATTTATTCTCTGTCAGATGAGAGATGAAAAAGAATCTGGTCTTTAGCCATTTTTGTCTATCTGTACAGTATTATGTCTCATTAGAAAGGAGATGTCATCCCTTTGAAACCTACACTGGTGTGATTTTTGTTCTTGTGTTTACTTTAACTGTAGCCGAAGTTGTAAAACCATGTGTAAAGGTTTCTATGGCCTGGGTGTCTGTAATTGATAAAAAGTTTTTATTTCATATCATGTGAATTAGAAATATTTCCTATCTCTAGAATGGCTTAATAAATTAAAATATGAAGTCTCTTAAATAAAAAGTACTGTTTTTATTGCCTTACAGAAGCTAATAACATATATATATGTACACAAACATTCCTAGAAAAAATATTAAAAACTAACATGTTTAATACTTAAAATATGCTAGATATTGAAGGGGAGAAAAAATACTCTCACAGAAAACTGTCAGCTCAAAAGTGGTTTTATGTAACAATCCAGGTTTACATGAACAAAATGAATCCCTGAGGAAATCCTGATTTTATCCATGTTGTACAATGCAGGAATATATTTTATAGTTTTTAAAATGAAATTTGCTCTTATTTTCTTATGGCAAGACTAAATAATCTGTTTCTTAAGCCTCTTATATTTATTTACTGACTAAATAAGTTATATTGTTTCCATATGATGTTTACAATCAAGAAAAATGTAAATTTGCTGTCAATGAAATTTGAATTATAAATCTGAAAATTTTTTTACTATCAAGAATAATTAGGTTATATAATACGTCAACTGAGATATAATTTCTAAGATCTTTAGATAAATGTGCAAATGTGCATTGATATTGGTAGCATTAAATGATGAGTAAATTTTAGATACCTATGTAAGTTTTAAGAGAGAATACTACAACATTGGTTATAAGCATTGCACAGACTAATACTCACCCACCCATCCCAACCCAGCACACACACATACATGTGCATGTGCGCACACACACACACACGTGATGTTTTATATTAAATAATTTTTCTCTTGTACATATTATGTTATGAAAAAGAGTAAAGAATGTATTTTTCATGGAAAAAAGAAAGTAGTTTTCTTTGAAGAGAAATGTCTTGTTGCAAATGTGAAAGAAGATAGTGAAATTAAAATTTGAATGGCTATAAAAGGTCATAGAAGTTTGGCAGATGGGAAACATTTTTGCCTTGGTTTATAATAATGACAAATAAAGAGTCTGAAAAGACCTAATAGATTGGGCTAAAATTTTAGCAAATTTGCTCAATTTCGACAACTTTGTTCACTTAAAAAAGTATATGGATAATTAATGTAACAAATCATAATAATGTAAAATTAAAATTTCATTTTCTCCATTAAAATGATAAATTATCTTACAATATCTAGTCTGCTTATAACAAGAGGTAGTAAAATTTATTCTTCCCCCTTTCTGTAAGGTTTCCGGTTGATAGAGATTTTGTATCTCACCAGAGTAATTTTCTACACTTGGTACTGACTTTTTTATACCCTTGATTATTTAAAATAAACAATCAATCAATTAAAATTTCCTCACTTTTGAAAGAACTGAGATTCTTTATGATTGTGCTACTCTCTTATATTTATATTTTTAAATAAACTCTGTCACTCTGAATTATAGGCAGCAAGCTACAACTTTCATTGTTTTCAAGAATTTACTCTGTTAATCACATTAAGTACTATCTTTGACAACTCGTGTGATTTTGTCTTCCTGAGATTAATCTCTCAATTAAAAAAAAAAAAAAGCTGTCTTTTCCATCTAAACTAACTTTAAGATTTCCAGGTGGTCAGTATTTTATATAAAAAAGTAGAATGCTGGAAATAATTTTTTTGGTATGCTCCATATTTCCTACTTAGCTCAAAAATGTATTGGCTTCCTGAAAAGAGTAATTAAAAGGGAAATTCATCCTTCCTTGGGTACCTTTTTCTCAGGTAAATTGTTATTAATACGAGTAAGTTACAGAGATTGTGTACTTTTAGAGGAGTTCCCTTGCTGCTCATGGAATGTGTCTTATGTACCTTCAGGGGAAATACTAATGAAGTCTTTTTTGAGCTATTTATTGTACTTATGAGAGAGTATTTTTATTCCCCTCCACTCTTAATATTTTTTGTTAGTGTAGTAAATTAGACAACCATCCAGTCTTGTCATCTGTAGGTGGCTTTCTGATCTCTCATGGTCTCCAGCTCTGCTAAAATTGACAAACTAGAAATGTATTCTACCACAAGGAGGGCCAGTCTGAGCTTCATAAACAGAGCTATGCCAGCTAGTCTTTAGTACTGGTACTTCAAGGAAAGACTAATAGTACAGACTTCTAAGCTGATATCACATAGACAAATGTCTGAATCTGCTAGGGTACTGAGTCAGCAATTTCGGGACATTTTTATGGAGATGTACAAGATTTTATGAAAGCTGACAGGAGACAATATCTATTGCAACAAATATCAATTAAGTAAGAATGAATGAAATGATGAAGAACAGTTAATTATGGTTATTTGTTTGGAATATTGTTGATATTATTTTGAAAGTTCTCTTTTTTTCCACTGATATATATTTAAAGAAGATATTTTTTCCCTTTTTACCTGTATGTCATCTTTAATTTAGTCATTCAGGGTTCAGGAACAAACACTTCTACTAAATATTTTTTACTTTTAATGGCAGTAAAAGTAATTATTTAACAAAAATCAGTCATTTTTAAAAACCAGGATACAGTTTAACAAATCAACTACTCAAACAGAAACAGTGTTTACATTTTCTGGGGTGTCATATTTGAAAATAAATTTTATCTAAAGAGGTATAGTTGGTGCCCCGTTAAAAAACAACGGGGGTTGCATATTTTTTCTGAAAACGATACCTAGGAAGCCCTCCTAGGAAAGTCATTTGATAACAGTTCTGTAGCTAACAGTGTCCCTTTACAGGTAATAAGTCTCTTCCCATCCGTAAGTTACTTAGCAGATTTTGGAGAGGCAGTGTAACCGTATTTATTGATACTGCAGATGAAACAGAAACGAATATCTGAGATTTAGTATCCTAAGCAAATTGAAATGTTCGGTAGCCTACCATGGGAATCATGTATAGTATGAAGTCTTTACAGATCGGCTTCTTTCACTTCATAATATTAAGAGCAAGTAATAACAATGATAATAATATTAACTCAAGGAGTGATAAAGCATATTAAAAATACAATCCTAGGTTCCTTTTAAAATCTTTTAATGGAAATTACCTTTATGTTCTTAGTAGTTATTCATCACTGTATGACTTTTGATTTGCTGACCACACTACAGGGTATATCAACTAGCATCTTATATATATGTATATATAAGATGCAGATCATATATAAATAAGTAGGGTGAAAACAATTTTTGTGGCATTTTTGTAATAAAAAATTTGGAGATTATTTTAAATCATTGGAAGTGGTACACTATTAAAAAAACTTGGAAACTTGGAAATAAGCAAAAGATGACTGTCATTTTGTGCTGATGCCGAACAAGCCAATCTAAATATTATCTCATTCTCTGTAGGTATGTATGTTTGTTTTACTATTAGTCACTGTTGATTAATACGTTTTACAACTCTGTAAAGCTAGAGGTTAACTTGTTGACAATATATAGCAGTGCAATAGATTTTTGTCTGAGAGCAATGTGATTTTGTTCTACAGATATGCAAATGATTTCTGTGCAAGAGAAAAGATCAAACACAGAGTTATATTTGCATTGCCCTATAGTGTATTAATCAGTTTTGTACGTAGTTTCACAGTCTTTCCAGTTTTCTTCCTTGCAGTGATTCTATATACTTCTGTATCTCCTTTGCTTCTTTTTAAATAGACTATTTTTTAGAGCAGTTTTAGGTTCACAGCAAAATTGAGTGGAAGGCACAGAGGTTTCCCGTATTCCCCTTCTCCCCACATATGCAGAGTCTCCCCTGATGTCATCAGCCCCCACCAGAATGGTGTATTTACTACAACTGATAAACCTACATTGAGACATCCAACCAAAGTCTATAGTTTACATTAGGGCTCACTGTTGATTTTGTACAACTGTGGGTTGTACAAATTTACAGTAGGGTCTGTGGGTCTGGACAAATTTACAGTAACATGTATCCACCATTATAGTACCATATAGAGTAGTTTCACTGCTCTAAAAATACTCTGTGCTCTCTGTCTATTCATTCCCTCCTCCCCCGTCCCAGGCAACCACTCATCTTTCACTGTTCCCATAGTTTTGCCTTTTCCAAAATGTCATATAGTTGGAATCAGAGTATGAAGCCTTTACAGATTGGCTTTTTAAATTTTGTAATACGTACTTAAGTTTCCTTCGTGTCTTTTCTTGGCTTGGTAGCTCATTTCTTTTTAGCACTAAATAATATTATGTTGTCTGAATGTACCACAGCTTATTTATCCATTCACCTACTAGAGGGTATCCTGGTTGCTTCCAAGTTTTGGCAATTATGAATAAAGCTGCTATAAACATCTCTGTGCAGGTTTTCATGAGGTCATAAGTTTTCAATTCATGTGGGTAAATACCAAGGAGTGTCATCGCTGAACTGTATGGTAAGAGTTTGTTTAGTTTAAAGAAATCACCAAACTGTCTTCCAAAGTGGTTGTACCATTTTGCATTCTCATCAGCCATGAATGACAGTTTCTGTGCTCTACATCCTTGTCAGCACTTGGTGTTCTGATTTTGGCTCTTCTAATAGGTGTGCAGTGATATATCATTGTTGTTTTCATCTGCCATTCCCTGATGACACATGAAAAGATAGGGAATATCTTTTCATGTGCTTATTTACCATCTGTATATCTTTTTAGTGATATGTCTGTTAAGGTCTTTGACCCACTTTTTAGTTGAGCTGTTTATTTTCTTATTGTTGAGTTTTAAGATTTCTTTGTATATTTTGGATTACAGTGCTTTATCAGATACGTCTTTTGCAAATATTTTCTCCCACTATGTGGCTTATTTTTTCATTCTCTTGATAGTGTCTTTTGCAGAGCAGAAATATTTTATTTTAATTTTAATACAGTCCAGCTTCTCAATTCTTTCTTTCATGAACTGTTCCTTTGGGGTTGCATACAAAAAGTCATCACCAAATCGAAGGTGATCTAGATTTTCTACTGGGTCATATTGTACGAGTTATATTTTTGCATTTTACATTTAGGTCTGTGATACATTTTGAATCAAGTTTTGTGATGGGTGTAAGATCTATGTTTAGACTGAATTTTTTGTATGTGGATATAGTTATTCCAGCACCATTTGTTTAAAAGACCATCTTTGCTCCATTGTATTCCCTTTGCTCCTTTGTCAAAGATCAGTTGTCTGTATTTATGTGGGTCTATTTCTGGCCTCTCTATTCTGTTTTAATTGTTTTTTGTCAAGTCTTTCACCAATACCTCATTGTCTTAATTACTATAGCTTTATATTTAGCTGAAGTCAGGTAGTATCAGCTCTTTTGTTCTTCTTTCTTAATATTGTGTTGGTTGTTCTGGGTCTTTTGCCTCTCCATATAAAGTTTAGAAGCAGTTTATCTATATCTAAAAAATAACTTGCAGGGATTTTGATTGGGATTGCATTGAATCTATAGATCAAGTTAGGAAGAACTGACATTTTGACAATATTCGGCCTTCTTTTCCATGAACACATAATATGTCTCCATTTATTTATCTCCTTTTTGATATTTTTATTATAGTTGTATGGTTTTTCTCAAACAAGTCTTATAAATATTTTGTTAGATTTACACCTAAATATTTAATTTTTTCAGTGCTAATGTAAATGGTATTGTTTTTAATTTCAAATTTGACTTATTCATTGATAGTATATAGGAACGTGATTGACTTTTGTATATTAATCTTATATCTACAAATTTTTCTATTGATTCTTTCAGATTTTCTGCAGAAATGAACATATCATCTGTGAAAAAAAAGATAGTTTTATTTCTTCTTTCCTACTCTGTAATTTTAAAATTTCCTTTTCTTGACTTTTTGCATTACCTGGTGTATTCAGTACAATGTTGAAGGGCAGTGGTAAGAGGGGACATCCTTATCTTGTTCCTTATTTTAGTGGGGAAGCTTTGAGTTTTTTTACCATTAAGTATCATGTAAGCTGTAGGTTTCTTGAATATATTCTTTATCGCGTTGAAAAGTTCATTTTTGTTTTTAGTTTACTGAAAGTTTTTATCATGAATGAGTGTTGGATTTTTTCAAATGCTTCTCTGTATTGATTGATAGATCATGTGATTGTTCTTCTATTCTGTTGATGTGATGGATTACATTAACATATTTTTGAATGTTGAACCAACTTTGCAGGTCTGTGATAAATCCCACTTGGTTATGGAGTATAATTCTTTTTATATTTTGTTGGATTTGATTTGCTAATATTTTGTTGACAATTTTTGCATCTATGTTCATGAGAAATATTGGTCTGTGGTTTTATTTTCTTGAAATATCTTTATCTGGTTTGATATTATGGTAATGCTGACCTCATAGAATGAATCTGGAAGTATTCCCTCTGCTTTTATCTTCTGAAAGAGATTGTAGAAAATTGGTATAATTTCTTCATTGACTGTTTGGTAGAATTCACTAGTGAACCCATAAAGGCCTGGTGTTTTCTCTTTTGCAAGGTTATTAATTATCAATTCAATTTCTTTAATAGATAAAGACTTATTTAGATTGTACGTTTCTTTTTGTATGAGTCCTATAATTATTGAACCAATTTCATCATCTTGCTGTTTCCCTCTTTAATAAGTGAAACACATCTTTTACATGTTATCACTTAAAAATATTTAGTGTCCCAGAAAGTTTTGTATTCCGATTTAGTGTAGTTCAATACTGTAAATGTTAAAGTGTTAGTACAGTTTAGAAATATATAATGCGTTTAATTAACTAAACATTTAAAATGAGACCAAATATTTTTCAAAAGTCTTCAAGGGAAATGTTAAAATTTGAAGGACCTATCAATAAAAAAATAATTTATTGGGTGAACTTAACCCTAAGCGAGAATTCTTAAATTTTTGTATCTCTCTGTCACTTTGCCTTTGAGCAGCATAATTAACATACTGAAGGAGGACCAAAACAGCTCTCTTAGGACTTTGCAGAAAATAGGTCAAAAAACCTTGGGATTTGGTAGAGACTGAGAAATTGTTAAGCTAATTTTGCAGTGAAATTCTTTACCACCTTTGTCTTGTTTAATGTCTGTCTTCCTCATTATCGCCCACCAAGTGCTCTTCTCTTTCAAATGACCAATGCTGTCTCTGTGATAACTGTTACATCTGCCTCCAAACATGGTCCTCAACCATCACACAACACCCAGCATGTGGTCTAACAACCTTCATCTTAAACTCACTGGTGTGATAGCTCTACCAGGAATCCTCCCAAATATATCAAATATGAAGCAACCCATAAAGGGAGAAATTCAGAAGAAGTTGCCAAGGACAAGTGATAAAGGCCCCACTAAACCTACCCCTTACAGAATTGCCCTTTCTTCCTCCGTGGCATGGTATTATTATATCATGGTGGGATCAGCTGTTGATCCTTGACAACAGAGAAAACTAGTTTTCAAAAATAGACTCCTGGTATTTCCTCAAGAAACCAAGATATGTGAACATAATTGTTCCATGTAAAAATGTGTAAAAGAACACCTGTAACTTCAAAGGACATGGAAATAAGGAGGATCCTGATAGGACCTATGGAAGTCCTACCAATCTCAGGCATTGAGAATGAACCTTCCCTTGGGTCAAAACTTACTAAATTCAGACAGTCCAAACATGGGCTTTTCTCCCCTTCATAGCCCTGATTTACAACTGACTCTTTGACCAACTGTCCTGGGTCTCAACACTGTTCTCCTCTCTGAGATATAACTCTTTGCACATTCATTTCCCTTATTCCATTTTCTTTCCTCTTCCACTTCTGCCATGTGATTACTCATTTTTTTTTCTTCCTCCTTTCTGTCAGTAACCCACTGAGGTACTAACATCTGAGTGGTGTATTTGCTTCTTCCCTTCTTTCTGTATGGTGACAATAGTATATTAAAATTTTAATATAAAATTTGGATATGTGGTGTTTTTCCTTTTCCCTCATTACTACCAAATTTTTGTTGTTGTTCATTTGCATATTTTGTTTGTTTGTTTTGAATCCTCTTTTCTTCCCAACTACTCTGGGGATAGGTCGTAGTTTGGCCCAGACTCACAGCACTGAATGGAAGACCCTGAAGATAGACACTAAAATAGTCAATCATAACAACCCCAGCCTGCACATCCTGTTTAGTATTTGTTTCATTCTAATTGTAAGTCCTTTGAGGTCAGAGACCACGGATTCCATTATTTTTATATCTCACAGACTGCGTAACTGGGAGATTGGCACACACTAGGCAAACACAAGGCATACAATCAATGAATAATTGATTGATTCTGATGCTCTAATACACAGCCATATTTGCTTCCGGGAAGTAGCTTAGTTGTTCAAGGATCAAGTTCTAGAATGAATAATTAATCATTTATCAAATGCCTCCAAAAGGCAAGGTCAAATGTGATAGAAAGAGTGAAAGCCATTAGGAGATTGTTGATATGCACACTAATCCATTTCAGAGGTGTCAGTTTGCATTTGTTGGTGGTTAGTCTATGGAGCACTGCAGATTGCGGCTTTATCAGAAGATGCACTTTTCAACACCTCATTACTAGAGACTGGATAGGAATAAAGACCCCACACACTGTACTATGTGCAATCTTCCTTCTCTGACTTCCTGGAACATCTTTTCTTGTTTCTTATCTATTTAAGGTGATTATATATTCCACATCCATAATGGAGTCTGCTAGCGGTCTCCCAGTATATATCCTCCCTTTTTTCCATGGTAATAGGAGTGTAAGCTAACCATAGATCTGGCCAGAACAGTGCGACATCATCCATCCACGTTAGCAGCCACGTATTTCCATATGGCTAAATTATGAAAATGACATATAAATGCAAATGAAATATACATCTTCTGAACTGTGTTCTTAAATGTAGAGGGTTTCTTCTCCTTTTCCCTTTTCACCTTTCTGCTGGCCAAAATGCAGGATTGGTGTGGTTTACCATATTGAACAATGGCTTGAAGTTAAACAACATAGAAAAGATGGAGCAGTAAGATAGACAATGACTGGTCTTTGAATGAATTTTTCAAACAGAGCCATCATGCTAGCCCTGCATCTGCTATCTGTGGAGCATTAGATGAAAAAAGTGAAGAAATTAAACAACAGCAAATCTTATTTTATGTAAGCCACTATTAACATGAGTGTCTCTTTTAAACAGAGTCATACTGTAACCAATTACTAGAGAAATTGATTTTAAGACCATCAAAGAGGAGTCTTGAATCCAAAGGTTATTTATGATAAGTGAAAGATGCTCTAATGACTGACCTCAGACTTAACTATATTCAAATTTCTGATAGTGAGTTCATTGTAGAAATATATATTTTGCATGATCATTTTTCTGATTAAAAATTAGTCAAATTCTAGCTCCTTCAGTATAAGGTATCTTTAAACCCTTTATAATCTGTATCATGAACAATAAAAACTCATGGTTTTTTTCAGCATAATGAAATAGAAATTTACTCATGTAGCATTTGTTGCTGTCAATTTACATAAATTTCTTTAACCCATGCTGGTCAGTTCTTTGTTTGCACTTTGGTCAACGGTCTGATGATAGATGGTGCTTGGTGGTGAGCTTGATGAATCAGGCATGGATATCAGAAGCAATATGTGTATAGTTCTAGAAATTGCACCCTAATTGGCTAAACTGCATTTACTAGATTCATTTTGCTTCAGGGCTCAAATCTACCCTCTCCTGTGTGCTGCCTGGTGGAATTATCATTCAGGGGAACTGAACACTATAAGAAGATAGTTCCACAATGTGGTCACCTGACTGAAAATGAATTCAGCTTATTTCTTTCTCTGTTCCAGTTGGTTGGTTTGCTCAGTTCACTGCTTTCTAAGTCTGCTCAGAGAAAGAAAGGAAAAAGCATTTTCTGAATGTAATTAAGGCCATATCATGGTGGCTTTAAGTATTTTAAAAAATTACTTGCTTCAGATCATTTTAAACTTTCTTTTTATTATTAATTTAGCCACCCTGATTTTAAAACAACTCTACAAGCCATTTCATTAACAAGCTGGATCGTACATTTGTTTCTAATGTCTTTATGACCCCAGAAAGCAGAGATGAATTGAACTGGCTTAATTGGCTGAAACACGGTTGAAATGTAATGTGGGTGATTTAATCAGCCTATGGCACTAATGGAGTTAAGCACTCTGTCCACTAGGAAACTGTATGATCTTTCACTGAGTTTCTAAGTGCCTGCTTATTGCTATATGGAAGGTATTTTCTTTTGTAGCTTGCATGTGGCCTTGTATAGTAGATTAAAAGGAAAAAATGTTTAGAGTATATATTTTTAAAATGGAACAGTGGCAGTAATATTGGTGAAAGAATTGAATAGCATTTTATCCTTTCTTGTAGAATACTTTCTGAGACAGCTTATTTCAGTTTTCCCTAAGCCACCTGTTGGCACTGACCAATTTGAGCCCACTTTGTCCCAATTTCTTTTTACTATTATTTTTTATCATTTACTGTTCTTTAAATAGTAAATTTAGGCTATTCATTGGCCAATGTAAGAGAGGGGAAGACAAACATTTTAAAGAAAGAAGTATCATTAATTACCTGTTGGATCTGTAAGTGAGGCAGGATATTCTCACTGTCAAGAAGTGATATTTCATGGTTATCTCCAAGTCCAGACTGCCTCTAGTTACACCCCTGCAAGCTCATGTCTCTTCTCTGATACTTCTTAGCTCTGCCACCTTAGGCAAGTTATTTCACCTTGGAATATCATCAGATCCTTGATGATTTCACAGCATGATCTAGACCTCAATTTTTATTGCAGCTGCTCTGCTGGTGAACTCTTACCACCTCCACACCATCATGTCCCAGCCACCACTCGGCTCCATGTGGTTCGTTTCCTCCAAGGCTAGAACCCCAAGAATAGTGACAACTTCTCAAAGGTTCTTTTCTTCCTCAAATCCATTTGGGGAGATTGATCCAAATGAATTATCTCCCTTAGTAATTAGAGTCAGACAATAATATAAACCAAATCATTTTTTCTGGCCAGTGTTGCAGACCAGGACATATTTATCTCCAGTTAATTGTACATCTTAAACCAAAATACTCATTAGTGGATTGTTTTATCACTTATTTATGAAGGGAGACAATCATAACTCTATTCCACAGAAAAATTCTCACATAAACAATGCTTTACCTTTCTCTATCCTACAAATCTTGTTAACTATAAACATATTTTAATGACTGTCCTGTATACCCATAATAAATTATTTCCACATATGTGTTTCAAATTGGCCATCAATAAAATCTACCAAAATTACAATTAATTGTCCGATCTGCAAACAATTTTATTGTCATTCAGTATAAATTATTACTGTTTTTTAAGTGAGAACTATGAAAATATGAAAAATGAAGAGAGATGGCATATTCTGGCTAACACAGCAATGGCAAATTCTATTCAGTTGATCCTGCTTCCTGTGTTAAGTCTGCTGAAGTCTGGGTGAAAATTCATCAGGCCAGGGAAGGACTTACTTGGCAAATCCTGCTGCAGGCTGGCAGTGGATTTCACATCCTTGAACATAGATTCACTGGAATTCCTAGCACTCTTCATGTCATGCATTTCACGTCCCTGAATTCAGATTTTTTTGGAAATTCTGGCACTTCTTAAAACCCAGAATCTTAAACACATTCTCATTCCCAAAAGGTGGGAGAAACTTTTAAAACTGATAAAGTAACAAAATCTTACATATTCACTTGAGTTAGAGAGTTTAAAATATCAGTTATACACATTCATTTCCACTTCTTCTGCATAATGGCTTTTGTTCGGAAACTGACATTTTAGCCTGGGATCAAGGAGATTAACAGTTACAAATAAATGCAATCAAATTTGATGGGGGAATATGATGGTGCCTGAGAATAGGAGGTGATATAGGAAGTAAATCTGGAGAGAGATGGTGGAAAATTGTAGAAAAATTAATTTAAAATATAGATAAATTTTAGATTAATGTGTTTGTGGGAAGGAGAGAGGCCCTAGAAAATGTGAATAAATAGCTTAAGACAGTGAACTATTCAGAATAGTTTCTATACTGTCACTCGTGAAGCATGAAATCGTCTTTATTTGCGTTTTTTTCATTGTTCTTTCCATTTTATATACTCTTATCCTTCTTAGCCAGTAAGATTTTCATACTGTTATCATTCTGCTGGTATATAAAATTTTTTATGAATGTCACTTTTGAAATATAATGGATAAAATTTATTGAGAATTTATTTTATGCCGGGAATGTTACTAAGTACCTAAGTGTATTACCACACTGAGTTTTTACAACTTCACAGCTTAAGTACTAACTATCATAACTCCCATCTTATAGATGAGAAAATGGAAACTTTGAGAAAATAATTGACTTAGAAATGTCACAGAGTCAGTAATAGCAAAACTAGGATTCAAATCTAGTAACGTAGTCTTCTTTCAATGTCTATACAGTTAACTACCATGTAAACTACATTATCTACATGTTCTCAGTGACAGAGAGACTTGATTTTGGTTTTATCCAGACAATAAATGTTATATTAATAGCCAAGAATGGAGTATTTGTATGCTTCTGGATACATTTTATATTTCATTTTTATTACTCACTTTAGTCAATATATGTGTAGACACAGCATGTGTTTTTATGTGTATGGGCTTCAATTATTCGTGGAAAAATGATGGCTTAATCCAATCAGCAAATATTCACGGGGGTGAATTAGATCTTGTTTTTTATTAAGAAAATAAAGAAATACCATTAACATCTTAGATTAAAAGTTAATCTGTTATTTTTAAATCTTAAAACGGCATTTTTAAGAGGCACATTTAAAATGTCAAGCTTTTTCATGTTAATTGACAATTCAAATGATCTCACTTAATTTTAAGGTCGTGGAGAAGGTCCAGGAGGAAAACTGGAACATTAGGTGTCTAGTCACTAATGACCAGACAGTCTGACTTTCTTGTTGCAAGACATTCAGTGTATTCTCTTTCCTACATCCTAAATCTGCCCACTCCCTCTTCATGACAGATAAACGTCAAATGCCACTTAGTCACTGGGTCCACCTCAAAGTTCAAGGACTTGAGTGATGACTGATATTTTCATCATTCACTTAGCACGAGGCTCCTTCTATTCAGAAACCTATGAACTATAAAGAAAAAGTAGATGCCCTACATATCCAATAAGAACATGATGGGCCTGGGGCAGGTGCAACCACAGTAAACACTCCCACTGGGAAAGATGTGGTCTGGGAGATCAGAGAGATTCTAACATCCCTTTGGGCATTGTTGGGATGGTCCCTGACTTTGGTGGTGGATAATATTTCTTAATTAAGCCACAAGTCTTTTATCTGAATGGGACTCTCCAGTCATACTATCCCTGTTCCCTGACTCTTCATCTACTCGGAGATGCTTCATTTTCCACTACTCTCCTTGTCTGCAGGTTATGAGGATTAGAGAATTTTTTTTTTCCCCTTGAGGTAATTCCTTTCCTCAGACTACTTCCTTACCATTAAATTTTGGAGGTTCAAAGTCTTAGACGTTCTTATGCCTTATGGGTTATGGCTTATGAGTTTATTTCCTTATGTACTTATTGAATAGGACAGTTCTATTAAAACTTACTTGGCTTCTTAGCTATTTTATTCTGTGGATCTCCCAGAGCTAAAAGCTATATCCAAAGCTATTTCTAGACAACTCTTAGATATGCTACACATATTACATTAATAACCCCATTCCCTTTATCACAACTTAACTGTAGTTACCTTAACTTTATGAGATGGAGATTTAGGAGTCCTATACTGAGTCTTTCTCCAAACCACTTCTTAAATTCAAAGGATTTACTGAGTGCCACTACCATAAATGTCTCTGCTTTGAGGCATCTTAATTATCTTAATTTATTTACATTTTTTAACAATGGTTGTGATGACCACAGCATTGATTTGATAGTTGCCACAAGGCTGAGTTCCAACTGGTCTTGACTCTCAAGTAACTTTTCATTTTATCATTTATCATTTGGGATTGAGGAATACTTTCCCTTTCTAATCCTGCAAGTCTCCAGACTTCTGTACTTTATTCTCTTTTATTCCTGCTGTTATTCCTGCTTCTTTCTTAGATTGCCTCTTTTTTTATACCACATTTTCCAAATGCAGCTTTTTAATAAACACAGAGTTAACACTCTACTTTTGCAATCTCTTTCCCTAGAGCTATCAATTCTTTAGGAAAATGGTGTTTTTCTCAAGTTAAGAGAGGCAAAAGTTTACCAAATTCTTTGCCACCGTATAATGGGGATCGCCAGCATTCCATCCTGCAAAATCTGTTTCTTTCCTGTTTTCCAATCAACCATTAAGACAATGACACATTTATAATGCTTTGTTACAGCAGCACCCATTAGCGGTACCCGTCAGGAGAGTCTAGCTGTAAGAACAAACAATAATGACTTATCTCTTGCTGGTGCTTTATACACTTATTGGGTTGCTTGGGGTCTCCATTCTACTCCGTGCCTCCCTGCAGAGCCCCGAATAATGGAAGAACCACGTCTCAACCACGACAAGGCACCACGGCAGTAAGAAGACATTGGAAAGACCCTCCCTGGATCTTCAGACCTCTGTCTGGAGGCCCTCTGCTCTCAGTCCAATGACCAAAGTAAATCCTATGATCACGTTAACTTCAAGTAGTGGGAAAGGAGAATTCTACCATGTGCCTGCAGTGCCTGAATGACTACCAAAGTAACAATTTCAATAATTAATGGCTTTAAATTTATCTTTACAACTTTGCCTATATTAACCACCATCCACTAATATTCACAGCTAAGAAATGATCTGTTATTTATGAAGAATTACTGTAAAATTGTGGGTGATATTTCCCAATTTTGTCCCTCAAATTAAGGTAAACTATTTAGAGTATGTTTGAAGGAGTCTTTGTGAACATGGGGGCTGATAAATATTCAAATGTAGGTAGAATCTCTTAATTTAGACAACATGATTTAATTGTACAGATTTTCACCTGTTTTGCAATACTGACTGTTATTATTAATGCAATGCTACAAAAAAAAAAAAGACAATGCTACATAGAATTAGAAAACAATACTTTGGCTAGTGTTTAACGCTCAAATATTATGTACGGCATATTCACCAGGTCTGTGTTGATTTTGATGGTACTACTCTGCACTTCTCTATTCTGTAATGGCAGCTGAATGGAAAGTTCTCATGCTATAAACCAAATAATTATGCTCTAGCAGTTTATAATAGTCACCCTATATGTGCAGTTATGCCCTGCACCCAGCTGTGTCACCCCTTGAGAAAGACAGAATGAACAATGAGGGTCTTAGCAAATTCTTAAACTCAAGTGATTCTCTCTAGATGATGGATTGATATAGTTTAGATACAGCTCCCGTTTTGTTAGTTTACGTGGGAATAACAGCCGATGATATCATTTGATATATTCTCTTACAGAGAGTCCTGGGGACCTTTTGTAACCCTGTGTTAAAGTACGACATCTCTAGTCAGTAAAGCATTTTATTGCTTATCCTGATGCATGGATGCACTAAGCCTCTGTGCCCAGCATTATTTAGTACTATTTCCATGCATTCATAGGCGCATAGTTTAATGGGCCTTATGATATATGGTTAAGTGGTGTAGGTGACATCTGAAAGTAATCTTTGAGTCAATAAAGGGAACAGCATTTTAAGAAACATATGAGCAAACCCTAGCTGTAGGAGCAAGAAAGAGAACATTGTAAAACATTTAAAAGCAAGGTACATGTTTTCTGGTCCAGAAACCATTCACTACAGTAATAAAATCTGTTCTCAACCCTATTGTAAAGATTTGTCTATGGACTATAATGTAGCAAATATGTTTAGGTAGATGGCATAATATTACCATTTAAGAATGATTTCCCAAGGTTATGTTTCTTGCATAATATAAAAGAAATCAATTGCGAAATGAGTATTAGTAATGCAGAATAAAAGTGTCTCTGGCATATTGTTGTTTTTCACAGAGAACGTTCTTCTGATCAATCTAAGGATTGAGAGGCTAATAAACGTCATTAAATCTCTACTCATTTTGTCTGTTATTGTGAATGACATCTCTCCAACTTTTAATTTTTCAGTTTACCAGAACTGGTCCTAATTGATTACCTTGCAGTGGTGATGTACTGGGATAAATCAAAACTATCTTAGATGATTATACTGTCTTATATTTTGATAACAAAGATGTATGCATTTGTCAAAATTAGGCAAACTCACACTTTAAGATTTATGCATTTCATTGTACAAAAAATTTTCATCAAAGAAATAAATCTAAACAATACTGAATCCGAGCTTGTATTATGAATACTGATGTATTTGCTGGAAGTGTTTTGATTTCTCCAAGGTACTTTTATTGCATCAAAAATAAGGTGGATTAATATGTGCTAAATCACCAAATGTGTACCGTGTATGTTAATGGTAGAATCTGTTGCTATTACATATGGGTGTATACTGTAAAATTATTTCAAAATTTCTGTATGATCAAAATTTAATTTTAAAAAAATTTAAAAATGGCACAAACGAGAGGTTTTTGTTATTTTAAACTTTGATAACAATCAAGGAGAGTTTTTAAGAAAATTATTTAACACAAATTATTTATTGATAAGAAAAGGAGAATAGAGTGAATTGCTCTGAATAAAGTGACTTACCAAGCAGTATAGTGCCTTGGTCAACCTTTTCCCAAACAGAAGGAAATACAAAGTTTTCATTTTTCCCCCCATAGAATGAAAAAGTGTATCATGAAAATCGCTTCAACATGGTTTCTTAATTGGGAGCAGTCAGTAGAAAGACCAAGGCCAGTTAAAAACTTTGCTAGTTTTGCAAGAAATCAATTCTCGCTCTAAAATGAAATTAACAAGATATTGCTGATTGATACCTACTAACATGAACAATAATTGCCATCAAACAATCTTTGTGTAACTAGCCTGCATCACCATTCAAGAGAGTTACCCACCCAGTGGCAGTTTGCCTAGAGCTGGCTTTAGAAATTGAAAAAGTAATTTGGAGCTTCATTACTTGCCCAGTTTCTTAGCTTATCCAGTTTCATGCATGCTTGAATCTCAGGAAATTCTCATTCAATTGAGTCTGCTCACATAGAAATGTATTACCATTATAATATGACACCATGTTCCAGTAATTAATTTTTAAAAAGTAATAGTATTTAGCTACTAATACATTATTAATAGTTTGCATAATAGTTTAGCAATAGCTGCTTAATATTTGAGTGTTTATCACATGCTAATAAAATACTTTTAGCATTTATATGTACACAAGACACCACAAATGTTAACTTTTACACCATTAATCATTAATATGTCACTTGAGATGAATTTTTAGTGCTTGCTTTGGCTATTTGGTTTTAAAAACTATTACTGAGTATAAGTCCATAAACAGAGAAAATACTTAGAAAAAAAACTTGAAAGTACTTGAGTACTTTGTTGGGAAAAGATGGTAAGAACTAGCTATAAAGAGGATAAAAACTAATGAGGGTACTGGTGTTACTTTTGTGACTATTAGGCTATTATGAAACTCTAATTTCATGTTTAAAACTAATAAAATTTATGTCACACTGTGAAAAGTCTACTTTGAAGTATTTTGGGTCACCTGAACAATAAGTAAATATAAACAGAACACTGATTTTTGTTTCTCACAATATAAACTAAACATTCTGACCATATTTTATCTTTAATTCTTCATGATTTAAGCTGAATTTCTTATAGCATTTATGAAAAATAATTTAAAGTAAACCACTGTTTTGTCATTTTTGGTGAACTATCTGACTTTGTACAGTAAAAAGAACTGAAATTTTTTCTCATAAAAATATAAAGCGAAAAGTCTAGTTATGATGATCTGATTAGCTAATTTAACACATTTTTGCCTCTGTATCTTTAACTCTCACTTAAGAATGCATGAAAGGTCTTGAGTTGTCAGACAAAAGCATGTTCTCCTTTGACATATTTCTGGAGTTCAGTACAGATAATGACTTTGAGCAAACAGAAAGATTACTTGGTTTTGTCATTAGCATAAGTTTCAGGTCAAAGTCTCATATGATAAATAAATAAATAAATAAATAAATAAATAAATAAATAAATAAATAAAAGAAAGAAGGAAAGAAAACAACTGCTATCTGAGATTCAGTTAATATTTCCAAAGTTGTCTATTACATTTCAATATAGAATAGCATTACTTAGGACAACAGAATCCAAAAAGTTAAAAAAAAAAAGCTTAATATTTTGAAATAGTTATATAAATATAATTACATGTTACCATGTCTCAGGGGATGATAATAAACACTTTTTGTTTTTGTTGTTAACTCAGCAGAAGAAATAACAATATTTTGGGTATCAATGTTGCTAAGGACTCAAGTGAAATTACTGTTGCCTGGAGTATACAATAGGTAGGGTAAATTTTTTTTTTTCAAATAATATACTTGTGTAGCTCAGAACTCTGATTAGACCTGTTCTTAGCTGCTGAGCAACACTTAGAAAAATTTTAATCATATTTGGTATTTTGGTTTCATAGGACAACATACTATCTTCTTCGATATTAACTATTAACTCTTGCAAAAATATGGGTTTCCTGTTTCCCTCTGTCATTGGTTAACTAACATCCCTAATGGGCAGGGAATGAATTGAAATCCCCTTATGGCAAGTCAAATGTCAGATAAATACACCTTAAATATTTACATATAGATGCAAAAAATGTGTATTTTAAGCATTTGGATTGTAGCACATTTAACAATATAACTTCATGTATTTAACACACTATTGGCATAATCAATGCATTCCTTTCTTCCCAAGGAGAAGGTGTTCGTGTCTACGAAATGATGAATACTCCATCTTTTTTCTGGGCATTAATCCAATGATCAGATGCTTCGTGAAGTCCACATAGATTTATGATTGCTAGTACAAACAATTCCTAATTAAGATTCTTTAATTGGGGTGCTGACAAAAAAAAAAAATTTATGCCTCCAGTAGGAAACAACAAAAAGTATATTGTGTTCAGAATTACTTGAATTTTCATTCTTTCAATAAATATTCATCAAGTCGAATGTTGGGGGGTAAGTGATACCATATAACCATATTCAGTCTGTAATAAGCTATGAAGAGAGACTCCCCATTTTCATTTGGGAAAATTGAGCCTCAGATATGCTTTATGAATGGTACAAAGTTGAACAGTTAATTTGTAAGAACACTGGAATTCATTTTAATTCTGACTTCAAATTTTAAGCTCATTTTCCTTTGCCTCATTTCCACCCCATTATTCTTCGATGAGTTGAACAGTTTCATTTACTCATTTAGTTATCTTTTTTCTACTTCCTCTAATGTTAAAATGTACTTTCTCAGCATAAAAATTACTTTCTCCCTTGCTGTTCTGGATGCTGACATCCTGTTTTTTTTCTCTTTTGAGCTGCACACTCCTGATTTTGTAGTCCAAGTATCTTGTAAACCACTGTCCACCACACTATTTGCTTAATTAACCACTTAAAATATTTTGAAAGCTTTTGTATCTTCTTATGTATTTTTATCTTGACATATAAAATTTTGTCATAATTTAAAGAGTTGCAAATAATGTAATTTTGAGAAATTGCAAACATTGGCACTTTAAAATAAATTGCACATCATGATTTTAAATGTGATTTTAAATGTCCAATGGAATCAAAATAGAATATAAGGGCTTCCCTGGTGGCGCAGTGGTTGAGAATCTGCCTGCCAATGCAGGGGACACGGGTTCGAGCCCTGGTCTGGGAAGATCCCACATGCCGCGGAGCAACTAGGCCCGTGAGCCACAGTTACTGAGCCTGCCCGTCTGGAGCCTGTGCTCTGCAACAAGAGAGGCCGCGATAGTGAGAGGCCCGCGCACCACGATGAAGAGTGGCCCCCGCTTGCTACAACTGGAGAAAGCCCTCGCACAGAAACGAAGACCCAACACAGCCATAAATAAATAAATAAATAAAAATTAAAAAAAAATTAAAATAGAATATAATTTCGATTCAACTATCCATTTAAAAAAATATACGTGTACGAGTTTCTTTAAAAGCCAGAAATTTCGTATCATTTATTCTCTCTCCATATTTCCATTACACTTTCTGTCTTCATGAAATATAATTTTATGCTTAAAGTCTTCTACTGATAACACTATTATCCTCTTCTGAAACAAAAACATGTACATGAATTATCTGTATTTTTTAAAGAATTCTCTGTGAAGGTAAGGTTTAAATATCTCTTCTGGATTGATTTACCATTTCAGTTTTATTAGTATCAAAAATTTAATATATTATCAAATTTAATCAAAAATTTTTAAAAGAAAATTTTATTTGAAATGCATCTATTAAAGGACGGAAAGGCCTGTTTTATTTATTTTCAAATCAGTTCTTATATATACTAATGAGTAGAACTTATTGCTTGAATGAAATGCTATTTAGCATCAGTTTTCTTCCCATTTTTAAAAAATAATTTTTAAAATATAAAGATAAAAAAACTGAAAAGCTCTTTTCACTTAAATTGATGAAAATGGAAGGAATTTTTGTAACAATGTTGTAAAATACTTTACATTCTTCCAAAGTTATATACAAAAGATCATATGGTAATTTATAATTAAAAATTATTTTTAATTATCTACCAGATGAAAACTCAATTAAATCTTCCTTTAATTTTTTTAAATGTAAAAAATGGAAACCAATTGTCTCACAAAAGGTGATAAGATGTATCACCTGCTTATTAAAGTCATTCATTTTTTCAACCCCAAGAGAAACATTTTGAATTATCTGCTATATACAAAGAAATTTTATACCCTATAGGCTAACGCACTATACTGAAGACATTTGAGAGATTTATGCTTTTCTTGTAAGGCAATTTTGAAAGGGGAGTTATAAAAGAGCAGGTGGGATCTAAAACAGATCAATTTAAGAAAATTGTGTAAATGGAATTGTTACCAAGGCTGTTGCCCTAGAATTATACTCCTGCTCCTCCCTCGAATGGTAACCAATTAATCTTATCTAAGTTTCAGGAGGAAGCTGCAAAGAGAAAAAAACCAGGAACTGGTTAAAACCATCTAGGCACAAGATGGTGGAAGATTTGACTTCCCTTAGACCTTGAGCCTCATTATATACTCATTGTCATGCATTAGCATGCTAAGTGACACAGCCACCAGCGCCATGAGAGTTGACAACTGCCATGACAACAACCAGAAAAGCACATACAAGAACCAAACAGGAGTGTTGCATCAGTTCTGGGTCCAAACACCCCTGTTCTCGGATAACTCAGGAGTATTCCTCCCACTCCCTTTTACCTAGACTGTCCTATATATTTGGTGTCTCCACCCAAATTGGGTTAAGAAATTGATTTTCTTACTAGGTTCCCACTTCTCCATTCTTTGGCCATTGAATAAAGCTTGAGCTCTTTCAGTCTCAGGATCGATTTCATCATTGGCTGTGTGAATCCAATTGGAAAAAGAATCTCCCAGGCCGAGACACGGGGGTCTCAGCCTGGGGTAGGAGCCCACTGCAAGTCCAGTAGACCAATTCAGTAATAGAATTGGCAGAAATCCCTAAAACTATTCATTCCAGGGTATCGTTCTGAAAGTCTGGGTACCTCCAAGGGTAGGTGTACTCCAGTTTGAAGATTCTGTTCTAAAAGTCAACTCCAGTTAACTGCATGTTTCTTGTAACTAAGAAAGCAGAGGTCGTTAACCTTCATAAAACTCTGACATTGGGCTTCCCTGGTGGCACAGTGGTTGAGAATCTGCCTGCCAATGCAGGGGACACGGGTTCAAGCCCTGGTTTGGGAAGATACCACATGCCGCGGAGCAACTAGGCCCGTGAGCCACAATTACTGAGCCTGCGCGTCTGGAGCCTGTGGTCTGCAACAAGAGAGGCCGCGATAGTGAGAGGCCTGCGCACCACGATGAAGAGTGGCCCCCACTTGCCGCAACTAGAGAAAGCCCTCGTACAGAAACGAAGACCCAACACAACCAAAAATAAATAAATAAATAAGCCTACACCTTTAAAAAAAACAAAAACAAAAACAAAAAACTCTGACACTTCTGTAGGAAGCAATTGTCCCTGCAGATTTATTTATCCCTCCCTCTCCCATTTCCTAAGCAAAACAAACACATTTTTTTCTCATATTCACTTCTTAAACCTTTCTCCATTTATCCATTTATATATTAATTTAACAAAAAATGCAGTGCTATGTTTCATGCTTTTGATGCTATAATGCATGGTTCTGCCTTTTTGTTGACTTTGAAATTTCAGTGATCTTCTATATCATGGCAGCTAAAAGTTAATGAGACTGGATTCACCATCCCCTAACTTCCCTTTGTAATTCAAGCAATCAAATTAACAAATAATGCATGCTTTGTGATGGTCAAATCCTAAATGATGGTCGAGGGTTGTGAAATTACAAAAGAACTTTCTTAACCAATGACTCTAAAAGGGGAATGGATCAGCCACAGGAAAAAGGTAAGATGGTCATTATATACCCATTTTTATTCATACCCATGAGTCCAACTAGAAAGAGAGAAAGCACCTTATTACTGCAAGAAATTAGGGAAAAGACCATTCTAAGTAATTCAAAGATACTTTAGCTGTTTCCCAACAATCTCCATCCCCATTAATTCCACTTTCTGAAAAACCTATATTCACTCTAAGAATACAATTCCCAGGAAGACAACACATTCGTGGCAAAATTTGTCCATGCACATTTAGTGATGAAAAATCAACAAATGCCTTGTCCAGCTTGAAATGTGCCTAGTCCAAATTTGATTTGAAAGAATTAGTATGAAAAATTAAATGTAAAATATCAATAATTTTTATACCAACATTTTAAAGTGATAATATTTTGCATATCTTGGGTTAAATAGATTTTAAAAATTATCTTCACCTGTTTCTTTTGACTACTTTACGTGACTACTGAATGTCTGAAATTACATTTGTGATTGTGTTTTGCATTATTTTTCCATTGGGCTTCACTGCTCTAGGGTTTTCTGTTTTTTCCTGAGTACTAGTGAATCTAGGATTTTGGACTTTTTTACAATCCCTGATGGAAGTTGTTGCCTGAGCAATGTGTTAAAATTTAGCACAACAAAATTGCTCTTAAGCTGTATTATCTTCTATATTTGCTCATTCTATGCTGAGACATAGAATGAAGTATAAGGGAAATATGGGGACACATAAACGGAGGGCCAGGAAGTGACTCAGCACTCAGCATCCATTATCTCAATGAAAAACAAACCAAAAATTAAAAAACCCTCAAAAACAAAAATGCTAACCAAAAAATCAGCAATTTCTCCATAATCCTTCTTTCTGATTTGAGACCCAATCTTATTAATTTGCTAAGTACCCAAAGGTTTGAATTGGGAAAGGAATGCTTATTTCTAATGTGAAAAGACTTAACTAGAGAAGATAAAAATAAGGCCTTGTCCTCGACTTATACTCTCACTAGTAATTACCTACATTGAGTTTTTATCCAAATGTTTGGAATTAAATTACTAGCAAATTGGTTCAAATGATGTCACAATTAGAATGTGCCCACAGTATTACTTACCTTAAAAGACACAATGGGAGGAACTAGACACTTAAAAACACATAACACACTTAATAGCTTAGATAACGTTTTACATATGCCATAAAAAGCTTTAGTGAATAAAACCGAAGAGGCAAAACCAGACCTTTGAGGTTTGCTGAGAAATCTCATTTAACTCTTTACTTTTAGAGGCGCTAATAACATTATTTATATTTTACCATCCTTAGCTAGGGTTAGGATCCAATGTTCAAAAAAACTCAAAAATTATATATATATATATGCATATAAATATATATAAATGTTTCTTTCTATTGAATCATCCTGATTGTTAAAATCTGATTTTAAAATATCAGTACATGTAATCAAATTAATATCAGGAATCATGAGAGACTTCTAAACTTGATTGAAATCCTCAAGTGGAATAATTTTGGTAGTCGTATAATTTTACCACAGTGTCTAAGTTCTGTAAGAACCAATTTATAAAATAAATTATTACATTTTGATTTACACATTTTAGTTGCAAACCTATTTTTACATTTCCTTTGGAATGTTCCAAATGCAATTATAAATATTTTTTTACTTTTGTTGTCTGTCTTTCAGAGGTTTTTAGTTTCACATAAAACAAACTTAGAACACAGTAAGTTACCAATACAAAGAGTTGGATCAAATATCCAAATTTTTATATGTAATAAAATATTCACCTCACATCCTAAGTCTCCCAACTGCCAATTTATCATTCTGTGTTGAAAGTAGGATCTGTGAAGAGAAGAACTGCAGGTCACTTCTTTGAGTTATCTGTGGATAGAATCTAATCAACTCCCCAGATGAGAGGTATAGTTTTATAAAATTCTGAACAGGACAATGAGGCATTCAATTCTCTGTTTGGACCTGATGGGTACATAATTTATTTTTAATGACTGAGTGGTTTCGGCTCATAAGATCCCTAGAAACTTAATTTCTATTAACTATTTTGAGTTGATAATATCTGAGTTTACCATTTTTCATGTCCAACTGATAACTGCGTTCAGGTAAGGAAGCTACTACTACCTGAATGCTCCTGATTGTCCCAATTCCTGGGCTTCCAACCATCTCAGGGGAAACCAGTCTCCCAGATGAGGAAGCCAGAACACCTCAAGCTTGTCTTTGAGTGGACATTAGCCATTTCCCTATGACATGCCCTATTTTTTAAAAAGTTTCATAAAGATATGATCCAAATACTATACAGTTTTCCCTTTTAAAGTTTACGACTCAAAGACCATATATATCAAAATTTCAGTGACATGAATTGCCCACAATTGGCAACTCTATAGGGATAAGAAAGTAGATTAGAAGTTGCCGGCAGCCAGGGTCTGGAGGCTAATGACCACGACTTCCTTTGGGGGATGAAAATGTTCTAAAATTAGATTGTGGTGATGGAGGCGCTGAGCCTGCATTCTCCCTTCTTCATTTGTCTTTTATTTTCTTCTCCTGAAGGAGAGGCCAGCTTCTGTTTCCCCAGACCTGGTATGACTTTATTTTCTAACTAAAAGATCAGCTTGCCTATACCTAGGTTGTGCACTTGCAGACAGAGGGGCACTTAGAGCTGGGAGGTGAGGGGGGGCGAGGGGGGGGACTCCTGGCTGAGTTTCTATCACAGCAGTTACCAGCAAGAATTCACTTTTGTCCTCTCTTCCCCTCTCGGGCCCAGAATTTCTGAACTTTGATAACTAACTTCACATTTAACCTCTCACATTTTAAGCAGATGAGGCGTCTGGAGTACTCCCCACTCCCGTACACACACATTCATACTCAACTTGCCCTTTTCTGTCATATTTCAGGGAAAAGAGAAGTAAGAATATGCTAATTTCTTAATTTCATCCTCCCCATATCATTTTTTTTCCCCCTAAAATTTGAAATCTTAGCAAGACTGAGTATGAGTCCATAATCTCTTTTTCTCAATCTAATAGGTCAAGTTTATCTAAATTAAACTATGTTGAAAGTAGAAATGTCAGTTATATATTTATTACTTTAGTTGTAGCCTCTCCATACCATCTTATTTAGTCTTCTTAGAAAATATGGATAACCCAAAAATGATTAAATGTATAGTTAGCGATATATATTTCAAATAGTTTGGTTTAAATCTTAGCCAGATGAATCATAAAATTACCTTTTGGAAACTTTACTAAGAGATATTTCATGATTAAAATAAATGTTTTCGACATTCAACTTGGAAGACATATAGTCTAGATTGTAACTCTCTCTCTAAGCTACATTTTACCCCGTTGAGCCATTGAATTATTTTATAAAAGCCACAGAATCTCAAGTCCAAAATTCTTGTATAGAGAAATATATAGTATCTGCAATGAAAAACAACACATCCAGGTAAATTGATGTGCAGATAAAAGCATAAGCACCAAACTTCTACCTTTTGTTGTTATCATTAGCCTCATTTTATCACTCATGTGATATGGAAAATCAAATATGTAAATCACATTAGTTATTCAACATATAACCTTATAAAATGCCCTTTTCATTTTATATTTTAATATAACAAATTTTTCAGTAACATTGCTTCATGCAAGTACATTTATTTTATAAATATTGTTAAGATGGCATATGTACAATGTAAAAAGCTCCCTGATAAAGACTATATGCC
Organism: Balaenoptera acutorostrata; assembly: GCF_949987535.1. Lineage (NCBI taxonomy): Eukaryota > Metazoa > Chordata > Mammalia > Artiodactyla > Balaenopteridae > Balaenoptera > Balaenoptera acutorostrata. The sequence goes on along the minus strand of NC_080084.1, from coordinate 37,000,055 downwards.
TTTACCCTGATGTAATTTGGTTTACTTAATTAAGTAAGGCACTTACATTCTGTGCAGTCTTCACTTCTTTGGGTCTTAGTTTCCTCATCTATAAAATGGGGGCAACGTCTGTACACCTCAGAGGACTCCAGGGAGGACTGAGGAATTGCACTGCTTCTATCCAACCACCAAACCATATGTGGCCTAGAGCAAGTGAAAGAGTCAACAACTGTTAGCATAATCATCACCACTATATTGACTTATGTATATGATTCTGCCATCCCACCAACCGCTTTGGGTGAGGATTTAAGATCTCTGAATTAAAAAAAAAAAAAAAAACTGCTTAGAAAAATGACCACTAGTCACTTATTCCTCAGTTAGTACCAGTAGGTGATGTAGTTTCTCTATCCATGTCATCAGTGTTCAGTGAAGTCAACTATTGAAGTAAGGAAGCAAGCAAATCTAGGAATGGCTGCTGTCATTTTATTAGTAATTGGTTTCATGAAGAAGTTTAGAAGAAAACAAGGGGTTATGAGTTTCCTGGAGCGGAGGGTTTAGGAAAGAGACCAGAAAATCTATCATAAAGGATAGGCAATAAATTAATAGGAAGCAGGCCTATTGAGAAATGGACCACCCTACAGGTTCACGCCCCCGTTAATTGGGGGTTTTGCTATTCAGAACCAGATGATTGTGGCTGTGGATGAATGTGGATCCAGATACACTAAGTGGTCTGTTTGTTATTTATCTTTCTTTAAAACTGTAAACCAAAATATATACCAAATAGAAATCTATAGTGAATCTCCCATGTTAAGAAATATAATATTGCCAGCTCCCACAAATACCCACAAGTACCTTTCCTAGGACTACCTGACACCTTGCTGATGGTTTGCTATTGGTCCCATGTGGTCTTAGTTCTTTTATGCCTCTTTTTCTATCTCATTGAATAGTAATCATATTTTTATTATTTTAATTGCTTATATTAGCTTTTTTGCTATACTTTTTAATATTGCCTTACTGGTGGTTTACAATAGGAATTACAAAATCATGTTTAACTTAGTCTGTATGAAACTAATACTTTCCCACATCTCAAACATTGCACAAAATGATATAATGTTTTAATTGCATTTAGCATCCTCCTGCCTTTTTTGGCCCCTTTCATATATTTGACTTCTAAATAACTTATAAACCAACACATTATTCTTATTGTATTTATTATTATTGCTTTAAATAGTCTATGCTCTTATAAATTTACTCATATACTTACAGTATCTAATGATGTTCATTCCTTGTTATATTTCCATGCTTCCAAAAGACTTATTTTTAATATTTATTTATCATACTTTGGGTCTGTTAGTGATGAAGTCTAAGGTTTTGCTTCTCATAGCATCTTTATTTTGCTTCAGTTTTCAAAAATATGTTCACTAGGTACAGAATTCTATATTGACTGTTTTTCCCCCCTTTCATAACTTTAAAGATTCCATTTTATTATCTTCTAGTTTCTGTAATTTCTATTGAGAAGTCACCTGACCTTCCTGCTGTTGGTCTAATTTTTTTTAGTACTTTCCTACAACATATCTGGGGGAAGTTTTACTTATACTTATTCTGCTTGAAGTTTGATGACTTTTTTCAATCAGTGAGCCCACGAGGGGAAAATCTTTCACCAGATTTTGAGACTTTCCCTCAAGTATTGTTTTTGTCTCATTACTGTTCTCCTCTCTTCCTAAAACTTCACTTACATCATGTTAGATAATTTGATTCTCTACAGTATATTAGTGCTTTTTTCTCTTATTTTCATGTTTTTCTCTCTGTGCTTTAGTTCAGATTTTTTTCTTAATTTAACTGCATTCAAATTCTCGAATCCTACCTTTGGCTGGGTGCATTTGGTGTTAAATTAAATGTTCCTCATTTCAAGTAGGATTTTGCACTTCTAAAAGGTTTGTTGGATTGGATGGTATGGATTCTAATAGTCTGTTGTTAATACTTCTTATCCATATTGCCTATCTTCTAAATTATTTACATATTAGTTATAGTTGTTTGAAAATCTTTGCCTGTTCATTTTAATATTTGAATCATCTCTTAAATCTCTTGTTATTTACTGTCTTACCTTTAGATTACTGATTGATTTTTCCTATTTCTTTCCTTGTCTAGTAATTTTTTAATTTACACTATATATTATGAACGATACTCAGTAGATTCTCTAATCTTCTCTATATCGTTCCAATTTTAATATATGTGCTGCCGAAGTGAGCACCTCAATAGATTGTCTGACATTTAACTTTCTCTAAATAATGCCATATTCTGTTTTGGCAGGCAGTCAAATTATTAGTGGATTTCCTTGATCCTCTTAAACTTTGGATATGGGTTTTGTTAGGGTATGTCTATATCCAATTTTGATCTTATTCTTAAGGCATAGTACTCACTCCTATGATGTAGTCTTTCAAATGAATACCTGAAATATTCTCAAAGGTCTTTCCATTCTGTCTGGACCAGAGTCTTAATATTTCTCCAACAAAGAAAATTTTGAAATGTCTGTTCAGCTTTTAGCCTCCCAGGCGCTGATTCTCTGATAGATTTTCTGAAATCTCACTCTACACACAATACAGCTTAAAATCAAAGACTGATGAGGAATACTAAGGCAAGATATTTGGAGATTGGAATAGAAATTTGGGGACAAGAAGGCCCAGTGGAGATGGTACAAGTGTCAAGACCTTTGCACAATATGTTAACATCATCTGGGACCGCCCACCAGAGAAAAGGCAGTATGTAAGGAGCTTGTTGAGGATGTATGAAAACCTTGAGATGCTTATAGATTAACTAGAGAAAGGGACAGGAGCCAGGTTATGATTGGCCTTGTAGGCTGTGTTATAAAGTTCTAATTTTATCCTCTAGAAGAAAAGAAGCTACTTTTGTCTTCTAAGGAGTGGTGAAGTAATGGCTAATATAATATTTTAGAAAGCAATTCAGAGCTTCTGTGAAGAGGACCAGCTGAGGATGCCTAGGCTGTAAATGGGAAAAGGTTCTAGGAGGATAGTACAGAAATCCAGGAAAGGGATGATTAACCTTCAGTAAGTGATGCAGGGGCAGAGAGATTTGAGGAATATTTGGGAATTAGAACAGAGAAGATCTGGTAAATAATTAGATATGAATAGGGAAGAAAAAAGAAGCATCTAAAATGACTTTTTCATTGTCACTTTGGATGAGTGGCAGATTCTGTACAAGTAAGACTGAAATAGAGTAGGATGAGCTAATTCTAGTGAGAAAGCACTTTAGTTTTGACAGGTTAAGTATGAAGTATATAATTTAATCCTAGGTGTAATATGTTTTAGTATATATTCCAACATACAGACTGTAGATTAAGAAAACCACAAAAAAAAAGACATAGATTTGAGAGTCATACTAGAGATTATGGTTATGAAAAATTCATAATAATATGAAGAAATATACAAAAATAGTAGGTATATAGTTATATATAAATTATAATTGCATTATGTATATATAAATATATACATATTATGTATATATAAACTATTATGTATATATAAATATATAATTATATAAAGCTCAGCAAACATTTATTGACAGTTTAACATGATCCAAGAACCATGTGAAAGGCTGGAATTAGACATATCACTAGGATCCCTCTTTACTGAAAATATGGAGAGGAAAAATATTAACCATCTACTAGGATGAACTTACTAACATTTTATTCCATGGGTTATCAATTTCATATAAAGGATGTCAGAGAAACACAGGCAAGTTTTCTTTTTTTAATAAAGATTTTGTGTTTTCTCCTATAAAATCATGAAATACTTTCAGATATTCACCCTCAGTATAGTCTATGCAGTAAAAATTAATCTCACGGGTATGTTTACAGTTCCATTTTTGCTGATTCTCAAGAGCATTTGGAGTAGCTATTAGTAAAATACAGAGAAATCTGTAGGCTTCCTAAGACTCCTTTCTTAGGCTTCAGGGTATATCCCAAGTTCAATCAGCGATGACTGTCAGATTAGATTTGGATAACATTTAGTGTGTATGATCACTGGTATTTCCTTTATCCTTTCTGCAATGAGGATTAATTGGGTTCACGACCTCAGCAGAGGAAAAATGCCGATAGTTGTGCCCAATGGACATTTGAGTTCCAGACGTTATCTTCTTGTGGCAATAGTGCTGTACTATACATATTAAAAGGAACCTAATAAACTGAAGAATGGACTAAAATGTATAATTAAAACCCTGAATGAAGTATGCTGTTAAACTGGTTTAGTTATTTTGGAAACTGGCATTTTTGTTCAGTAATAGTGTCAGTACGTTGAAACATACATGAGACAAAATGCAAATTTATTTTACGTCAAGTTTTTGAAAATGAAATAGTGACCAATTTCCCAAATTGGGATTTTCCTTTAATATTTTAATTCCTCAATCTGACTTGTTATGGAGACTGTGATCATAAGCTTATTTGTGACATGAGAAAAAAATTCTTAAGCTTGTATAACTGTGTTAAGAGTACCTCAGTTGTCTGTATTCATGAAAAATACTAGACTATAAAAAATTACAAAGATGTTTAAAAAAAAAGCAGAAAGTGCAAAAATGACGGCAGTAAGCTACATAATTCACATAGCAGAGAAAAGCTTAAAGTTGCCATAAATTCCTTCACAAAAGGAAAAGAGAAAATAAGATGGATAAAAGCCATTCTAGACAGGATAGAGAGAAAAAAGAACTGTAGGTAAGCTGTAGCTTAAATACTGACAAGACCAATTAAATAGTTGCCTCTATCTAAACTTCTATATCACAAAACAAAGAAAAGAGGCTGAGGCTGACATTTTCTGAAAATGGCTTATCTTCAAAAACTACATCATGATAAGCCTTCTAATTAACTTGAATGTTAAAACCAATGGTTCATTATAACTCCAGTTGTTTTTTAAAAAGGAATGTCATATCCTGTCCTGAGAGTGCTTTTATATACACTTTGTTGTAAGTTGAAGGGGGAGAAAGTAAATAGAGATTCCTGCAGAGATGAAGTGCATACCAGACGCTTAGAGCCAGAGAAATGATCTTGGAGAGATGTGATATATTTAGTATTATAAAAATCTCCACTTGAGAGTGACAGGAAATTGAAACAAAGTGTAAAGAAAAAGTGCAGTCTTTAAAGGCCCATTTATAAATGTCACAGTTATCAAGGAAACCTATTTCTAAAGGCAGAATTTCAATTCATTTTGGTGTTAGGTGTCAGTGACAAGTGACACAGGTCAATCCTTAGTCAATGACAAAAGGCAAACAAATGGCAAATATTTATAAATATACTAAACTACTCATGGAAGGTCACATAAACACCAAGTATTTTTAAACTCAACCCTGAATGGCATAACTGCTTATTACTCATCCTGACCTTAGAAGAGAAATTCATCTTTAATATCAGCAGCAGGACCTACATTATTTCCTTTCCCCAGGAGGACTTGTTGGAGCCCCTTTTTTCAGTTCATCACAAAAATCGTGTTATAGGAAGTAAAATAACAATAACTTGTAAGTAATATATTTGTCCTTTCAAAGGGTAAAATCCTTACCCTAGATAAAGTTATTCTTCTACAATACATATATGAATATTTTGAAAGACATCCTTAGTTTTCAAGAATAAAAATTCTGTCCTTGCTACACATTTTAAGGTAGCTGTAACATGTAATTCTTGTAGAATTCAATAGAGGAATATTTTCCTTTGATCATTTTTTATGACAATAATATATTTTCAAGGAAAAACAGGGATGTCATTTAAAAAGATAAAATTTATCAAAAGCTCATTATCCAGAGAAAATCATAGTTAACATTCTGGTAAAAATTCTGTTCATTATTTGTACTTAACAGATACAATTATTACCGTATTTTAACATCAGAATCTTGCCATCCATACTATTTGGTAGTCTTCATTTTTTTTTACTTAATACTATATAGGAGTAGATTTTTTCAAAGTGCTCTGGTTAATGTGATTGTCAAATATGTCATAAACATAGACTGGATATTTAGCCATTTGAAAAAGTTTTACATTTTAATGGCTATTATTTTCTCTACTAAGTGCCTACAGATATGTATGATTAATTATATATTAATACATATTATTAATATGTATTAATAATAATATGAATCCAAGCACTGTTAATCTTACTTTTTTATGAAGATAATTCTCTAGTTACAACTAAAACACTTACAAAGGCTAAAATAAAAAACTGTAGCTGTAACATGTAATTAACAAACATGATTTGTTTGTCATAACCAAAGCACATAATTTTAAGAATTTACAACAATTATTTTATGATTATGAATGAAAAATGGAAGGAACTAAGGAGTAAAAAACACCAGGGATATTAGTTAAGCTTTACACAAAGAATAATGTTTCTTTGGATGTAGAGTTTGGCTTTTACTTGTAGAATATCAATACTTCAATTCCCATTGAGCTCTGTCTATGACCAAGAGTAGTAAAATCAAAGGCAGATTTTCTTCAAATTAAAAAAAAAAAAACAAACTGCACCTACATTAAGGAAGCATAGTGCTTTTGGTAAAGAGATCTAGTTAAAAATATAAAGTATGAAAGTGTTAATCTCTCTTTTTATATATTATATATATGTTTAAAGATAAAATGTATGCCTATCAATTTATAGAACATTAGATATGATACAAAGGGTAAACACATACCAGAAGCTTTCTGACAAAGTATATGTCCATTCTACTCTACATCACTATGCATAAGATATTGTTCATGTATCAACTCACCAAAATCTATTTTTGCTCTATCCACACATTGTTGAACTAGCATGATGATGTTTTAACTTAAATTCAATAAATCCTTAAAAGACAAAAACTGACATAAGTACTCTCAACTTCTAGACAGGGCACATGAAATTGAATCTGTATTAGTTTGCCTGAGATGGGACAGTAAGAACAATTGCTTAGTTTCACCAGGTTTTTTGTTCCCTCATGATTTCCTGGCTAAGGAACAGAAACTTTCTAGAAAGAAACTGATGTTAGCATTGGTATAACAACTTGATTGTAATTCACACATTCTTAATTGACTGTTATTATGTGAGTCAATGAATAAATATTCAAAGCTTCCTACTTCTCTTTGTGGACAACTTTTTGATCAGTGTGATTGCTAAGCATTCAGTGAGATTATCATTGGCGTTTGAGAGATACAGTGATAGCAATCAGGGGTATATTTCTGTTAGATGATTTTCTGAGAAACAAAGGAATTTAAGTCCCACATTTGTATACAAAGCCCCAGAGGTTTTCTACTGTGGTAGTAGCTTAGAGAGTTTGTTTCACCTGGCTTGAAAATGGATGATTATTATCCAAAAATGTATGACAAAAGGAGACTTCTCTTTTAATATAGCTCTAAGTAGAGGCAAAAATAATGTTAGGAAGCTAAGATAATTTTAATTTTTAAATGTAAGCTCATGATAGATTTCATTAAAAAAATGCAACTCTTTCATGAAATATGCATTTTCAGTGTATAGTTTTTCTGAGAATATCTGAAATATTGAATGTTGTGTAATTCTTTTGCTTCACTGTAGAAGCCAAGACCACTATAGCTATTGCTCCATGCGTATGAAATATTTTGGAATTTCAAGGCAGCATTTAATAGGCTTGCATCATTTCATTTAAAATGCAAGGTCTGTTTGTCCTTGTTGACAAGAATTGGCAATTAAAGTCAATTAAGAAATAGAATGGACTTGAGGACACGGGGAGGGGGAAGGGTAAGCTGGGACGAAGTGAGAGCATGACATGGACATATATACACTACCAAATGTAAAATAGATAGCTAGTGGGAAGCAGCCGCATGGCACAGGGAGATCAGCTCGGTGCTTTGTGACCACCTAGAGGGGTGGGATAGGGAGGGTGGGAGGGAGACGCAAGAGAGAGGAGATATGGGGATATATGTATATGTATAGCTGATTCACTTTGTTATACAGCAGAAACTAACACACCATTGTAAAGCAATTATACTCCAATAAAGATGTTAAAAAAAAAAAGAAGAAATAGAATTAAAAAGTTGATTAGGTTTTATGGCCATGATGAGTTAACTTTCGCAAGACAAGTCTAGGTTTTAATATTTTTTATTTCCCCTAAAGTCATAAGCATTCTTATTGTTTTTCTCATGTACAAAGGGAAATGACAGAATCTATGGTCCCAGTATCCCTGGCTTTCATTATTAATTGAATGAGCTAGGCTCCAAACTGATCAATTTTTGTCCTTGCCTAAGCATTTGCACCAAGTAAACCACAAAGATCACAGCTCTTGTGCGGCATCCTGCAGCATCTATCTCCCTATTAACATAAACTTCGGAAGTCAGCAGCATTGGTTAAACCCCACCACTTGCAAAACACTCTGTTATGCATTATGATGAGATGCAGGGGATTCGAAAAGGCAGCTCTCATACTTTCAGGGGTTTATAATCCATGTTTATGCAAAATCTCTCTCACAAAGCCATTGATAATGCTGCATTCTGCATGTTTTATTTTCCTTTTTTGATTCAAAGTGACGCACACGAGGGATGATACATAAAGACTTCGGCAACTCTTTAAAATCAGATGATATATAAAGACTACCTAAATATCATGGTTATAGTGCTGTTTGGTTTACCAGCTATAAACAGCATCCATTTATAGGCTGCAGTGAAATAACTGGATCTTTAAAATGTATTCGATTTTCACTTCTCCCTCCTATTATTTAGCCATGTTTATTGCCAATTTTACTTTTTCTAATCATTGCATTTGTAATTTTAAATAAAATACTTAAGATTTTTGTCTTAATCTGCTCAGGCTGCCATAACAAAAATACCATAAACTGGGTGGCTTAAACAATAGAAATTTATTTCTTACAGTTCTGGAGGCTGGGAAATCCAAGATAAAAATGTGGCCCATTCAGTTTCTGGTGAAGCCCTCTTCCTGGCTTGCAGGTGGTCACCTTTTGTTTGTGTCCTCACAAGGTGTAGAGAGAGCACCAACTTTCTGGTGTCTCTACTTATAAGACACTAATCCCATCATGAGATCACCACCCTCATGCCCACATCTACCTGGAATTACCTTCTCATGGCCCCATCTCCAAATACCATCCCATTGGAGGTTAGGGTTTCAACAAATGAATTCTGGGAGCTACACAAACATTTAGTCAATAACACTTAGACTTCTTAATTTTTTTTAACTCCTCAATATGTAAGATAAGGATATTATGTTTTCTTTTTTTAGCCTCACTTCTCCAACCACCTTCCAAATTCTGTCATCTATATCTTCATAACTCTCCAGTTCACGCTAGTTAGCATTACCCTGCTTCATTCATTTCTTTCTTACTCCTGAAAAATTTTAATCCACTGGTGTAAATTTTTTTGTCAGGATTCAAAGTTTTATATTCTATTGTGCATCCCCAATTAGTATATTCAAGACTTGGAAAGAGTGAAATGGTATAATTTAATATTAGCAAAGAATATAGCAAATTATTACTCACTGTAGAATCTCTCTGCAACCCCCCAAGCAATATCCTGAGATCAACATCATAACTTGATGAAAATGTTGTTACAGTGACATGGATTTGTTCCTGTTGGCAGGGCTAAGGCCCTCTTATTTCTTACAAGACTCCTTTGCTCAAATAATGCCACATTTTGGTTTGTTTTTCTATTCTGGATCATGACTTCATCATGCAGCTTTTCTTTTTATCTTTGTTATGCCTTCTTTACCAATCACTAAGATTTGCCAGGCTTTTGCTTATACCACCTTTTAAATAAAAATAATTCCACTTTTCTTTTTAAAGATAGTCTTATTGGGACAAATGAGTTCTTTTCTAATTTATGTCAAATAATACCTAAAACATTAGCTTAGTTCTTACACTGAAATTGATCTCTTGCGTCATTCTTTGGTCAATTCTAATGTTTATTGCAAAGAATATACTCATTTTTATTTTGCTTGAGCATTTTCTCAAAAAAATTCTCAAAAAGTGAATATGGGATGTAAGCAGCCTCTTAATGTATATTTAATTGGCATAGAATTCTAGGCTTTGAGGCAATTTTCCTAGTGCATAGAAAATTTTGCTCTACTGTCATCTTAGCTTCCATTGCATAGGATGGCTAACTGACTTTAATTACATTTTAGTGGCATGTTACTTTTAGGTCTATTTTGTTCTACTGTCTGAAAACTTTTTTTTTCTACTTTGGTATTCAAAAATATCACAAAAATGGGCTTCCCTGGTGGCGCAGTGGTTGAGAATCTGCCTGCCAATGCAGGGGACACGGGTTCGAGCCCTGGTGTGGGAAGATCCCACATGCCGCGGAGCAACTGGGCCCGTGAGCCACAACTACTGAGCCTGCGCGTCTGGAGCCTGTGCTCCGCAACAAGAGAGGCCGCGATAGTGAAAGGCCCGCGCACCGCGATGAAGAGTGGCCCCCGCTTGCCGCAACTAGAGGAAGCCCTCGCACAGAAACGAAGACCCAACACAGCCAAAATAAATAAATAAATAAATAATAATTAAAGGTGCTAATAATTAAAAAATAAAAAAAATAAAAAAATAAAATAAAATAAAATATCACAAAAATATGGCTATAAATGATTCACCCATCCTGCTCAGCATTCAATGAACCCTTCCTTACTTCCTTTTTATTTACAGCCATAAAAGAGAGAATATATAACACACATGGATTTGATATTTCTATGATTGCTTGCAGTGGAAACACTCATGTAACCAACACCAAGCTGAATAAAAAAATCTACAAATACCACTGAAGTGCCCTCTTTTCACTGAAGGTTTTACTGCCTTGAACTTTGTGCTAATTATTTTCTTGCTTTGAAATTTTTGTCTCATGATATATAATAGATGTACAGATGTCCCTCGAACAACACAGGTTTGAACCACGTGGGTCCACTTATACGTGGATTTTTTTTCCAGTAAATATACACTACAGCTCTACAAGACCCGCCCACCCCCCTTGGTTGAATCTGTGGATGGGTTACCTCAGATACAAGGGCCAACTAACTACGAACTTGTACATGGATCTCTGACTGCTCCAGGGTGGGCACCCCTAATCCCCACATTATTCAAGGGTCAACTATAACTATTTTTGAAAATGATATAAATAAAACCATACTGTAGATTTTCTTCTGTGACTATACCTTTTTATACTCATTTTTTCCCCAGATAAATCCATATTAAGCTATATAACTATTGTTCCCTTGTTTCCACTGTGGCATATTATTCCATTTTGTGAATGGACAATTTATTTGTTTTACTGTCAATGGATATTTGAATTGCTACCAATATTTTACTATAGAAGTAATATTGCTGAAAACACTTTTATGTAATCTCATGCACAGTTAGATGCATTTCCCCTTATATACAAGATTTTGTATGCTATATGCATCTTCCATTAGCTAGGTAATGATAGAGTTAATGTGTTCAAAACAGTATAAACTGCCCCAAAATTCCATAAAGCTTTCACTTAGTCTCTGACTTGTTCATTTTTGAGGTATGGGAACTACACAAAGGTGCCTGTTGTGGTTTTAATCTATTTTCCCTTGATTACTAAGGAAATTGAGGTCTAATTCAAATGACCAATCTCGGAATGTGTACTCTTTTCTGTGTGAAATGCTTGTATGTCTCCTCATGGCTTTTACTCTGTGTTCTCTCTCCCTTTTCAGCTTTTTTTTTAAAACATCTTCGTTCACGACAAATCATTAAACTATATTTTCAGACTTTGATTCTTTATCAGTTTAAAGTGCTATGAATATAGTCTCTTAATTTGTGAAAAGATCCTTTGATTCTTTCCATTTTTGTTGTATTATTTGGTGAACACAGTGTCTTCATTTGAATAGAGTCATGCTTACCAAAAGTTGCCTTCTGAAGCGTCTTGTTTAGACATCCTTTTCTGTCCTTCTCAGTCATAAAAGCTTTGTACTATATTTCCTGTACATTTAGAATAGTTTCACTTCATATAAAGTACTCTGCATCCGCTGGAATTGACTTTCCAGTACAGCGTTAAGTAAAGAGCCAATCCCACCCTCCTTATATAGATAACCAATTTCCTAGCACCGTCCGTTTGTTGGATTCCTGGTTTCCAAAGTTTTATCTGCAATACCAAACCTGGCATCATATCTTCTTTCCATATTTGTGAGGATCTACTTTTTGGCACTCGGTTCAGTTCTGTTGATCAATTAGTTTAACTCCAAGCCAATATTCCATCTTCACCCTTATACTGGAAACCATGATCCTCCATGGGTCTCTCAGGTTCCTATTTGCAAAAATGCAAGTCTCAGATCCTTCCTTATCAGAGCCATTCCCCATGGTTGTGTTTGCGATCAGCATCCTTGAGAGATGAAATGATCTCACCCTTGAGTACAAGTTATGGGCTTAATTGCTGCTTGTTATAAAATGAGATGAATTCCCCAAGTTCAGTGTTCTTCACTGGTAATGCAATCCTCTACATGTACAGAAACCTTCTGAAGCCCTCCTGGTCCCTTTCATGAGACTTGGAGGTAAGAGAAACTATTGCTGCTTGCTGTGTCATGAGTACTGATCCTTTGTCTTTAATCCAGAGAAATATTTTATATTCTACCAGCAGCCATTAAAGAGAGATAAATTAATTTATTAGCTTGTAAATATGATGAAACCATATCACAGATTAATATCTTTTCTTTTCTACAACAGATTTAGCCTTAGCTTATTAAACCTTCAAACATTCATATCGAGGTTATGACTGAAAACTCTATTGGATCAAAAGATCAGTTTAAAAAGAAATTTCATGTTGAAGTGCTTGCATGTTTTGATTATTAACAAAAGGTCTCTCAAGTTATTTAATAGTAACTTAAATAAATTTACATAACATTCTCCATCAAAAAGTCTTCAATATTTTTGTTATATTTATTCCTAAGTACTCTATTTTGTTCCAATTACCTTCATATCTTCTGTTCCCTTTAGGAGCATTTTTAGTAAATGGTATTTTTTTTAAGGGATGTATCCTTTCCATCTAGGTTGACAAAATTGTTGGCATAAAGTTGTTTATAACATTCCCATATTATTCCCTTTTTCATGTCTATGTTCTCTTTAATTATAAACACCTCTCATATCTGATATTGATAACTGTCACTCTGTGCTCTCTCCTAATTTCTTAATCAGTCTAGCTGATGAGTTATCAATTTTGTTGATTACTTCAAGGAATCAATATTGATCTTTGGTAATTTTCTCTATTGTTGCTTTTTATTTTGTTTGTTTTTACACATATTTATTATTATTATTTTCTACGCATATTTGTCTTTTATTATCTTTTGCTAGATTTTAAATTTGCATTTTTAAAATTTTAGACCTATTATACTATCCTGATATAAATATATAAAGCCATAAATTGGTCTGTCAGCACTGCCTGAGCTGTATTATATGCATTTTAGGCCAGCTCCAACTGTGTCATTTCCCATCAGCCTAAAGAACTTCCTTTAGCATTTCCTGTATTGCAGGTCTGCTGGTGATGAAATCTGTTAGTTTTCATTCTTAATTTTTATACTCTAAAATGTCTTTATTTTACTATTATTCTTTACAGATGTTCTTGCTGGAGATATAATTCTTGGTTCAAAGGTTTTGGCTTTTGTTTTTCTCGCAGCAATTTAAAGATGCTATTAACACTGCCTCCACAATTTCAATGAGTTGTCAGCGGATTTCTGAACTGTTGTTTACCTTATTTAAAGTATCATACTTCTTTCAATGCTTTGAAAATATTGTCTTTGATTTTCAGTTGCTTGACTATGCTTTGCCTAGGCATGGGGTTCTTTCTTTTTATCCAGCCAGGTATTTTCTGAACTTCTGGAATCTGTCAATTTACGTTGTCTCACCAAATTTGCAAATTTCCTGCCTTTATTCCTGTAAACATTATTTTTCTGCCACATTGTCTTTCCTCTGTCTAAAGGACTTCAGTTATACATGGTTGAGACTGTTTGATGTCGCTTTCAGTACCTTAGTTCTTTATAAAAACTTCTTTCTTTGTGTTCTCCATTTGTAAACTCCATGCCTCTGTTGTCACGTGTCCTCCTTGTACACCTGTCACTGTGTCTCTCCTCCTCTTTTTACACCAGGAAGATTGGACTAGGGCCCACCCTGATCCAGAATGACCTCATCTTAAATTGATTATATCAGCAACGACCCTATTTCCAAACAAGGTCCAATTCACAGGTACTTAAGGTTAAGACATCCACATTCCTTTTCAGGAGAACACAGTTCAACACACAAACCTAGTGTTCCGGGAGGAGAAAAACAGACTAATTAACCAATACTAAGTACATGACCTGGAAAACTACCACAGGAGAGTTCACTGGAGATAGAATTTAATAATCAGCTCTTACTATTAATACCAGCAATGACCATAATTATACTAATTAATACTAACAAAAAATGGCTATAATAACACAGGACCAAAAGTTTCATAAGATATATTTAAGCAAAATTAAATATTTAGTAAAACAGATAGCCTTTGGATGGAATGTAATGAAAATATATAAAAGGAATGTTAATGTTATTGCTTACTGGATGCCTTGATGTCTTGCAAAACAAAGAGCATTTCAAGGAATGTGATATAAATGTTTAATGATGAAGTGATTTCCTTTAGAGAGAAACTGAAGAAAAGTCATATCAAAATATCCCTTTAAAGAAAACTATAATTATTCCTATAGGTACAACTACTAAATTAAAAAGTAAAGCTATTCCTACAGTAAATGTATTAATATGAATATATAAATATGAATATTTTCCAAGATGAACATAAAAGCATCAAAATATTTATTCTTATACACCCAAATAATTAAGAAATGTTTATATTATTAGAGAAGACAGCTTTATTTTTGTAGCTCATAACTGACCCTTACAGTTCTCATATTTAATCAAATTTTTTTTCACCTGAAGCAATACTCATGACTTTGAAGAACAACATTTTGATTTCATTATTTTTTAAATTTTTGATCCAAACTTCTGAAAAATGTGTAATGGGATATTTGTATAGTCTCAAAATATCTCCCCATAATATATTATTAATTACAAAGGGAAAGCAGAAACTTTAAAGTGAAGAAACCAACTTAACCAAATAAAGTTAACCTTACCAATAAAGGGAAAATTAGGCATTATGTGACTGGTGCTATAATGCATTGAGAAGGATGCATGCAACATTAATTTTGTGTATTCCTGCCAAAAATGCATAATGCAATCATGAGGAAACACCGGGGAAGCCAAATGAAGGACATTCAACAAAACAACAGGCCTGTTCTCTTTTTAAAAAGTCAAAGATATGAAAGACAAAGAAGATTGAGGAACTGTTCCAGATTCAAGGGCATTAATTGGCCATTTGCCACATGTCGGTTGAATCCTGGACCAGAAAAAAAATTATTTGTCCATACTTGTTATAATGGATATTAGTGGAATAATTAGCACAATTTGGATGAGGAATGCAGATTAGATAATAGTATTTTTATTAATGTTAATTTTCTGATTTTTATCATTGTACTGGGTTAAGTAACAAAATTGTTCCTATTTTTAGGAAACTCTCATTGAAGTATTTAAAGATAAAAGCACATCACAAAAGCAACGTACATTTAAAATGTTGCATAACCATTGAGGAATCTAAGTGAAGGGAGGGATACATAAAAAGTGTTCTTGTGAATCTTCTACAAATCTGAAATTAATTCAAAATTAAAATATTTTAAAATTATATATTTAAAAACTATATGTTATATTAATATATAATATATATAATAATAATCTATATTATATATAGATTGTATTCAGTTACCTTTAGATACTAATCTGGAAAATACTAAAATTAAAGAATTGCTAAATGGAGATTTTAAAAGATATATTCTATGGGCTCTAAAATATTCCTAGCCACAAACTGAAGGCATCACAGATTGTACATAACTTTCATTTATTTATTATTTTTTAATATCTCACCTATGTCATCAGCCCTCTGGGAACACTAGAATAATTAAATTCTCACCAGTTAAATGTGTAGAATAATTAAAGCTGTCAGAATCTCCAACATGCACAAATCCTGAGGCTATTCATGTAAACAAAGCCAGGCAACATAGATGGTGTCACGTTAAGGTCACTTTTAGCATTTTTGAGTTAAAGAAGAATGACATGGGAAACAGTATAAGACATCTAATACAGAACTTATGAAACCTGGGCAGGAATTTTATGTTTAGAATAGAACTGTAACAAGTAATAGGTTAACAGGTTAATAACTATTGGATTTTTTCCTGAATGTCATTCTCTAATAACTAGGCTTTACCATCCCACTCTTTTTGCATAAAAAAGAAAAAATATTTAGTGGTAGAAAAAGGTATGAGCAGTAAGAAGCAAACTTAATGTTCATTCTTTCCAAATGGTGAGGCTCTTCGAAATAAAGATGCAGGGTCTGAAACACTGTGAAAAGTAATTATTATGATTTCTATGCAAAGAGCAAAGGCAAAGCTAGTACTGTCATCTTTTTGTATAAAATTTCTATGCTAAGGAAACTCCTAATCTATATGGCATTGCAAGTTCACTCTTTGAGTTCTTTCTCTGCTTCAAATATATAGCAATAATGAATAGAATAAAAATGTACAGTCAAAAAATAAAAATGTACATGAACAAGAAACAGAACAGAAGCAAGCAAACAAAATAAATGAAACTAGATCTGCAGGCTTGTTCTGGGAATCGAAGCAAGGAAAGGTGGCCTGGGGTTCCATCTTCTGAAGAACTATGAGAAACTAAATCAGCCAATATGACATGTAGAACTGGAGCCAGATGCACTGCATGAATCAAAGTCTTACTGTGGAATCACTCTGCCCTCGAAAGGAGGCTAAAAAGTTCTCCTCCTGAGGCCTACCTGTAACCGGGCTTCTGTGAATCCGTCTGTCTGGGAATGTAGAGGAAGCTGACTAGAGGCTTCATCCATACCAGCCAGCTGACTTCGCTCCTGAGTCCACAATATTGCCCCAGTTAATAGAACAATTGCAAATATGGCCCAGGGTTGGGGACCCAGGGGAGTCCTAAGGAGGAAAGAAAGAAACAAACAAAAATCACAAAAGCAGAGAGAGAAAATTCACTCCACTTAAGGGAGCAAACCAAAATTCCAAAATCTATGAGGAAACCTTTGAAAATTAGCCAACAAAATTAACAATTAAGAGACAAATTCACTAAAAGAAGAGTAAAGCAATCTAAAAATGATTGTGAAACATACATGCTCAAGATTTTCAAAATGTAAGTGAAAATAGCATTTATAAAAAGGAAAAGAAATTATTTTTAAAAGAGAAATGAAGCAAGGAAAGTAGATATGAAAAATAATGAATTAGAATTCAACGGGTATAAAGTTTCAGTTATACAAGATGAATAAGTTCTATAGATCTGCTGTACAACACTGTGCCTGTAATTAACAATACTGTATTTTATACTTAAAGATTTGTTAAAAGGGCAGATCTCCTATCAAGTGTTCTTACCACAATTAAAAAAAAGAAAAATTAATGAATTGGAAATACTTGAAAAATGTTCATAAAGTGAGTTAAATGACCTAGATAGAGACAATAAACTCTAGGCTGCACACAAAGAGAAGTAGGGAACTGGAGAATAATTCCAGAAATTCACCCAGAACACAGCAGAGAGAGAAAGGGATTTTTAAATGCATATACATAAGGGGATCTCTTTGTTCCAATATGGATTCAGTTGATCCCTGAATTACTTATCAATGGTCATCCTTCTTCAGAGCAAACAGGAAAAGATTTTAAACAGGCTAAGTGTCCTTTAATATATTTTTGATAAGGAGTGAATGTCATTAATTAATTTTTATTTTGTAAGAAGAAGACAGCATTGTTACATGTTGGTAAACAAAACGTGATTTAGGACCTGTCAATATATTCTTGAAGACAGAATGTTTAAGTGAAAATCCCTTTGCTTGTATGGTAATAGAAGGATTCTTTTCTTTTGGGTGTGGTCGTGAAGTATCAGGTTTTGCCTTTTTGCATCAGTCTACCTTTGAAATAACTTCTTTACAACTTAACACAAATTCCTGTGTATTAATCTGGGGCTAAGAAATGTTTGGGGACTGCCATTTAAGTCTCCATTCTCTCAAATTAAAGATTTTCAGAATAAAGAAAAATTTATTTGGCAACACAAGATTATATAAACTCAACATCTGGATAATTGAAATTATTTTCCTTTTTATCCAAAAGATCTGATGTCACGTGGGCACAATCACCATGTCTTCTATAAGGATACAAGCATCTCTAACAATGGGTGAAACCATGTTTGATAGAATAATATCCCGATTAGGACAATAAAAATGGAGCATAGCTAAGTGGATACTTTAAAGTGTCTATAATACAGGGAGTAGAAATTGACAATATATTTAGATGTCATTTTGACCTTAAAAAACATGTTGAAGCATTTCAGAAATGAATTAGCTTAAACTTGAACAAATTAGCAGGGCTTGTCGATGAAAAATGACTGGTGAAATGTATTATAGATTATGGAGCATTATTAAAATGTCTGATACATAATAGATGTTCAATAAACATTTGCTGAATTAAATCAGGGCTAAATGTAACAGGATACCTTGTATAATAGACTATAATAGATATAGAGTTTCATGAACACAGGATTAAAATACAGTTGTATCTCATTTACTTTTCTAAGGAAACACTTAAGCACCACTGACCCTGAAAAATAGTTATACTAATGTCACCTCCACCAGTTCCTGTGTGTCCAAAAATTGTTTTCTTAGTCTCAAGAGCTCAGTTCTTCCATGTTCTAGGAAGAGAGCAAAATGAAGACTCTAATTTCTTCACGGTACATTTGCTTTGGTGCTGTTCCATACATTGAAAACTGTTCTTGTGTATTCTAATGGATTGATATCCATGGCTTCTGTGATTAATTTTCTCCCTAAGATCAGTGTAATAGTCCTACAGACTTGAACCCCAAGTTTATGCTCTAGGAATCTCCAACCTAGACTCTCCTTCCTCCTTATGGTAGGATTGGTTCCCTTTAAGACTCTCAATGTCTTTTCCTTAATGTGCGGCCACCAAACTTTGACTCCCTGGAGCAGCTTCTCTCCTAGAAAAAAAATGAGTGTTGCCACCAAAGGCATCCATTAAAAGGTCTACTAATTCTCAGTATTAGGTTTCACAAAAAATGTTTTAGTCTTGTTAAATATATAGTCTGTGATTAAGAAAAAAAATGTACTTTTCTATTTTATTAACATAAAACCTAATTTGTTTTTAAGAAAATGTCACCAATTTTTACAGCAATAAGAAAATTATGCTAACATTTTTCCCTCTTTAATTCATTGTACATTAACCAAATGATGCAGTTAGCCACCTGGGCAGGGATTGTAAGGAAACTGGAGCACCCTAATATTTGAAATTGCAAATATGGACAACTGAAATGCTAATTAATGAAAAAACAAATATAACCTTCATTTCATTTGATCTTTATCAACAAAATCAACTGGAAGACTAAGGTAACAATATGAATATATCAAGTTAAAAAAAATCAGTGTAAAACTTTAGCTATCTCTATACCATACGGGTCTTACATAGGTTAATTGAAGAAATTTCCTTTTATTTCCACATACTTTTAATAGAATTGATCTCACCTATGTCAAAATGTAGAAACATGGGTTCTATGTATCTGATGAACAGTTATTATACTACAATTCTGTATTTCCAGGGTAGTATGAGTGTATATTAGGGTACACAGAACACTTAGGGATCCAATGGCAGGAGATACTTTTTTTTTTTTTAATTTTTATTTATTTATTTATGTATTTATGTATTTATTTATTTATTTATTTATTTATTTTTGGCTGTGCTGGGTCTTCGGTTCGTGCGAGGGCCCTCTCCAGTTGCGGCAAGTGGGGGCCACTCTTCATTGCGGTGCGCGGGCCTTTCACTATCGCGGCCCCTCCCGTCGCGGGGCACAGGCTCCAGAAGCGCAGGCTCAGCAGCCGTGGCCCACGGGCCCAGCCGCTCCGCGGCATGTGGGATCCTCCCAGACCAGGGCTCGAACCCGCGTCCCCCGCACCAGCAGGCAGACTCCCAACCACTGCGCCACCAGGGAAGCCCAGGAGATACTTTTTAAGTAGAAGTTATTTTTATTTTTCAATAAGGATGTTTTTAATTTAACTTGTCTCTTCATATTCAGAAATGAAAGCACAAGTTATTTTTCTTGTGTGCATATCCTATTCATGTATTATAGTTTTTCCTGACCCAGGTGAACCATGAGTATGAAAAATGAAGAGAGGATTTGCAAATAAGGCAATATAGTAAAAAAGGTATTTATGTGATATTTAATAGTATCATATTTCCTCCCACTTAAAACTATATAACCTCAATGTTTTATATATTCTCTAAGAACTGAGTTAAAAATGCTCCCATAATTGAGGTGATATTCATTTTAAGGTTTTATTTGTAAAGAAACATATTCTTTTTCTTCTTATTATATAATCGTGGCACTCACATTTGAAGAATGTGAAGAGTCAGCTAGAAGACACAACTCTGTCATTACTTCGCTACAGTCATCCCACCTTTCTTCTGTTCTTTTTTTTTCTTCTTATAATTGCTTTTTGAAAAAAAAAAAGGGAATATACGAAACGGTCTTAATGTTAATTTACACTTGACAAACATTATAATTGGTACAATTTAAAATTATTTCATACTCATATTTAAAGTACAGGAATTATACATGGACTTAATATTGACAGGTAGCTCTTAATTCCGTAAATATTAGAAAACTCAGAAATAATCAAAAATAAATCCTAAAGCTATTAAATATGTTAAATCAATGTGATGACAGCCCACAAGTTTGGTTTTTAATTTTTTTGGTCTGAATTACAAAAAAAATGTTCTTTTACTCATTTTTCATTGAAATAAAATTATCTAACTAGTTTATTTAAATTGTGTAGTCACTGAGACAGATAGCCATTTCTTCATTTAGTTATCTACTAAGTTGATATGTAACCAAACAGATTTAATCAGTTTAGTTAAATAGCTAGACAAATCAGTCAAAACTTCAGTTATTTATCAAGTGTCAAGTAAATTTACAAATTAGTTATTTTATTTTGTAAAAAGTATTTTCTGTAAAGCTGTTTAATAGTCATATAAACAACTAGAGGAAAAACAAAATCCACACAATAATAGCAAGAATGGAGTAAGATCGCACTAAAATAGAGGAGTTAAAAAGAGAAAAGATGTGACTATTGCCTTATAAGATTTTCAAGACACTGTACAGTCTATTGTCTCTAAGGAAACTTTGGACAAAAACAACATAATTGTGACAAAAACACAAAAGTGATTTCTTTTATTTCTTCAAGAAACTCCTAAACTTTTAACATTGTCCTATTAGATCATTTAAGAAAAAATCATGTGTGAAGTTAAGTGTGTATTTATATACATGGATAGTGTTGCGAAGATTTCCCAGGCATTTATTCACAGTGCTCAGAAGAGATTGCTAACACAGTACTGCATAGTACAGCCATATATATATATATATATATTTTTTTTTTTTTTTTAAGGCCCTGGACTTCCAACTGGAGAGAGAGAAGATAGCTTTAAACTAATATCCATCCACATCACAATAGTACATTCTAGGTAATCAAAAAGAGAGAATTCCACAATTGTGGTTGTTTTTAAACTATGTTTTTAAGAAATATAAAATGATCCTTTATTCTTTTTCTCATAAGTTTTAAAACATGTTATTTAAGTTGGCTTGCAATACTTTCACAAGCATTTTAGAGCCAAAAATATTTATCTTACAATTTACAAATTACACTATAGTAATTTGTAAGGTAAGTTTATCTGACTTTCAAATGTATAGAAATATCTTAAATACATTTATTTACATATTTTGACTTGAAAACTGTAAGAAAAATAAAGTATGAGTTTTAAGGCATATATTTATTTTTAGTTGTAGATGTTCAGAATGAAAGATAATTTTCCCTACAAATCTCTGGCAAACTCTAACATAATAATCATCAATACAAATAATTATTCTATCGGATTTTCAACCAGATCAGGTAAAATATGGTTCTTCCATATGTATTTTTGAGGAACTTATTTTAAATCATTAAAAATATATACAGTTGAGTTTGTGTCTACTGGATGCCAGCTTAAGTACTCCGTTTAATCAATCATTTAATGCAGTTTTTAAAAAGCCAAAGATTTACCCACAAATGACCAATGTGCAAAAATCTGCTCAATTTTGAAAACTGGAGATTTTTGTCTCTAAGAATGTAATGAAAATTATACTTTCAAGATTGAAATAGTAACAATGAAGTACAAATTATATATATTAAATCCTTAACAGTTTACTCATTACTGTTACAGAGGTGCTTTGTCATGGTGAAAAAATAAAGACCTTAGATGGCTCTTTAACTGAATAGGAAAGGAAATCTGCATTTCTCATGAGTATGCCATGCCTTCAGCTGACTAAGATATTGGGTTTGGCTGATGGGGGCACTGGAGGTCAGAGAGTGAGGCAAGGAGATGCAGGGCTCTGATTTCCTCTGTTCCTCTATTTCCTCTCTTCCAGCTTTGTTCGGCAGGTCTGTGCTCCTCTACCAAAGCCAGAACAGCTGTCTGGAGGCCATTCCCAGGGCTGTAGTAAGTGCTGAGCTCTCCTTACAGTTTCTTCCTTTTTGCCCCTCAGGACTGATGAACGCTTTCTCTCTATTTATATGGTTGCTGGGTTCTTCACTCTCCCTGGTTAGTTCTTCAGTCCCGCCCCAGCTTTGTACACACTCCCTTAATTAAACTTTCTTTGGTTATGCTTTGTGTGTGCCACCTGTTTCTTGCCCGGACAGTGATGCATAAGCTGTAGAACGCCCAAATTAGATAAACTTGAAATGGCAAAATAAAATGACTAATATTGTGCTCTGTGCATAAAATGACGTATGTTTAGAGTATACATGTAAGCTCAATTCATTTCATTGAGCTTGCTTTTTTTTTCCAAAATACAGTTTTACAATCCATTCTGCACTAAATGTTTTTAAATGGTATATTCAACTCCAAATTCAGAAATATAAAGTTTTCTAAAGGCAAGCTAAAGTACCTAATATTTTATTTACATAGAATGGGATTAAATGTAAGGCAACTAGGTTTCATATGCCCACTTTACCATTTACTCTCTATGTGACTTTGGGAAACCTTCATAAACTTTCTGCATCAAAGGATATTACTCTGTAAAATGGTGATAATAACATGTAACCTCATGGAGTATAATGTGGATTAAGAAAGTTAATACAAATTACTTTATGTGCGCCCAGTATCAATATGTTATTTTTCTTTATTTCCATTAGTCATGAAATCCAAGGTTATTTTATAAGCAAAAAATATATACAACAATCAGTTAGATAACTGTACATTATATTATAGCTATAAATGAATAATTAAAGACAAATACTTTTGTAATATGGAGATTTTATGTCAAATTTGAAGGCAAATCTGGCTCCAGTATTAAAATTTTCTTTTAGAAAAAGATACTTCTCAAATCAGGAAACAAACTGCGATTCATATAGTTATTTATTAGTGGGTCATAGAATTTAAATGGACTTGACAAGTCATTTTTTTAGTAAATGTTTGTGTCTCCTGATTAGTTCTGTGTTGAAGTAAATTTTCTCCACCTCCTTTTCTTTAAGGGAAGTTCTCTCATATCTATTTGTTTTTACATGTGTATGTATGTGTGTGTATATATATAATTTTATTTACTTAATCTCCATAAATACATTTTTAAGTAATTGAGAAAAGTATCAAGACTTCTAAATGATATCTCTATATCCAAACTTCTCTATTCCCTATATTGAAGCATGCTAAGAGGTAGCCCTCCAGTGATTCTTTCAGACAGGATTTGTTTTACTAATAACAACAGTTTTGCTTCTTATATTCCCTAATTCTTACACTAAATCCAATTCATAAATTATCTGCTTACTTTCTGGAGGCATTTGGATTTTGACACATCCTTTAAATTATCATTGAATAATATCTATACATAATATTTATAGTACTGTTAAACCAGCCATTGGGTCCATTTGAGGAAATCCAGAAATTAGATTATATTTTATCTCACTTCTAAACTAACCTAAAACTCAGAATAGTACTCAACCTCATTTATGACACTAGAAATAAAACCATTGATTTTTGAGGAGTTTCAACTCAGAGAGAAAACAAATTCTTTCTATTTTTCTTAATCCCACATTTTTACAATGTTTTGTTAAATCCCCCCTCCCCTTTTTCCCTTAACAATATAACTCATAGATCTGACAACTTTAGAGTCCTTTTCCAGGAAATGCCAACTTTTCAGTAAATTCCAATTGAAACTTGTGATTTCAAATGCAAATCAAGCTCTACACTTCCCTTGTCCAAAGCAGGTAGAGCTATGACTTCTGTGCTGGGAGAGCAGGCATGATTGTTTCTACTCTGATATATATGTCTTCTGTCTCCGGATGTTCTACTTATAAATTTTTAAGGATTGGATGGGAATAGATCAGGCAGAGGGAGCAGCTAATACAAAGTCCCCGAAGTAAGAGCTTACCTGATGGACATTGTAAACAGTTCAGGGGCAGTGGAGACCCTTGAGGACATTTTGAATGCACTGGCATTTAATCTGAGACAGGAACCCCCTGGAATTTTTGAGCAGAGAAATGAGGGCATCTGTTTTAAGTTATCAAAAGACACTGTAGCTTGTTTTTTGAGAATAATCTACATGCTCAGGGGTGGAGGAGCTGCAGAGCTGGGTCCAATGGTGATGATACAGATGATCTGCTCCCAAGAGCAGCTATATAATAATATATATAGCCCATAGAAGGACTAACCTGAGAGAGGAATCCTGGCAGAAAATCAGACCATTTATGTGCGTGGGAGCTCCAAGATTTTAGAGGTGTGAATTGTTGCAGATGTGACACACATACTCACCTGAATGCTCAATCAGGGAAAGTATTAACAAAAAAAAAAGAAAAGGGGGCAAGAAAGAAAAAAAAGATATATTAACTATCCTAGACTACAGTCTAATTGAAGACTTTAAAGCCTACATATTAGTGAGAACTAATGAGCTGGTGACTTATAATGGCTCACATATTAAAGTACACCTCATACTGAAATTAGCTAGATTATTTCATCATTAGACATGGTTACCAGCTAATGTTTTGGAAAATCAGATTATCAGTTAATAGGAATTACCTTTCTAGAATTACTTTCCTCTTTGCATTAATACTAACCCTCTCTCTTAAACTTTTTTTCCTATGATCTGTATCCTTGGGGTATGCCAAGTGTTTTCCTGCTTTACCCAATTTAAGGCTGCTCTTCTCATATCTGTGAATCTGGGTCATCTGGTCTCCCAGCAAGTACAATAAATAGTATAAAATTTGCCCCTTTAAGAAAACAATCCAACTTTCTTTCAATTAACTTGATCCCAGATTCACTTATTTTCTTAGCCTTACATCCAGACAGTGCTTTCTGGTTTTTGAGTACAGGGTATTAATGAATTCAACATGTAGTATAGGGAAAAAGAAAGTACTGAATACGTTAGCGTGAATTAGGTTGAAACACAAATACAGTATGTAAAGGTACAACACCACAGAAATTTATTTCTTGCTTACATAAAAGTTCAGGGGGGCAGCTCTTCTCTATGTGATCTTTCAGTGACCTAGACTTCATTTATATGAATCCATCATCTTTGAGCACCTCATTATTGGATGCTTTCAAGAGGCAAAATGGGAAGATAGCTTGGGCAGGCACTCTTGCATCTTAAACCCTTTGCCTGGGAGAAGCATGCATTGCTTTTGCTCATAACCCCTTGAAAAGATTAGTCCCATTGCCACACCTAACTACAAAGTGGTATGAGATGTGGAGGTCGTAGATGGGCATCTTCCTGGCTACTATTCTGTTTAATAGAAAAGGTGAAAATAAAATTTGGTGGACCAGCTAATAATAGCCCATGCTTCTGGCCCTCAAAAATCTGTGTCCACTTTTATTCTCACACTTAGAACACTTTCCCTCCCTTCCTTAGAGTTATAACCAAAAATCTATCCAGTTACTTCATATCAAAGTCCAGGATTTCTCAGTGATGCACAATCTTCTCTACTGAACCTCATGCTGTTGCCACTTAATAACTAAAAATGAAAGTTATTTCACATTAGGCCTCCTGGCATGTTCACTAAGATAAACTCACAGAAGCAGGAGACATAACTGGTATGCAGGTCTCCTAGTACATACTGCATCTTGATTCAGTGCACAGGGACCCGGCAGGGACAGACATCAGGTCTGGGAGAGGGAGGAGGGACTTCTTAAGTTCTGAGATTGGGAAAGCAGTAGACCTGCAGCCAGGGATTCAACAGCAAATACTTGTCTCTAGCCCAATTTCGGCAGCTTATCATTCATGGGAGGGTGCGCTTCATTCCACTTCCTGGAGTGACCTAAGCCTTTCCGTTATAGATGTTTGATCTACTTCCTCAGCATTCCTGTAACTGGGGGAGCATAGCCCCTCTCATGGGGTGATTCTGGAGGCTGGAGTCCAAGCCTTGTGGTTGCAGCACATAGCACCTGGCTGACAGGTGACCTAATTCACCACATTCGGACCCTACCAGAATGGATGGTTTTAAGCACTCTGCTGTAGCCAGTTTTCATGCTTTGCATGAGACCACTCTGCAACTGGTTATTCCTTACCTCTCGAGATCAGGGATTCATTATACTAAACATCCCATGATTACCTGTAGGAAGCATGAGGAAACTTACAGAACAGGCATACAGAGGACAGTTAAGAGCTATTATATTTTAAGCCTTTGTTTTGGTTTTGAGCTTCTGACAGATATGTCACTTAAAAATTATATTTAATATGAGTAACATGATTCTGTAGAAGGATATTTACACTCAAACCTATGGAAATTTTTTATAGGTAGAAAAGCCACAATATTAAATCTTAAAGTAGCTTAAAGTAGCTTAATGCAAATGTAACTTTTCTAAAATAGTTGTTTTAGGATAAGACCAAAGAAGTTTTTGTTGTTGATATAAAATACAATGCCTATCCTTTTATACAACATAGGGCATTAAGTCAGTAGGTACTTAAACTAACTTTATATTTTTTATACAATATTGAGTTATTCCTGACTTTGTGGAAAAATTTAAAAATTTATCTAAAGGTCTAATTATTGAATCCTCTGTTAAGGTTTTATCTTTTGTTTTTGGAATCACCTAATCATATACATATACGGTTTTGTGTCTTAATATTAGATAATATCCGATGTAGTTTGAGGGAACATACTTGATGGAGAAGGGAGACTGAGGAAGAATTATAATTTTGTTATGATATTTAGGGTATGAACTACCTGTGAATTTCTTATCTGGGTCAGATCAGAGATAAGAATTTACTAGATGTAGAAGAAACTCATCTCTTATAGATAACGGACTAGTGCCAGAGAAAGGAGAGTAAGGAGAAGAAGCTACATATAATAAGAACACATATACATGTGCAAGTTAGATAGTCTTACCAATGAAAAGTCAAGTTATAAATTTATGTTTCCTGTTATATCTATAAAGGTATATGCTTAATGTAAATATGTCTTTAAACTTTTTGTTATGTATAATAAAATGGAGGTTTTTTCCAATTGACTGAGAAAAGGATGATTTTCCATATTTTTACTAAGAAGATTAGACACTTTTTCTTCTTTATTTGGATGAATTCTACTTTATATTTTTAAAATACACAATTATTAGTAAAAATGTACTCTATCATCTACCTTAGGAAGTTTCAAAAATACAATTTAAAAAAATTCAAAAGTAATGGAAGGCTTGGTATCTTTGACAACTTACTCTATAGGTTTGATCAAATTGTTAATTTGGTAGCAGAGATCCGAAAGCCTGAGCTATTTTAACATGGTTTGAAAAATATCGATTGGACTAAGTTTGGAGCAGACCAATAGATTTTTATTCTATTAGTTACTCTATCAAATAATATCTAGTATAATTCAATTGTATGGATCAGATTTTATTATATAATTACTAAGATTCCATTCAACTTTAAATTTGTGTTTAAGGTTATTTGTTTTTCTTTCCATTTGCTATATAGTAGTGATGGATTTTATTTCTCAAATTTTACTGATTTTATTGATTAGATATATTTCCCCTTATCATATGAGATTCGACAATAAAAGCAAAATGATCAGGGCATTTGAGAAATAAACCCCTGGGCACCTGAGGGATGTGACACAAAATTGGAGTGCAATGTGCTCTTGGCCTTTAATTTTTATGAGATTGCCTCTGTTCGAGGGTTAAGTCTCTAAGATCTGGCACTGAGGAAGACTGGTGAGTTATTAAATATAATAAATCTTACAAGGGAAGAAAAAATTCAGCTTCAGCTGTAGAAATATTTTATATATAAGTTAGTTCCTAGGAATTTAATGAACATGCATTCTCTGATTTTTCTGATTTGATACTAACAAACTAGTTAAATTTAGTTTTAATTTTTTTATTAAGTCTCATCATAAGCTACATCACAAGTGCATTTGTTAGAGATTTCTTACCAGTTTTGTTTGTTTTAATATTTAAAGGGCATCAACTGTGAAATTTCAGTTCCACCACTAATTCAGTTCTTACAGAAGACCTTGAAAGATGCCATGCAGGGGACACCTTAGAGTTTATTTTCCTAGGTATCCTTAAGGGAGATTTGGACCCTGTTCAATTGTTGCTTTTAGTTAATTCTGAATCCTTTACTGACCTTCACTAGAAATATCTTAAATCTTCCCTAAATGTTTGCTGTGCTATCATTTAGATGTTTGAGTGTTTTAAGACATGCAAATAGAAATATCAAGTACAGAATTGATCACAATTGACCTGAGTCATGTTGCAGAACTGCCAGTATGACTGAGTATCCAAATTCTCCAATAATGCCCAGAGTCAAGCCTGGAGGAAGTCTAATCTAGAACTGGTTAATCTAGGTTTTTTTTTTCCTAAAGGAATGTAATGAAAAGACAGAGAGGCAGAGAGGTTAGCTAAAACAGGCAAAAGGTTAGCTAAAATAGGCTCCTGTAATCCAAACTTGATACGGAGGAGGAGTACTAACACGGCTTTAATAAATGGGAAGATGTTTAGAAGTCAAAAGATTAAAGCTCCTATTTACGTGAGTACATACTCATTCTGGGCACTGCAAAGGTAGAGGGGTTTGCTTTTGAACAGAGAAAAATTACAACAGACATAGGAGGGGAGTTTGGGTCCTGATGTAGGTAAGTTTGTATGCTTCCTGGAAGAAAGGGACATGGGTCACTCTGATTAGAGTGTCATGGGTAGAGCTTCCCAAGTTCTCAGCCACACCTTCATTCATTTCAACACATAAGGGGTGGTTCTTACATGTCAGGCACTAGTCTAGGTGCTGGACACTCAGTAGTGAATAAAACAGACAAGAATCCCTGCCTTTGAGTGGCCTACATTTCAGTTTTAAGAGACAGAGAGGAGACCTTCTTGGAAGATAAGTATAATGATAATAAGCTAGATGGTGATAAGGGGCTACAAGGGAAAATAAGGCATGAAGGGGCTAGAGGGAGTGGGAAGGTGAGCGCGTGTGTGCATACGCATGCAAGAAATTTGAAAGAGTGTAGTGAGGGCTTCAAAAGAGGAAACCATATGTGTAAGGAGGCGAGGGAGTCACACTGGTTTTCTGAAGAAGGACCAAACATTGAAGTCAAAGCAAGTGCATTTCCTAGGGACAGAAAGGAGGTCGGTGAAACTGGAGCAGAGGAAGCCAGGGGCAGAATTAATGGGATGAGGCCAGAGTGGTATTGGGGTGGGGCTATCCCACCCCATTGGGAGTGGGATGGGGAGATCCCGTAACCTTGTAGACTTTTAGGTTGA
Source organism: Balaenoptera acutorostrata (assembly GCF_949987535.1). Lineage (NCBI taxonomy): Eukaryota > Metazoa > Chordata > Mammalia > Artiodactyla > Balaenopteridae > Balaenoptera > Balaenoptera acutorostrata. Next base: position 36,970,212 of record NC_080084.1, on the reverse strand, counting down.
CTTTTGATGAGCTCTGAGAGAGCTCGGAAGTCATTGTAGGGTTTTGAGCTGAAGGGTTTTGTTTTAATGGTGTCCACTATGCCTGCCAGGTTGAGAATAGATGTCAGGCTGGCAGAAGCAGAAGGAGGGGACTGAGTTATGGGGTTACTGCAAAAATCTGCATAGAAACAACAGTGATTTTCCCCAGAGTGGCAGCAGCAGAGATGGGGAGTAGTGGTCAGAGATTAGATACACTTGAAGGAAGAACTCAGTTGTGGAGTAAAAGAGAAACTGATAGGAGGATATCTGAGGGAGAGGCAGCTCTGCCGATGAAGATCAAGACTTCATTTCTTGTTTCTTATTGTAGTGGCATGGCATATTAAGTTTAGGCCATTTCATACATATTTTAAAGGGTATTTGAGAAAAAGGAATTCTGGCTGTTTGATTCACTTTGTTTGGTTCCCCTCTTCTAAGAAGCAGAGTGATAAAATGCAGTGTTTTTGATAAATGCTTAACAGAAATATAATTTACTTTTATTGGTTCTAGGCAGGATGATTGGTTGATGACAAATAAAAAAGATTGGTCTTGTCACTTTCAAAGCTATATTTAACAGTATGACAATAATTCATAGCATAAATAATTACCATGGCAGCAGAGCTTGGATAATGAACAGCAAGCAAAACATGAATGAGGCAAGATCATGCTGATGTTGATTTACTTCTTTACAGCTCCTAATTCTGCAAGTTGCCTTGATTTAAATATTATTCTCTAAGATCTATTTTTCATTTAAAAAGTGATCAAGGATATCTGCCCAGAGTATCAGGTCCTATGAAGCAGTTGAGTTAGAAGTTATTTGGAAGAAGTTATCTGAATTATTATAAATATAAAATCAGATGCATTCAAATATTTAAAATACCCCAAAAATGCCGATGTTGCTTTTGTTTGTATGACTAAATTGTATCTGTTCTGTATGTGTTTTTAATATAATAAAACCTTTTCCTAAATGGAGATGGCTTACATAAATTGAACTTTTAAAGAACAAATTTTATTCTCTTTCTGTTATGTTCTATGACCTAAGCTTATTCTTCAATCAAGCAAATCAAGTATAGAATCTGAAAAAATGAAATTTAGGATTATCTTAGAATTGACAGTTTCTTCATTATATAACCTCTTCCACAAACTCTCAGGATTCTTTCAGGATAAAAAAATATATTTTCACATCATCATCACTGCAGTTACCTCTGAAATTTATCTAATTGAAAAAGTAATGATTCTAGGGCCAAGTCCAGGATAATGGCAATTTCACAGCCCATATTTTTTAAAGTGCCCCGTTTCTCTTAGGCCATCTTGTAAAAGACAACAATTATAATATTATACGTATAGAAGGAATTAGTACTTCACACAAAATAGGAAACTTTGCAAAGGGACTGTAAATATGATCTATGCTATGTCAATATGATCATAAAGAACCTAGTAGTCACTAAGTAGTAAGCAACTTAGGATTCTTTTATAGCCCCTGCAGGAAACCTTGGAGTTTCATTGTTATTAGATGGTCTAGTTGCCAAAAACCTTTAGGCAAAAAAAGAAAAAGAAAAATTATCAACCTATCTATCTATATACATATATATGTATATATATGTTAATAATGCATTAATAAAAGACATTTATAATTGTCCATTATATGCTAGACTCTGGGTCACAAATTTTTTATGCATATAATCCTCCTCCTTTACTGCATATAATCCTCAGAACTACTTACACTTAATACTCATGAAACCCCTTTTTGTTAGTATGCTCATTTCCCTTTATAGAAGAAGAAATTGAAGCTCTGGAGGTTAAATTACTTACCCAAGATTACAAGATTAGAAAACAGTGGAACCAGGATTTTCACCTCACTGTTGTAAATGTAGACTCTTGAGAAAGATTCTTTGTGTTAACGTTCTCTTCCTGCTTCTTGTGTTTTAAGGCAAGGAACTTAAAATCTCTGAGACCAGATTTCCTTATCTGTAACGGTAAATAATTATACTGTATTTACCTCATAGGGTTGCTCTGAGGATCAAATTGGATAATGTATGTAAAACACTGAGCATATGCCTGACAATTAGAAAATGCCCACCAGAACTGTATCATTCTCATAAGTTTTTATTCCTTGCCTTTCACTGGCCCTGCAGGATCTCTACGCCTCACTAACAATATTAATCAAGGTCATTAATAATGAACTCTGTTTCTCTTTAATGTATTAGTCCAAATTACACTCAATAGCCACCTTCCATACGTTTCTTGTCACTCTGAATCCTAAAGATTTTCTGCACTCCAGAGAGCAATGATTACTGCTCTCCTAGTAGTTTAGAGAGCACCTGATTATCTCAGACCTTTAACGGAGTCAAGTCTGGAAGGTCAGCTTGCAGACATCGTCTTTAACCATGCCCTTTTCATAGCTGTGATTTCTTCTTATACACTTGTGTAATGCTGTATTAAGGTGATCAACATCTTCTAGCTATCTCGGTGCTTTCTCCATTTTAGAACAGAAACTCCTTTGTCCAGTAAGCCCCTCCAATACTGGGAAACCAGGAAAACTACATCATATAGTTTATATTATATAGTTTATATTTATAGTTTGTTAATATATTAATATTCCCAAGTAGTTGAAGGGGATGTGCTGGGAACGATCAAATTTATCATTGGAGAGTAACCTTCAACTCCTCTGAAATCTTGGAATAGTTTTTGGAACTACTGTTTTAGTCTGATTTCTCCAGAGAAACAGAACCAATAGGATATATAAAGACACTTAAGAGGAGATTTACTATAGGGACTGGCTCATATGATTATGAAACTGAGAAATCCCACAATCTGTCATCTTTAAGCTGTAGAACCAGGAAAGTCAGTGGTGTAATTCAGTCTGAGTCTGAAGGCCTGAGAATCGGGGAGCTGATGGTGTTAAGTCCCAGGCTGATTCTGAAAGTGTGAGAACCAAGAGGGCGGGAGGTGAATGTCTTAGCTCAAGCAGAGAGTGCAAATTCGCCCTTCCTCTCCCTTTTTGTTCTAGTTAGAACAAATAATTTTTATTCTAGTCAGGCCCTCAACAGATTGGGTGATGCCCACTTCATTGGTGGGGGCAATCTTCTTTACTTCATCTACTAATTCAGATATTAATCTCTTCTGGAGCCAACCTCACAGACAAACTCAGAAACAATATTTTACCTGCTATCTGGGCATCTCTTAGCCCAGTCAAATTGACACAGAAACGTACGGATCACGACTACCTTTCTGTTTTACCCTTGGTGTAGTCGCGCCCTCTAATGGCAGTCAATCCAAATGGTGCCCAAGTTTAAGACATAGAGGACAGCTTCTGGTCTAAATCCAAATAAGAGCTGATAAGACCAGCATTTGAGATGGCCTAGATAGCCATATAAAGTTGCACATTGAATCACATATTCAACTTTTTATATTATTTTCTGTTTTGTAGGTATATAACTGCTTTTAGTGTAATTTTGTGGTAGAAGGAAGAAAATAAGTAAATATCTCATATTATTTTAAGATAAATTATTTTATGTAAGTAGTCCAAAATTTTACGATGGAAAATTTCATTTGTAGGGGATTAACCACAATGAATATACGTCCATGACTGAGGGAAAAATATATGTATGACTATATATATGAACTGATCAAAATATATGTATAAATATTTCCCTTTGTTGACTCAAATAAGCAAAATCCAAGTTGTGTAAAACTAGATATGTGCGTAATTATATTATACATATCTATCTATGCATATAAAAATTTCATTATGTTTATTTTTTCATGACAATATATTATTGAGTCTTCTCACCCTTTTGTCCTTAGACTATGTGTGTATGCATGTGTATGTGAAGACAAAAAAATTGAAAAATAATAGCAGAAATCTTATACGGAAGGACTTCCAATGAAACTTCTCAGTTTTAAATATAATTACAGGCATTCATGAGTGATCAGGAAAAAAACCAGGTAATTATTAGATTTAAACTGGTATAATAGCTTTAAATCTAATTTTACTCTTACAAGGTATGATATAGCCATCTATCCCAGAAACATCAATTTGTTAGTACTATGAGATGGTGCCACTGATGACAATATTATTTCCCTTCCAGACCTACGGTGTTTATTGTTGGAGTCACCATTCACACTGACTTGACCATATTCAAAAATATTTGTAAAGTCTTATTTACTCAGCCGTAGACATGGCCATCAAATTGCTGAGCCTTCAAGGACACCCCGAAGTGATAATTTACTTCAATAGGAGAGTTCTTTACCTATACTGGTATGGTTTATTTCCATCAAAAGGACATTCATCATAGAATCAAACTTTTGTCTGAAATAATTCTTGGACAAATATTCAAATATTCTTGAACAAGCTATGGATCAGCCAATTTTTAAATCTATATTATATTTTGATAAAGTTTACGGAAATTTTAAATATTGTAGAAAATACCTCACATTATGAAAATGGAATAAAATAAAATATAAAATTATGGATTTCACACATCTTTATATTTTAAATCAGAGCCTAAATTAAAGATATAGGTTTCTAAGGCAAGTATAGTTCAATTTAGAAATAATTCAGGTTACATACTTGAATTTTTATTATATAAAAGATGTGGGTTTTTTTTTTTTTCTTTTTGGTAGAGAAATAAGCACAGAAAACAATAAAATTCCACACGTTTTTAGCTGATTTCCAACAGGATAAATAAGAAAACTGTTTTTATCTATAAAAAGTTGACCTAAAAGGACCAAGTTTTTCTCTGGGAATTTTGAACAGAATCCAACAAAATAGAATAAAATATACACTTTCTATGTGAATGAACTAGAGCAACAAGTTCCCCAACCATCCCTTTACACATGCATTAAAACAGAATTTAACATGGTTATCTCCACACATCGGTGTCAGTAACTTGGTAATATCCTTGCACATAGAGGAAACAGATGTTGAGCAATGGCCAGTTTTGTTCTTATTTATATTTGTATTCATTCTTATTATAAAACAGTTCAACTGGTTTTATGAAGGTATCATCTGAACAAACTCTTCAATAATTAATCTAATATGTTTGGCTCATCCTGGGAACCAAAGTTATTTAAGTCATTTCAGAATTTCCAGGGTCTAGAGACTTCTGTAAGTCTCTGTTAGACCTTAGAAAAATGTTGGCCTTTATAACCCCTATAAGGAAAATTGTAGACCTGCAATAAATTATGAGCTGGTCGTGGTAAGAAAAGGCAGAACTTTATCTTAATAAGGAAAAAAGATTATAATAAGTTCCTACATTCCCTTGAAATTGAACTTCCTCTAAAATTACATGCACCTCTCCTCTTTTCAATCTACACTCCCTCATCTTACCAACTACTCCTATGGTTTGAACAATTTGCCTTATCTATGACTTCCAAATGTTATTTCCAGTTTTCTTGATCTTCTAACCTCTAAAATTTACAATTTATTTTCACAAACAGGATAGAAAATGTGAAACTTATTGTATACCTCTTTCCTAGAAATGTGTTCTTTCTACTCCATTCCAGATATAGGTTAAGACAATTGATAAAACATACCCTGCCTTCTAGGATAGCATCAGATGATCATCTAGGACATCCCTTACACCTAACTCTCACATTTAATGTATCACAAATTTCTGTCAATTTTCACTTTCTCTTCAGTAATTGCGTATTTTAACTTCTTAATGCCTTAATTCAGAACATTGGTAATTTGGGTCTGAATTACCACAAAAACCTCAAAGTTGGCAACTATATATATTTCAGTTATTTATTGATGTGTTAACAAACAAGAAAACAAAAACAAAAAAAAATTATCCAAAAATTTAGAGTCATCCAACAACAACCATTTTATCTCACCATTTTGTAGATCAGGAATTTGGGAAATTCTGCTCCTGTGGCTTCATCTGGTATTACTTGGTGGTATTGGACTAGATATTGAGTTATTCTGGAGAGTCCAGGATTGCTTCACTCATATGCCTGACATTTGGGACAGTTGAAAGAATGGGCTCATCTTGTCCACGCTCCCTCTTTAAGGCCATGTCAGGGAATCCTCATGTGGTCTCACTAGCAGAGTGGACGTCTGACTTGACAACTCCAAATCCTCCGAGAGAGCAAGGAGGAGCAAACCCTCCAGCCTTCTTGAAGACAAGACTCAGAACTGCCACACTGTCACAGCATCTGCCATACTATTTTGGTCAAAGTAGTTATAGGCCAGCTCAGCTTCTGGTGGAGGGGAATAGACCCCATACTCACAATGGGGAAAGTGTCAAAAATGGGCAGCCATCTTCAGCCAGCAGTCTACCCTGTGACCATAGAGACTCTACGGCCATCTTTAATCTAACATGTCTGATATATCTTACATTTCTCCAATTTTTTACTTTTCTACAGAAATTCCATCAGAATTGTCTTCCTAAAACACAAGAGGAGTATTCCATTACTGATAACCCTTCATTACCATTCTAAGCTCCGCTTCTTAGAAGAAGTATTTGCTTTTCTCCTTAATTTGTTGTTACATCTTATTATGCGTCTTATGTTTTGGGTCCTATTGCAAACTTTCTGATTTAACTAGATAATAAATGACAGTCTGCTTTAATATTCTCTTCAGAAGAAAAGGCTTATAGCTCATTATTAGTTTTACTAAGGTCATATGTATCAGGTAGGATACTTTCCATTGTAAGGCATAGAAAACTCCAATTCAACTACCTCAAACAATAAGGAATATTTTTCAGCTCACCAAATAAGGACCACTAAGTAGTGTGGTTTGAGGAGTACTTTAGTTTAGTGAGACCATGTCCTTAACAGCCCAGGTTCCTGCTCTCCTCCTGTTCTTCCATTAGCAGCATATCGGTTGATATGTGACAACTTGGTTGTAGTCCTTTTCTTCTTGTGTGTGTGTGGTTTTGTTGTTTTGTTAAAATTGCACTAAATACCTATGCCTAAAAAAACAAACACAACTCTAAAGAGGTAGGAGACCTAAATGATTTGCTTATCCAAATGAGGACAAACCTCTGAATCTCAGTGAGAGAGGAAAGCAAATGAAAGAGCATAAGTTCTGCCAGCATGGAAGGAAAACTGAACCGCTATTGGGGGCTTCTCAGCCATGACTTCTAAAGACACAACTCAGAGAAAATGAGGGCTTAATAATTATCAACCTAAAGCCGACATAACTAAACTGACAAACCTTAATCACATTCAAAATTTTAAACTTTCTCAATTTTACAAATTATCTCTGATTTATAGGACGTTATAAACCAAAGATGTCCAGAACCTAACCATATGCCTTCTAATCTCTCCTTTTATCCAAACTAAGTTAATTATAACATGCTGTAGGAAATTCCTCAGCCCAAGTCTATCTGCTCTTCCTTTCCTCATTTCCCAAAGGGAGATGAACCTAATAATAATTTTTCAAAATCTCATGTGAACAGCTGCATCAGGCGACTCAGTCTGTCCTTACAAGTTAGTGGATGCCTTTTCCTTTCCTATTAAATTCTATTCTTGTTTCAAGTCCCAGTTCAAACACTGACTCCCCTTAAAATGTTCTCTAAAGGACCAGTTAGAATTAATCCTTCCCTCAGGGCTAAGTGATCCCTTCTTTACAACTCCTTCAAAAGAACAGCACAGTGCATGCTTTGGAGTGAAAAGACACTCATTCAAATCCTGGATCTGCCATTTTACCAGTTGTGTTACCCTAAACAAGTCAAGTAACCTCCCTCAGTTACTTATTTCTTATTTTTTAAAGGCTGAAATCAGAACTCACAAGAATATTTTTATTATGAATCATAAAATGATATTAAAATGCATACGATTTTTATAATTACATGAACCTTTATTACTTTTAATAGAGAAATCATCATGCTGAACAGTTAAATACTTTGGGTAACAATTTCCTTGGATACTTTGCTGAAACTAAGGACCTCCTCCTTCTTATAACAATGAACATAAACAAATATAATATATTTTCATGTTTCATGACCTTGGAAATGCAAAACCTGGCTCACAAATGAGTGTTGCTTCAAATATACTCGGAACTTTCATACTTACTTTTCTTCAGATGAAGGTAGAATTGTGTCAAATAATGCCAGAATTCTTCATGACTATTTTGAATTAAATTAATGTCAGAATGTTTCCTTTTTCCTATATCCTTATTGCTAAAGTCAATTTGGTTAGGGGCTGCATTATGAATGCTGTCTATATTAGCAAGGAAGCTATTACGAATCCACATTTCAATTCTAAAGTCATCTAAAGGAAATATTTTAAAGTGCTTTTTGTTTTCAGGTATCTGGAGATGTCTGTCCACAGAGAAATTGACAAGACTTTGTAGTTATCAATTCCGTCTTGAAGAAGTGCTTTTTCCAGCTTTGCAAAGTTTGCATAATTGAGTTCTGTAGCTCCTCTTCCAGAGTGGCACCATGGAAAAGACCAGATAGTTCTTTTAACAGCATCTGTAATGGTGACTTCGGGGTCTTAAAAAAGTAAAGCTATATCTCATAAATGTGGCCAAAAAGATCCAAGACAGAGAAACACTAAAAGAAATCCTTCTTCCTGAATTATACTGAAATTAAACAATCTTTTTTTTCCACAAAACAAGTAATATTTATCCCCAAAGTTTTAAGACATGTTCTATTTTGTAAAATCCATTGACCATCTGCATACTAGGCAAGAGCATTCATTATATGTTGTCCTTCAGTTTTTTTAGAGATTTCTTTAATCAAGACTTTCTCATGACCCTGATTGTGAAGTTGAGATTTCACATCTGTAGGAAAAACACATTTTGGTCTCACTAGCAGAGGCAATGATGCCAATGGATATTCACATAGAAAGAATGAGTCACAAAGCCGTCTGGAGGTGTACCCTTCATTCATGTGGCAACATTAGATGTAATACACAATGCCACAAGTTTGTCATCTGAGCTCAGAGTGAGGAGACTTTTCTTCCAATCAAAGTTTTACTCAAGAAAGAAATGATTCATGACTTTGAATTTATCAGCTGCCTTTCTTGTTTCCACAAGGGCATCACAAGATAGAAATTCTCCTTTAATATTCAGCATATCCTTAGATGGAGGCTTAGAAACTGGGTTACTGAGAAGTACCAATACTTTTGTGCAGGTACCTGCTGAGAAGTGGCATAGCTGAAACATCTACCATGACCTACTTCAAAATACTGAAGAAAGACCAGTGATTCAGAAGTGATGACATCATTTGGCAGAGATACTACTTCCATTTCCTACCCTACTTAAATTACGAAATAGCTAAGTCACTTCCAGGATATATAAATTTACCATGCTCTCTCCAATATCAAGTGACTTCTTTTGATTTGCCATCCAACCAGTGACCCTGAAGGATAATTCACATGAAAGCTTTTGGGTAAAATTCCAACCTCTTCAAATGGGGCCATTTTCTTCCAGAAAAGTTACTTTTTCTGTTAGCTTTTAGCTTCATGCTTGCCTCCCACCAAATAGTACCATAGCTTGTGGTTCCAAATAAATATGGAAAAAATAAGTATGATTTCTGGTGCTTTTTTTCTATATTTTCCAATATATACATAAAGACATGCCATAGTTATAATGTCTGATCAGTACATTTTTCTTCAAATTTTTCAAGTGGACACTTAACAGATACTGCAATAAAAATGACTACCACTCACATGATTGTAAACAGTGTCAAAAGTTATTCTATAGTCTGGAGTGAAATAAAACATTTATATTGGGGCTTCCCTGGTGGCGAAGTGGTTGAGAATCTGCCTGCCAATGCAGGGGACACGGGTTCGGGCCCTGGTCTGGGAAGATCCCACATGCCACGGAGCAACTAAGCTCGTGAGCCACAACTACTGAGCCTGCACGTCTGGAGCCTGTGCTCCGCAACAAGAGAGGCCGCGACAGTGAGAGGCCCGCGCACCGCGATGAAGAGTGGCCCCCATTCGCCACAACTAGAGAAAGCCCTCGCACAGAAACGAAGACCCAACACAGCCAAAAATAAAAAAATAAATAAAAAAAATTTATATTATGTGTTTGTTTTCAGAGAAGTAGGAAAGAAATTGGAGAGAAAAAAAACAAAAAACAAAAAACACACACCTGGTAGTTCATGGACCCCATGGATTATATTCCTAGATTCTTTAAGTACAAGATTTGAAATCTGGTTTATTACTCACTGGCTGTGTTCACTTAAGCAAGTTACTTAAATTTACCAAGCCAGTTTCCTCAAATATAAAATGAGCATAATTATGTCTATCTCATTTTCACAAAAATGAAAGGATATAATTATGTAGAGTGCTTAGCAAATATCCGGTAAAGAGGTACACTATAAAAAACCATTTTCTTCTTTCTGTCTTTCCTTATACATCAACTTACATTTTCCTCTACATTCCCCATTGTTTGAAGTCAGGTCTTTCCTTAAAAAATTGGCAAAGCTCAGCATTTAAATATTTTAGATTCTAGAATAGTTTCTGGATTGTAAGCAAGTTGGCACAGTACTGTAATGCCCTTGTGCTTAATAGCACCATTTATTCTTCTGAGAGATTTATTGCTGGTCCATGATCTTCTAAATCCTTCGTGCTTTGGTTGAACCTATGCTACATTCCATACTTCTGACTCAGTATTCAGGGTCCTGGGCTCTAGTCTCTAATCTGAGTTTGTTCACAGCTCTACCTAAGTCTTTCTCTGGAAGAGTACCCAGTGATATTCCACTGAATAGGAACACTTCCATAGGATCCAATTATTTAATGCACTATGTTTCTTCTATCTTGTTCCCAAACTCTTTTTCAATATTTTATCATACAGTCAATTAAAAATTTTAAAAGCCGATTGTTGAGTTTTCAAATTATTTCAGCATTTATTCTCCTTTCTGTTTTATTCCATCTGCCTATGTCATAATGAATAACTTATTTATCCAAGAAAACTGATCCACGTTTACCAGTATATCTGCCCAAATAGTTGGATATAAACTGGAAAGAAAGAAGAATTGTATCTGCTGGTCTACGGAGAAAGGCTGCCAGCATGCTCTCTTTTTGCATCACACTGCTGCCTAGACTTCAGTGGCCACTCATGGTCTGCCTGGTCACACCCAGTCTGACTTGGGGAAACACTTCCCTTCCTTTAACAGGAGACATAAGACCAACTGAACATTTCTCTAGTTGCTTCTCACTTTGCTTCAAGCAAAGTGAACAAATAATATTACGGACAAAGAATTGAAGATAGGGGAAAAAAGAAAGAAACAGAAGGTACTATTTGGATGAATTACATGTCTTGGTGCTATCAGCGCCCCAGGATTTCTGTGATGTCAAAGGGGGAAGTATTTGGATTTTCAGTGAACAATTGTGTCCTGAGCTCTTAATTCCAAAAATTCAAGAAAAAGAACATTGTTCAATCCCGATATATAGGGATGCTATGGTGTTCTACTGTAATACCACTCCCCTCAACCTTTCAGAATCAAAGCATGCATCCCTCTGGATGCTGGGACCATTGACGATTGTACCACAGCGTTGCCTCTTCTGCTGACCGTTCACTGATGAAGGGATTTTCTGGGTGAAGATGATATCCCTTTTTCTGTGGCCATCTGTGTCCTGTTACAGGATGTTGTGAAGTGTAGAGACCCAGCTACCAGGCTGTAACCAGGGACAATTTTATAAGCCATCCTAGCTCCAGAACTACCTAAGTGATCAATGGAGGGATTTGTTGTCACCATCCAGCAACCCAGCATCTCCCTAGTAATCCTGCTTTCTTTTCTTCGCCTGGGAGTTGATCCTAACTCACTCCCTATTAAACTTCCAGCACACAGATCTCCGTCTTAGAGTCTGTTTCCCGGGGAAACTGACCTGCAACAATATGTGTACAACATTTTACAGAAATGTAATGAAGTTTCCTGCATGGTCGTGTCAGACGAAGCTTTTCAGGGGCTTATATTGGATAAACAGTCATAGCCAGGGTTATTGCGATGCCAAAATAATTGTGATCCAAAAAAGCATTTGGTAGAAATTAAGGTAAGATGTAAAACAAGAGGTGATGTTTCATTGTTCTGTTTATTGGACCCTAACAGGAGATAAATATATCAGAATTAGATAACAAGTTCATGATATGACTCCACAGAACTAAGCAACAGTATTTTATTCTTTGAAATCGTATGATGCTCTCTAGTTCATTATAGGACGATTAAATGTGAAGGTAAGAGGGAATAAATGAGATGATCAAAGATAAATCTTGGACATAAAAGGAAGAGGCTCTGAGGGGATCTCCAAGAGTAAATGCCATGTTCTGTTCACTTCTGAGTTAACAGCACAGTATTGTGATGGGCCATAGTAAAAGCGAAACAAATATTTACTAAACCAGAATAAAGCAGGCCCTATTCTCTCTCTGTCATTCTAATCTTGCTTAGCATTCTGGTTGTACTTATTTATTTGGGTTTGGGGAAATCACTCTTTGATTAAACAAGGTACTATTTTCTGCTGCACATGATTGCCAAGGGGCCCTTAGACAAATAAAAGATTCTAACATTTAGAGTGGTCCCTCTAGCAATGTAAACTCTGGTGAGAGTGAGCAGTTGAAAAATCTGACTGCCACAGTCTCCCGGCCAATGTCACTGCTGTGGAAAGAAGGGCATATGACACTGCAGGCTTTAGTGCTTATTTGCTATTATCTCCTGCCTTGAAGATTCATAAAATAGGACTGAGAACACCTCCATCCCTATTACATCCAATTAAGGTTCCTATTTGATGAAGTACAATTTGTATAATAAATAGACTGTAAAGTAGAGCAAAATAGGCAGGAAATCATTAAAAATCAGATGTAGTAACAAAGTCAAGTATTTGAGGGAAATTATCTTAGGGAAAAATGAACTGATATTTCAAGTTTTTAAAAAGGCAGTTATAAGTTACACAAAATAGCTTGATGAATTTAACATTCCTTCTGGATTGGATATATCTTTATAAGAAATAAACACCCTGTGCCTGGACATGTTTTAAAGTAATACTTTAATTTTGATTCATGATAGACATCAGTATGCTTTAAACAGCGTATGGACAAGGGTAACTCGACTTCAAAGAGAAGAAATTTAAGTCTCATTTGCACTTGAGAGGAGGCACATGAAGGACTGCAGTCAATACAGAGGAGTTCATTGTATTTCTGTGTTAAGTATTTGATATACTCTCTTGAAAGTTTAGTCACATACTTCATTTGCATGAAGAATTTTTCTTAAATGTCAGAAGTGAGATATGACAATAAGTATTCTTTGATTAACATGTCCAAAATTTTGCTTGACTTTAAATGAAGATATGCAAATGAAGATATGCAACTCACTTCAAAAATGTGAATTTGGTCTTTATAAATTGAAACAAAAAATCCATACTGACGGTTAAGATCAGAGTGCCTTATCTTGTACATAGAGATACAGTGCTAAAATATATATTTTGCCATCTTTCAGACATTTTCTTATACTGCCATTATTGAAATTCATTATTCAAAGTAGAGTGCTGCCTTTTTTTAAAATGTCTTTGTACTTTAGTGAATTCATGAGCCATCTTTGTCTAAGATATAATGTAAGAGGCGATTTTCTGGTAGTAATAAAATTTAAATAATATTTATTTTGTAGAAAGCTATTACATAATGAAGCGTTCTTATAACTGTCATAAAGCATCAAATGCCTATTGACACATTCACACACATATCTGAGTTGTTTCATGTGTGAATGTGTATACACCCACATAGGTATAATTACTTTGTAATTATCGACAGCCCCAATGGCTTTTAGTGGAGTAGGAAGTCATTATATCGAGAGACTGTTCATATTCAGATGTTTGATAAGAATTCCTAAGACATGTAAACATACGTTCAGTTAATATAGAAAATTGTCTTCACTGTTATAGAATATCTTGTGACTATATAAGAATATGCCTATACCCAAGAAATATAAACTAAACTGGGTATGTATAAATATATTCAATACAATCTTAAATTTGCTAATAATTGAAAATTCGTATTTATACTCCAGTATGCATAGCTCTATTTCATCCTTAAATGCAAGGTATCACCCTCATGTTTCTTACATACTTAACCCAGTTTGAGTGAATTGGCAATTCACCGGTTAGTTATTATCTAGTCATTAAAAAGGATTCTTTCCTTAGCTTTGTGTCTGGGACATAGTTATTGAATGTTCCTATGAACAGCTTAAGAAGTGATCAGATGACCCAGCAATCCCACTACCGGGCGTATACCCAGAGAAAACCATAATTCAAAAAGACACATGCACTCCAATGTTCGCTGCAGCGCTGTTTACAATAGCCAGGTCATGGAAGCAACATAAATGCCCATCGAAAGACGAATGGATAAAGAAGATGTGGCACATATATACAATGGAATATTACTCAGCCATAAAAAGGAACGAAATTGGGTCATTTATAGAGACGTGGATGGACCTAGAGACTGTCATACAGAGTGAAGTAAGTCAGAAAGAGAAAAACAAATACCGTATATTATCGCATATATGTGCAACCTAGAAAAATGGTACAGATGAACCGGTTTGCAGGGCAGAAAGAGGGACACAGATGTAGAGAACAAACGTATGGACACCAAGGGGGGAAAATGGGGTGGTGGTGGTGTGATGAACTGGGAGATCGGGATTGACATGTATACACTACTATGTATAGAATAGATAACTAATAAGAACCTGCTGTATAAAAAATAAAATAAAATTCGAAAAATAAAGAAGTGATCAGAGGGAAAGAAAATGCTGACCCTCATCCTCCACATCTGTCTCCACAGATTAAGTTGTGAATTGCTTCCACTTCAAACATGCATAGAGGAGTCAAGCAACACCGGACTATGTGTAAGTCCTGTGCCGTTTGTTCTAGTAGTTATACTGTACCAAGTCCCACAGATGAATGGTAAAGCATATCTCCCTAGCTTCTCTCTCTGCTCCAAGTATAAATGATATACATTCTTGAATCTCTTTAGTTTTCTTAATGATAGGCTAATTAGGTTCAGTGATAATCTCATTAAAAAATGACTTTAAGTCCCACTGGGAATGCTATAGCTCTTTAAAGACAGCGAAGAAAGTAAAAATCCTATTTTAATTAATAGGAAAGGTATATGTTATTTAAGTCTAACGATAGGTGTTCTCTCACCTTGTCACTTCAGCAACAGCATGACCTGAATTAACCCCTACTCGGCACTCTCCTTCTCCTGAGGTAATCCATCATCCATTTCCTCTTTGTTGTTAAATTACTACTCATCTTACAAGTCTCTTTTCAAATACCACCTCCTCTGCTCAATTCCTCATCCATGCAGTGCTGTCACCTAAAACTTTACCATATCTCTATACTTAAAGTGTGAGCAGAGGAAGAGTAGCAGTACCCGTCCCCAAAACAAGGTTAAAAAATAACATGGATAGGGTGAGAATTAGAGATGCACAGTGTTACAAATGCTCAGGTTGAAAAGATAACGCTAAAAAGAGAAGCACAAAAAGGCACAGAGAGGTCAACCATACAAGAACCTGTGGTGGGGATCAGACAAGGCTCTGATTTCCTACTTTAGTGATAAATAGCCTAGTGGCACTTTTATCAGTTTTACACAGCGGGTTCCACACAAGACTACAGGTGAAGAAAAGCTCCCTCGAACGAAAGCAAAACAAAACAAAAGTTTGTGAAATGGTCACATAGTTAAGAGCATTGTAAAATCAGTCATTAAGATTGGGGATGCTACACTGCACCATCTTCATGAACTTGCTATTTGATTTTGTGCTTTAACCATATATACTGAGGAATTTGAAATAGACTGGGCTTTAGATGTCTTACAATCGTAATTTTGATTATATGAGATTCAGCATAACAGTGGTTAGTTGTACAGGCTCTGGAGAGAGTATACTTGAATAAATAGCTTGGTTTTAAGACTTACTGGCTGTGTGACTTCGCAAAATTTACTTAACCTTTCTGTGTCTCAGTTTCTTCTATGGTAAAATGCTGACAATAAAATGACCCAACTTATAGGCTTATTGTGAGAATTAAATGAATATTTTAAAAAAGATTTGGAATATACCGACATGGTAGGTGATATATAAATGTTTGCTGTTAATCATAGCCATATAATTAAAAAATTCAGATTCAGTAGAAAGGCAGTATAAACTCCAATGCCAAGGGTTAGAGGAGTGAAGGGAGCTTGTCACTACTTCTGTGGATCCCCTCACACTGGAGATCACAATGATACCCTCACATCTAGACTTGAGGATAGAAGTTCAGCATTAGAGGGAATCTATAAAATCTAGTACAAATTGAGCCAGTCCTGGTGCCTTACAACTGTTCCCACCAAGTTCATGCAGACATGCAACTGCAAATTTGAGCATAGACTGGGAGAATTAAATTACAATTTCCCAAGGGACTGAAATACATTTGTGGATACTTTCTCCAACTAGCTGGACCATGAAAGGCAAAATTGTGAAATAATTTTGTTTTTCTTCCCGCCATCCTTCTTCAAGCCTACGATATTGGATTTCCTCTCTCTGGTGCTGGAGAAAATGTGGGGCAGAAGGCAAAACCTTCCAGTCACTCTCAATCACATTTTCGGAAATTAACAACCGAGCCCAGTGTAAATGAAATATGCATCACTGTTCCAATTAAAAAGTCTCTACTTCCTCAGAGCTCCCTGACAAATCAATGTTCAGAAATCAGCAGTGGAAAAAGAGGCTACAATTTCTTCCTCTTTTCTTGTTCCACACCAATCCTACTTCCTCTACCCAGCGTCGGGCAGGACAGTTTGGGGCAAGGGCATCAAAATGTATCGTTTGAATGTTGCCCTTATCGTCTGATGTTGAAATTCCCTGATTGGTTGATATCCAAATACTGGCTCCTTCTTTTATGGGATGTTTTCTCGATTCTTCAGAGGTGCACCCTTGTGTAATAAAGTATTTGGCTGGCATTTGTTCCAGGTTCCTAGGAGGTAAACTCTAAACCCCTGGAATCTAAGCCCAAGGGATTAGAATGTCTCTATTTTTCATAGTGGGCCCCTCAGACCACAATTGATAATTTATGCTGATGAGGTGATCCGTGGTGAGCCCCTCTGGCCATGCCAGAAAGACCACCCATGTGATTAGAGGGTTGGGGCTATGAGTCAAGTGATACTAGCCTGACCTCTGGGGAGGGGACAAAGGTTGGAGATTGAGTTCAATGACAGGGCCCGCATGACTCAATCAATCACTCCTATGCAATGAAGCCTCAGTAAAGCCCTTGACGTTGAAGCTTGAGTACACTTCCCTGACTGGCGGTACTCTTTTGCGTATTGTCAAACTTTCAGGCTGGGAAGCTCACACATTCCTGAAGCCGATAGAAGATTCCCAGAACCCTCCCAGACCTCCCTTTATGAGTCTTTCTCTCTGGCTGATTCCAATTTGCATCCTTTTGCTCTAATAAAACCGTAATCACACAGTGCTTTTCTGAGTTCTGTGAGTCATTCTAGTAAATTACCGAAACTGAGGGTGGACATAGGAGCCCCAAATTTGTGGCCTGCTGGTCAGAAGGGAAAGTGGCCCAGGATCCCTGAGTTTGTAGCTGGTGTCTGAGGTGAGGGCAGTCTTGCGAAGGACTGTGCCTTAACTTGTGAAATCTGGCAAACTCATCTATGGTCACCTTCCATTGACACCATTCCTGGTGCAGGTGATGTCTACTTTGGGACCCTGGAGAGCCACTTTATTCTGGGAGTTTGAGACTGCTTGGCTTGTGTACATGTTTTTTTACAGTATCAGTTCTGGATGATGTACGATACCTACTAATTCCAGCCTCCAAACCTTAGAAGTGTGGGCTACCTCCACTGGAGTCCTACTTCCTTCTACTGTCCTTAGGTAAGCTCCAGAGTCTCACTTTTACACCCTTTTCAGGAGAGCCAGGCACACTTCTTGTGTCTTCTGAACTTAAGGGGACAGATGTCAAGTTCCACCAGTTTTATGAAATGTTAGTCTGACAAAGAGCATTCCTCTACACCAGGGGCTGCAGGGAGGAAATGCCCAGAACTTCCTAAAGAAATAATCATTCATTCTTATTCTTCTCATTTTCTTGATTTTTCTATATATTGAAAAATGGCGGGGGTGGGGGGTGGGTGATGGACTTTGGTCCATCTGGTACTGACTTGTGCAGCAATCTGGCACATTTCTTTAGGAAGTGAGCATACCTAACATCTGGTATTCTGATTTCAGATAAGCAAATACAGAGACAAAAAACAAAGTCTCATTTAATTTCCTGATGCACATTTGGCTAGGCCCAACTGTGAGAAATAAAGATCTACCTGAAACTTGCTTAATGCTTCTAAGTGCTTCACAAAGTATTTTGGGAGATACTAATTCCAAAGGATGTTCATAGTTGTTCTCTAAGTGTAAAAACATTCCATAGCCTCAAACTTGGAAAATTCTGGGTTAAACATATTAAAGAATTTTCATTTTGGCAAGACCGCCTGAATTCTTTAATATACAAATATGTTGGAAATTTCCAAGTGTTTGATATAACATGTTTTCTAAAATTACTTGATTATAAGGACATTTTTAAAAGTGATATCTGATGGGACAGTTCCATGATATACCAGACTGAAAAATGAGGTACACATCCTCTCTTCTTCATCTTTTTAAAAAATTCTTTGTGGTTAGGTAGTTTTCGTTTACTCACACTTCTCAATGGCAGCCTTCAGCTGATTGAAAATTTAAGTTATGCCCATTCTTAAATATTTTCTTTCAACAGATGAATAAAGAAAATGTGATATATATTATATTATATATAATTGAATATTACTCAGTCATGAAAAAGAATGAAGTAATGCCATTTGCAGCAAAATGGATGGACACAGAGATTATCATAGTAAGGGAAGTAAGTCAGACAAAGACAAATATCATATGATTTCATTCATATCTGTAATCTAAGAAAATGAACGTATCTACAAAACAGAAACAGACATAGAACACAGACATGGAAAACAAACTCATGGTTACCAAATGGGAAAGGAGAGGGAGAGGGATAAATTAGGAGCTTGGGATTAACATATGTACACTACTATATATACAATAGATAAACAACAAAGACTTACTGTATAGCACAGGGAACTATATTTGATATCTTGTAATAACCTATAATGGAAAATAATTTGAAAAAGAATATATATTTATGTATAACTGAATCATTTTGCTCTATACCCAAAGCTAACACAACACTGTAAATCAACTATACTTCAATTTAAAAGAAAAAGAAGGACTATCCTGGAAGGATATAGAGTTTCTTCCAGAGTCGATGGAGGCATTGAAGAAGCAGACATCAAGAAGTTGGGAACTACAGCAGGATCCAGGCCAGCTCTTCAGGACCCCCAGTGCAGATTAATCAGGTGTAGTTGCTGCATTAAGATTCAAGTTTCTGGGAGAGAGAGTCTGGCCTAGATCGCGTCTCGTTCCTCCTCACGTACCAGTGGTGTTCGGTTCAGATTGATTGACCCTTCCCCCAAACGGAATTAACGAAAGTTCCTCAAAAGAAGTGTGGAGTTCTGTGGTACAGACAGCTCACTGTCTATCAAACATCTTCCCTTTCATTCTTCCTCACCAAAACTGTGTTCTGTGCTAAAAAGATGTTTTACTGCCTCTCTTTCAGATGCGTATGGGCAGCCGTGCAACCCAAAACTAAATAAATGCTTCTTGAGTGAATGAATGAAAAAATATTTTCTTTGGCCCATTTCTTATTTGAAGTATTTGGAGCATCTTCACTATTAAAGATTTTAACTTTTCTTAAATGAAACACAGATGTTACAGTATTCAAGTGTGCCTTGGCCAGAATAGGGTAGTGTGATATCATCAGATCTTTAATTCTATATAGTCTATACATTATTTTTAGGGTGGGTAATCCCTTTACCTAGTTGACCAGTAATAATTTACAGTTAATGAAAAACACATTAAGTAGAAAACTCTAAGCTTTTTACAGACATTTAACTAACAATCATTCCTCTTCCATCCTTTATTGGTACACAGTACTTATGTCAAGAGCACTAATTTGGCAACTGCTTTTGGAGCTTGAAAAATGCAGAGTCAAATTCATTTCACAGATGAGAAAAAATAAGTGGAAAAATTTTCGTTGTCCAAGGCCATTTAATACATCCTGTCTGGCTCAGTGATGTGATATTTCACTAGTGTATGGCTTTTCATCTTAATTAAATTTTACATTACTTGAGGTCTAGGAACTATATTTTTTCACTTCACAATTTTAAATCTCATAATAATTGCCAAATTCACATTTTCTGTATAAATGAACACATGAAAAATATTTTTACTCCAATACAATTTGACCAATTATTAAATACAAGTGACAAATGATGCTTTTAAAAGCATAATCATAAATTGAATTGTAGATGTGGACAACTGCTAAGTTTATGTTCTAAATAACTAAATAGAGGGAGAATAGAAAGCCAAGGCTTCAAAGGGTGTTTAACATATTTTTACATTTAAATGTATAAGCAGATTAAGAGTACATACTGCTCTTAGACTTTGGGGCCTTACACCACCTACTGCATCAATCAACAGTGGGTTTCTAGAGGGGGACCTTCAAGATGGCAGAGGAGTAAGACGTGGAGATCACCTTCCTCCCCACAAATACACCAGAAATACATCTACATGTGGAACAAGTCCTACAGAACACCTACTGAACTCTGGCAGAAGACCTCAGACTTCCCAATAGGCAAGAAAATCCCCACGTACCTGGGTAGGGCAAAAGAAAAAAGAAAAAACAGAGACAAAAGAATAGGGAAGGCACCTGCACCACTGGGAGGGAGCCGTGAAGGAGGAAAAGTTTCCACACACTAGGAAGTCCCTTCACTGGCAGAGACAGGGGGTGGGGGTGGGGAAGCTTCGGAGCCACAGAGGAAAGCGCAGTAATAGGGGTGCAGAGGGCAAAGCGGAGAGATCCCCGCACAGAGGATCAGTGCCGACCAGCACTCACCAGCCCGAAAGGCTTGTCTGCTCAACCGCTGTGGCGGGCGGGGGCTGGGAGCTGAGGCTCAGGCTTTGGAGGTCAGATCCCAGGGAGAGGACTGGGGTTGGCTGCGTGAACACAGCCTGAAGGGGGCTAGTGCGCCACGGCTAGCCGGGAGGGAGTCTGGGAAAAAGCCTGGACCTGCCGAAGAGGCAAGAGACCATTGTTTCAGGGTGCTCAAGGAGAGGGGAACCAGAACACGGCCTAAACGAGGTTCAGAGACGGGCATGAGCTGCGGCTATCAGTGCGGACACCAGAGGCAGGCATGAAACGCTAAGGCTGCTGCTGCCGCCACCAAGAAGCCTGTGTGCAAGCACAGGTCACTATCCACACCACCCCTCCCGGGAGCCTGTGCAGCCCGCCACTGCCAGGGTCCTGTGATCCAGGGACAACTTCCCCGGGAGAACACACTGCATGCCTCCGGCTGGTGCAACATCACACCAGCGTCTGTCGCCGCACGTTCACCCCGCATTCCAATTACGACTACCGTACCCTTCCCTCCCCTTGGCCTGAGTGGGCCAGAGCTCTCTAATCAGCTGCTGCTTTCATCTCCTGTCTGTGCGGGGAACAGACAACGGAAGGTGGCTTAAACACAGAGGCGGGGCCAAAGCCAAAGCTGGACCCCAGGAGCTGTGCGAACAAAGAAGAGAAAGGGAAATCTCTCCGTGCAGCCTTGGGAGCCGCAGATGAAATCCCCACAATCAACTTGATGCACCTGCATCTGTGGAATACCTGAATAGAAAAGGAACTGTCCCAAAATTGAGGCAGTGGACTTTAGGAGGAAATGTAGACTTGGGGTTTGCTGTCTGTGACTGATTTGTTTCTGATAATTATGTTTATCTTAGTTTAGTTTTTAGAGCTTGTTATCACTGGTGGATTTGTTTATTGGTTTGGTTGCTCTTTTTTTAAAAATTATTTTGTTTTTGTTAATAATTTCTTAAATTTCTGTGCTTATTATTTTTTTATTTTTATTTATTTTCTTTCTTTTTTTTCTCCCTTTTCTTCTGAGCTGTGTGGCTGTCAGGGTCTTGGTGCTCTGGCCTGGGGTCAGGCCTCAGCCTCTGAGGTGGGAGAGCCGAGTTCAGGACATTGGACCACCAGTGACTTCCCAGCCCTACATAATATCAATCTGTGAGAGTTCTCCCAGAGATCTCTATCTCAATGCTAAGACCCAACTCCACCCAACAGCCAGCAAGCTCCAGAGCTGGAGGTCCCATGCCAAACAACTAGTAAGACAGGAACACAACCCCACCCATTAGCAGAGAGGCTGCCTAAAATCATAGTAAGTTCACAGTCACCCAAAAACACACCACTGGATGTGGCCCTGCCCACCAGAAAGAGAAGATCCAGCCCCACCCACCAGAACACAGGCACAAGTCCCCTCCACCAGGAAGCCTACACAAGTCACTGAACCAACCTTACCCACTAGGGGCAGACACCAAAACAACAGAAATTACGAACCTGCAGGCTGTAAGAAGGAGACCCCCAAAACAGTAAGTTAAACAAAATGAGAAGACAGAGAAATATGCAGCAGATGAAGAAGCAAGGTAAAAACCCACCAAACCAAACAAATGAAGAGGAAATAGGCAGTCTACCTGAAAAAGAATTCAGAGTAATGATGGTAAAGATGATCCAAAATCTTGGAAATAGAATGGAGAAAATACAAGAAACCTTTAACAAGGACCTAGAAGAACTAAAAACAAACGATGAACAACACAATAAATAAAATTAAAAATTCTCTAGATGGAATCCATAGCAGAATAACTGAGGCAGAAGAAGGGATAAGTGACCTGGAAGATAAAATAGTGGAAATAACTACTGCAGAGCAGAAAAAAAAAAAAGAATAAAAAGAAATGAAGACAGTCTCAGACACCTCTGGGACAACATGGTGCGCACCAACATTCAAATTATAGGGATCCCAGAAGAAGAAGAGAAAAAAAAGTATCTGAGAAAATATTTGAAGAGATTATAGTTGAAAACTTCCCTAACATGGAAAGGAAATAGTCAATCAAGACCAGGAAGTGCAGAGAGTCCCATGCAGAATAAATTCAAGGAGAAACACGCCAAGACACATATTAATCAAACTATCAAAAATTAAATAAAAAGAAAAAATATTAAAAGCAGCAAGGGAAAAGCAACAAATAACATACAAGGGAATCCCCATAAGGAAAAGAGCTGATCATTCAGCAGAAGCTCTGCAAACCAGAAGGGAGTGGCAGGACATATTCAAAGTGATGAAAGGGAAAAACCTACAACCAAGATTACTCGACCCAGCAAGGATCTCATTCAGAGTCCATGGAG
Source organism: Balaenoptera acutorostrata (assembly GCF_949987535.1). Lineage (NCBI taxonomy): Eukaryota > Metazoa > Chordata > Mammalia > Artiodactyla > Balaenopteridae > Balaenoptera > Balaenoptera acutorostrata. The sequence goes on along the minus strand of NC_080084.1, from coordinate 36,946,950 downwards.
AAATTAAAACCTTTACAGACAAGCAAAAGCTAAGAGAATTCAGCACCACCAAACCAGCTTTACAATAAATGCTAAAGGAACTTCTCTAGGCAGGAAACACAAGAGAAGGAAATGACCCACAGTAACAAACCCAAAACAATTAATAAAATGGTAATAGGAACATACATATCGATACTACCTTAAATATAAATGGTGTAATGCAACATCATTACAACAAAAAGACATAGACTGGATGAATGGATACAAAATCCAACAAAAAGACATAGACTGGATGAATGGATACAAAAACAAGACCCGTATATATGCTGTCTACAAGAGACCCACTTCAGACCTAGGGACATATACAGACTGAAAGTGAGGGGATGGAAAAAGATATTCCATGCAAATGGAAATCAAAAGAAAGCTGGAGTAGCAATTCTCATATCAGACAAAATAGACTTTAAAATAAAAGACTATTACAAGAGACAAAGAAGGACATTACATAATGATCAAGGGATCAATCCAAGCAGAAGATATAACAATTGTAAATATTTATGCACCCAGCATAGTAGCACCTCAATACATAAGGCAAATGCTCACAGCCATAAAAGGGAAAATTGACAGTAACACAGTAATAGTACGGGACTTTAACACCCCCCTTCACCAACGGACAGATCATCCAAAATGAAAATAAATAAGGAAACACAAGCTTTAAACGACACATTAGACAAGATGGACTTAATTGATATTTATAGGACATTCCATTCAAAAACAACAGAATACACTTTCTTCTCAAGTGCTCATGGAACATTCTCCAGGATAGATCATATCTTGGGTCACAAATCAGGCATTGGTGAATTTAAGAAAATTGAAATCGTATCAGATATCTTATCCGACCATAACACTATGAGACTAGATATCAATTACAGGAAAAAAACTGTAAAAAATATAAACACATGGAGGCTAAACAATACACTACTAAATAACCAAGAGATCCCTGCAGAAATCAAAGAGGAAATAAAAAAAATACCTAGAAACAAATGACAATGGAGACACGACGACCCAAAACCTATGGGATGCAGCAAAAGCAGTGCTAAGAGGGAAGTTTATACCAATACAACCCTACCTCAAGAAACAAGAAAAATCTGAAATAAGCAACCTAAACTTACACCTTAAGCAATTTAGAGAAAGAACAACAACAACAAAAATAAACCCAAAGTTAGCAGAAGGAAAAAAATCATAAAGATCAGAGCAGAAATAAATGAAATAGAAACAAAGAAACCAATAGCAGGGGGAATAGAGAAGATGGCAGAAGAGTAAGACGCGGAGATCACCTTCCTTCCCACAGATACAGTAGAAATACATCTACATGTGGAACTGCTCCTACAGAACACCCACTGAACGCTGGCAGAAAACATCAGACCTCCAAAAAGGCAAGAAACTCCCCCCGTACTTGGGTAGGGCAAAAGAAAAAAGAAAGAACAGAGACAAAAGAATAGGGACGGCACCTGCACCAGTGGGAGGGAGCCGTGAAGGAGGAAAGGTTTCCACACACTAGGAGCCCCTTCGCGGGCGGAGACTGCGGGTGGCGGAGGGGGGAGCTTCGGAGCCGCGGAGGAGAGCGCAGCCACAGGGGTGCGGAGGGCAAAGCGGAGAGACTCCCACACAGAGGATCGGTGTTGAGCAGCACTCACCAGCCCGAGAGGCTTGTCTGCTTAGCCGCCGGGGCGGGCGGGGCTGGGAGCTGAGGCTCGGGCTTCAGTCGGATCACAGGGAGAGGACTGGGGTTGGCGGCGTGAACACAGCCTGAAGGGGTTAGCGCACCACAGCTGGCTGGGAGGGAGACCGGAGAAAAAGTCTGCAGCTGCCGAAGAGGCAAGAGACTTTTTCTTGCCTCTTTGTTTCACGGGCGCAAGGAGAGGGGATTCAGAGCGCCGCCTAAACGAACTCCAGAGACTGGCGCGAGCTGCGGTGATCAGCGCGGACCCCAGAGACGGGCGTGAGATGCTAAGCCTGCTGCTGCCGCCACCAAGAAGCCTGTGTGTGAGCACAGGTCACTCTCCACACCGCCCCTCCCAGGAGCCTGTGCAGCCCGCCACCACCAGGGTCCCATGATCCAGGGACAACTTCCCCGGGAGAACGCACGGCGCGCCTCGGGCTGCTGCAACGTCACGCCGGCCTCAGCCACCACAGGCTCGCCCCGCCTCCTCCGTACCCCTCCCTCCCCCCGCCTGAGTGAGCCAGAGCCCCGGAAGCAGCTGCTCCTTTAACCCCGTCCTGTCTGGGCGGGGAACAGACGCCCTCAGGCAACCTACACGCAGAGGCGGGTCCAAATCCAAAGCTGAACCCCAGGAGCTGTGCGAACAGGGAAGAGAAGGGGAAATCTCTCCCAGCAGCCTCAGAAGCAGCGGATTAAAACTCCACAAACAACTTGATGTACCTGCATCTGTTGAATACCTGAATAGACAACGAATCATCCCAAATTGAGGAGATGGACTCTGGGAGCAGGAGATATTAATTTTTCCCCTTTTCCTTTTTTTGTGAGTGTATATGTGTATGCTTCTGGGTGAGATTTTGTCTGTATAGCTTTGCTTTACAATAGCTTTATTTTACTTCACTATATTATAGCCTCTTTCTTTCTTTCTTTCTATTTTTTCTCCCTTTTACTCTGAGCTGTGTGGACGAAAGGCTCTTGGTGCTCCAGCCAGGCATCAGGGCCGTGACTCTGAGGTGGGAGAGCCAACTTCAGAACACTGGTCCACAAGAGACCTCCCAGCTCCACGTAATACCAAACAGCAAAAATCTCCCAGAGATCTCCATCTCAACATCAAGACCCAGCTTCACTCAACGACCAGCAAGCTACAGTGCTGGACACCCTATGCCAAACAACTAGCAGGACAGGAACACAACCCCATCCATTAGCAGAGAGGCTGCCTAAAATCATAATAAGGCCACAGACACCCCAAAATACACCACCAGACGTGGACGTGCCCACCAGAAAGACAAGATCTAGCCTCATCCACCAGAACTCAGGCACTAGTTCCCTCCACCAGGAAGCCTACAAAACCCACTGAACCAAACTTAGCCACTGGGGACAGATACCAAAAACAACGGGAACTACGAACCTGCAGCCTGTGAAAAGGAGACCCCAAACACAGTAAGATAGGCAAAATGAGACAACAGAAAAACACACAGCAGATGAAGGAGCAGGCTCAAAACACACTGGACTTAACAAATGAAGAGGAAATAGGTAGTCTACCTGAAAAAGAATTCAGAATAATGATAGTAAGGATGATCCAAAATCTTGGAAATAGAATAGACAAAATGCAAGAAACATTTAACAAGGACGTAGAAGAACTAAAGAGGAACCAAGCAATGATGAAAAACACAATAAATGAAATTAAAAATACTCTAGATGGGATCAATAGCAGAATAACTGAGGCAGAAGAAAGGATAAGTGACCTGGAAGATAAAATGGTGGAAATAACTACTGCAGAGCAGGATAAAGAAAAAAGAATGAAAAGAACTGAGGACAGGCTCAGAGACCTCTGGGACAACATTAAACGCACCAACATTCGAATTATAGGGGTCCCAGAAGAAGAAGAGAAAAAGAAAGGGACTGAGAAAATATTTGAAGAGATTATAGTTGAAAACTTCCCTAATATGGGAAAGGAAATAGTTAATCAAGTCCTGGAAGCACAGAGAGTCCCATACAGGATAAACCCAAGGAGGAACACGCCAAGACACATATTAATCAAACTGTCAAAAATTAAATATAAGGAAAACATATTAAAGGCAGCAAGGGAAAAACAACAAATAACACACAAGGGAATCCCCATAAGGTTAACATCTGATCTTTCAGCAGAAACTCTGCAAGCCAGAAGGGAGTGGCAGGATATACTTAAAGTGATGAAGGAGAAAAACCTACAACCAAGATTACTCTACCCAGCAAGGATAACATTCAGATTCGACAGACAAATTAAAACCTTTACAGACAAGCAAAAGCTGAGAGAGTTCAGCACCACCAAACCAGCTTTACAACAAACGCTAAAGGAACTTCTCTAGGCAAGAAACACAAGAGAAGGAAAACACCTACAATAACAAACCCAAAACATTTAAGAAAATGGGAATCGGAACATACATATGGATAATTACCTTGAATGTAAATGGATTAAATGCTCCCACCAAAAGACACAGGCTGGCTGAATGGATACAAAAACAAGACCCATATATATGCTGTCTACAAGAGACCCACTTCAGACCTAGAGACACATACAGACTGAAAGTGAGGGGATGGAAAAAGATATTTCATGCAAATGGAAATCAAAAGAAAGCTGGAGTAGCCATTCTCATATCAGACAAAATAGACTTTAAAATAAAGACTATTACAAGAGACAAAGAAGGACACTATATAATGATCAAGGGATCGATCCAAGAGGAAGGTATAACAATTGTAAATATTTATGCACCCAACAGAGGAGCACCTCAATACATAAGGCAAATACTAACAGCCATAAAAGGGGAAATCGACAGCAACACAATCATAGTAGGGGACTTTAACACCCCACTTTCACCAATGGACAGATCATCCAAAATGAAAATAAATAAGGAAACACAAGCTTTAAATGATACATTAAACAAGATGGACTGAATTGATATTTATAGGACATTCCACCCAAAAACAACAGAATACACATTTTTCTCAAGTGCTCATGGAACATTCTCCAGGATAGATCATATCTTGGGTCACAAATCAAGCCTTGGTAAATTTAAGAAAATTGATATCGTATCAAGTATCTTTTCCGACCACAACGCTATGAGACTAGATATCAATTACAGGAAAAGATCTGTAAGAAATACAAACACATGGAGGCTACACAATACACTACTTAATAACGAAGTGATCACTGAAGAAATCAAAGGGGAAATAAAAAATACCTAGAAACAAATGACAATGGAGACACGACGACCCAAAACCTATGGGACGCAGCAAAAGCAGTGCTAAGAGGGAAGTTTATAGCAATACAAGCCTACCTCAAGAAACAGGAAACATCTCGAATAAACAACCTAACCTTGCACCTAAAGCAATTAGAGAAAGAAGAACAAAAAAACCCCAAAGCCAGCAGAAGGAAAGAAATCATAAAGATTAGGTCAGAAATAAATGAAAAAGAAATGAAGGAAACAATAGCAAAAATCAATGAAACTAAAAGCTGGTTCTTTGAGAAGATAAACAAAATTGATAAACCATTAGCCAGACTCATCAAGAAGAAAAGGGAGAAGACTCAAATCAATAGAATTAGAAATGAAAAAGGAGAAGTAACCACTGACACTGCAGAAATACAAAAGATCATGAGCGATTACTACAAGCAACTCTATGCCAATAAAATGGACAACCTGGAAGAAATGGACAGATTCTTAGAAATGCACAAACTGCCGAGACTGAACCAGGAAGAAATAGAAAATATGAACAGACCAATCACAAGCACTGAAATTGAAACTGTGATTAAAAACCTTGCAACAAACAAAAGCCCAGGACCAGATGGCTTCACAGGCGAATTCTATCAAACATTTAGAGAAGAGCTAACACCTATCCTTCTCAAACTCTTCCAAAATATTGCAGAGGGAGGAACACTCTCAAACTCATTCTACGAGGCCACCATCACCCTGATACCAAAACCAGACAAAGATGTCACAAAGAAAGAAAACTACAGGCCAATATCACTGATGAACATAGATGCAAAAATCCTCAACAAAATACTAGCAAACAGAATCCAACAGCACATTAAAAGGATCATACACCATAATCAGGTGGGGTTTATCCCAGGAATGCAAGGATTCTTCAACATACGCAAATCAATCAATGTGATACACCATATTAACAAATTGAAGGAGAAAAACCATATGATCATCTCAATAGATGCAGAGAAAGCTTTCGACAAAATTCAACACCCATTTATGATAAAAGCCCTGCAGAAAGTAGGCATAGAGGGAACTTTCCTCAACATAATAAAGGCCATATATGACAAACCCACAGCCAACATTGTCCTCAATGGTGAAAAACTGAAACCATTTCCACTAAGATCAGGAACAAGACAAGGTTGCCCACTCTCACCACTATTATTCAACATAGTTTTGGAAGTGTTAGCCACAGCAATCAGAGAAGATAAAGAAATAAAAGGAATCCAAATCGGAAAAGAAGAAGTAAAGCTGTCACTATTTGCAGATGACTATGATACTATACATAGAGAATCCTAAAGATGCTACCAGAAAACTCCTAGAGCTAATCAATGAATTGGGTAAAGTCGCAGGATACAAAATTAATGCACAGAAATTTCTAGCATTACTATACACTAATGATGAAAAATCTGAAAGTGAAATTAAGAAAACACTCCCATTTACCATTGCAACAAAAAGAATAAAATATCTAGGAATAAACCTACCTAAGGAGACAAAAGACCTGTATGCAGAAAATTATAAGACACTGATGAAAGAAATTAAAGATGATACAAATAGATGGAGAGATATACCATGTTCCTGGATTGGAAGAATCAACATTGTGAAAATGACTCTACTACCCAAAGCAATCTACAGATTCAATGCAATCCCTATCAAACTACCACTGGCATTTTTCACAGAACTAGAACAAAAAATTTCACAATTTGTATGGAAACACAAAAGACCCCGAATAGCCAAAGCAATCTTGAGAACGAAAAATGGAGCTGGGGGAATCAGGCTCCCTGACTTCAGACTATATTACAAAGCTTCAGTAACCAAGACAGTTTGGTACTGGCACAAAAACAGAAATATAGATCAATGGAACAGGATAGAAAACCCAGAGATAAACCCACACACATATGGTCACCTTATCTTTGATAAAGGAGGCAAGCATATACAGTGGAGAAAAGACAGCCTCTTCAATAAGTGGTGCTGGGAAAATTGGACAGATACATGTAAAAGTATGAAATTAGAACACTCCCTGACACCATGCACAAAAATAAACTCAAAATGGATTAAAGACCTAAGTGTAAGGCCAGACACTATCAAACTCTTAGAGGAAAACATAGGCAGAACACTCTATGACATACATCACAGCAAGATTCTTTTTGACCCAGCTCCCAGAGAAATGGAAATAAGAACACAAATAAACAAATGGGACCTAATGAAACTTAAAAGCTTTTGCACAGCAAAGGAAACCATAAGCAAGACCAAAAGACAACCATCAGAATGGGAGAAAATATTTGCAAATGAAGCAACTGACAAAGGATTAATCTCCAAGATTTACAAGCAGCTCATGCAGCTCAATAACAAAAAAACGAACAACCCAATCCAAAAATGGGCAGAAGACCTAAATAGACATTTCTCCAAAGAAGATATACAGATGGCCTACAGACACATGAAAGAATGTTCAACATCATTAATCATTAGAGAAATGCAAATCAAAACTACAATGAGATATCATCTCACACCGGTCAGAATGGCCATCATCAAAAAATCTAGAAACAATAAATGCTGGAGAGGGTGTGGAGGAAAGGGAACCCTCTTGCACTGTTGGTGGGAATGTAAATTGATACAGCCACTATGGAGAACAGTATGGAGGTTCCTTAAAAAACTACAAATAGAACTACCATACGACCCAGCAATCCCACTACTGGGCATATACCCTGAGAAAACCATAGGTCAAAAAGAGTCATGTACCAACATGTTCATTGCAGCTCTATTTACAATAGCCAGGACATGGAAGCAACCTAAATGTCCATCGACAGATGAATGGATAAAGAAGATGTGGCACATATATACAATGGAATATTACTCAGCCATAAAAAGAAACGAAATTGAGTTATTTGTAGTGAGGTGGATAGACCTAGAGACTGTCACACAGAGTAAAGTAAGTCAGAAAGAGAAAAACAAATACAGTATGCGAACACATATATACGGAATCTAAGGAAAAAAAAAAAAGGCCATGAAGAACCTAGTGGCAAGACGGGAATAAAGACACAGACCTACTAGAGAATGGACTTGAGGATATGGGGAGGGGGTGGGGTGAGATTTGACAGGGTAAGAGAGTGTCATGGACATATATACACTACCAAATGTAAAATAGATAACTAGTGGGAAGCAGCCACATAGCAAACGGAGATCAGCTCGGTGCTTTGTGACCACCTAGAGGGGTGGGATGGGGAGGGTGGGAGGGAGACGCAAGAGGGAAGAGAAATGGGAACATATTGTATATGTATAACTGATTCACTTTGTTATAAAGCAGAAGCTAACACACCATTGTAAGGCAATTATACTTCAATAAAGATGTTTAAAAAAAAACAACAACAACACAAAAAACAAACAAACAAACAAAAGAAACCAATAGCAAAGATCAATAAAACTAAAACGTGGTTCTTTGAAAAGATAAACAAAATTGATAAACCATTAGCCAGACTCATCAAGAAAAAAAGGAAGAAGACTCAAATTAACAGAATTAGAAATGAAAAAGGGGAAGTAACAACTGACACTGCACAAATACAAAGGATCATGGGAGATTACTACAAGCAACTATATGCCAATAAAATGGACAACCTGGAAGAAATGGACAAATTCTTAGAAAAGCACAACCTTCCATGACTGAACCAGGAAGAAATAGAAAATATAAACAGACCAATCACAAGCACTGAAATTGAAACTGTGATTAAAAATCTTCCAACAAGCAAAAGCATAGGACCAGATGGCTTCACAGGTGAATTCCTCAAACATTTAGAGAAGAGCTAACACCTATCCTTCTTAAACTCTTCCAAAATATAGCAGAGGGAGGAACACTCCCAAAGCATTCTACGAGGCCACGATCCTGATACCAAAACCAGACAAAGATGTCACAAAGAAAGAAAACTACAGGCCAATTATCACTGATGAACATAGATGCAAAAATCCTCAACAAAATACTAGCAAACAGAATCCAAGAAAACATTAAAAGGATCATCCACCATGATCAAGTGGGGTTGATCTCAGGAATACAAGGATTCTTCAATATACGTAAATCAATCAATGTGATACACCATATTAACAAACTGAAGGATAAAAACCATATGATAATTTCAATAGATGCAGAAAACGCTTTCTACAAAATTCAACATTCATTTATGATAAAAACTCTCCAGAAAGTAGGCATTAAGGAACCTACCTCAACATAATAATAAAGGCCATATATGACAAACCCAGAGCCAACATTGTCCTCAATGGTGAAAACTAAAAACATTTCCTCTAAGATCAGGAACAAGACAAGGTTGCCCACTCTCACCATTATTATTCAACACAGTTTTGGAAGTTTTAGCCACAGCAATCAGAGAAGAAAAGGAAATAAACGGAATCCAAATCAGAAAAGAAGAAGTAAAGCTGTCACTATTTGCAGATGACATGATACTATACATAGAGAATCCTAAAGATGCTACCAGAACACTACTAGAGCTAATCAATGAATCTGATAAAGTAGCAGGATTCAAAATTAATGCACAGATAACTCTTGCATTCCTATACACTAATGATGAAAAATCTGAAAGAGAAATTAAAGGAACACTCCCATTTACCATTGCAACAAAAAGAATAAAATACCTAGGAATAAACCCACCTAAGGAGACAAAAGACCTGTATGCAGAAAACTATAAGACACTGATGAAAGAAATTAAAGATGATATAAACAGATGGAGAGATATACCATGTTCTTGGATTGGAAGAATCTATATTGTGAAAATGACTATACTACCCAAAGCAATCTACAGATTCAATGCAATCCCTATCAAACTACCAATGGCATTTTCACAGAACTAGAAAAAAAAATTTCACAATTTGTATGGAAACACAAAAACCCCAAAGAGCCAAAGCAATCTTGAGAAAGAAAAAGAGAGATGGAGGAATTAGGCTCCCTGACTTCAGACTATACTACAAAGCTACAGTAAGCAAAGTGTATGGTACTGGCACAAAAATAGAAATATAGATCAATGGAACAGGATAGAAAGCCCAGAGATAAACCCACACACATATGGTCACCTTATCTTTGATAAAGGAGGCAAGAATATACAGTGGAGAAAAGACAGCCTCTTCAACAAGTGGTGCTGGGAAAATTGGACAGCTACATGTAAAAGAGTGAAATTAGAACACTTCCTAACACCATACACAAAAATAAACTCAAAATGGTTTAAAGACCTAAATGTAAGGCCAGACAAACTCTTAAAGGAAAACATAACACTCTATGACAAATCACAGCAAGATCCTTTTTGACCCACCTCCTAGAGAAATGGAAATAAAAACAAAAATAAGCAAATGAAACCTAATGAAACTTAAATGCTTTTGCACAGCAAAGGAAACCATAAATAAGATGAAAAGACAACCCTCAGAATGGGAGAAAATATTTGCAAAAGAAGCAACTGACAAAGGATTCATCTCCAAAATATACAAGCAGCTCATGCAGCTCAATATCAAAAAAACAAACAACCCAATCCAAAATGGGCAGAAGACCTAAATAGACATTTCTCCAAAGAAGATATACAGATTGCCAATAAACACATGAAATAATGCTCAACATCACTAATCATTAGAGAAATGCAAATCAAAACTGCAATGAGGTATCACCTCACACCGGTCAGAATGGCCATCATCAAAAAATCTACAAACAATAAATGCTGGAGAGGGTGTGGAGAAAAGGGAACCCTCTTGCACTGTTGGTGGGAATGTAAGTTGATACAGCCACTATAGAGAACAGTATGGAGGTTCCTTAACAAACTAAAAATAGAACTACCATACGACCCAGCAATCCCACTACTGGGCATATACCCTGAGAATACCATAATTCAAAAAGAGTCATGTACCACAATGTTCATTGCAGCTCTATTTACAATAGCCGGGACATGGAACCAACCTAAGTGCCCATCGACAGATGAATGGATAAAGAAGATGTGGTACATATATAGAATGGAATATTACTCAGCCATAAAAAGAAACGAAATTGAGTTATTTGTAGTGAGGTGGATGGACCTAGAGTCTGTCACACAGAATGAAGTTAAGTCAGAAAGAGAAAAACAAACACCGTATGCTAACACATATATATGGAATCTAAAAAAAAGAAAAAGTTTTGATGAACCTAGGGGCAGGACAGGAATAAAGACACAGATGTACAGAATGGATCTGAGGACACGGGGAGGGGGAAGGGTAAGCTGGGATGAAGTGAGAGAGTGGCATGGACATATATATACACTACCAAATGTAAAATAGATAGCTAGTGGGAAGCAGCCACATAGCACAGGGAGATCAGCTCAGTGCTTTGTGACCACCTAGAGGGGTGCAATAGGGAGTGTGGGAGGGAGGTGCAAGAGGGAGGAGATATGGGGATATATGTACACGTATAGCTGATTCACTTTTGTTATAAAGCAGAAACTAACACAGCATTGTAAAGCAACTATACTGCAATAAAGATGTTAGAATAAAATTTAACAAAAAAGAATCAGTGGGTGTCTAATTCTCAGTATTTGCACGTACAGTGGTTATACAAGTTCAATTATTTGTAGCAGGTAAAACAACATTTAATATGCTTGGTAACATCAGTATTAATAATGGATATGTTCTTTTAATCTGTTTGGAGGGTATGCTCAGTTTTCGTAATACAGCCTTTACTACATTCTGCAGCTATTTCTGTTTGGATAAGTAAAGGATGATGAGAACATATATTTAATTTTTATGTACACGTGGAATCTAAAGAAGGATGGTGTTAACCCTCGTTAGTAAAAGGCTCAGAATTGTAATGATTTGTGTGCGCTAGCAAAGGACATAAATGTAGAAACATATTTGTGGTTTTGTTTAATATCTTTCTGACCCAGGGTTTTATAAACTTTCATCAATATGACTGATTTTTTCATCATTATCATGATCAAATAGGATGAGACATATATCTCTAAAATAGCATGTTTTTAAAATTTCTATTTTGAAGATAATTTTTCAGATAATAATACATCGGTGATTAAAGCAAACTTTCACTGCAATATACCTAGAAACATTTCTCTCTGGAATGGAAACTGTTAATATTTATTAGATTTAGTTCCTTAGTCTTGCAGCCATTTTCCACTAAGTATGACTGATTTTATTTTGTAAAAATATCTTCATTGGAACAGAAAAAAAAAAATCTTCAGAACTATCTGATTTGTCAGAAATTAAAACTCCTATATTGGGGTTTTCTGCTTCCAACATGACAGGGTATGTCCATTATGGACTATCTTTCCTGCTGATTACAACTAAAACAAAACAAAATGCAAAAAAAAGCAGTATCTGAGGAGACTGAAAAATAGGTAAGAGCAGGTAGATTATGTCACAAAGGGTTGTTTCCTCTTTTTTGTTGTTGCTGTTCTCTTTTCTCTTATGCTTTTCCCCAAAGACAGAATCCAGTAACACAGCTGCAAAATATAGCAGTAAAGTGGGAGGCAAAACACAGTAAAAACCAGTGGAACTGGGGAAAGAGAAGTGTGTGGGTCAAAGAGAGTGTCGAGGCAGCTAGCAAAGGGGATTACATACATGAATCTACACTGATCTCAGCCTCACCTATGACCTCTACATAGCTGCAGTATGCCCAATGCAACATTGCAAAGGCTCTGAAGAACTGCGGTTACAAAGGCATTTAACGAAGCCAAGACCAGCCTTATGGTCTGAAACCACCTGGGTTGATTATCTGCAAAAATTTAAAATATTCTCTAGAGGATAAAGGATCCATACTCTAAACATAATATTCAAAATGTCACTGATACAACCTAAAATTACTCATCTCACAAAGAACCAGGACAATCTGGCCAAGTTTCAAGGGAAGTGAAGAATCATCAGATGCTGAGATCAAAGTGACCTGGATGTTGAAATTATCAGACAAGGACTATTACCTATTGTTATTATGCTCCATAAGGAAAAGACAGAAGTACTTGAAGTGGAAAGACAGTTCTCAGCACAGAAATAAAAAATATAAAAAGAAAAAATTTTAGAACAGAAAAAGAAATAACTGGAGAGTAAAATCACTGGGTGGGCTCAGTGGCAGAATGGGGATGAGAGGGGGTGATCTAGTGTATTTGAAGATCAGAGAAAAGATTTAAAACAAAAAGTAAATAGAACCTCAGGGATCTGTGGGACAATAACAAGAGATGTGACTTAATGTCATCAAAGTACTAGAAGGAGAGGTAACAGAGATGGAACAGAAAAATGTTTGACAAAAATTCTGAAATTTGGAAAAAATATAAATTTACAGATTCAAAAATTTCAAACACCAAACAGGATGAACTTGAAGAAAACCAGCCAAGACCCATCCTAATCAAACTTCTAAAAACCAAAGATAAGCAGAAGAAAACCTGAAGGCAGACAAAGGAAAACAGCACTTTACGTACAAGAGGAAAACTATAAAATAACGGCAAATGTCTCACCAAAACCAAGGAGGCCAGGTGATAGTGGAAAGAAACCTTTAAAGTGCTAAAAGAAGAGAATTGTCAGTCTTGATTTCTATATTCAGCAAAATTACATTTCAGGAATAAAGGTAATATAAAGATATTATAAATTAAAGAAAACTAGGAAAATTTATTGCCAGAAGGCTTGCCCTAAAAGAATGCTAAAGAAATATCTTCAGGCTAAAGGGAGAGAGAAATTTGGATCTTCAGAAATGAAGGAATAGTAACAGAAATGGTTACTGTCTAAGCAAGTTCTTTTGTGTGTGTGTGTGCATGTGTTTTAACTTCACTGTTTTTATTTTTTTTTGAATTTATGCATGTATTTATTTATTTATTTAACATCTTTATTGGAGTATAATTGCTTTACAATGGTGTGTTAGTTTCTACTTTACAACAAAGTGAATCAGTTATACATACACATATGTCCCCATATCTCTTCCCTCTTGCGTCTCCCTCCCTCCCACCCTCCCTATCCCACCTTTCTAGGTGGTCACAAAGCACCGAGCTGATCTCCCTGTGCTATGTGGTTGCTTCCCACTAGCTTTTCATTTTACGTTTGGTAGTGTATATATGTACATGCCACTCTCACACTTTGTCCCTGCTTCCCCTTCCCCGTATCCTCAAGTCCATTCTCTAGTAGGTCTGTGTCTTTATTCCCGTCTTGCCCCTATGTTCTTCATGACCATTTTTTTTTTTTTTAGATTCCATATATATGTGTTAGCATATGGTATTTGTTTTTCTCTTTCTGACTTACTTCACTCTGTATGACAGACTCTAGGCCCATCCACCTCACTACAAATAACTCAATTTCATTTCTTTTTATGGCTGAGTAACATTCCATTGTATATATGTGCCACATATTCTAGTGTGTGGACACCTTTCCTCCTTCACAGCGCCCTCCCACTGGTGCAGGTCCCGCCCCTATTCTTTGTCTCCGTGTTTTCTATTTTCTTTTGCCCTACCCAGGTACGTGGGGAGTTTCTTGCCTTTTGGGAGGTCTGAGGTCATCTGCCAGCGTTCAGTAGGTGTTCTGTAGGAGTTGTTCCACAAGTAGATGTATTTCTCATGTATTTGTGGGGAGGAAGGTGATCTCCACATCTTACTCTTCTGCCATCTTGAAGCTCCTCCTAAACAAGTTCATCAAAAGATAATTTTGAAAGTAAAAACTGTAGTATTTTCTAGTAGTAATATACATACATTTATATACAATACATATAAATTTACACGTATAATTATGACAACTATGACAAACTGGTCATGAGAGGTCGATGGTATCTACATAGTTGCAAGGCTTCTAAATTTTACTTGAAGTGGCATAATTCTAAATCTAAGCAGGAAGTGAAAGTTTAGATATGTCTATTATAATCTATAGAGGAACCATAAAGATTAATGAGAACTGAAAAAACATATCAATTAAATAGGTTATAAAAACATTCAAACAAATATAAAGAAGTCAGGAAAAGGAGAAGAACATAATGAAAGTAAAAAGGACAGAGAAAACAAATAATAAAATGGTAGGTCTACATTTAACCATATAAATATTTACTTCAAATGTCAATGGACAGGGGGCTTCTGGTTCCAGTTAAGGTAAAATAAACATACACCATGCTATGTCTCCCATTAATTATACCTAAAAACCCTGGACAGAAAATGTAAAACAACTACTTTATGAATCTACAGAAAATAATTATAGGCAGAACTGGGAAGGGTAATAAAAACTAAAAGAGGAACAATACAGTAGAGAGTTTTCTAGTCTATTTCCCTTCTCTATCTCTAAGTCTCCCAGCAGCCCAAATATCAGAACTGCTAATGAGCACGACCAGAAGAAACTCTCCTCTTTCTCTCTCCCTCTCCTGGGACCGGGAAGTATTGGGGTGTGTTAAAGACGAAGGAGATTGAGAAGGTGTTGTGAGTTGAATAGCGCCCTCCCTAAATTCATGTCCACCCAGAATCTCAAAGTGTGGCCTCATTTGGAAATAGGGCTTTTGCAGATATAACTGTATTAAGAAGAGGCTATAGAAGTTTAGAGTAGATTCTAAATCCAATGACTTTTAAGGAGAGGATATACAGAGATATTCAGAGCACATACAGTGAAGAAGTCTAGATACAGTTGGAGGTGGAGATCGAGGTCTCATTAGGAAAGAAGAATGATATTGCTGCAGAAAAAGTATTTGATGAAAAGGTATACATTTTAAATATCAAGAAACACTCAAAACCCAAACAGGATCAATTTTTTTTTTAAATGCCCAGACCCATTGTAATCAAATGACTAAAAACCAAACATAAATAAGACAATCTTGAAAAGAGAGAAAAATGACATTTTAAAAATCAAGAAACACTCAAAACCCAAACAGGATCAATTTTTTTTTAAATGCCTAGACCCATCGTAATCAAATGACTAAAAACCAAACATAAATAAGACAATCTTGAAAAGAGAGAAAAATGACATATTAGATATAAGGGAGCAATGATGTTAGTCACTGAGAATTTCTCCATAGAAACCATGGAGGTCAGAAGTAGAACATTTGTAAAATGCTGAGCCAAAAAAGCTGCTTACTCATAATTCTGTAATAAGCATAAATATCATTTAGGAATGAGGGCAAAATAAAGACATTCTAAGATGAAAGAAAACTAAGAATTCATCACTAGAAGAACTGCTCTAGAAGAAATGCTAAAAGAAGTTCTTTGGGCCAAAGGAAATTATACCACAGGGAAATATAGAACTTGAGAGTGAGAGAAGTCCAATGGAAATAGTAAATATCTGTGTAGATATAATAGACTATTTTCAAAAGCAAAAATGGTAATAGTGTCTGGCGGCATTTTCAATATATATAGGTGTGATGCAACTACCAAAAAAAATCTTATTTAAATTGAGAAAATCTTAATTATAAAAACACTGTGGAAAGTTACATGTGTGTATTTTAAACAACAGAGTACTAAAAATACACAAAAGTATACTAAGAAAATAAATTAAAATGTAATTTAAAATATTGCAGTAGTATGAAAGCTATAAAAGGCAAATCAGAAATGAAAAACAGGGCTTCCCTGGTGGTGCAGTGGTTGAGAGTCTGCCTGCCAATGCAGGGGACACGGGTTCGAGCCCTGGTCTGGGAAGATCCCACATGCCGCGGAGCAACTAGGCCCGTGAGCCACAACTACTGAGCCTGCGCGTCTGGAGCCTGTGCTCCGCAACAAGAGAGGCCGCGACAATGAGAGGCCCGCGCACCGCGATGAAGAGTGGCCCCCGCTTGCCGCAACTGGAGAAAGCCCTCGCACAGAAACGAAGACCCAACACGGCCATAAATAAATAAATAAATAAATAAATTTTAAAAAAAAAGAAATGAAAAACAGAGAAAACAAAAAGAAAGTACTCCTACGTCTGATAATTTAAACATTTAAATATATATGTATATATATATAATCATTTAATACATGAGTTGAAAGGTCACTGCAGATCACCACTCCTGGGAAGATGGAGTAGACATAATTTTCCCTTTTCCTCTCATTAAGTATAAGTAAAAGCTCCGTGTGTTTATATATAAAACAACCACACGAGGACTCTGAAAAGTGGAGGGAAGATGACAACCCTGAAAGGTGGCAAGCCAGATCCTTGGGACCCAATAAATGGCACGGTCAGTTCTCTGGGTTTCCTTTTTTTTTCATATATCCCAGATTTGGAGACAAAGCCAGCAAACCAGAAATACCCATGAGCATAGGCAAAATAAAGACCCAACAAAAGTCAGCTTCTCTCTAGATAAAGGACTAGGAAAGGGACTTCCTAGGTAGACAGAAAACTTATGCAATCACTGCATTACTCCAGATAAACACTGCAAAGACAGCTGAGTCCCCATCTTACCCAGAGCCTGCAGCCCTGCAGAGCCTAGACTTCCACCCTCCCCACGCTGTAACGAGGCAGCCCAATGGGCTAGACTAAAGGGATATGGCTCCTATCACCCAACACTTCCTAATAAACCACCCCAAATTTAGTATATTAAAATAACAACCATTGTATAGCTTGTGAAATTATGTATCAGCAATTTTGATTGGGCTCAGCTGAGTGAATCTTCTGCTTCAAGTGGTGCTGACAGGGGTCACCTGGCATTTTTCCTGATGGTCTGCAAGATCTGAGATAGCATGTCTCGTATGTTGAGCCCTTTTGCGGATAATGGGGTGGCTGGATTTATCTGAGCCTCTTCACATAAACTCTTCAGCAGGATGGTCAGACATCTCACATGGTGGCTGAGCTCCATGAGATAGCAAGACAGAAACCACCAGTCCTTTCAAATTTTGGAAACAGAACTGACAATAATATCACTTCCACAGTGTGTTGTTTCAGGCAACTCCAGATTTGAAGAGAGGTGCAATGGATCCTACAGCTTAGAAGAAAATGTGAAGGGCTTTGCTGTACACCTGAAACTAACACAACATTGTAAATCAACTATACTCCAGTAAAAATTTCTTTTTAAAAATGTGACGGAAACTGCATCTTTCTTTAATCCACCATAAATTAATGCTAAATATTTCACTGGAATATTTGCTTTTAAAAACTGGGCATAATCCAGAAGAGATTATCCAAGAACTGTGGGACAACTACAAAATGTTTAACATACGTGTAAGAAGAAAGGAACAGAAGCAATATTTGAAGGCAAAATGATGGAGAATTTCTCCAAATTAATGTCAGACTGCAACCCACAGGTCCAGAAAGTTCAGAGAACATTGAGGATAAATGCCAAAACAAAAACCCAAGATCTACACCTAGACACATCATAAACGTCAAAAAAATCAAAGATAAAAAATCTTGAAAGAAGCTAAAGGGGGAAAAAAACCTTACCCCCAGGAGCCAAGAAAATTACATCCAACCTCTCCTCAGAAACCATGCAAGCAAGAAGACAGTGGAATGAAACATTTCAAGTGTTCAAAGAAAAAGAAAACAAAATGAAAACACCAACCTAGAATTCTGTACCCTGTGAAATTATTCTTCAAAACTGAAGGAGAAATAGATTATCTCAGCCAAACAAAAATTGAGGGAATTTGTTGCCAGTAGACCTGCCTTGCAAGAAATATTCAAAGAAGCTGTTCAGAGAATAGGAAAATGACATAGGTCAGAAACTCGGACACACATCAAGAAAGGGAGATCTTAGGAGAAAGAATAACTGAAGATAAAATAAACTTATCCACCAAAGGAAATAAAAAGCTATTAAAAGGTTTTCAGCAGGGATGTAACAAGGTCATATTCTCCTTTTGAATAGTTTACCTCGGGGCTCTGTGCAGCTGAGGTTTTGAGATTTGGGATACAGGAGGCAATGTTTAGGACTGCTTTTGTCGTTCAGGTGAGAGAAAGTAAGTGCCGCAATTAAGACAATAAGCACGGGGGCTTCCCTGGTGGCGCAGTGGCTGAGAGTCTGCCTGCTACTGCACGGGACATGGGTTCGAGCCCTGGTCTGGGAAGATCCCACATGCCAGGGAGTAGCTAGGCCCGTGAGCCACAAATTACTGAGCCTGCGCGTCTGGAGCCTGTGCTCCGCAACAAGAGAGGCCGCGACAGTGAGAGGCCAGCGCACCGCGATGAGGAGTGGCCCCCGCTTGCCGCAACTAGAGAAAGCCCTCGCACGGAAACGAAGACCTAACACAGCCATCAATAAATAAATAAATAAATTTAAATTGTTAAAAAAAAAAAAAAAAAGACAATAAGCACGGAATAGAGAGAAGGAGGAGGCTGGGGCATTGGTATTTTATAGAAAGCTTCTCATTTGATCTTTAATGTGCGTCAGAGGTTGAAATATCACCACGCAAGATTGATAACAGCAGGTGAAGTTTGCCTGCGGCGAGACGCTCAGAGAAGTAGAAATTTCCAAGAGTCTATCAGTCCAACTAGCATACTTGTGATGGTTTTTTTCCAGACCACTTCCCCTTGTATTAAAAGCTGCAATTCCCAGCCCTACCTTTAGATTACGTCCCTCCTGATATTTACAACAAGGAAGAAACTGGTAAGATGCGACTATGGATTTCAGGTCTGAGTGCAATCTTCCTGAGATTGTGAAGCAACGGGTGTGACAGCTGCTAGGCTTCCAAAGATAAGAGAAGCAGCTCCAGGCACAAGGTTCCTTCGATTTTACGGAAAAATCTCCTTTGTACAAAGCAAGGAAACAAAAACTGCGCTTGATCTTCCTCCAAAAAAATCTACCGAGCATTTCTTCTCCCTCCTCCACTACCAACCTTCTTAAAAGAGGAGCCTACGTTTGCTGCTTCCATTTCTTCATCCCCACGCACTTTTCAGCCCCCCAAATAAGGGGCCAACTCCCACCCTGCAGTCAGGCTCTCCCCTCTCTCTGAGCAGGTTAGTCCGTCATATATTTACAACTATGAACAGAGGTGATTCCCTGTCCTTTAATCCCTAAGTCAAGACTAGGGAAAATGCATGGCAGTCAGATTCAGGAGCAGCTGTCCGCTGAACTTCCCTTCCTATGTCTCCTTTGGCATTTAAAACTCCGTATTATTTGTTAGTCTGAAATTCAGTATCTTTATCTCAGGTCTGCTTTTCCGCCTAAGTCCTTTCATCTCGGTTAACTGCATCTAGTCGGTCATTTCCAACTTGATCACCACCGCTACTGAACCAGGTCCGTCTGCCTAACACGCAGCAAAGAAAGGGTTTATCCCAAAGGAGCCAAGCCAGGACACAGGAGAAGAGGCCGCACACCTGCGTCCCTGAAGGCCGGGGACACGGGTATCTATAAGGTAAGCAAGCGGGGCGGCCTGAGGCTTGCGGGGCGCGGGGAGGCTGGGGCGAGGGGGCCGGCAAACCCTGCGAGGATCACAGTTCTGCTCAGGCGTACCTAAGCCACCCACCTCGGCTCCTCAAGAAAACATGGCGGCGTCAGCACGAGCTGAGGGTGGAGTTTGGGGCCCCCTGACGTCAAAAGGTCACGCCGCGGACGCTCGCGCATGCCCAGTTGGAGGGCGCGCCGTCCTGTCCGGGCTCAGGCTGGCTCAGCTCAAACTGGACGCAGCTGGCTCCAGGTTTCTGGAAGACAACTGAGGCAGACGTCTCCTTGTTCAGGTTATGAGCTGCTGGGAGGGCAGGTGAGGCTTTTGTAGCAACGATTAAAACCTTGAACAGTGAAGGCAGGTTACAGGTGAAATGCATTTCACTCATGATAACTCACGGTCTCTCTGTGGAAATTGCCAGATTTCCTCTTTGTATTTGGTGCGAGCCTTGGGTTCCGAGCGAAGGTAAACTAAATTCGTATGTTGGTTTGATAAAAAACATTTTCCTCCTTTTCGTCACAGTAAAATGAAAACAACTCTACTCCTGTCTCCCTAACCTTCAATGTAAGGCAGATCTACCGATACAGTATTGAGAGGGGAAAAAAACTTCGCTGAGACACAATTTTACATTTTCCTCAGCTGGGCCCGTATCCTTATCCTGAGCCACGTCATAAAACTGGCATTGGGAGAATTGAGTTACCTGGTGATATGGAGTAATGTGGTCAGAGGTTAAGCCTAGAGGCTTCTACGAGTTTTAACTGAGAGCATCCCTGCCTGTTCCTGGGGAGCCTTGCTGAAAACCTACTGTTCTGTGTCTGCGGAGCCGTCCTTTCCATACAAAGTAGGAGCGAATGAATAGTTGCTGGTCCATAAAGCTCAATAGCCGAGGAAGGCAATCCCAGGTCTATTTCAGACTCTACGTCCAAGGTGATCTCTGGGAACTGTTGGTTGTATAACTATGGCATGTTGTACATCATTTTTATTAATAAGGGAGAAGTCATCTATGTGGCATCAGTAGTGTTTAAGTTGTGAGTTGCTCTAAAACAGTATGTTTTAAAATCATAAACATTCAGTTACATATTTATTCAAATTATTTTCTGAAATATGATGGCCCCTCTCATACAAACCATGATATCAAGAATTTTGATGTGTCTCTGCATGATCTTTAAATGGTCAACTCAAATCTGAGAATGGATGATAATACTTTTTTTCAATCTGTCATAGCTGTCTTTGGTAATAAGGGAATTTTCTCTATAGTTCTTGTTTGACCTAATACTCTTATGTGGAGATATTTCAAAAAATTTGTAAGATTTATTCTTTTTTACTAAATAATATAATATCTTTAATATATATTATTGTTCTTAAATATGCAAATATATAGTTTCTTTAAATGCAGAGTTTTCTTTGATTTATTCATTGAGGGCATGTACCAGGCAGTTTTAAGGTCTCACTGTAAAAAGTCCCTGTACTCATGGAACTTACGCCCTATTGATAGTATGGAGAAAACAAAAAAAATAAACAATCTATATCAGGTAGGGATAATTGTTACAGAAAAAAATAGCATGATGAGGAAAAAGAACAATGATTATGAAACCCTCTCTGAGGGAATGATATATGAATAGAGGACGGAAGAAAGTGAGAAAAATCCATGGAAAAACCTCCTGGAAGAACACTACAGATAGAGGAAACAGCAGATACAAATCCCAGAGACAACCAGGAGGCATGACTTCAAGGAAGGCCACTGAGACTAGAGAAAAAGGAGAGATGGCCGTTGGTAGGAAATGAGCTTGGAAAGGTACAGAGGTATATCAGTTAGGCATTGCTGCAGAACACGTCAACTCTAAAATTTTAGTTGCCTAAAACCACCATGTATTATTTCACAGGAGTCTGTAGAACTAGATCAATCTCTGCTGGGCTTGATTACTCATCTGCTGTCACCTGGGGGCTAATCGGGACAGACTCCACTGGGATGACTCATCTCTTTATGTGGTTTCTCATCCTGCTGTGGGCAAGCAGCTCAGGCTCATGTTTATGACAGAGGTAGGGGTCCAGGAGACAGCGGAACTTGCAAGGCCTGTCACGTTGTAGGTGTGACACTGTCACCCACTCACCCCTGCTGCCTTCAGTTTATTGTGTGAAGTAAGTCACAAGGCCAACCCAGGTTTATGGGATGAGGAAATAGACTATCCCTTTCTGGGAGGATTTTCAAAACATATTGCAAAAGGGGAGATAAAGCACTAAGAATATTTCTGTCATCAGTGGACCACAGACGGAACCAATTCATTACGGTCTCATAGCCCAGGCGATTAAGATTTTTTTATTCTGTATAAAATTAGAAATTATTATGGTTTTGAATAAATAAGGGAATAATTGTATTTCTGTTTTAGTAATATTACCCTGATGAGTGGAGAATTTTACATGAGGTGGGGTGTGGGTGGGAGGAAAGAGATGAGAAGTGAGGCTTTCTTAGTCGTCTAGGTGAAAAATTACAGGAGCATAGACTCTGGTGGTAGCAGTGAAGTAGGAGTGAGACTGAAACTGTTTCAGCTTGGGTTGTATATGGATATTAGCTCTGACATGATTTGTTGAATCATTGGGATAGATTTAGGAATCAAACTGTATCCTCGGTTTTTGGATTGAGAATTTTTTAAAGTAATTTTTTTTTCAGTTTGGATACTTCTGTTTCTTAATTATAACAGTTTTGCTGCTCATTCCAATCAGTGAGCTGATTCTAATTGAGTTATTCATGCTTTGTGAAGGAGAAGTGCCTCCATTTTTAGAAAACTGCCTTATATAGAATCAGCTTTATAATTTGGGGGTAATCACTGGGTTTAGAGAAGTATACATTTTGAAGATGATATTTAATGGATTTTACATTGATGTTAAGGTGAGGAAATAAAATATATAAAAGGAAAAATTTTGCTGGGACAGTTCTAAAGCTCCCATCCCTGATATCTCTTTGTGTCCCCAAATTTCCTCTCCTAATAAGAACACCAGTCATATTTTATTAGGTCTACCCTAACAGCCAAATTTTAACTTAATTACCTCTTTAAAGGGCCTATCTGCACATACAGTCACATTCTGAGGTATTGGAGCTCAGGACTTCAGTGTATGAATGTGGAGGCAGGACACAATTCAGCCCATAGCACCACCTTGTCTCCAATCTCCAGGTGACTGTCACCCATCTGCCTCCACCCATTACATCCATAGTGCTTTACTTGGTTTAAAAAGACAGAGGAAAAGAGAAATTGTTCTATATTTTGTACAAGGAAAAATTATAGTCTTCAAGACATGCGTTGCAACTACAGCATGATATTCAACCAATTGAAGTGTATCTTTTGAGTAAAAAATGATAAAGCAACAAATGTCTAGTAAAAAACTAATTCTACTTGCATAAAGTTTAGTACTTGATGCTGTTAATATTTATGATGCATATTGAATTCCTAAACAATTATATCAGTAAAAAATAAAATTCATTTATTCATAGTATGCTTGCTGAAATTCAGCTGTAGGTCTGTCTGAATTTTAAGTGCTGGTGTCTGTTTATAGGTAAAATCAGCAAGGTCCCTATCAAATAACACTAGTGGTCTAATGAAGGAGACGCTCCATTAAAAAATATAAATGAATACAAGTTGTCATATGTGCTATACAGATACTAACAATGTATGCCATTAAGCATTTTTTCCCTACAAAATTTCAACTAACAAAAGATTTGATGTCTTTATGTTTAATGGATTTCTATATATTTATACCTGCTAGAAAGTTCAACAAAATACCGCCTTATTATAAACTAATAAAGGTGTGAGATCTCTCACACTTTTAGGTGAGTGTTGAAGGTAGCACGAAAAGAACATAATGGAGGCAAAAAAAGAATGGCTGATTACCAACCAAAAAAATCTGTGTTTTCAACTTAAACCTCCCCGTTTTTAGGGAACTTTTCATGTTTCTAATGATCCACATGTATAGATATAAGGGCAAAATCAGGATCGACAATCAGATTGGTCAACTTAAATAAATGTATATCATGCTGACAGTATAAATAATCCTTGAATAAGAAAAATTATGTGTTCATTTAAAAGTGTGAAATATAAAATGAAAGTATGATATTATATATTGCTTTAGTCTTTTATTATGATAGACAACTATACTTAATTTTTTATTAGGAAAAAAATACCAAATACTGAGAGCACATGTAGAGAATACTAAGAAATTTATCCAGCACAGAATAATTAGAAACACACATCTGTGTATGTATTTTATTGAGTCTAAAAATGTAATTTTCATAATATTACCCAATTTCCAATTCATATATTTAAAATTTAATTTTTTTCATCTATTTGCATATGTAAATACTGCAATAGCTGTTCCAAAGATTTCTGCTGAAGCATTTTTGTTTCCATGAAAATCACATTAATTGGAGAAATAGGAGTAGAAAGAAATGCCCTTGAGTTATAGTGCAACTTTTCTATGTCAAAATGTTTGAAGGTAGATAAAAAGAGGTTATGAATCACATTTTATGAATCACATTTAATTATGGATCAATAAATATGCTCAGGTGAGAAAACATGAGCAAAATTGACTGCAGTCCACTTAACCTGAAGGAAAATAGTTTGCCTTTCTCTAACCCCCTGGTTAAAGAAAACACTGGTGTGATAAAAATACCTCTCAGAAATATTTAAATACAAATCTAGAAATCAAGGTAAACTCAGTGTTATCTTATAAAAATTGGATTTATTGGTTTTTATGACAGTAATATGCTTTTAATGAACATTACTAGTGAGAAATATTATGAAATTATAATATTAGTGTAGTAAATACTTAATTTTAAAATGTCCAGTATATAAGAAAATATTTCATTCCAATCTCTACTACTTAATAACTAGAGTATCTTTAACAGATTATTTGACCACTTTGAATTCAGTTTGTTTTTCATTTTTAATCTGTAATATTGAGGGTAATCTTCCTTAAGAGTTGTTTTGTAGCTTATTTTGAGTTCATGAAATGAAAAAAGTATATCATTGGACTTTTATTAAAATCTAACTCTAAATGTACAAGTGCACTGTACACTTTATGTACTTTAAGATCACTGTAGGTGATGTAATGATTAGGTTTCCCTCAGTACGTGTTGGTACAGCTATCGGTATATGTGATGTGAATGATGTGTGGACGCCGTGTGTGTGGGTGGAGGGGATTGTTTGTCAGAAGAGCAGATTGGCCATCGCTTCAAAGCATTCCTCCACATCAAAGCATGCTGGCACTTCATTTCAAAGGCTGACCTGAAATCACAGAGTTTCTCTTCATTACAGAGCAGAAGACATTCAGACAGGGGCAGGTACATCTTAAGACGGAGACACAGTGGAAAGGTGATACGTAAATCATGGTGTTACTGTTTATTTTTGATGGTTTCATGATCTGAAAGAATCTATCCAGGGCCCTGAACCAAGATGGCAGAGTAGAAGGACGTGCTCTCACTCCCTCTTGCGAGAGCACCAGAATCACAACTAGCTGCTGGACAATCATTGACAGGAAGACACTGGAACTCACCAGAAAAGATACCGCACATCCAAAGACAAAGGAGAAGCCACAATGAGATGGTAGGAGGGGCGCAATCACAGTAAAATCAAATCCCATAACTGCTGGGTGGGTGACTCACAGACTGGAGAACACTTAAACCACAGAAGTCCACCCACTGGAGTGAAGGTTCTGAGCCCCACGTCAGGCTTCCCAACCTGGGGGTCCGGCAATGGGAGGAGGAATTCCTAGAGAATCAGACATTGAAGGCTAGTGGGATTTGATTGCAGGACTTTGACAGGAATGGGGGAAACAGATACTCCACTCTTGGAGGGCACACACAAAGTAGTGTGTGCATCGGGACCCAGGGGAAGCAGCAGTGACCCCAGGGGGGCCTGAACCAGACCTACCTGCTAGTCTTGGAGGGTCTCCTGCAGAGGCGGGGGGTGGCTGTGGCTCACCATGGGGACAAGGACACTGGCAGCAGAAGTTCTGGGAAGTACTTCTTGGCGTGAGCCCTCCCGGAGTCCACCATTAGCCTCACCAAAGAGCCCAGGTAGGCTCCAGTGTTGGGTTGCCTCAGGCCAAACAACCAACGGGGAGGGAACCCAGCCCCACCCATCAGCAGTCAAGCGGATTAAAGTTTTGCTGAGGTCTGCCCACCAGAGCAACAGTCAGCTCTACCCACCACCAGTCCCTCCCATCAGGAAACTTCCACAAGCCTCTTAGATAGCCTCATCCACCAGAGGGCAGACAACAGAAGCAAGAAGAATTACAGTCCTGCAGCCTGTGGAACAAAAACCACATTCACAGAAAGATAGACAAGATGAAAAGGCAGAGGGCTATGTACCAGATGAAGGAACAAGATAAAACGCCAGAAAATCAACTAAATGAAGTGGAGATAGGCAACCTTCCAGAAAAAGAATTCAGAATAATGGTAGTGAAGATGATCCAGGACCTCGGAAAAAGAATGGAGGGCAAAGATCGAGAAGATGCAAGAAATATTTAACAAAGACCGAGAAGAATTAAAGAACAAACTAACAGACATGAACAATACAATAAGTGAAATGAAAACTACACTAGAAGGAATCAATAGGAGAATAACTGAGGCAGAAGAACGGATAAGTGACCTAGAAGACAGAATGGTGGAATTCACTGCTGTGTAACAGAATAAAGAAAAGAGAATGAAAAGAAATGAAGACAGCCTAAGAGACCTCTGAGACAGCATTAAACTCAACAACATTCGCATTATAGGGGCCCCAGAAGGAGAAGAGAGAGAGAAAGGACCAGAGGAAATATTTGAAGAGATTATAGTCGAAAACTTCCCTAACATGGGAAAGGAAATAGCTACCCAAGTCGAGGAAGCACAGTGAGTCCCATACAGGATAAACCGAAGGAGAAACACGCTGAGACACATAGTAATCAAATTGGCAAAGATCAAAGACAAAGAAAAACTATTGAAAGCAGCAAGGGAAAAACGACAAATAACATGCAAGGGAACTCCCATAAGGTTAACAGCTGATTTCTCAGCAGAAACTCTACAAGCCAGAAGGGAGTGACGTGATATACTTAAAGTGATGAAAGGGAAGAACCTACATCCAAGGTTATTCTACCTGGCAAGGATCTCATTCAGATTCAATGGAGAAATCAAAAGTTTTACAGACAAACGAAAGCTAAGAGAATTCAGCACCACCAAACCAGCTCTACAACAAATGCTAAAGGAACTTCTCTAAGTGGGAAACACAAGAGAAGAAAAGGATCTACAAAAACAAACCCAAAACAATTAAGAAAATGATCATAGGAACATACATATCGATAATTACCTTAAACGTGAATGGATTAAATGCTCCAACCAAAAGACACAGGCTTGCTGAATGGATACAAAAACAAGACCCATATATATGCTGTCTACAAGAGACCCACTTCAGATCGAGGGACACATACAGACTGAAAGGGAGGGGATGGAAAAAGATATTCCATGAAAATGGAAATCAAAAGACAGCTGGAGTAGCAATACTCATATCAGATAGAACAGACTTTAAAATAAATAATGTTACAAGAGACAAGGAAGGACACTGCATAATGATCAAGGGATCAATCCAAGAAGAAGATACAACAATTATAAATATATATGCACCCAACATAGGAGCACCTCAATACATAAGGCAACAGCTAACAGCTATAAAAGAGGAAATCGACAGTAACACAATAATAGTGGGGGACTTTACCACCTCACTTACACCAATGGACAGATCATCCAAAATGAAAATAAATACGGAAACAGAAGCTTTAAATGATACAATAGACCACATAGATTTAATATATTTAAATATATATAATAAATATAAATATATTTATATATTTAGATATATCTAAATATATATTTGATATATATAGGACATTCCATCCAAAAACAGCAGATTACACATTCTTCGCAAGTGTGCACGGAACATTCTCCAGGATGGATCACATCTTGGGTCACAAATCAAGCCTCAGCAAATTTAAGAAAATTGAAATCATATCAAGCATCTTTTCTGACCACAACACTATGAGATTAGAAATGAATTACAGGGATAAAAACGTAAAAAACACAAACACATGGAGGCTAAACAATATGTTACTAAATAACCAAGAGATCACTGAACAAATCAAAGAGGAATTCAAAAAATACCTAGAGACAAATGACAATGAAAACACGATGATCCAAAACCTATGGGATGCAGCAAAAGCAGTTCTAAGAGGGAAGTTTATAGCTATACAAGCCTACCTCAAGAAACAAGAAAAATCTCGAATAAACAATCTAACCTTACACCTAAAGAAACTAGAGAAAGAAGAACAAACAAAACCCAAAGTTAGTAGAAGGAAAGAAATCATAAAGATCAGAGCAGAAATAAATGACATAGAAACAAAGAAAACAATAGCAAAGATCAATAAAACTAAAAGCTGGTTCTTTGAGAAGATAAACAAAATTGATAAACCATTAGCCAGATTCATCAAGAAAGAGAGGGAGAGGATTCAAATCAATAAAATTAGAAATGAAAAAGGAGAAGTTACAACGGACACCACAGAAATACAAAGCATCCTAAGAGACTACTACAAGCAACTCTATGCCAATAAACTGGACAACCTGGAAGAAATGGACAAATTCTTAGAAAGGTATAACCTTCCAAGACTGAACCAGGATGAAATAGAAAATATGAACAGACCAATCACAAGTAATGAAATTGAAACTGTGATTAAAAATCTTCCAACAAACAAAAGCCCAGGACCAGATGGCTTCACAAGTGAATTCCCTCAAACATTTAGAGAAGAGCTAACACCCATCCTTCTCAAACTCTTCCAAAATATAGCAGAGGGAGGAACACTCCCAAACTCATTCTATGAGGCCACCATCACCCTGATACCAAAACCAGACAAAGATACTACAAAAAAGAAAATTACAGACCAATATCACTGATGAACATAGATGCAAAAATCCTCAACAAAATACTAGCAAACAGAATCCAACAACACATTAAAAGGATCATACACTATGATCAAGTGGGATTTATCCCAGGGATGCAAGGATTCTTTAGTATGAGCAAATCAATCAATGTGATACACCATATTAACAAACTGAAGAATAAAAGTCATATGATCATCTCAATAGATGCAGAAAAAGCTTTTGACAGAATTCAACACCCATTTATGATAAAAACTCTCCAGAAAGTGGGCATAGAGGGAACCTACCTCAACATAATAAAGGCCATATACGACAAACCCACAGCAAACATCATTCTCAATGGTGAAAAACTGAAAACATTTCATCTAAGATCAGGAACAAGACAAGGATGTCCACTCTCACCACTGATATTCAACATAGTTTTGGAAGTCCTAGCCATGGCAATCAGAGAAGAAAAAGAAATGAAAGGAATACAAATTGGAAACGAAGAAGTAAAAGTGTCACTCTTTGCAGATGACCTGATACTATACATAGAGAATCCTAAAGATGCCACCAGAAAACTACTAGAGCTAATCAATGAATTTGGTAAAGTTGCAGGATACAAAATTAATGCACAGAAATCTCTTGCATTTCTATACACGAATGATGAAATATCTGAAAGAGAAATTAAGGAAACACTCCCATTTACTACTGCAACAAAAAGAATAAAATACCTAGGAATAAACCTACCTAGGGAGACAAAAGACCTGTAAGCAGAAAACTATAAGGCACTGATGAAAGAAATTAAAGATGATACAAACAGATGGAGAGATATACCATGTTCTTGGACTGGAAGTATCAATATTGTGAAAATGACTATCCTACCCAAAGCAATCTACAGATTCAGTGCAATCCCTATCAAATTACCAATGGCGTTTTTTATGGAACTAGAATAAAAAATCTTAAAATTTGTATGGAGACACAAAAGACCCCGAATAGCCAAAGTAGTCTTGAGGGAAAAAAACAGAGCTGGAGGAATCAGACTCCCTGACTTCAGACTATACTACAAAGCCACAGTAATCAAGACAATATGGTACTGGCACAAAAACAGAAACATAGGTGAATGGAACAAGATAGAAAGCCCAGAGATAAACCCATGCACGTATGGTCAAGTAATCCATGACAAAGGAGACAAAGATATACAATGGAGAAAAGACAGTCTCTTCAATAAGTGGTGCTGGGAAAACTGGACAGCTACATGTAAAAGAATGAAATTAGAACATTCTCTAACACCATACACAAAAAGAAACTCAAAATGGATTAGAGACCTAAATGTAAGACCAGACATTATAAAACTCTTAGAGGAAAACATAGGAAGAACACTCTTTGACCTAAATCACAGCAAGATCTTTTTTGATCCACTTCCTAGAGTAATGGAAATAAAAACCAAAATTAACAAATGGGACCTAATGAAACTTAAAAGCTTTTGCACAGCAAAGGAAACCATAAACAAGACAAAAAGTCAACCCTCAGAATGGGAGAAAATATTTGCAAAGAAGCAACTGACAGAGGATTAATCTCCAAAATTTGCAAGCAGCTCATGCAGCTCAATATCAAAAAAACAAAGAACCCAATCCAAAAATGGGCAGAAGACCTAAATAGACATTTCTCCTAAGAAGATATACAGATTGCCAGCAAACACATGAAAGAATGCTCAATATCATTAATCATTAGAGAAATGCAAATCAAAACTACAGTGAAGTTATCATCTCACGCCAGTTAGAATGGGCATCATCAGAAAACCTACAAACAATAAATACTGGAGAGGATGTGGAGAAAAGGGAACTCTGTTGCACTGTTGGTGGGAATGTAAATTGATACAGCCACTATGGAGAACAGTATGGAGGTTCCTTAAAAAACTAAAAATAGAACTACCATACGACACAGCAATCCCACTACTGGGCATATACCCAGCGAAAACCATAATTCAAAAGGACACATGCACCCCAGTGTTCATTGCAGCACTATTTACAATAGCCAGGTGATGGAAGCAACCTAAATGCCCATCGACAGACAAATGGATAAAGAAGTTGTGGTACATATATACAATGGAATATTACTCAGCCATAAAAAGGAACGAAATTGGGTCATTTGCTGAGACGTGGATGGATTTAGAGACTGTCATACAGAGTGAAGTAAGTCAGAAAGAGAAAAACAAATATCGTATATTAACACATATATGTGGAACCTAGAAAAATGGTACAGATGAAGCGATTTGCAGGGCAGAAGTTGAGACACAGATGTAGAGAGCAAGTGTATGGACACCAAGGGGGAAAACCGCGGGGTGGGGTGGGGTGGGGATGGTGGTGTGCTGAATTGGGCGATTGGGATTGACATGTATACACTGATGTGTAAAATTGATGACTAATAAGAACGTGCTGTATAAAAAAAATAAATAAAATTCAAAAATTCAAAAAAAAAATCTCAATTGACCTTAAAAAAAAAAAAGAACCTATCAGACTGGGTTTGAAATTTGCACTGACAAATGGATTCGATTATGAGAGCCTTTTCTTTAAGACCACAGACTGATCACGTATTTCATTATTATGAGAGCTCTGGGGAAGGAAATGGCCAGTCAAGCTTTGGATGGTTGTGGGAGTGAGTGATGCTGTATTTTGTGGTCTGCAGCTTCCATGAGCTCCTCTCTACCTGTAACACCTTCCCCTGCAGCCCTTCTCAGGCAAAGCTTGGGACAGGAAGGAGGTAGTTGGCTACTTTGGGGATGGAAGAGAAAATGAACTAAATAACCCAGCTGTTTTAGAGATTTAGTTAATTACCATAATTACTAGGTCATAGTCTACCGTTTCTTCAAGCCAAGCTCATGTTCATGGAGGTCCTTCTCTCAGAAATATAAAGACTACTAGAATGGGTACCTCAACCTGTTAGAAGGAATAATATGAGAAAGAAAATCTTCCATTAAATTTCAGGGTAAGGGTTACTATTGTTATTATTAATATTACCATCACTTGACCTTCTTCCTGTTATTAACCTGTCAACAGTTTTTGATTTAGTATCATTTTTCTTGGGCACAGTTATCAAGACTAAATAATCATGTTGTAGGCAGAAATAACCAAGGATCTCAAAGGCATAAATTTTAGATAACAATGTCCAAAGCACTTGAGGTCAACGTAAGAGTATTCCTGACATCATAGTATACCACTGTCTCTTTCCTTAAAAGTAGATATGTGAGACCTACAATAACATTTTCCAAGAGTTCAGTTCCTGGGGTGGCTTAAGAATCTTTGATACAAGCAAGGTATGGAAAACATGCTTATGACTGTAAATCCATTCTTAGTTGAGACCAACTCTGAAGGGAAAACAAAAATCACATAATATAGGTTAAAGAATATTTATAAGAATAGGATTTAAATGCAAATTAAAACATTATCATTATTAAAGCAAATCAAACATGCAAACTGGTAGTTTTGAAAAATCACAGAACATTTCCCCGCACAGAAATAAGAATATGTGTTGTGGGTAGTTTCTCATATGATCCTCTGTATGCTTATTTCAGCTTTAGTGTATTTGGATTATAGTATTCAATATTTTTTAAATGTTCATAAATTATTCTTTTATGAGACATGCCTCTGTTACATGTAATAAGAACAGAGTGAAAGAAATTTGAAACCCTAGGCTAACCCTACAGTTTATAAAGGGTACTACTTCTTCATTTTGTTTCTTTTCCTTTAGTATAAGAATCTTGGAATTAAATGAAAGCTCCTGCCCAGTTCAGACCAAAAATATCTGGGTAAGATCTTTTACAGCAGTTTCATGAAGATAGCAAAAGTATTTTTTTTTACAGTTATTGAATGCTGTCTCTGAAATGAAAACTGTAATTATTTACCACTTAGATAAATTGGAGATTATATACATATGAGATATTCTATATATTGGAGATATTTATATATATAAATAAATATGTATATATACACACAAATACATATATATATAATTGAATTCTCATAGAATGTTTCTTTTTATTAAAGTAATGTAAGTTTTATGGGAATATGAAAAAAGCTGCTATAAACATTGTGTACAGTGTTTCTGGGAACATAAACCTCTGTTTCTCTAGGGTAAATATACAGGAGTGAGAGTTCTGGGTCAAAATCTAGAAAGAGTCCAATGTCCTTCAACAAGGGAATGGACCAACTGTGGCATATCTGCTTGATGGAATACTACTTCACAATAAAAAGGAAGGAACTGTTGATACAAGCTACTTGTGTCCCTCTACTCTCCTGGATTTTGTGTTTTAAGAGACCTCAGATTCAGATTGTAGGATTAAGAGAAGTGAAAGCAGCCTAACCTAGTCATTACAAAGCCACATACATGTAGGGATCAATTTGAGCGCTAAACACCTTGATCTTAGTTAAGAATGGAGAAGCTAATGTATTGCCTATGTCAGTCAAGGAAGAAAGTGGCACAAATCACCATTACCCCTTATCATCCAGCCTTAGTCTCCAGATAGGAAACTCAGTCTAGTCATTTTCCATTGAAATGGATGGGCTGAAGATGGCTATATGGTCTGTAATGCCTCTTGGACCATGTTTGGCTTTACTGGTTCCTTATCAAAGATGCATTTGCCAAATACAGTCTCTAAACAACCAGAATATGTGCCAAAATAGTTCAGAACTGTGACCAGGTTTCATTATATAGTTTCTCTCTTCTCTAAGAGTACTCATTACACTGTTTTCAGTTCATAAATGATATTGACATTTATTCTATTTTCCTTTCTTTTTTTTTATAATGATAAGTGAGGGATGAGTAGACATCGCTGGATAATTGAAACATCTGCAGAGCATCACTGTGTCTCAGTAAGAACAGCTGCCAGGGCTTTCACCGTGTCAGGACTTGCCATAACCAAGGGTTGCATTCTTAAGTTTCTGTTCTATTCCCAGACTTGCAGTTTTCTCAGGCTTTATCATATTCTGTGACTTCCCATATTCTAGTGCACTACATAGAAAGGGAAATGGGCTAAGGCCCACGGGTATGAGCTACAACCCTGACTTGCTGGAATGGGTCCTGGTATGAACATTAAGGGGGATGGCAGAAAAGAGTCAAGATCAAATGTCTATGAATGGTTCACTCTCACTCCAAGTCAGTTCTCTGCTCTATAACTCCAGTGGCCTTGGGCTAAAGAAAATTGATTAAAAGTGAAACTCAAACCAAGGCTTGATGTTTAGAAGAGTCTGGTCCCAGAAAAGATGGGGAAGTTGGGAATGATTTCAAGGAAAATTTATCCTTATTTTTCAATGAAAGTAAAATGTCTAAACCCATAATAAGAGGAAGAAAGAGGGAGAGAGAGACAGAGAAAGTGTGTGAAATGTGCAAAATGCAGCTGAGAAATCTAATCAGGAAGAGAAAGTATAATTCAAGGAACAGAAGCAGATTTCCCAGTTGTGATTTATTTCATAGACAAATTGAATTTAATATGTATTCAGTAAACCATTTTGTTCAAATAGAAACTGATAAAACAAAAGAATGTGTTGAAATAAGATTGCAGAGCTATGAAAGCAAAATGAGAACCAACCTAATACCATTATTGTACTAATGGACAATTTAGAAAAGAGGGGCAATATATAATGTGTTTAAAATAAAACTAATGGGATGGAAGAAATGACTGATATGATATGATCATATTAAAATCAAGGAATAAAAGACAATTTGATTATAGCCATTAGAGGTAACATAGTATGTATGGAGGACAGAAAAGACACTCCAACTTTTCCTGAAGGGGAGAACCACCCCCCCAAAAAAATGGCCTCCAAAATCTATTTAGAGCAAATAAGTCTATCCATGAGATAAATAGCATCTGGGAATAATTGCTACAAACCATTGACCTTGAGGCTTATTACTTGTAAGGTACTGATGCACAGTGAGAAAGACAAACGAATTTAAACATCTCGTATAAAATGCAGCTCATTACACCTGGTTTGTGTGTGTGTGTGTATGTATGTATATATATATATATAAAATTTAGGAATACAAATAGACATAATGAAACTAAATAAAGCAAGGGAAAAGGGAATAAGGAACATGGAATTCAGGCAGGAGTAGGTAAGTCACGGCGCTGGAATGGTGAGGGGGTGGGATGATTAGATATATGTTATTTTCAAGAACCTAGCTTTGTTTTGGATGATGCATTTGTGGGTACTTAATTCAGAATTCTGGTTATTACTATTATCATTATGTTTTTTAATTGAGGTATAACATAATGCAGGGAAGTACACTAAAATCTTAAACTTGAATATTATATATATGTATATATAATATACAAGTATATACATATATATCTGTGCCCACATGTAACCACCCCTTAGATGAAGATAAAGAACATTTCTAGCATCAGAGAAGGGTTTTCTCTGTGCCTGAAAATGTTATTTTCCTCTGCTGTGTTAGGCAGAAAGAATGATTGAAGTTAAATCCAATTTGGCATTGAACCGAGTCAAGCAGCTGTAGTTACAGTTTAGGCTCACTTCATGCTTGCCTTGTTTCTATTTCTTGGATGTAGTCTTCTTGAAATTTTGATTGGTATGCCTTTGGCCCCTGTGTGAGATTCAGTTGGGTCCTTTGGGAGTTTAGAATCTAGCTCTTCAGCCTCCCACCTCAACTTCAAAATCTGGCAAGTGTCTTGAGTCGGAGATCTGGTGCATTTAATGCAGGCCTCTCCTCCAGAGGGACTTTTCTCCTAAGTATCGTAAGATTGAGCAGTTTCATGTACCTTTCTGGCCTAGAAGAGGCTCTTCCTGGCAGGTCTCTTGTCTTCTGGGCTCTGAAAATTCTAATCCTGGGAGATTTCAAGCTTAACAGGTTTATGTAGATTTATGTTGCTGCAGGTTCAAAATCTGGCAGATATCTTTCATTTGTTTGCTGGAACTCCCACACTCTAAAGGGGCTTTGCTTTTAAGACCCCCCATCTGCCCCAGTGCACGTCAGAAGCTTCCCTGGTTTCTCTGTCTTGTATAGATTTCATCTACCTAGACTAGTTGTTCTCAACTGGGGAGGATTTTGCACCCCACCGCTTTTCCCCATCCCCACATTTAACAACGCCTGTTGTGTTTTAGGGCCATCTTCCTTTTGTGGCTTTCTAGTCACACATTTGGATAAATATGATTATGCTTATTCTATCTGTAATCTAGTAGCTTCCAGCCATTAATTGGGAAAATTATAACTAGAAAACTGCAGGTTACTTATCTTCGTGGCAACATAGGAAAGGTGTTTCATAGCTAAGCAACAAACTCATATTAATGAAGATCTTTAATGTTGTGAGTAAAGCAGATGACAGCTCAGGTCCTAAAGCATCATTTCCACGTATATATTTTGCAGTGAGAGGACAGTCTCTGGATTAGCTTTTAATTGACTTAGATTTCAATTGTATAAGAGTTGATAAGAAAAGGTGACAGGATGCTACAAATAGATTTCTGGATAAATCAAATTTTTGGTTTAAAGAATTTCTTTTTCATTAGAACGCTGCACATGTAGGTTTGTGATATGGCTGCTTTGCTGAATGAGTTTGGGGAACTTTATTCTTGCCGTGAGAAAAATCTGAATACCTGACATTTGAGTGAACAAGCTCACACTTTACTTTTATTACTCAATATAAACTATAAAATAATAAATATTATTATGTTTAAAATATTAGGCAAGGACTAAAATATTAAGCAAATTATTTCTTTTGGAAAATAATTTCTTTTAGACAAGCTGAATTTCCAACTTTAAGCCAGTGATTAATTGGTGCTTTATTTTCATGTAATATATAGTTAAATATTGTTTGAAGATTTGCATGTATTAAACTAACAAGAAAATAATAGAGTATGCTGTAGCTTTACACTGTGTCTAAAAGCTGAATGCTTTTAATTACTTGCTGGTAGTTCATTGGAGATGTGGAGATGAGGGCATTCAATTTGTGCTTTGCAATAATTACACCCAAAAGGTAGTATAGAGAGTGATAAAATAGGTATTCTCTTATTAAAAGCTATATTAGCTAAAACACTTTAATATTACATTGTTCTTATATTACAGGAAATATAGAAGGAATATTACAGAGAATATAAGGGTTGAGTGATGAGTTTTTTGTTTATTTTGGAATTAGAAGCATATGAAATGGTCTTACTTTAAGACCAACATGAGACCATTTTACTGTTCACTCTGCTTTTCTGTTTTTAGACCCACCACACATATCTATCTTTGTTCCCCCATCAAGTATGGAATTGCGTTAGAAAATAATAGCACAAATTATCAAAAAGGAAAAATATTGAAGCACCTGGAAATATATTTTAAAATACTGGTTGAGTAAAATCCATCAATATAAATTTTAATACTCAAAATATGCTATCTTCTGTGCCTTACTGTTTTTATTGATTATATATGAACACAAAGTTGAATTATGCTACAAACTTCATGATCTCGATAATCAATAAGGTTTTTCATTGTATTATCTATCAGCATTTTTGTAGTTTGGAGATTTTGCTGAACTGCTTTAAGAACATGGTAGCACCCTGCCCTCTGGGAGCTTTCTAAGGCTTTCAAATTTCACTCTCCAGCTATAGAGTCATTTTCATAGAGGGTGGGAATCCTTCCTGACTCAACTCCGCTTAGGAAGAATTCATCCAATTATTTACTGATACACTATTTTCCTGTCATGGGACTGGGGTGAGGTCTAAAATTATCTGTGCCACATAAAAGCCACGAGAGTTCTTGCGACATGCAAGTATATCTTCCTGCAACTGATCAGAAACTGATGACGCTGTGAAATGATATGAAAACACACAACCAGACTTGTAGGTAGAATCGCGATATTTATTTTTTGGGCATCACTGCCGTTGAGATGAAGATGTCATTCAAGTTTGGTTTTGTGCCCTAAAATTAGCCATGTTCCTCCTCGGCATTTGCATCCCCAAAGATGGTAATTGTTCTTCCAGCACTTTGTTTAATTTTGGTGGCATTTGCTATTTTGTATGTCATCCGTCTTCTTGAGGTCCTGTCAGTGATCGATGAGGCGAGTGATTGTCCCTGTCAGCCTGCCTTAAAGAGCCCACGAAAACGAGCGCCTCAGAACCTGCTCTCAAGCAGCCGGGCTTCTGATGTGTTCATTTTCACGCCCCTCTTTGGCTATACTCTATTACTTTCATCTTACGTGCTATTTTATAATGTGACCTTAGTAATAAAAAAAAAACCTACTTGAATTTTAAGTGGTAGTTGAGAGAAAGCAATGTTGTACAAAAGAAGAAAAGAGGAAAATAGGTTTTCATTTTAAGGCATTGCTTGTTGTATGCAAGAGTGTTAATCAAAGCTGGAATGAGGCTTTCAAATCTCAACAACATAATACATTAGGGCCCCTGAGTCTCTGGTGAGGGAAATATGTTTTTTAAATTTTATACAAAACATAACTTCTTTGATAACCTTGTTTTTCTTCGTTGTATAAAATATGATTTTATATATTTTATTCAGTTTCTGGTTGACGTAGCTTACTATAGTGTTATGGCATTTTACATGAAATGAGCACATGATATTAAGAATATTGTCACCTGTAAACACGGGCACATATGAGAACAGGTGTTCAAAATGTTCCAATTAGCTTCCTGAATTTTTTGGAGGACTTACTACTGACTGAGGTGTGCATTAAAAAATTGAAAATTCTCTTTTAATTATGCCTCTCTCTGTGTTAAATGTATACCCAGCTAACATCCACTTCAAAAATTTTATAAAGATAAAATGCTTACAGAGTAATTAATTAAAACAGTAGTTAGTATTTTTGTCTTTGTATTTTCCTCTCTGGCATTCTACAATTAGAGTTGTTTTTAGGCTTCACTGCTTCAGGAATATTTTTTGGCAGGACAGAATGCAGGTGTAGTACAAAGTCAAGGTTTGACCTCTATTTTGTAAAAGCCAAATCCCATTGAGAAAATGAAGCTAGCTGGATCTAATAATGAAGGCAGAAGGAGAAAATAGTTGAGGTCAAGGAGATGGAAAGAAAGGGATTCTATTTTAAGAAACCTGGGAGAGGAAAGTCTTCTAGGATCTAGCCCCACTTCTTCACAGAGGTGGGAAAATCAAGACTTTAGATGCAAGTGGAGGAAAGGAGCGCTCAGAACGCACTAGGCAACGGATACCCAGCTGCATCCAAGAATCCCATGTTCCCAGATGGCATGGAGGTCAACTTGAAGGGGCCTCACTAATAACCCAAGAGCTGAGGACCTCCCCCACTGAACTGGAATTGTGCCAGGACTTTCACAATCCTGGTGGGATGTGGAAGGCAGATATGGCTGTCTAGTGTGTTCAGGCTGCTGTCACAAAGTGCTATAGACAGAGTAGCTTATCGGCAACATTTATTTCTCACAGTTCTGGAGGCTGGGAAGTCTCCAGATCAAGCCACCAGCAGATTTGGTGTCTGGGGATGGCCTGGTTGGCCAGCCTCCTTCCTGTAATCTCACAAGGTGGAAGGGCCAGGAGAGTTCTCTGGAACCTCTTTTCTGTGGGTACTAATCCCATTTCCCAAGGTCCCATCTCCTAATATCATCACCTTGGGGGTTAGGATTTCAACATAGGAAATAGTGAGAGAGGGGCACAAACACGCAGACCTGAACCATGGTCTTTGATTTTGAATCAGGTGGATTTAAAGACACTAACGAAATGCAGTATTTCTCACACCTAAACATAGCTAGAGATAAAGATGCTGGGAGAAAAGTGGTTTATATTCAGATATATTTCTACACCGCTTTTCATTTCAATGACATGTAATACCTAAAGTTAATGCAAACGAATGACCAAAAAAGCTTTGGATGTTCCGAAAATACAAAGCAATAAGATACCACAATTTTAGTTACTTTTGCAATTATTAACGAGTGTTTGAATTTTCTTTTTTAAATAAACATTTATCATGGAAGTGTATGAGGCTAGTAATCAATTTTCCAGAGAGAAACTGTTGCTATGTCATAAAAAGTCCTTGAGATAAGGCTCAAAAGGAAGTTAGGGTGGGAGCTGGTCTACTTTCCCTCTCTCAGCTATCATATCTTCCCTGATACCACCAGCATTAGCTACAGCTGATACCATCCTGTTATCACTTTCCTTAGAGAACATTTCCTTACCTGATTTTAGACTCAGCACAGAGTATAGAAGTTGTTTAGTGTATATATATTATCAATGCACTAAGGTGGTTTTTGGTTTGTGTTTATTTGCCAACCTACAAGGGAGTACGTGGTACACACATGCAAATTATAATAATCTACCTGCATAGATAAATTAAGTTCTGTTCCTGTTTCCTGGTTTTTCTATTATTTCTCTTCCATTAACTCTGCTGGAAGGTTCAGACCAAGTTTTGTTGCTATATCCATAGGTGACATTCTGCATTTCTGTCCTTCCATCCTGCTAGGATTGTTTTATCCTATAGCTGTATCAAAAACACTCAACATCTCTACTCTGTTCAGTATTCAAGAATTTAGCCTAAAATCAAATGGCATTAGGTCTGGTGCAAGTTTAAGGCAAAGCAGAACATGACTGTGGGTTGACTTTGAAAAATGACTTTGAACTTGGAAACCTGGTGTCTGACACTCACACAAAGGTTGTCAACTTGAACACAAGCCTGAAACCCATCAAAAGGGTCAATTTAATCCTAGAAATTGGACCCAAGGTAAGGGATCAGACAAGAAAATTCTTATGGACAGGAAATGTTAAGAGGCGGTGACTAACAGACTGTAGCTTGTATATATTTAGAGATAACTCAAAAAGTATAATGAGTCATACTACTGTCATTTTTTTAATTCTGTGTGTCTTTATGTGATTCCTCCCACCATGAAATCATTGTTAAGATACCTGGGAAGAGATCCATTATAATCATATGAACATATTTAAAATATTATAAATGGTAGTTACTGTAAAATGTTCCATAATGCTATGATTTAGGTTGTGTTTTGGCGCTATTATGTCAGTAACATAATTCCTAGGGCCCAGTCGCTAGGAATGTCAAAATTCCATACTGTAGTCTCTTTCTAGGGCTTTCCAAGATATGATACGTAGAGACATGCAGGAAAATAAAACTTCTATCAAAGAGTTGTTTGTTACAATTAACAAGAATGCCATTTATTTCAATTTATAAAAAGCTTTTTACTAAGTCTGATAAAACCCCCATTCAGGGCTGCCAACTAAAAGATCTATCAGAGTGTAACAGAAAGAAGGAAGGAGGGGAAAAGAGGTGGGGATGGGATAGGAAGGGATGCATGTCCTCTCATCTACCCATCTGCGTGGACCCAAAGGAAGAAGAAAAGCAGCCATGCTGCGTTAGGAGGCTGGACCGTGCCTACGTCTGAATCAGGACCACGAAGAGCAAGGTTATCCACTGAAGCCCTGTGTTAAATAGTGTCTTGAGCTCAGACCCGTTAGATAAGTAACTGGGAAGAGTTGGGCTTCTCTTTACCTTATAGTTAAGAATTAGGTAACAAGGGAAACAAAATTCTCCCTTTAAAGTGACAAACATCTAACTGTAAGTAAAGTGTTTTGTTAATTAAGGGCAACACATAGGGGATTGCAAATCTCTCTATAGATTAAGAACATCCTGTATATACAACATATACTAAGTAGAAGCCTCATTGTATGCATTTTACCTTGTTTGTTCAAGTTCTGCAGAGAAGAATGAGGACAGATTCCCTATTGACACAAGGAAAGGAAACACAACAGACAGAAAAAGGCACAACTTCCCAAGCACTGTTTATGTAACGCAGTGATCAAGTCAAC
This sequence comes from Balaenoptera acutorostrata, assembly GCF_949987535.1. Taxonomy (NCBI): domain Eukaryota; kingdom Metazoa; phylum Chordata; class Mammalia; order Artiodactyla; family Balaenopteridae; genus Balaenoptera; species Balaenoptera acutorostrata. Next base: position 36,905,040 of record NC_080084.1, on the reverse strand, counting down.
ACAGCACTTGAACCTTTGTGGTAGACATACCTCTCCTCTGAGTCCGTTGACTTTAAAAGAAAAGAAAACATTTTCTTGGCTCTCTGAACTGGGGTACATCAGCCCAGCAGAGGGCAGAATCCTAGAGTCGCAGGCAGGTGGGTCCTGAGATGGAGGAGAGGGGACTCGAGCTGAAAGAGCCAGTAATGAACAGTGTTACTCTCATAGGGTCCGCCCGTGGAACATGACCGGTTGTCCCTCCAACAGAGTACACTAGGATCCAAATAAATGTTCTCGTCCTGCATGAGCAGATTTGTGTGCCAGCAGATTCCGGTTCCCACGGATCCATGTACCAAGCTGCTTTAAGAAATACAGTCCGGTAACCAAAAAATAATAATAATAATAATAAATGAAAACCTCAATTAAATAAAATTGGGAGACCAGAAGGGGGAGCTCTCACACCCTGTGACTAAAGCAGAGCCCGACAGGAAAAAGAAAGATGACTCCTTTCCTGGCAAGGACTCAGTCAGTGCAGAGCTACAGACTACACTATAGCCCTCCCGACTTCCTTGTCCTCCCTAGGAGGGTGTTCTCCTTCCCTTGCTGTGCAGGGACTTGCACGTGGCTCGCCATGGTTGCAGACCCCAAACTGCAGTTCTCTACTGATCCCAAATAAACCCGTCATTGCTGGAGAATATCTGGCCGTCTGTTTGTTTCAGGTCAACACTCTCGATTCCATTCTGTGTTTACAATACAGTCTTTTGATTCTTTTCTTACAGTTTTCTATAGTGGAAGGATATTCCCCTTATATGTTTTTTTCTATGTTCACATTCCCCTACTTTTAAATGTATTTTGTTTTCTGTTTTGCTAACACTATGAGGGAAGAAAATGGAAGCATATTGTCCAGCTGGCAGTGGAAATTCTTATTTTAAGGAAAGGTTTTATTTATACTTAGATAGGGATCTTTGTAAGCTTTTTTTTTCCTACCTGAAAATGAAGTCTTGCCATTTGCAGCAATGTGGATGGACTTTGAGGGCATTATGCTAAGTGATATAAGTCAGACAAGGACAAATATCATATGGTTTCACTTACATGTGGAATAAAATAAACAAACAAATAAACAAACACAAACACATAGATGCAGAGAACAGAGTAATGGTTACCAGAGGGGAAGGGGATGGAGAAGGGCAAAATAGGTAAAGGGGGTCAACTGTATGATAACAGTTGGAAGCTAAACTTTTGGTGGTGAGCATGCTGTAGTGTGTACAGAAGTTGAAATTGTACATATGAAACTTATATAATGTTCTAAACCCGTTAAAAAAACCAAACAAACAGACTTTGAGTTAAGGCTCCTCAATTGGGATTCACAGATGATTTTTCCTGGACCTGTGTGTTAGGCCATTTGAACTCTGAAAAGAGCATCTAGTCAAATATGGACATATTTAATGGTCCATCATTTGTGCATACAGTCAAGGTTGGGTGAGGTGGAAGGGTGGGAAAAAGATGGATTCCAAACGTGATTTTCATTTACATTTGGGAAAAAGACCCAGAGAGAAAATGCCCATGTATTGGAAGCTTCTCTTCCATATGCCTCAATGGTCAGACATGTGGGTTGTCTTTTGTTTTTTTATTCTTAATAAATCAAACTTTGGGGAACGGTTAAAAAAAAAAAAAGTGAATGATGAGTAAGAGTAAGAGAGAGAGAAGAGAAGACTGAAAAGTAGATAAAAAATAAAATTAAGAGGAAAGTATCTCTAAGTAAATTATGAGTATAAAAACCATCAGGTGATAGATGCTACTGACCTGGGAGCATCATTGGCATCACCTGGGAGTCTGTGGAAAATGCAGAATCTCAGGAGCCACCCAAGACCTACTGAATAACGATCCGCATGTTAACATATGGAAGTGATGTGCAGTGTTAACAGTTCAGAAACTGAGGCCTAGGTAACAATGTTGCTCTTTCTACAGTGCATTATTTAAAATCACACCCCTGGATTAAAGGATACCTAATTTCAAATCCATCTTTGCCACCTATGAGGAGTTTCTTAGCTTCCCCGTGCCTGTCACCTCATACGTAAAACAGGCTTATTAATTACCTACTTCTATGGATAGTTGAAAGAATTAAACGTAAAAATCCATGCAAAGTGATTATAACACCCAGTAACTGTGAGTAATTTGTATTATTACTTCTGTAGAGGAACCATGGTGTAGCTGAAAGTGGATGAATCCAGGATTTAGATTCTTGGACTCCTGTTTTAGAAGCTTACTGGCTGTGGGACTTTTGGTAAATTGAATACCCATTCTGAGCCTATGTTTTCTCAAGTGTTAAAATGGAATATTAATGCTTATGTGAGGAACATTCTAAAGTGTTCTTAAAATGATACTTTTTAAAGTACTTTAAAATGATTAATAATGTAAATGCAAGCTATTATTATTATCATTCATCCTAATGATAGCTACTAGGGTCCAATCTGGTTTGTATCAGATGGAGATTGACTCCATCTATAGCTGGGTCAAACGACATATTAGTGTAAGTTTAAATATAGAAAAGTGCAGCCACTTCAGACAAGTCTAAACCTTGTCTTTACTCTCTCTGATACCCTGAGGAGTCTGCACATGGCCATGGCCTACAGAATGCCAATTTGGGGTGCTTCCACAGTACAAAGTCCAGACATCTGGCTCATAACATTCAGAATCCTCAATGGATAGACTGTCTTAGAGCAGGTAATGATATAAACAATTTATGTTTTTTCACGCATGAGAGGAAATGACCTTCATAACTTACTTGTAGCTTCATTTCTTATTACTTATGAGTCATTCAGTAAATGATAGAAATAGATTATATTGTTCAACGGCCCTTTGTTATATATTCCCACTGTAAATGGATATTTTTCATTGTCCTGACATATTTGCAACAATAATGTGTTTTCAGGCTATAAATATTGATGGAGCAAAGATGTGTGTGTTTGCACTTTGGATACTTGATAAGTTTCACCAACACCTGTAGAATGAACATTAGCAGTTCTGGGAGGCTGTACTTATCCCCCAAAGGACAGTTCATGCGGCAGGGGCTTAAAAAATATCTTTCATTAAATGAGTTGTTTCCACTAAGCAATTACTTAATTTTAACTGATTTTTAACTAAGGTTGAACTTTATCGTGAATATTAATCACTGCAGGGGAACTTACAGATATGCCACATTATCTGATCCCCTGAGTGAGTAAAATGTTTTAAAATTTAATCTAGAATTATATAAAGGCAGTTTTTATTTAGAATGATCTCGACTAATTGACGTTTGTCTTTAATCAAAACCTGATGGAAAGGTAGATATATAATCTAAATGCAGAAGGATTTGGTCATGTGATATGTGCAAGAAATAGGCAGGTTGGAATGGAGGAGAGGTTTGAGAAGAAAAGCTGAAGTAGGTCTCTTTCACACAATAATTGCTGTCATTTTTTTTAAACAAAAGCAACCTTTCTTTAGTTTTTTAAAAATAAAATTCTGTAAACTTCTGTCTGTTAATTTAAATGGCCTAAGAATAGAGCTTATTAAAAAGCAGATGCACGTCTTTCCTTTGTTAAACTTTTAATTTTTTAGGGCTCTGGACAACTCATCTTTCTCACAAATTTAATCTCCTTCTTATGTTTCTTTTCTTCCCTCCGTTTACAACTGTAGCTTAAACAAACATGCAAACAACTTATTTGCATTTTAGCCCCTTCTTGAGCTCACTGTAGCTCCCTAACTTTCCGAGGTTTCTCCTGACAGAAACGTTATTTAGGGAAAGATTCTTGAAGGATGGTCAATCCAGATATTTCTCTGGATAACCTAAAAATCCACCTCTAAACCGAGCAGACTCTCAAGGCATGCATCTTTAGAATATTTTAAATTGGCGCCGCATAGAATTACTTGTCATACATTTTGATTTTAGCCTGTTACTTCTTTTCACTGGAGCTTTGCTTGAGAGATTTTATATGTTGTCCCTGGAAAACTGTGATGTGTGAACTACAGCCTTCCATGATTCTTCACATATTTAACTGAGAGAAGTGGTGTTATTAATAGTTCTGTTTGAGGAAGCTAGCCCTGAGGTGTACTTCTAAGACAAATATCATTTTAGGTTCTGTTCGTCATGGCATAGGGGCCACTGGCTGAAACTTTAATAGAACCAGCTCTGCAACCAACTAGGACTTTCCCTTCCCCACTTCCCCGTTGGAGGGGGCTTAGTGTCATTGTCTTCTAAAAGCAGCTGCTGTTACATCCAGGGGCTCATCATCATGCTGTCAAAGGTAACACTGGGAGCTTTAAAGGGAACCCAGCAAGTACTTTCCCCAATAATAGCACTTTGTGGAGAAAGGTAGAAAATTTTAGTTCCTGCCGTGAGCTTTTTCACATCCCAAAGTCAGAAAAGGTGACTCTAAGTTACAGTTTCACACTATGGTCCCTGAATTGAAGAACTAGAAAGTGTCCCAGTGGAGGCACTGAAGAATAGGACTGTGTTTGATAAGGGATGACTTATGGCTCAAGCCAGAAAAACACAGGGCGTGAGAATGTTAAGATGCCAATTCTCGGGACTCTCTGTGTTCTTATCACCCAATCTTGGCTTCTGGTCGAAGTGTGAAGGAATGTTACAAAACTAGATACCTGAATGGCTTAAAGGACATCTAGGTCTGGGTTCTTGGAACTCTGAATTAACATTAAGTAATGAGATAACTAATAGGAATAGAATTGGTCCAGATATTAAATTAAACAAAGAAGAAGAAGAAAAAAACTGACTATATATTTAGTTCCTGTCATAGCAATTGTGCCCCCAAATATCCCTTAAATCACTCTTTCCTCTCCATTCCCACTGACATTGTCTGTAGTAAACTACCCATCAGCTTTTACCTGATGGTTGAAAGTCTTTCTAAGTGGGTTCTTTGCTTTGAATCATTTTCATTTTTCCAATTTATTGTCCCTACTATTTAGAGTCAGAATAACCTAAAACAAATTTCTTACGGTTTCATCCTCAGTTTGGAGACATCCTTTGCTGTCTCCCCACAGCTTTTTACAGAGCCGGCAAGAAGTTTCTTGACCTGGACTTTCTCTACCTCCTCAAGTTCATCGGGAGGCTACTGTACCACAGGGATTATGAACACATACTACAGCCCAGCTGCCAGAGTTTGAAGCTCTTGTGCTCGTGGAGCGGCCTGTGCTTGTCCCTTAGTTTTATATATAATGGGTAACGCAGGGATGTAACCGTAGTAAGTGTCTCATAACGTTGCTGTGAGGATTAGAGGGCACTGAGGTGATGTGTGTAAATGCCAAGAGCGGGGTTTGGTGCACAGGGAGCACCCTTCCCCCCTTTTCTTCCCTGCTGCACATGCCCAGTCTTCCAGAGCTCAAGTCCCACTGAGTTATGTTCGGTTCCCCAGAGGAGGCGTGCTGTTTCTCTGCAGGTGCCTGTGCACTCACTCCTCTTTGCATGTCAGTGCCAAACCTCCCCCGCCTCAGGACCACTGCCAGTGGTCTCTTCTCTTCTGGCCCTGATGCTCCCAGTGTCCACATACACAGCACATACCCTGGGGCTTTTTCTGTTCATCTTACAAAATTCATCTCAAGTATTATTGAATATCCCAAATTTTCATAGAAACTCTTTGGCTTAAATAACAAACATGGAAGGTACAAGAAGGAAACTGACTTCAGGGAAGTCTTAAGCCAGGAATCATCAAAGCCTTCTCTCTTCCTCTTCATTCTCTGCCATTGCAGATGGGCTTTTCACTGAGGACAGCTTAGAACTGATGATATCCTTCAGGTTTAGGAGCCCTAGGAGAACAGAGAACGTCAAAAACAAAAATGACAGTGGCATTATTGCAGGAATCCACTGCTATTGCCATCTTGGATCTAGCTTTAAGCAGAGAGGAAAACAGTCTGTATGTAATGAAACAGAGTTCATTTAAACTTATCAACACTTATGTTGAAGCATTATCTTTTTTGCAGGTCAGTAGTCTAGGAATCAAAGGATGGAGAAATGGTTAACTTTTTTTCAAAAAAACATTTTAAAAATTTTACTTATTTATTTATTTATGGCTGCGTTGGGTCTTCGTTGCTACACGCGGGCTTTCTCTAGTTGCGGTGAGCGAGGGCTACTCTTCGTTGCGGTGCGCGGGCTTCTCATTGCAGTGGCTTCTCTTGTTGCGGAGCACGGGCTCTAGGCGCACGGGCTTCAGTAGTTGTGGCTCGCGGGCTCTAGAGCGCAGGCTCAGTAGTGGTGGCCCACGGGCTTAGTTGCTCCGCAGCATGTGGGACTTTCCTAGAACAGAGCACGAACCTGTGTCCCCTGCATTGGCGGGCGGATTCTTAACCACTATGCCGCCAGGGAAGCCCGAAATGGTAAACTCTTGTCCTAGAAAGGGAGCACATTCACAAAACACTTATACACAAGATATAAAGTGGGGTTGATTGGGAAAAACTTTACAAGCAGAGATGTAGCAAAGTGCACACACTTCCTTGAGATCCCTTTATTTCACAAAGATGTGTGCTCAGGCCAGGCTTGACCCTGCAGACCCGTGGCCAGTGGCCAGTGGAAAGAGGTTTTACTCCAAAGTTTTCTGTGCATAGAGCAAAGACTTTATGACCAGGTAGCAATGAAAGCTCCTTGTTCCAGGAGGTTAGACCTTGTTCAGTGAAGCAACCATGGCTCAGGGTCTGTGCTTCTGGAAGCTATCTTTGACCAGCTGTCTCTGCTAAGCTGCTGAAATGGGGCAGAAATGAGCCTTCAGAGTTATCCTGATCTCTCTCTCTCTCTTCAGTTTTCCACAGAGCTCAAGGTGAGTTTGAGTTCTTTCCACCCAAACTATTCTTAAAACAATAGACTTGAACATACTCAAAGCGGTATAAGCTTACCTAAAGTTGATCTAAAAGTTAAAAATTGTTGTTGCTTAAACTCTTACTTAAGATTGCAATAGAACTATTTCATTTGATTATCTTCACAATTAATCAATCATTAATTCAAGTTGGACTCTTGGAAGTTTGCTTCCATTCGTGTATTTTCTGTCATTTTTGTATTTATTCTTTTATTGCATTTATGTTTCAATACCTGAAATCCTATCATCACTTAACTTTATTTAGCAATGGCAGTTTCACACTTATTTCAACAATTGCAATCATGACACTCAAATGACCTTTCCTTGAGAGATTGTATATCAAATTCAGTATGCTCAACTGACAATATAGTTTCCATATTGTACACTACAGTATATCAGATTTAAGCTCTTGTTCTCAAAAACGAAAAGGTTCTGTTTCCCTTGCAGCCATTTGCATCTAATTAATACAGTCTTTGTAAAATCCATTGCTATGGTGATAGAAGTTCCATACTAAAAAAGAAACTTTTAAAATGCCAGCTCAGTATGTCACATATTTACAACTCTTTGATAATGTCGCCATCTTATCATTCTAATCTTGTTACCATCCCTAGATAGAAACAAGTATATCTTTTACTTTGAACTTTGCTGTAGTTGCCCTAAACAACAGATTTCATAATGAACTGCATTGATTACTTTTGATGTGACTTGTACCTGTGCACTTCAGTTTTAGCAAGGGCTCTGTCATGTCATGTTTGTACCTTTGACAAGCTGACCCAGTTCTCAAAATGCTTTCAAATCTATGGTTGAGTTATTAACCTAAATCCCTGTCTGGATGGGTTTGTGCATTCGACATCTTTCTCATAGGAGCAGGGAGCTGTGAAGGCTGGACATGATTCGTAACTCCCTACCCTCACTAGGAACTTAACTGAAGCATGGTTTGCATATGAGAACAAGACGTCAATTGAACAATTCAGTTTTCTCTTAAGCTGTATTCAGCGAAGTTTAACTGTAAAGTTTACTCCAAACTATAACTTAGCACACATCAGTTTATCTTAGAAGCAAATTATTTACAAATTAAAATGCATCCAAGTTCTTTAACTGTGTTCAAGTTGTAGAGGATCTGGGCATGTGTGCATTGCTACCAATTTTATCACTATGCTGTCATAAGGATCTTTAGCATACAGAACTACAATGAATGTGGTGGTTCAGGGATTAAAATCTCCTTAAATACTCATTCGCATGACAGACTGGAGCAATTAGTGTAGAGTAACAATGGTGCCTGGATAACAAGAGCGTCTCATATATTTCCACTGAGAGTCATCTTCCATTATAATCATCCTAATGAAAAATCACAGTGGTTGAATGGAGCTGCCATTGGTAAAGCATTAAAAAAATAAAAAAAGATGAACACTCAAAAACATCATTAAAGTCACATTAAGGAACTGATTGAAATTGACCAGAAAGGGAATAATCATGGAACTGTCATTACTGCCTCTTTCTTAGAGCTTTCAGTCCAGGTGTTATGGAAATCTCATGTCAGTGGGTGCCTGTACTGTAATATCTTCACAGAGTATTGTGTGGAGAATGAAATGACAGACCTAATGATTCTAGGAGCTTTTATTCGTCAGCTAAGGTTCAGTCTTTACCATGGAATCTATTCTCCATGTAGCTTCCATCCATGTCTGGAAAGTTACATGAAGGAATTGAATAAAAAGCAAATTATGCCATATTGGCTGTATCAACTTTTTTTTGCTTTTAATTTCACTTGGAACCTGGCTGTGTTTAGCATATTCACATTCCTGTTTTCAGTTGATTTCTCTTCCTGCTCCTTTTCATTTTCTCTTTTTGTCAAAAGAAGAAGTAAAAAAAAAATCCATGCCCAAAGTGAAGATAAAAAGTCAGGAGAGATTTTACAGAGATTGATCTCTAAAGAAACAAAGTATAAAATAGATGGAGTGGAATTGGTTTGTTGTAACGTCAGTGTGCCGTGCGAGCAGATGAGAGAAGAATGTGTGTGTGGACTTGGGATGCCAGGGTTCAAGCCAGGACGGCTGATGATGCTGCAGTGAGAGAACGTGTTGATAGGTAGGCTCACTGGGCACCGCTTCCCCCTGGTCCTTGAATAACTGGCCCAGTATTGAGCTGCCATACTTGGCAGGTAACAAATCGAAATTAGCTCATTTGCAAGTGAAACAGTCTCACTGAATTAGCCGGCCTGAGATGTTCTTTCCAAGCGTATTACTATAGTATGTTGAAAACCTGCTATTGATTGTTAGAATGTGAAGAGGATATTTCTATTGGGATTCTAAGTTTGGGCAGAGGGAAAAGTGGGGATAAGTTATGCCACGTTAATAAGCCACAGCATATTTAACATAAATACAGTGGCTGCTCGTTTCATGTATTGTGATTGCTGAATGGAATATTTGAAATACTCAGCAATTCTGCCAAAAATGCTTTGAGTACACGCACAGGGGCCTTGGTGTATCATTTTTGATATTCACTTTCTCTTCTTTCATCAGGTTTTGGACAACCCTCAGGACATTTCTGTGTTCCTCAAACCCTTTATAAAACAGAGCAAAGTAAAGATTTTGATGGAAAGTTTCTTTTCTTACAAGCTCTGACTTCTTTGTTCATTGGTACATGATTTCCTTTTGCACAGAACTCCAGTTCCACCTTCATTTGACACAACTGAGTGGTGTATAACCTTGGAATGAGCAAACAATGTCAGCATATATCAGACGAACAAGAGAATTCATGTTATAGAAAATTGGAAAATGCTTGCATATAAAATCAAGGATCTTAATGTGAATCCAGTGAGAGGTCTAGAAATCAAAATACTTTCCTGCCCTTCAAAGGGATATATGATTCCTATTTGATGCCCTGCTGTTTGGCTGCCTATTTATAACAATGTAGCTGAAATTACCAGATTATTACTATGTTGATGATCACTAATATGAAGCAGCCAGAGATTTTACAAGGTTTCTTTAAAATGTTTGGTATCAATCTTGTTATTTGTCAGCATGTCAGTTTCCTAGGGCTGTCATAACAAAGCATCACAAACTGAGAGGCTTAAAACAACAGGAATGTATTGTCTTACAGTTCTTGAGGCTAGATATCCACAGTCAAGGTGCTGGCAGGGCCCTGCTCCCTCTGAAGCCTCTAGGGGAGGATCTCTTCTTGCCTTTTCCAGTTTCTGGTGGCCCCAGGTGTCCCTTGGTTTGTAAGGTAACTTCAGTCTTTGCCTCTGTCTTCACATGATCATCTTCCTTCTGTGTTTCTGTCTCCTTCTTGTGTGTCTGTGTCCAAATTGCTCTCTTTTTATACATTGTCATATTGACCTCATCCTAACATGATGGCATCTGTAACAACTCTATTTCCAAATAAGGTCCCTTTCACAGTTTCCAGGGTTAGAACTTCCACATATCTTTTTGGGGGACACACTTAAGAATAGTATTGATTTTAGGTAGGGACAGGCTCTAATTTTTGCATAGACAAGGCCATCTGTTAGCTTAGGTAATAAACAGGTAAACTGTGGGAAAAGTCTTCGTAAACATATTAAGGAGATAGTTCCATCCAGAAACTGAGAGCACCTACCATTCTGTATTGAAAATTTAATGGTGAGATCATATGGATTGGGCACAAGAAATATCCATAGACTGGAATCATTTGTCATTATATTAGAATTGCCTGCTTTATTTAAAACCAGATTCTTCAGTTTTCAACTACTTATTAACCTTTTATGTCTAATAAAATAATTTTGATAATCTTATTGATTTTAAGTTTTCATAAGTTTTAAGCACTTTAAGTCTGTTAGCCTGAGCTCCAAAATATTGTCCCAACTGCATTTTTTCAAGTAAATTAAAAAGAAATGTGGGATGATATTTCAATATTAAATATAAAAATTATTTTTCTAGTTGTAACAAATCTTTTGATTTTATGTTATATGGACTTTTGCATGGATATAACTAAAAGAATGTAGTAACAATATGGTATATTTTTATTCAGAGAACTAGAAAAATTTTAATTCTGAATTTCGTTTAGAAGAATTTTTCTCAATATTGCTAAAGAAAGAAAAGTTATAGCTTTACTATTTGCATGCAGCCATGTCTAAGAAATGTAATAGAGCTCCCTTAAGGATACACATAGGTAAGGGAATGGATTTAGCATCTATTATCAAATCTTGAGTATATTCTGTTTCCTATATTCTCCCTAATGGTGAGAATTATGAGTGTCTCTCATAAATGGTACTCACTTAAGAAGACTTTAATTTGTTAGTAGGATATCTATTTTATTAAAGTAACATTGAATAGGGTTTAAGAGCATGGGTTCTAAAGTCAGTCTACCTGTTTCTGCATATCACCTCCATCACTGACTAACTCTGTGAACTTGGCCTAATCAAGTATCTTTTCTGGGCTTTAGTTCTATAAACTGGTAATAACAGTACTAATTTGTTACTAAGAGTTGATAAGAAAATTAAGTGATTTAATAGAGTCAAACACTTAGAATAATTCTTGGTATGTAGAAAGCAGTATGGTAATCTTAGCTATTATTCCTATTCCTGTTTATATTGTTGCTAATATTATTACGATGATATAATTACTAGAGGATAAAGCTACAGTGACGACAGCAGTCAGCCAAAAAGTCCAAGTTACTGCTTCAACCACTCTCTTCTCTTTACCGTCCCCATTTCCTCCACAATCCCCAGCACATAATTAAGTAAAGGATACAGTAAGAATATTCTGGAATGATGTCCTCTGACTGCATTGCTGACATACCTCGCCCCACACAGAAATAAGGGTCCTCTTTTGGTTTCCCTCCAGTATTTTTCTGTAATCTATGCATTATTTTCTAAGCTACACTTTTCCACATTAAAAAATCAAAAATGTCTGCACAGAGACCTTACATGAATGTTCCTAACAGCCTTATTCCTAATACCCTCAAACTTGGAAAAACCCCAAATGCTTGTCAGCTGGTGAATGGATAAATAAATTGTGGCATACTATATAATGGAATACTACTCAGCAGTGAAAAAGGACCAGACTACTAATAAATGCTATACGATGGATGAATCTCAAGAGCATTATACTAAATAAAGGAAACCAGACACAGAAGAGTGCATACTGTGTGATTCTATTTATTTGACGCCCTCTAGGAGGGAAAGCTATAGGGACAGAAACAGGGTAGCGTCTGTGTGGGGCTGGGGAAGAGTGTGGTGGGGGAGATAGACCTCGAAAGGTCACGGGGAGATGTTGGTGGCGATGGAATTGATCTGGATTTTGATTATGATGATGGTTTTGAGATGGTATACATTTGACAAAACTCATCAAACTGTCCACTTTAAAAGAATGACTTTTACTCTGTGAAAATTATACCTGAAACTACATGCAGCCCAATGATCATAGCAACATTATTGACAATTGCCAAGATATGGAAGCAACCTAAGTGTCCATCAACAGATGAATGGATAAAGAAGATGTGGTGTAGAGAGAGAGTGGAATATTACGCAGCCATTAAAAAATATGAAATTTTGCCATTTGCAGCAACATGGATGAACTTGGAGGGCATTATGCTAAGTGAAATAAGTCAGAGAAAGGCAAATACTATATAATATCAATTATATGTGGAAGCTAAAAAATACAATGAACTAGTGAATATAACCAAAAAGAAGCAAACTCACAAACAGAGAACAAATTAGTAGATCCCAGTGGGGTGGGGGAATATAAGGGTAAGGGTGTGGGAGGTCCAAACTATTGGGTGTAGTATAGGCTACAAGAGTGTATTGTACAGCATGGGAAATATAGCCAATATTTTGTAATAATGGTAAATGGAATGTAACCTTTAAAAATTGTATAAATTAATAAAATAAAGACTCCCCCCCCCCCCAGAAAAAAAGGGAAAAGAAGTTCACATTTACTGAACACTTAGGATGAATTAGATACTTAGTTGGCCAGTCAGGTGGGGACTCGATTTATCCCTGAGTTGATGGAGAACACATGAAAGTAAGTTCATGGATAAAAATATAATATTGAAGGCTTTCATAGCTCCATATAACTTTGGGTTTTACTGGTTTTATAGTTCAAAACCTAAATACTTTACAAAATATATATAATAAGTTTAAAGCAACACTCTCAAGAGTTTGTGAGAATCACTAATGTCTCTGCAAATCTATTTAACTTACCATTGCAGTTTTGAATTTTCAGTTACCCGTTTTTCTTATTCTGCTACTACTAAATATTTCACTTTAAAATATAATAGTTTTTGTTAATTTAAAAGTCATTGTGTAGTACTTTGGGTGGGCAGAGTGTAGGTGTGTGTTTGTTTTTATAAAATAAATGTGTATTGTTCCCTTTATATTGCTACAGATGTTTATTTCAAAACTCCCGAATTCCTCTTTAGCTTAACTTTCTAGAACATAAATCGCAATGAAACAGTATGTATTAAGAACCACGGACGACGGGCATTGTGCCTGAAGTCAGACATCACATCAGACCCCTTCCTTGGCCCCGTCGAGGTTGTTTTGTGACGATGTGAAGGATATATGTCTGGTGGTTATGACTGCCACAATTTAAACACTTGCAAGTGATGGTTTTATACTGCATGTTTTCCAGACAAGAAAGCAAAATGAAATTTGACAGAATCTAAGAAAGCAGAAATCTTCACACAGTCTTGCAATTTTTCCCCATTTCCTTCTATGATAAATACATAAAAGATCTTTTTTTTAAAAAACATTTTTTGGGATGTTACTTTTAGAATACTTTGGTTTTTAGTCTCTCTTACTGTAAGTGTCTAAGTCAGGTACTTAATATTCTGTAAAACAATTATGTGCATTGAGGAAGTTGCTTACAAGGAAAACAAATGCGTTGAAACTGAACTAACAGAGAAATAGCAGGTTCAGCCAGGGGTTGGAAGTCCTTTATTCTTGTCGTATTTCTTTCACTACTAATGTTTGGGTTTTTGGGTAAACTCTTCAAGTTATGTGTGTCCCTGTTTGTTCATTTGAAAAATTAAAGGATTGAGTTATATGACCTCTACTGGCCTTTCAAGCTCTAAAATGACTATATATTTGGTTTGGGATAAATATATATTTTGTACTTGAACCTGTCAGATAAATAGTAGATTATAGAGATTTTTTTTAATGATGGTTAAATATCATTATTTTTAAAATAATTTACAAAGGAAATGGCAATTTTGAAAGATAGTGATAGTTTGTAAGAATATATCATCTGTCCATACCTCCTCTATAATTTTTGGATATTGAGACAAGCATATTAAAGTGTTTGTTTATTTTCTTGTTTTAGGCTATCACCACTTTTGTCATTTAAATATTTAGCATTTTCCCTTTTGATTAAACTTGCCATGGTTTTCTTTACTTCTGCTTCTTTGTTCTTTATTTTTCTTTCTTTCTTTTTGCCCATTCTTTCATCTTTTCTCTCTCTATTTTATCCATTCCCTAAAGTCTTTTGCTGTCTATGATTTGTGTTTCTAAACACTGAGATACCCTTAGGACATAAATTCTTTCATTTCTGTATTTTGCATATTTTTAGACTCTAGAAAGAATTTTGGGGCTTTAGCACTGGAGGGGACCCTGAGAAGTTAACTCATCTATTCTGATGTGCACCATTTGACCACGGTGTCATTGTCGTCTACATCTTGTAAAACTATTTCTGTGCGGCACAGCCTTGAGCCTGGTGCAGCGTCTTCCTGAGGGAAATCGTGCTGTGGCATCAACTTGCCAATCCCGTCCCACATTGAATGAAATCTAATATTCTGTTACGCACACAGTGAGCTGTTCGAGTGTATGAAGAGTCCGTGATATTACTTGCAAGTGAATCATGGTTTGATTTTTATAAGGACTTCTGTTGTTCTGCTACTAATATTCCCATACAGTTATTTCCCCACTGTTTAACAAGGCAATAGAGATTTCTTGCGTAAGAAATGAACCAGAACGTTAAGGCTGAGCCTTAAGGCCAGGTGTGGAATCTGCAGAATGATGGCCTCTCAATTCCATTAGCTCTCTTTTTGGTTACACAGCAACCTAGAGAAAAAAGAGGTTGGCAATCAGAGGAAACTCTCACTGTCCTAACCCTGGGCTGTAAAAGGATGTAAATGTTTCATATAATCATATTATCTTAGAAATGCAGCACATTTCATGTATTTACAGAGCATTTTCATACATCCATAAATAATAAAACAATGTAAAAGAAAAATACTAAAACCTAAATATTGTCTTCAAAACAGAGCTGTGCCATTTCTGATGACTAATAAAACCAGAGTAAAACTGGAACTTCGATTCACATATCAATGCTTTAGCTACAATGTTACAATGTCTGTCATGCAATCGGAGATTGGCTTACTGCAAAGGATGGAAAGGAAGGGAGGCGTATGGGAATCGAAACACTTGTAAAAATCATGAGAACTGGACTCCAACTTTGATTTTTCCATCAAACTGCCATGTGAGAAACTGGGGACAAAATATTTGGTCCTTTTTTCTTTTCTGGGCTTCTGAGTACTCTTTTAGAGTAAGCATGTTAGGAGTCTTCTTTTTCTCAAATTTGATGATTCTGTCGATTCACAGAATCATCAAATTTGGGCAATTTTAATTTTTAGAGAATCTCACCATGAAATTTTTTGATCTAGTGACTTTGCCACATTAAAATTTGCCTAACATATTTTAACCAAGACGTAAACCTGGTTCTGAGCATTACTGTTTGGTCCATTGTTCTTTTCCAAATGATATTGATTCAGATATTAGAGTCTCAGTGAAGCTCTCTTTTCAAAATTATGTTCAAAGGAGAATTTCTGCTATACTTTGTTTAGATTTGTAGGACATAGAACATGACCAAGAAGCCTTCACTTTCTATTTGTTTTTGTTTGTTTTTTGTGTTTTGTTTTTGCCCCCAAAGCATTCACTATTGAAATGAGACTTTCACAGGTTTATTGAAAAGACAATCATGGCAATGAGATATTTTGAGACTTGAAAAAAATTAGAATAATAATAATAGTAATGTCCAGAGAAACAATAGTGAAGAAGATACAGAAATGTTTGGCACAAAGAAAACATTTCAGTGTTTCTCACCTAGTATGCCTGGCTTCCCAGCCTGTAATTGTCAGAGCTCAGTTAGAGATGAAGCTGCCGGCTCTGGGACTGCAGCCTGCCTTGCCTAATAATGTCCTTGATGGGTAGTGAGCATCTAGGCTGAGAGCTACGAATGCGGAGGCCAGAGGCAGTGCCTCTGCCTTGTTACCACTTCAGTAGCCTGCTCGGCAGGAGTTAACACGTAGTTTGAACTGAGTCTTTCCCCCCTTGGCCATGACACCCAGTCTTCTCGTTCTGAATCCTTGCCTTTTTCGCTGTAAATTTCATTACATGAAAGGGGCGTGTCAAGTGATGCCCTTGACGGTCCACCTGCTCTGTTGTGTGATAAACCAATAGTGTGTGCTGCTTCGGGGCGACCTGTAATCACATACATGAAAATGTGCTCTTACCTAATGCCGCTGAGCACGATAGCTCTGAATAAGTCTTCTCTGGACTTAAATCAAATCCCATATTTCTCCCAGGAACACAAAAGGCCTTAAAACACACACACACATGCACATACAACATAACTGACTTTCTTAAAAAAGCCTAGCTTGGTAAGTGGTGCAAGAAAACATCCATTTCTGTTTTTGTTGTTTGCCTTTTCCTTTTTGTGATTTATCAACAAGATACGCCCACAATAATTCATAGCAAGATTTTCCCAATCATTAAAATATTTTTTATAACCATATTTGAAAGCATTTTTCAAATGTTCATTGTGGAAAGACTGCTGGTTTGTTACCTACGCTGGAATCTTTAAGTAAATTAATGGTATGTTTTATAATAGTAATAGTGATGATAAAACTTGAAATCGCCTACCTAGCTAGCGTAGTGGTTTAAGCAATCAGGCTCTGAATTCATACTGCTTAATTTAAACTCTTTGTTTAGCAATATGCTCGTTAACGCAATCCTGGGCATGTTATTAAACCCTGCTGTATTCATTTTCTCTATGTGTAAGTGGGAATAAGAAATGACCTAACTTCCGCGTCATATTGTTGCTGACCCTCCCTAGTCAGTCCCCGGTAAGGGTCCTTCTGCCTGGTGTCCTCTGAGCCAAGAGAAGGAGACGGAGTTTGGTTCGGAAGCAGAGGAAAGCGTGGTTCTGTGATCAGCGAACGGAGCCGTGCCGGCTCAGCTCTGGGGGGCGGGGCTGCTCCTCGGGTCCCGGCGGCCGCGAGGGGGCGGTGTTCGCGCAGGGCCGGCGCGGCTGCGCCGCTCGGGCTGCAGAGCTCGGTGCCGGGCGCAGCGTTTGTGCGCACGGCCCGCCCTGCCGAGGCGGCTGCGCAGCGGCTTCGCGCCGGGAGCCCTGGCCTGAGGGGCCGGGTGCGAGGGCTCTGCCCGCGGCCCCCGTGAGCACGTGACGCTAGACGAAGCGCAGAAGCAAAAGGTTAGACGTTACCTCCCCGCCCAGACTCCATGTTTTCATTTCTCCGCAATTGTTAACAGGCTTTGTCGGTGGCGGTGTAGCGTCGTGTAAGATGTTAGACAAATGGTGAGGGCTCAGGAGATACTCACTGATGCTTACCATGACAGTTTTACGATTACGTAAGAGAGAGTCTCATATAATGGCGTGCTCAGAGCTACTTGTTTTCGAACTCTGTCACGTCAGTGCTTTTGCTTTATGTTCCGTTCTTAGCAGAACTACCTTTCCTCATTCTCTGGGTGGCCTGGACGACGCTCATTTAACGACTCGAACCCCACATGCCGTGTTCTGAGCTTCCTTTGGCGCTGCTCGGCCAGGTGAACGTGACCTCGCTCTTCGCTGCCCGTCCTTCTTGGCGGGGATCGCGGTCGTAGCGCGCAGCGCCGTATCTCCGTGGCGGACGCCCGCCCCTTGCGTTCCGCACTGGTTCACGGTAGAGCTCCTGGACCACCTCCTTCTCCGCCCGGAGAGCTCAGTGAGTGCGAACGACATGTAGTGCCGGAGGGAGGATGGACGTCCGTGCCGTCTTTAGTAGCTCTGTAACTTAAGGCAGATCGCTTAATCTCTCTTAGTTCCCGTATAAAAACGGGCACTGCGTTGCGATGTTGTCCCACATCCAGAAACAGGATATTCACCAATTGCTTAGTAATATTTCATACCCAGAATTACTCAGCAAAGTGGATTCTATTTGTGTTTTCTTTTAGTAACTAAATATTTAAAGAATCTTCATTAGATACTCAACAAACTAAATTCAGGCTGCAGATAATACAAACATGAATCTAATTGTTAGCCAGATTAAACAAATAGGCACTAACAGCTACTAGTAAAACATCAGCTAAATAAACCAATATTGAGAGCATAAGAACAATCGGTTTTGGGGGGTACTATAACTGATGGACATTGTTATGTTTGTGTATGTATATGTGTCTCACACACACACACACACACGCACACACATTCCCATTAGGTCAATGCGGTGAATCCTCAGCCGTGCAGAATTTAAGGATTCCTTCCTCCCTTCACCCCGAATCCCCTGTGGAGCCAGCGGAGCAGCTCCAGGGCACTTCGCAGTAAGAGAGCGCCGGCAAGCAGCGCCCAGGAGTCACAAGTCCCGCAGCAAAGTGCGTCCTGACGGACCCTCTCTGTGTACCGTGCCTCTGCTCCCCAGGGGTTTCCCCACAGATACTGTGCTGACTCGGTTTCGTCCTTTGAGCCTTTTCGCGTGGAGTGCAAAATGTCTGTGAAAAGCAGCCGGATGTTTAAAAGAAAAGAAAAACAATGGAGCAGAGTAAACATAAGCATTAACAGAAATTGAAAGCTGTGTAGAATTAGTAAGCAGTAGCCACTCCAAAAGCAAAAAGGAAAACCAGCTATTAGGAGAAAAAACAGAGGAGAGATCCGGGAGGCAAAATAGCTAAAATAGTCTTCATGTCATGGGACCTGAGTAAATCCTGCTTCCGTAAAATAAATCAATTGGTAGACAAATAGCTGATAAAGCGATAGGTAGACAGGCGCAGATACCACGTACTACAGATTAACAATCAGTATTGAAGAATCCTGTATGATTTAGAAAATATCTCCACACATATTATCTCATTTTATATTAATGACAACGTGGTAAGCATGTCAATTTAGGCTTAATAAACCTATTTTATGGATGGAGAACTAACGTTCAGTTACGTGAAATGGCTTGCTTAGGAAGTGTCAGGCAAAGATTCTGTTTACATCTTTTTTTTTTCTTTTTCCTGTTGGAGTAGAGTTGTTTTACAGTGTTCTGTCAGTTTCTGTTGTACAATGAAGTGAATCAACTATATGTTGTTTACATCTTTTTTGTTTTTTTAAATATGCTCTCTTTACAACTTTTTAAAAAAATTTTTTTTATTTTTGGCTGTGTTGGGTCTTCGTTTCTGTGCGAGGGCTTTCTCTAGTTGCGGCGAGCGGGGGCCACTCTTCATCGCGGTGCGCGGGCCTCTCACTATCGCGGCCTCTCTTGTTGCGGAGCACAGGCTCCAGACGCGCAGGCTCAGTAGTTGTGGCTCACGGGCCCAGTTGCTCCGCAGCATGTGGGATCTTCCCAGACCAGGGCTCGAACCCGTGTCCCCTGCTTTGGCAGGCAGACTCTCAACCACTGCGCCACCAGGGAAGCCCCTGTTTACATCTTCTTATTCCACAAAATATTCTTTCCAGAGAAACCTTTGAAAAACTTTACTTAACACTTAGAAACAGTATTAGCAGCCCTCAAAATTTATGGAATTACAGTAATTAACAAATTCTAATAGTTCAGCCAGAGACAGTTCCTAATCTGTGCTGTGAAAACCTAGTGAACAATTACGATACAATTGGGTAGTTGTGAACAATATACTGGGTCTTCATATACACCCATCTTTTCAGGGTTGCGCACAATGTATTTGGTTCACATGTGGTTGACCTTGCCAAGTAGAGCAAGCACCTCGATGAGCCGGTGAGTGCTGCTGATACATTTTCGGATCAAAAGGATGTTGATCCTTTTTGTGGTCACTGCCAACTTCTACCACTGCTGATATGCAAAAATCATGAGTGGAAAATATTTCCTTCCACTTACCCTCATTGTCAGAATTTAAAGAAAAAAACTTGTTTTGATACAAGCACTGATTGTATGTTAAATGTGTATTGCTTCACGAAATTTGGCAAAATCCTGTTTATTCCCTGCCTGGTTTGCAGTAAGAAGAGAAATTTAGGTGGATGTATAGAAGGAATTGAGTGAAAATAAATATCTGTGTGCTTGGAGATTCAGGGGAAAACTGCTGAAAATGTGAAATTATGTTATTCCAAGTTCAGGAACAAGTCAGGTCATTAATAACAAACCCTATGTAAATACTGTTTGTTTTTTCTACTGTATTCAGTAGTAGGTGGAAGGTAGTTTGGAAATTAATTCCTAGACCTTAAATATATGTTTAAAAGGTTTTGAAGTATTTTCTTTCGTTCCTATTTTATTTTAATACCTGAGAGTTTAATAAATGTTAAGCCCTGGTGCTTATGGTACAGAGTCCTAAGGCACCAGACTCAAATTTTCCTTTTTACCCCAAGGATGTGTGGTTTTCTCCCTCCCTTCTTTACTTCCTTCTTTCCCTCCTTCCTTCCTTCCTTCCTTCAGTTCTTCCATCCATCCTTCCTTCCATCCCTCCTCCTCCTCCTCTTCCTCCTTTTCTTCTCCTTTTTCTTCTTCTTTAATAATTTAAGATTCTTTCAGTTTCAGGAATAGGCAGCTTAAGGCTTGGGTATCATTATTGCCTTTTCCTAGATAACCTGTAAACCTTAAGCAAGTTATTTGTTCCATCTGGATCTCAATTACTTCAACTGTAAAATGGAGCTAATACCGATCTCTTTCTTAGGGTTATTTTGAGAGTCAGATGAGATCATAAGTGTATAAACATCCTGCACATTCCAAAGCAACGATTACTTTTTAAATAATATTAGAACAAAATATCTTATTTCAAAATAATGAGCAAAAATAGCATGCACTAGGCTTGGGCCAACAAGATGCAGGTTACCAGTGGTTCTGACTTCTAGGTACAGATGTGCCCATAATCTGGCACTGAATTAACAGCTTGAGCTCTGGTATGTAAGGAAGCCCTGGATTAGACTCTAGTATTTTACAGCACTTCTCACAGTGTATGACAGTTTGAATATAATAAATGGAGATTTTAAAGTATTGTACTTCTGTTCAGTGAGCAAGAGAGTTCTTAAAATTTAAGTTAACTTCATACATTTAAAATGAATGTCTTCTATAACCTTTATTTGTACTTTTGTCTTCCTAAAAATTTATTTTTTAAAATTTCTTGTAGGATTGTCTTTATTTTTGATCACTCTATCACCTTCTTTTACTTTCTTTTCCTCATACCTTACATCCAGGGATTCCTTAGAACATATCCAAATGTTTCTAAATCGATGTCTCATAGTGTAATTGTAAAAGGCTTCATTGCCAGTAAATCAGTAAAATCCGTAAATGTGGAGATTATACTGGTGGGAGCACGTGCCTTGAGTTGTTTCGCAGGTAATAATGGTGGATTAAGCTTGGCACACCTGGTTAGCCTTTGTGATGCTCCGCTGACACTTCTCCCTGGTTTCCGTCTTGGTTCAAGAACATACATGTCTACAAATGTGGAACATGCTATTTATATACCCCAAATAACTGGCCCATATTATGATAGAATTTGTGTCACCATCGTTAGTATGATCGTAAAATACATCACATACTATCTTCTTTAAACTTCTTTCCACTCTCACCCCCAAATACCTTAAAGCTACTTGGGCTTCAAGCACCCTGATGAATTTT
Organism: Balaenoptera acutorostrata; assembly: GCF_949987535.1. Classification (NCBI taxonomy): domain Eukaryota; kingdom Metazoa; phylum Chordata; class Mammalia; order Artiodactyla; family Balaenopteridae; genus Balaenoptera; species Balaenoptera acutorostrata. Next base: position 36,883,408 of record NC_080084.1, on the reverse strand, counting down.
TCTTTTATCCCTCTAAATACCAGTTTAGTTTACTAGGAAATCTCCATTTTTATATTTGGTATCTTTGGGGACGGACAACGTTAGCCAGTTGGTAGAGAATGCTGTTTGGTATGCACTTGACATCCACAGTTTTTCGTGGATCCAGCGAACTGTTACTGCATCACGGGTTCTGTCGCCCGCCAGCTGCTCCTCCTGCTTGAAATACTCAGCAGTTGAGGAGGGAACGTGCACATGCAACCTCTGGTGGATTGCAGCTGTGATCTGGGAGCTCATTGTTCTCCATTGTGAAGTTGCTTATGGCCCTCACACTATGCCTATTAATTAGAACATATGAGCACTTACTGGCGTTTTATGAGGAGTTTAACGATAGATATTGAATATTAAATGTGGGACTGCGAGGAAATGCTATAGTGCTAAAGTACTAAAAGGACAGACATGTGAAGCACATTTGTAGCTCTGATTTAAAAGAAACTGAAAAAAAGACTTCTTAAAGCATTAGTAGGCAACATACATACAGAAAGTGTGGTGCAATTTTAAGAGGAGAAAGGAATAAAATTAATATCTATAATGGAATCAAAAATTGAGAACAGTAAACATTATTATTAGAAATATGTGACTCAGGTTTGTAATCCTAATGGATCAAGAATATAATATGAATTTATAATGTGATTGGCAAGCTTGGCAAGGGCTTGACAAGAAGTCTCTCTGTACATTTTGTTACAATAAAATATAGCTCAAACTTTGAAGTTCATATGACTGTAGTGAGCAGTAGCTAAAAAAATAATGTACAGTTAATACAGTGACTGCAGTAGGACTGGATCATGAATACATAGCTTATATATGGCAATTTATCCAAACCTTACAGAATTCTGTTGGGTAGAAGAAATTGGGTTTTGATAAACACCGAGTTCTTTAAACCCAGAGGTTTAATCTGAGTCTTAACAGTGGCCCAGCAGTCCATGAAATATTTACACTGTTTTTCTAAGTATATACATTATTTACTGAATAGTCTATAAAGTATTTACGTTGTTTTTCTAAATACAGTATACATTATTTACATTTCACTGTACTTTTTCCTGATTCAGGTAGAATAGAATGTTTGGAAATCACCGTAACTGAAGAGGCTCAACCGCAAATTAGAATATGGGTGTTTCAAAACACTCATTATCATTCTTTGCCTCTATTTCTTGTTACCAACCAAGCATTGGGTTTTCCACTTGCTTGTAGGTCCTGGACAAAATAATATTTGAATTAGACCATGTAAGAATAATGCCGTAAGCCAACCTAAATAAATAGACCGTATAGTTAATACAACTTTATAGAACATGTGGCGTGACTTCTCAGTTTTAATAAAATGTCTGTTCTCCCTTATCCAAACCAGGAATTACAGGCGTAGCTTCACTTAAAAACCCTTTCAAATATTGAATACTAAACATTGATATTTTTAATTAAATAAAATTATCTCTACATAGTTTTTTGTTATTTAGTATTCCCAAGAATTACTAGGTACCCACAATAATTATATGGTGAAAGTTGTAATTTAATAACATGCTTACATATAGACACATATTCATAAACATACAAGTATGCAGCACAATCAAAATATATACATGTATTTATATACAATTACTAATTTTAAGTATTCTACAAAATGGTATAATTTGAAAGCCCTCAGGATTACAGAGACTTTTCTGAATTCCTGCAACTAAGTCAGTATTTTTAAGGCTAAAATAATAGTTTGAAAGTGAAGTGAGAAAATGTGAGCTCAGCCGTTTTAGAATGTAACTCCACAGCCAGACTGCTCTAGGCCACACTGATGTTCTCCTTTAGAAATACAGGTTTAGGAATTTTTTTTTTCTGTTTGAACGTATTTAAAAGAGTGAGATTGAATAGAATATGGATTGTTGAAATACACAGAATACATGTGGAATAATTTCACAATTAAAATGATTACATTTTAGTTTGCTTTAGGAGCTCAGGTACTTAAACATGTAGATTCTCAGGACTCACTGGAGAGAAAACACTGTGTAGACAATTCTGGTATAGTTAATTTGGGGTGCAGCTCAGAATCTACGTGTTTTACTAACACCCCTTATAATTCTCATTCAAGTAGAGTTGGGGCCAGAAATGCCGGAAAACACATTTTTGACATTATGGATATTAAACCATAAGTTATTACTCATAACAATAATCTGTGATTCTGAAATCTATTGCCAACTGATATCAGCCAAACAAATTTTGAGCTCTAAAAGACCAGTAAGTACCAGGCATCTCAGGAATGGATCTGTTCCTCTGACAGTTGAATGGTGACTTCCAGGAACTAGAGGGAGGGAGGGAAGAATGAGCCGGGGGAGTTGTTAGTTAATGGATGTAGAGTTTTGTTTTGCAGGATGGAGAGGGTTCTAGAGATGGGTTGCACAGCAATGTGAATGTTCTTAACGTGTCTGAACTGTACAGTTACAAATGGTTAAGGTGGTAAAGTTACGTTACATGTATTTCACCATAATTAAAAAATTTTTTAAACTGTAGGGCATACACATCAGTACTGTGCAGTGTAGGTCAGTGTTTCTCAAAAATACTATAACAGATCTAGAAAATAAAATCAGACAAAGGAAAGGAAAGTATCAAAAAGAATGTAGAATTAAAATAACCTAAAATAAGGCAACACAAGATAAAATAAACAGTGGGACTACATCAAACTAAAATGCTTCTGCACAGGAAACCATCAACAGAATGGAAAGGCAATCTACTGAACAGGAGAAAATATTTTCAAATCATATATCTGATAAGGCGTTAATATCAGAAACTCATAAAAAACTTATATTATTCAATAGCAAAAAAACCAATACAATTAAAAAACGTGCAGAAAGATCTGAAGAGACATTTTTTCAAAAAAGAATGCAGATGGACAACAGGTACATGAAAAGATGTTCAGCATCACTCATTGTCAGGGAAATGCAAATCTAAACCATGAGAGAGATCAGCTCACGCCTGTTAGAATGGCTACCAACAAAAAGACAAGAGATAAGAAGGTTATTGAGGATGTGGCGAAAAGGGAAATTTTGTGCACTGTTGGTGGGACCATAAGTTGTTGCAGCCACTATGTGGAAAAACAGTACAGAAGTTCTTCAAAAAATTAAAAATAGAACTACCATATGATCCAGGAATCCCACTTATAGATATTTATCTGAAGAAAACGAAAACACTTAACTGGAAAAGATACATGCACCCCCATGTTTATTGAAGAATTGTTTATAGTAGCCAAATATGGAAACAACCTTGTCCACTGATGGGTGAATGGATAAAGAAAATGTATATAAATAAAATGTGTATATATTACTCAGCCACAAAAAGAAGAAAATCTTGCCATGACAACATGGATGGACCTCGAGGGCATTATGCTAGGAGAATGATAAAGTCAGATAAAGAAAGACAAGTACCATATGATCTCACTTTATGTATGAATCCTAAAACAAACCAAAACCAAAACCCAAGCTCCTAGATACAGAGGAAAGGCAGGTGGTTGCGAGAAGCAGAGAGTAGGGGTTGGGCAAAATGGGTGAAGAGAGTCAAAAGTACAAACTTAGATTATAAATAAACAAGTCATGGGGATGTAATGTTCAGCATGGTGGAAAAAAACCAAAAGTTAAAAAAAAAAAAAAAAGTGTTCCGATGGTAAGTTTGATCAACATTTTTAAAATCTTGAAGGTTGGAATAAAATGATCATAAGCTTACCAACTATGTTAGAATTTATAATTTAGATAGTAAACAGTAAATCAGTGTAATTTTTGTGGATGATTGGATCTGATAGAATATTCAGACTTTATGTCCTGGGACTGACAGTGGGACTGGCCACACTGAAGTATATGGACAGAATGAGAAGGGATAACTGAAAAGCAGTTTATCATTATCATTATTATCATCATTATTGTTATCAAGAAAGAGGATAAAGGCAGTGAATATTAGGTTGATAACCAAAGATCTGTGCTGTTATCTTTCATGCGTAATGTGAGCAGACTACGAAAAGCTGAAGGGCACAGTGCCTGCCCTAAGCGTGAGGATTAATCAGAGAGAGAGAGGTGCCTGTTGAGCTGGATTTTCCAAACTGTTGTTGACCCACTGAACCAAACTTATTAGCTATTATTAGCTACCCATTATCAATTATTCATTTATGAAATTGGGCCTTCACGCTGCTTAGGTACTAGTATAAAAGTCTAAGACCACATATTTTCGTGGACTGATCGCAGTTTTCTTTTGTAGGTAAAATAATCAGTCGAAGCTGAGGATGCAGTGCTTTTCATGATGTCTATTTGATGCCTTTGAACCAACCTTTGAACTTTTTTTTTTTTGCCTTAAGAACCTTTGACACAGCTTTCCGTCACCCTCAATGCTGGCAAAAGTCATTTGCCTTGTGTCCTTTCTTTTTCTCATACCTGTATCTTCCCAGGTTTATTGCTGGTCTCTTTCATTTATAGAAACCCATTTTTAAAATTTCTATAAATGTATAGAAATTTAGAATGTATAATAATAGAATCCATTTCCCTTTCCTTTTCTATCTTGCCATCAGCTGCTGAAAGCTGGCATTAGGTGGATTTCAGGCTATTGATATTGATAGTAAAATAGTATTAATACTTACTTAACATTTCCTATATCCTTAACAAGGACTTCACAAAGATCATCTCATTTAATCTTAACAACCTTACTAGGTAAGAAGTAATGTCTCTGTTTTAAGGAGGAAACTAAAATTTAGAAAGTAAAACACACTTGGTTAAGGTCACCCAGATGGTGTGTACTGGCGGCTGAGGTTTGAAATCAAGATGTCAATTCCAGTTCACATGCTCTTTAACATAATACTGCAGCTGGTGGCCAGATCTTTGTCTGAGGAATTCCTGTTCCCCCTGCCAACCTCCCTGCCTATCAGGCTGGATATCTGTTATGCTTTGATCACCACGGGGTACTCAGGCAAGTCTAAATTATAGCCATAGTACTGTTCTTCAGCTTCAGGAAGCCCAGTCACAAGGACTAGAACTCTGGAGTAATTTCCTCTCCTTAGTCCTAACAGATTCCCAAACTACAGTTCCAGTTTCTCTGCCTTTGATCCCTAAGCTGTATAATGAGATATGGTATCACCACCAGCACTTCTTATCCAGACCTAGCCTTCTGAAATGTCGTTTCAGATTGTTGCTATAATTTGAAGACATTTTTCCCTTGGTTTTCTAAGGTAACCTATGGAACCAAGGCAGTTTTTGCCGTCTTCATTCTAAGTTATTTAATGAATTTCTGCTCGTCTTAATTTACTCATCCCAATAGAGATTTAAAAAAATCAAAATCGAGGATTTGAATCATTCATACCAGTGAACTTGCGAAGTTGAATGGAAATGGACAATATTTATAAGAAAATTATAAACTAGCAAATTTTACTCAAGAGAAATTTAAAAACTGGAATAAACTAATAATAAAAAACAAAACAATTAACCAAAATATCCACTCCTGTGCGTATCCAGTTTTCATAACACAGTGAGCTATTTTTCCTTTGCATTTCCTTCAAGGGCTGGATGTTCATATCTGCATGTCAGGATCTCTCTCTCTTTTCTTAGTTATTTTATGTGTTGAACAACATCTTTAGTCCATGTTATTTGGTATTTATCTGTCTGTGGGTCAGGAAGCTGTAAAATTTTCATATTAGTCCAGTCCACTCACTATAGGGACATCAAATCGTTGGACATATTTTTTTAGTCTGAGGTTTCTGAATGTTTATAATATGCTAAATCTTGATTAGGGCTCTCCAATATTGTTTGCATTAAGTAAATTCATTTCATCGCAGATCTTCATGGTTTTGGAGTATTTATTGACAGCTGCCAAAGTAATATTTATATATTTATTTAAGAAATGCTGATGCAGACCTTTTCTATACATAAGAATTTCCCAAAATTTTGCACAGCAGCATTCCGGTAGAACTTACCACAGAGTGAAGAGTTCATTGTCAAGTGTGTGTATGTAACATATCTTCCTATAGAGATTCACGATGTATACCAGTATACTGAAGGCTAGAGGATGTCTTCCAGTAAGGAGACCTGTTTAACTTTGCTTAATCATTTACTGCTTCTCTGGCCAAGGATTTCTCCATTTATTTTGAGTAACTCTTTTAAAATATTATGTGGGAAATACTGTTATCTTTAAAATGTACTCAACGCACATGAGACTGGCTTACTTTAACGTAGCTTCATCTATGAACGGATTTCCTTCTGCTCTTTTCCCAGTTTCATTAAAATATTATTTATTCAGAAATCTCACATCATGTAACCATCCATGAGGAAATTACATGTAGTGAAAGTATGCATCACTTCTGTACTGCTAAGGGCCTATTTTAAGAGATATTATTAACACACCATGCAACCAAGACATGGAATATTAAAAATGCTGGCTTCCAGGTACGTACATACATAGTACAAGATGGTTATTGATATTTTTGATGCATTTTATTATGCCTTACCTTTTCAACAGGAATAATGAGTCTTGTTGGAAGATACTTCCTTTTTACAGATTTTAGTTACTTTCTTTTGAGAAGATATCCTAAAACTTAGGGTAATATTATATAAAGACTATGAGAAGCCTTAAAAGATTTTGTTCTCAGTCTGGCATAAGTTAACTCTTAAATTCTTCAGTATGAAATAATCTCTAAATCTGGCACAGTAATTGCTTTTAGTGCTTAGATAAAATGGTGACTGATGAAAGTGTTCCCCACAGATAAATAATGCTGGAGGTACTGGTTCTGTATGCCACCTGAGGGGCTTGGTCCGAACAGCTGTGCGGAGACAGAACTTCCAGTCAGGGAAAAGCTACGTATGAGTAACTACACATCACACGTGCCGTTTCACCAGCATGAGTGCAGAACACGGCGAGCTTTCCCAGGTTGCTTCCTTATGCAGCTTTCCTTTCAAATGCTATTTTCCTTGACCTTGATCATCATTGCAGATGTCTACCACAATGTCGACAATCTTCATATTTTATTAGTAGCAAAATGTTGCTTATTAAAGTAGCTAAATAAACTCTTATTATATTTAAACCAATTTGTATCAGTGCCAGATCCACCCCCGGTCATAGAGTGAGAATACTTGGAGAGCTGCCCGGCTGTAAAGCAAACTTATGTGTATCATTGGTTCTCAGATGGACTGAAAATGTGCAGAATTTGCTTAGAACCAAGGGTTTGTCAAGAGAAATGGTGTCTTTGAGGAAAAGACTGCACAAATAGCCTCTTAGCAGCCAGAAGTATTACATACCCAGAGGAAACTGTAAGCTTTTTGTGCAGATGCTACATAAGCTTGCCAAGGAAACATATGCTGCCGCTGGAAGAATGTTTTCGCAGTTTGGCATCTGGATTGTGGAATTACCATTCAATAGGGAAAATGAGAAGCATATGAAGAGGAGGAATAAGATAGTGTCCGCACTGCAGGAAAGTCCAGGTTGTGCAAAGGTGAATCTCAAATGTCATTTTAATGGAGATGAAATTTAATTAATTTCTATGACTATGGCTTACAAGTTTTAAGTGGTTACAGATATTCTGCCCTGTGGAAAAGAAGGAAGTACATTAGAGGTATTCATGTTATTAATAAACTTTTTTTTACTTAGGGGATTTTTGAATCTGAGAGAGCAAAGACTGCAAGACAGAGGAATTTAGTACAGTAGAGGATTTTTTTCCCTATTGACCTTTACTGCTTTCCTTTAATTATTTCTGTACTCCATCCTATTATTTTAATACAAAATAAACCTAATGAAAAAACTAATTTTTCACTTGTTTTTTGTATCCAGGTTAACTGATATGAAATGTGGCCTATCAGGTCACTGTACTGACAAACTCTGATACCCATTTTAAAATGGCATTCAAGTATATGTGAATCAAAAGGAATTGATTTGGACTGATAACGCTGGGCAGCAAAATGACATGTAAAGACTCCATCAGGATTTGAATGCGAGATCAATAGACACATTCAAACTGGCAGCAAAGAAACAACACATAAAAAATTGCACTGTGGATTTAATTTAGTCACATTATATTGGTATAAGTGGGTCCATTTGAAAGAGAATGCTTAAGTTTATGCGCTTTTGTAAGAGGAATCTGCAGATACTCTAGAATTTATTCCAATTTTCACCTTTTGACTATTGTACTCCGGTGGGTAATTAATAGCACTTAGAATTTTCTGTCATAGTTGTATTAGCTAGTCAGTCATAGTTCAGTGTATCTGCTGGAAACAGCTGAAGAATTTTCACGTTGAGAAATCTTGGGATAATGCATGGAGAGGGTCAGACATTTCTTTGCCCTTTGCCTGACCTCTACTTTAGAAATAGATCCCATGTTTTTTAATTATGACAGAGGTTGTCACTACAATAATGAGTTCTCCATCTGCATTTGGTTTCAAATTCAGGTAGATAATGGAGGTTAGAGAAGGTTAAATTTTTCTCTGGCTGTGTTTACATGTTGCCAAAACACTCATCTTTTCAGTGAATTTATGGGTAAAAAATCAGCTAGGTAATTTATTTGTTGTTGGGTAGCAGCCAGTTGACAAATTTTCCACCTCTCATCGGTTTAATATTGTGAAAAACAAAATTACATTAGGTGGATTATTTCAGTTTACTCTCTCCCTTTCTTTCCATTACTATTCTTCATCTGTCTTGTTCATATCTGCTTCTAAAAGCAGCTAATTAATTACAAAACACTCTGTAATTTTCATTTTGCCTTCACATATATCTTATCACGATGACTTTGTGTGGCAAGTCAGATCTTGGTGTCCCCATTTTTCAGATTAAAAATATTGACCCAGAGGGAAGGTAAATGACTTACACAAAATCATTTAACTAGAAGCAGAACGTGGGTCATCTGATTTTTAGTCCAACACACACACACACACACACACACACACACACACACTCTGCCTTACACACACTTTATCCTTTAAGTAATTTTATACAACTCTTTCCATAGTGGAAAATTCAATCAGATTATCAATTCACGTAAATGGTATTGAACACACATCTTGTTGATGTAGTCTTTTAAATTTAATTGACCAGTTTTTTAATTATATTAACCTAATATGCCTACTTGAAAAAGCCGTTGCTGTGTTAGGTGTGTGAAAATGCAGAATTTTTCCTGATAAAATACTTTTATAGAGTAGGTATTTTACAGTTCTGTGATTTTATTAGTTATGGGTGTTAGATGCTACAATTAAAGAGGCTCTAAATAGCTCTACATCTAGTCATTATTAAGGTTAAATGATTATTAATAGTTAATAACATTAAAACTTTGTTTAGTACTTATGTGAAGAGTAGGAATATAAGGATAGAAGGTTTAAAGAAAATGAGTTAAAAAAAAAAGGATAAACAAAATCTACAGAAAATAAACACATCTGATTTCACCAAGCTAACGATCTATTCTTCCCACAAAGTCTTTAACTACAAGAACGAGGCAGTTAAATAATTTTTCTGCTATAAGTCTCCCATCTGATTCACATTCTGGTTTACAGAAGTCACATAGGTAACAGCACAAATTGGTGAATATTGCTCAGCTTTGACGTCTGCATCAGAAAGTAGATACCTGAGGGGTTTTTGTTATTATTATTGTTATCTGTTTTGTTATTTGAGACTCTCTTCATTCCCCAAACCAACCCCTAAGTAGTCAGTGTTTAGGTATTTTTCTAGGGGCAGGGTAGAAAACGCTTGTGTCCAAGGTCAGAGATCAGCCCACTAGTGAAACAAAGTCTCCAAGTTTCACTTTGTTTCTCTCTCAGTATTTCCACTTTGCAGCATACAGCAACCATGCAGTGTATCTCTGTTCTGTGCAGCAATGTTTGTGTCTTGCGCTCGAGGTTCCTTGACTTGTGTCGCCAGGAGCAAGTGTAAAGTTGTGCTCAGGGGTCTTTTACTCTGTTTTCCCTTTGTAGGCCTTCGCTGCACAAACATGTATTATTATATGTAAAGGATATATGTTGTGAGCAATACATGTTTCACGTATGTTGCCAAAGACTATTACCAAAGAAGAATGTTTACTTAAAGCTCTGTAAAAATGTGAATGTGTGGTATATTACTGTTATCTGCCTAATAACTCTCTTAATCTCCTAGCTTCAAGGAAGAAGTTTGGTCATTTACAATAATACAACACATCTTTATTGTCAAAATTCAATTTTGGAAATCCATATACATAAAAAGCAACAAAATAGAAACTCCAATTTATCCCCAATACTCTTATTATTTTCTTATTACATTACAATTAAATTCCCTGAAGAAAGGACACGACTCTTCACCTTGTGACAGTGTACTTGCATCTTCTCATCTGAACTGTGTCACTTTCCTTTGTTGTAGGCATTTGAGATGTGAAGTTTGCTGGGAGATTTGCCTGGCAAAGGCAGGCAACTCATGGTCCCTCCCTATAGCTATCCTTGAAAACCATTTTTTAGAAAAACGTTAAATGCACTAACCTTGTTCTGATCTTGGACACATCGCTGAAAAGCCATTCTCAGGCAGGGATAATTGAAAGGTGTGAATTTTTATATAGATTTAGCTGTTAAAGTATTTTTCCAGAGGCGAAGCCAGAGGCTAAATCTGGGCTCCATGATCAGCTACCGGAACTGTGGGCTAGCTCCCCTGCCTCAGAGCAACCCAGTGATGAACGAAGGGCTCCTGACCTAGTTCTTGGTATAATTTATATGTCTTTTTCTCCCCTTCATTTTTACCTATTTTGCACATGTTCCTGGTTATGAAAGTTGGGACTGCCTCTAAACTTCAGTTTTAAGCCAGGAATAAATAGAAAATGTTGTGGGCTTGATCTTTTTCAGAATATTTCCTTTTATATATCAACACTGCAGTTTTGGGTTACTGGTAATACACAACATGGCAAAATACTGTTCGTATAGAATTAAATTATACTCCTAACAGGTACTGTCAAGGGAACAAACATAGAATGGGACAACTGCATGTACTTTTCTACTTTAAATGAAAATGTGTACTCAGCAGAAGGATCGCAAATATTCCAAGGCAATTTGTTTGTGGTTTGATTGACTGGAAATGCCAGTGGACTTGGCCTAAGAAGGCTATTACAGCCAATGCCTATTGTGTTTCATTCACACGTGCAGGGGATGGAATGCCAAGGCAGGCTCCGGAGAGAGGAAGCCGCCGGTGCCTCGTGGCTCTCAAAAGGGCAATGCCGTCGACGGAACCCACAAGAGGTGTTCCAGTCTTTAATGACGTTTTGGTTCAGGAACCATTAATAAAGTTTTATTGATCATAACAACATCCTCATCGGAAATTTGGCTCCTTGAAAGCTCAGTCTCATCATATAAGAGGTATTTTTTTCTGGGGTAGATAGAGGCACTGCATTTCCTCTTTAAAAAAATCAAAAACAAAAAACAAAACAAAACGCCATCTTCTTGCCCATATTCTTTCTTAATATCCTGTGTGCTTTGTCAAAGGGTACATTTTCAAGAATGAAAAACTGGCTTGTGTGTGCAGCAACTCTAATAGTTACACTATACTCTAAAAAATAAGGACATGTGTTTTAAATATTGTTTTGAATAATCGTTAGCTACATGGCATAGACAGATATATAATCACTTTAAAATTAAAGTGACAAGCTGCTAAATAACTTTTTTTAAAAAATTAATTAATTAATTAATTTATTTATGGCTGTGTTGGGTCTTCGTTTCTGTGCGAGGGCTTTCTCCAGTTGCGGCAAGCGGGGGCCGCTCTTCATCGCGGTGCGCGGGCCTCTCACCACCGCGGCCTCTCTTGTTGCGGAGCACAGGCTCCAGACGCGCAGGCTCAGTAGTTGTGGCTCACGGGCCCAGTTGCTCCGCGGCATGTGGGATCTTCCCAGACCAGGGCTCGAACCCGTGTCCCCTGCATTGGCAGGCAGATTCTCAACCACTGTGCCACCAGGGAAGCCCTAAATAACTTTTAAGTTGAAAAAATGTTCTCTAAGATTTTAGTAGTGCTACTGAAAACAAATCCATTGAAAAGGCGCTGAATTGCGAATTAGTAATAACCACATTTTTGTAATGAAACCTGTGTTTCTGTTGCTTGTACTGAAGGATAAATTTAGGGTTCAGGTTTGGCATAATTTGTGTTGAGTATTTCTTGATGGAAAATGGGCTCTTGGGTTGGCTAATGCTTTCACATTCTCAAAACATTTTAGGAGTTATGTAAAAAGAGTTCTCACAGAATAAACTCTAAATGTATTTCGAGAAGAAAGCAGAAGTTGTTGCTGCAAGTCCAAATTTTATATTTGACTAATAAGATGCAAATACCTTTAAAACTGAGAAGGCATTGTATTTTAGTGCCATTTGTATTTTGATTTATTGAAAGAAATCAAGTTGTAAGAAGAATAAAAATGTTATTTTAGTAAAAATTCCCATGTTCCTCAATTGAGTAATATAATGGAAAACTGTATTAATTATACCTATTTCATACCATCCTCTTCCATCTCTATGCAAAGAACATAATACCTGATTTCTTTTCTTATTCTAAACCTTTGGGATTGGTTTTAATCCTAAATCTGTGAATAAGCAAAATAAGACTCCCCAAAGTAACCAGGGCAAGATTTAGTGGCTCGAGTCGAGAACCAGGGATCAGAACAGACTAGGTGATATAGCACAGCTGAGTAGAGGCTTTGCACAGTTGAAGGTGTAGTAAGAATCTCCTCCTTAACCAGGCACTGCTTTTTCTAAAAACTGGGGGCTGATACTTCATTGACCAGGTTTTTCTCATCGTCCTACAATTATTGATGTTCTAAAGTTGTTGGAAGTTCTATGAAAACCCAAAGGTGTTTCACTATATTTCAGTCCAACATTGATTGGTGCTATCTTCAAGGAATATCTCCTCTGATGAGATTACTTATGGTTCTGTTAGCTCCCTAGGGCTTCTGTAAGAAATTTTCACAAACGAGATGGCTTAAAACTGTAGAAATGTATTCTCTCCCATTTCCATGTGTCTCCCCTAGCTTCTAGTGGTTATCTTTGGAGTTCCTTGGCTTGTACCTGCCTTTCTACACCCGGACTTCTCCTCTCTATGTGTGTCTGAGACTTGACTTGGCCTTCTTGTAAGGACACCTTCTTGTAAGGACACCGGGTGTTGAATTTAGGGCCCACCCTATCGTGTAACATCATCTTAACTAATTACGTATGCAAAGACAATTTCCACAATATTGAGAATCCAGGTAGACATGAATTTTGGGGGGACAATATTCAACCCAATACAATGGTCTGTATCCAATTACAAAACCATGTTGTCTTAAAGAGAAAAAGGTTCATAAAAGAAAGAGATCACTGGTTATATATTTTTCCTTCCTTGGCTGGAACTTCCATCGTAAGGAGAGAAACCAACCAATCTAGGGATTTAGATTGGAGGTTTCTGCAGGGCTGATCACAGATTCTTCTGAACTCAATCTATGTCCGTGAGTTAACAGGTGCAGTGATTTTCAGTGGTCCACAAGAACTCTGAGGAATAATCCCTGACAGCACCACGATGGGCAGAATTACACCCTAGATTTTCTGTATCAGAAGGATTTAGGCCAACAAGGTGATTGAATGGAGCTTGAGTTGGATAAGAAGTGTTGGTGCTTCACTGGGGCATGCGTACAGTTTTCTCTTCTAACATATTATTTGTGGTCAGTAGAGGGAAGTATCATCACTGGGCAATATATGCTCGTTAACTGGTGATAAGTATCCAGTGGATATTTAGGATCCATCCTGATAGCCTCCTTACTGTGACAGCTAGATCACTTTTGCTCTGTGTTCAGAATGTAAGGGTAATGAACTTTAAAAACAATAACAACAAAACTTACAAGCCGATCTATAACTGAAGAGTAACCAGGCATTGAAAATTGAGTCTTAACAATGGAGGAGAAATGTTTTCTAAGTTGGAGGACCACCTGAATTTACTTGAAGTTCTGATGAGTATACTTTGTCCAGGTACATCTGCATTTCCAGAGATACAGGTTTGCGGGGGGCCGGGGGGCGGGGGGCGGGGGGAGGTAGGAGAATCACTTGGATTCTCTTATATCAGCAAAGTAGCTGTTAATCAGGGATGTACTGACTGGTTTTTTGAAATACAGACTTGGACTAAAAAACAGACCAACAAATCATTAAATATTCACCTTATAAAATTATAAAATAAGGCACTCAATATAGAATACTACCTTTACTCATTAATTAGTTCTACCCAATTCTAATGCTTTGTCTCAGGAATAGAGTGTGTTCCAGGTTGATTCTTGGTTATTTATTTTAATTTGCCACCAGTCATTTTGTATCAAATCCTGACCCGAACCGATGGGACATTCGTTGTATTTTATGTTTCCACTTTAGTGGAAATAGTCACACATTTCTCTGCAGAATCCTCATGAGGTTGATCACATGCTATTACCCCGGTCCACCGCTGGTGACTGACATAACAAATGGCACACGTTCTAAATTATTTTTAAATCTTTTAAATGCCCAATTCCAAGGATTTTGAAAATAGAAAGGATTGTGGACCAGTACCTCCATTTCAGAGGCAAACATTGGAAGTGTATTAGTTTGCTAGGGCTTCTGTACCAAAATACCACATACTGGGTAATTTAAACAACAGAATTCAATTTTCTTACCATTCTGGAAACTAGAACTCTGAGATCAAGATATCGGCAGGCTTGGTTTCTTCTGAGTCCTCCTTCCTTTGCTTGCAGGTGGCTGCCTTCTGTTATCTCCCCTTTGTGTGTGTGTGTGTGTGTGTGTGTGTGTCCTAATCTCCTCTTCTTTTTTTTTTTTTAGAAATTCACGTTCTTTTATTTATTTATTTATGGCTGTGTTTTGGATCTTTGTTTCTGTGCGAGGGCTTTCTCTAGTTGCGGCAAGCGGGGGCCACTCTTCATCACGGTACGCGGGCCTCTCACCATCGCGGCCTCTCTTGTTGCGGAGCACAGGCTCCAGACGCGCAGGCTCAGTAATTGTGGCTCACGGGTCCAGCTGCTCCGCGGCACGTGGGATCTCCCCAGACCAGGGCTCGAACCCGTGTCCCCTGCATTGGCAGGCAGATTCTCAACCACTGCGCCACCAGGGAAGCCCTCCTCTTCTTATAAGGGTACCAGTCATACTGGAGTAGGGCCCACTTCAGGGATCCCATTTTAACGTAATCGTCTCTTTAAGGGCTGTGTCTCCAAATATGGTTCCACTTTAAGGTCCTGGGAGTTAGGACTTCAACGCACGGACTTTGTGGGGCATGTGCCTTCATTTCCACTCGAATGTCTTTTGATTTGTCTATTAGGAGTATTTTCCATGTGCTCACCACGATGTAGGAAACTATAATGACATGTTTCAGAAATTGTTTTTTTTTAAGGTACTTAAATAGCTCAGGCCAATATGAGAAAAAGAAAGAATACTCATTTTTATTCTGCTTTTCTTTTGCCAATGCAGATATTCTACAGCAGGAGGAGATGGGAAAAAGTCAAGTATGGATTTTTCCAGACAGTTGCAGAAATAAGTTCTGATGTCACATCAGAGCTTTCCCCAGGTAGCTGAAGTCGTGCCCACAGACCTTGCCTGCCGTGGTCACCGTGACGGAGAGCCAGTCAACGCAATGGTGAGTAGTGCTTGAGGGGCCCGGTTGTTAAGAAACGGCCGAAATGCACTGTACCACTTCTAACTGAACTTCTGCCTGTGTTGCCATTGGTGTTAGATCCACTGGTGAAATCTTGATATTACCCCCATCTACCCTACGTCTGTCCTACCTCTTCCCTCAGTCAGCTTAGAGCATGAGTGGAGTCTGCCCGGGTTTCTTCTATTTACCACCCAGGCAGGATCTTGCTTCACGAAAGGAAGGCGTCATTAAAGTCTGCTCTTTATGCATTTCAGTTGGTTCTGGGTTAAACAGCAAGAAGACATTCCTCTAAGTTTTTAAAATGCAGGTGCCATGCTTTTCGACTTTTCTGGTGTTGAAGCAGATTTTACTAAACAGCCATACTTTCGTTTATTAACCTAAACAGCAAGCGTATAACGAGTCTATTAGGTGTGGGGCACTATTACGCGTTGGGGAGCTTGCTGTGAAGCACAGGACCTTTATATTGACAATATGCCGCCTCTTACTGAGCCATATAATTGGGATCACTTTAGGAGAAATAGAGCTTCGCTGTCATAATTTGTCTTGGGAAAAATTAGGGGGGAGAAGCGGGTATTTAAGGCCCGTTCTCAATCATGATCGTTCTCTGTGACTTTTTTTGCTGTATAATTGGAGCCTAAGGGTTGAGGGGAGGAGTTTAGCTGTTGTTGTTACTATTATTATTTATGAATTGCAGGCATTTTGTTGAATAATGATCCAAGCTGAATAGTGGGTAGAGTCAATAAAAAGAATCAAAATAATAATAACAAATGGCTTAAAATGGAATTACTTAGAGATTTAGTGAATGTTTGAGGAGTTGGGTGCTGTGTTTGTGATGAGGGATGGCTTGATGATGGTCTTACACCACCAGAAGTGTATATTTGTTCTATTTATTTGCCAAAAGATATCAAACTTGTTGGGGAGTGGGATAGCCCTCCCAGAGCAGGTCCTGACAAAGCACAATTTCATCCAGCTTCTTGCAACTGAAGTATGCACTGTGTTGGGGGGATGGCATCTTACTCAGGCTGGTACCCTGGAGTCATCTGGGTTGTTTGATGAAACCCAGACACTAACGCGGCTCTTAACCATCTACCCTCAAGGGGAGATTGTGGCTTTGCTGTGTTTTAGGACGTGATAGAGCAACGCTTGTAAATTTATCTGAAAATAAATTATGTAAGTTTTATCTTTAATATAAAAAAATATGTACTTGGAACGGCATCCTGAGGAACTCTGCAAGATCACTCCTCAGTGAAACAACCATAACTGGTGGAAATTATAAAAACAAAAACCATCTGAAGTGTCTGGAGATTGTCCTGAGGGCATCCAGCGAGTGCAGAAGCATTTTTTCAAGAAAATCTAATGAATCTCAATAAAAACAGTGCGATTCTGGCACTTGAGACACAACACGTTGCCTTGCCCACCAACCCCCAGCTCAGACTGGTGGAAACTCCACTCTGGACACACGTGGCCAAGAAGATGGGGCTGCCTGTCTCCCCAGCTCATGGTCAGCAGCTATAGTATACTCCCTCTCGGGGCACGCACCCCGTAGTATTTGCAGAGAGCACCAGGTTTAATCAGACTGTGGAGTAATTTACACCACAAGGCATTGTTGAAAACAGTAGAGTCGGTATTATTTATGGACACCCCAGTTGAAGTAGGAGCTTGGCGTCAGGCTTAATATCTTGATACGAATAAAAGCTGAATCAGTGCTACTGTAGTACAGTTGGCTCTCCATATCCACGGTTTCCAAGTTTGTGGATACGCAGGGCCCTCTGTAAGGGACTTGAGCATCCAGGAATTTTGGTATCCACGGGGGTCCTGAAACCAATCTCCTGCAGATACAGAGGGAGGACTGAAATCTGTTCAATATTAAACAGGCTGAGGTACCTCTGTGACAGTTTTTAGAAATAAACAGTTGACTCAACACGAAAGACATAGGTTCTCTTACAACTTCATTTACAATTTAAAAAGAATTAGAAAACATAAAATGATGAGTGTTTCTTTTAGCATTTTGTGAATCTTTTTTGTTAACTTTCAGTTCATCATTGACATCTTTTGTTATCACTGAAATCTAACTGAAAATGTTCACTGTTGAGGGAATTTTGAAAATGAGAGCAATTAAGAAGACCATAGTGGGAAAAAAGATTATTCTGTAAAAATAATTGAAATGACGGTAGTATTAGCATACTTTGTGGGATATAAATAAGAATAGTGTAGCTACACCCATGAAAAAAGTGGCATTAAAAAGAACAGGGGAGTGATTATATTTCCTTAATCTCTAAATGAAGAAAAGCAAAAAAGATAGATCAACTGACTATATTTGGGAAAATAAATAGTATTACTTTAATCATAACAGTCTGTGGATTCCAGAGTCACTTATCATGTGTATATATTTCGTGTTTTATACCTTGACCTTGGATAAATTGCCTAAGCTTTTTTATCATAATGTCATCTTTAATAAAATTGTAATAACTTTTACCTCACAGAATTGCACTGAAAATTTTCCTTTGAATGTAAGTCTTTCCAGTCTGTTTACAACTAATACCAAAATAACAGATTGATTGATTTAGTCATTGCAATAAAACACCTGTCAATTCAATAAAATGATAAAAATTGCTATGTTAGCTTGTCACTATTGAAAGCTCATTGCTTTTACTTTCACCCTAACAAACTGTAAGGCTAGATAGCACTTGGAGTGTGTATGTAGCGCATCCATACTCGACACTATATGTGTATTAAGTTTCTGTGTCTTTAAGTTCTTTGAGATTGAAAGTAACTGGTGATTTTTGGTTTTATTCACATTTCAGTTTCTGTCTCAATTAATTCCTTACTAAAGACACTGAATGTGTTTTCTTGCTTCGGAGACAGAAGTGTCACAGTAGAGGGGCCAGAGTCACCAAATCATGCAGGAACATCATTTTGGACTAGACATGAAAGAGAAGGAAATCTTAATCCTATTAAGATGAAGAATTTGGCGTTTATCTTAACCAGTACGCACAGCAAAAAATTAGTAGATTTATGAGAGTTAAATGTGTAAAACAAGAAGGCTGGACTCAAAAAGAACAATTAAAATTTCAATATTGCTTATAATATAATACGCTTGGTAAAAATTATTATAGATCTCCTAAATCAGAATAAAATTGTGTAATTAATTTAATCCATAAGAAATGAACTTTAACTTTTCAATTATACCTATACAGACATGATCAGGTTTTACTGAGACTTTGTAAATACCGGTGATTTTAAATTACCTTGAAAAAAAATGATCACTAAATTCATGTATATTTGAAATAACTTTTGTAGGCCCTAATATTTGACATACATGTTTTCCCACCTATTTACATTACTAATGTCACTTGTCCCTACAAATGTATACTGCTTTTCAAAAAAATCTATTGTATGTGACTTGAATGAATCTATCTTACTGAAATATTTTATTCATTTAAATTTAAATAATACAAAACCAAGCTCATAGACACAGAGGACAGTTCGGTAGTTGCAAGAGGCAGGGGATGAAGAGATGGGAGAAATGGGTGAACTGTCTTTTTGTTTATTTTAAAAAAATGAACAAAAAGTTAAAAAAAAAACCCCATAATACAGCACTAGCTTAAAAAATCAGAGTATAGAATGCCCCATTTGGGTAATCTAGGATTATCTTGCTCTCTCAAGATATTTATTTAATTCCATCACAAAGTCCTTTTTGCCACGTACATGTTCCAGGCATTAGGACACGGCCGTCTTGCGGGGGCGGGCACCGTTCTACCATCCATAAATTCCTGGCAGGTTTTCTCCTGTGTATTGGGTTTGATTCCCAAATGTTGCAAGCCTTTTGGCTTCTTTTTTCTCATGTCCTATTCATACTTTTACAGACTCCATTTTGGTTTTGTGCCCCCCTTTCCATGGACCTGTTCATCCTAAAATCCCTCATGACTTTCTTTTACTAGCTATAATTTACTAAAAGTGTCAGTGGCCATCCTACTTGACCTCTTATTAATTTTTAGCACAGTCAGCTACTCCCATCTTTTAAAAAATTTCTTCCACTATTTCCATAACACTAAAGCTTTGACTAGGTAGACAGCTTTTCAGTTTCCATTGCTAGGTCTTCCTCCTCTCCCAATACCAAAATATCTGTTCTCCTCAGAACTTGTTCTTGGGCCCTTTTCAGTTGTTATCACATACATACTCCCTGAGGAAATATTCTCTGACCCCTATATTTAAATGTCATTCTAGAAGTTAGGTTGGTGGCATACCTCACTGTCATTTTCCTTTCTCTCCCTGTAAGAACCCTTTTTAAAAATTTAAATTTTAACATCTTTCATGAATGGATGGCCTCTTTCCCAGCCACAAGGTGCGTGGATCCCTATTAGCATGAAACAAACATGACAATTCCAGTCCCCTTGGCACCGGTTGGCTTAGTTATGAACACATAACAATTCTGGGCAATGCAAGATGAAGGGAAGTTGGATTGAAAATGTCATGGTAAGATTTCTGCTTTAAGACAGGGCATATGGAAGGAGGTACCCCTTTTTCTATGTGAGGAAGAGATGGGTAGAGTAACAACAAACATCTCAAGAACTGCTTCCTTGTGGATGGCATAGTAGACAGATAAAAGAACTTTGATTGAGTCTCTGATTTACATGCTCATGCTGCCCTACTTCCAGATGTCACATATGTGAGATTATTTCCTTTCTTGTTTAAATTTGGTATGTGTACTGAGAAGAATTGTACCAGGACAAAAAATGGTCTTAGAATCCATGATTTTGTGTTAATATCATCAGATGTATAATATATTCGTAATAGAAGTTATGACTATATTGGCATGGTCATTTAGTGTATGTGTGTGTTTCTCAAACAAGAGGAGGATTTTTTTTAATCCATAGAGAAAATATTTCTTGGGAAGAAATAACCTTGAGCAGTGTATCTCAAAATATCTGTGATGGAGTACCAGTTGTTTTTTTTTTTTTTTTTTTTTCCCAATTCTTTACATCCTATAATTTTGGTAATATAAGAAACCACATGCTTGGGTGTCACTGCAAGGTCAGATTGCTTTAAAAGTTTTTAAATGATTACTCTCCATTTCCGTCCATATTTTGTAGTAGACCAGTGATAATTTCTGGACTACACTCTAAGAAGAGCTGTTCTAGTGGGAGTTCCATGTTCGAAGCAATTATTGTATGCTCGGGATTTAAACTCTTTTAAAATTTCTTCTGTAGTTTTGGGGTTTTGTTTTGTTTTTGATTTGCCCAATAAATAAATCATTTTCTCTAGAAACATGAATTTTTGATGTGAACAAATTTACATGAGAAATACAAATATTTTATTTTTTAATCTCCTCGAAAGCTGATGCTGATATAAAGAAGTATTATTTTTTATGGTTCATATATACAGTTGTGTTTTATGATTATTTTTTCAGAAACATTTTACTGGGAGAGAGGTGTACCTCATTTACTCTGATTCTCAGCGTGAAACGATGTCACAGTTCTTGGGAATAGCTCTGATTTATAGTTTATATCTCTAAAGAAGCCAGTTTAAAAATGTTTATGCCGTAAGTGCACTAAACGGTCCCCCGTGTATCTTTTACCTTGCTTTGATAGTGCAGGTTAAGTTTTGCAGTTGGTCTAAGGGTCAGTTCACCCTTAGACAACTTGAGACGTCTCAGTAAATGACCTTTGTTTTAGCTCAGCAGCTCCAGGTTGAGGAAAGCACTTGAACCTTGACTGTGTTAATGCGGGGCAGTTGATAAGGGAGTATTTGTGTATTGGTGTCTGAATGTTCTGTGTTGTCTGTCCCTCTGTAGTCACGTTCTAAATTTGTAAAATTAAGTTCATAAAATTCTTCCTGGTTCAGATGAGAACTAGCAACCCCTATCCGAATTAGACTAAGTGCATAACTTTTCCAGCCGGATACGTAACAGGATGGATTTTAGGGGGCCAGTGGAGCTTTCTGAAGATCTGATGTGACTCTTACCCATTCAGACTTTTTCATCTGAATCTGTTCATTCCTGCGTGCCACCCTGTCTCCCAGAAGATGCAGTGGTCTCCCTGCTGAAGCACTGACATTCCTCTGTATCTTTATTTGATTTACATAGATGATATTTCTTTCTGGTCCCTTTGAGGGGCTTTGCAATGCATACTTACTTATATTTATTCACATTTGAAAAAGCATGTATTGTGCTAATTAGAAAGTCAGGAAGATAAGTTAACTATATTTCCCATGTGATTTCTGTACAACTGAAGGCACAGAATATCAAGGAAGGATTCACTTGAAGAGCAGTTTCACGCAAGGTAGGCTTCTGTCGGTAAAATAAAATATGACATTAACTATCTTGCTCATTCGGTCAGCTATTTACCAGCTTTATGTTGGGCAATGACTGCTGTGCAGTGTGGAGTAGAGAGGTCTGTAGGGCACCCTAGAATTTGTTCACAGGTCTGGAGGATGAGGCATGATCTCAGATCCTTAGGATGCGTGATACAGAAAGCATTTTTTAATTAAAAAATGAATGAAGATGATTTAACATTTTTTTCCTCAATACTGTAAATGTTTGTTTTAAGGTAAACTAAGCCAATTACTTTAAATTCTCAAAGTATATATAAAAAAATAGTTGACTGGGAATATGATTGCTCTTTTCATTGTTTCGTTTATGCCTGTTTTTGAATTTTTTTGGTAGGGCAAGTATAATTAAACACTGGAATGAGTTAATGAGTGGGAATTTATAATCCTGTCTTCGATCCCACCTGCCTTAAATGATAACACCACCACTCAACAATTACTGTTGAGTAATTTTCAGTAAAATTTTTCCTACTAATCCTCCTAGGCCTGCCTTAAATCTTGCTTATTTCAATAAATTATTATGACCATGGATAATGTTTTTTCCTCACATAATCTTAATTTCCATGACATTTCTTTTTGTGACACACTTTATCAACTAACTTAAGCTGCTATTTAATACCATGTCTTTTTTTTTCTCCAATGAGTTTATGGATTCCTTGTATCAAGGGCCTAGATTTTGTATTTTCCTACATCCCGTGCTTGCCAGAAGATGGAACACATAGTAAATGCTCAAAGTGTAGTTTCTGAATGCACAGAAGTAAGATCCTCTTGGCCAACTTTGAGGAATATCATCAATATTTGAAAGCTACATGCTCTCTTGAGTGGCAGTGGTAGGAAATGAGAGCAACTGGAGGTTGATGAATCCACGTATGTCTATTTAGTTACATTCATGTATGATCAATTATTATGCATGCGTAGGCATTTGTTATTTTTAAGATCTCAGAATTCAAATCTTTCATTATTGGTAATATTCAAGAAGATATATGTATTTTTGATATATAAATAAGCACAATACTTTGAATTATTGTGGGCTCTCCTGCAAAAGCCTGGATATATCTTTAATCCAATAGGTCAAAAAACCAAAGCAACATGAAAATGGAAGAGTCCCTATTAAATGCAGTATGTTGGTACATTTCTATTGGCTAACATTCTTATCCCATATTATACAGACCCAAGTCAGTTTTAAGCAAAATACTGAAAGCGATTTGACTTGGAGGGTTTTTCCTCCGAGGTTAACTGTGTGGTACGGCATGGGGGTGAACTGTGTGCTGGGCTTTTATTCTGATTCTGTTGCAAAATATCCCTGGAAATTTGCCACAGTGCTGTTACTGGGTAGGAGCGAGTGATTTCACTGAAAACTGTATGCCCATTTCAATGCATGACGGGTTTAAGCTATAAAAATTGTAATCCGTGCTCTATCAATTAGTAGGCTTTTAGGAAGTGAGATAACACAAATATGTACATTTTATGAATCCAATGCTTAAAAAATAAGTTCACCCCTGACCTGAATTTTACCAGAAACAATTTGGTTAACATGTTTTGCTTACACACTCTTTTGGTCATTAGAGCTGATCCTTTGCAGTTGTCTCGTGGTTTCAAGCACTGTGCTTCCCAGATGGGTTATGACCTTGCCCCTCAGAATGGGGTCGCTGTTATGATGGGAGCAGTGGGTGGTGTTTGCTCTGCCTCCCTCTTCAACTGCCGCTGGGAGCCGTCCATTTACTTCTAAAATGGCAAGCGGCAAATGCAGAGTCTCTTGTGAAGGTGGGGCTACAGCACCTAACATTGCCATGGCTTCTTTCTAACCCGCTTAATTGGTGGTTTTACCACCCTTCCGCTTCAGTTTACTTATCTCTTTGTCCTACTTAGAGAAATAAAGATAATTCCCCTGTGCCTGCACCCACTCTTTTACGTAGGATAGTTACTTCTTCTGGATGCACTGCAGAGTGTACCAGCCACAACAGAGTTTGAAGGAGTCTTACTTTTTAGTTAGAAGCATTTACATTACTCTTCTAAAAAAAATCCCTATGAAAATCTATCCTGTAGGAGAGTCAAAGGTCCCTCCAAGTTTTCTTTCAGACTGATTGGTAAAACATACGTAGGCCAAATATTATCTCCTCCTTCTTCCACAGTTTTTGAAACGAGATCACCTACTGCTTTTTTATTGTAATTTAAGTATTTTTCGGATGTTTTATATGAAAGCAATGATTTTTTTGTCACTCTACTCAAATGGAGTAATCTCTGGTAGAAAGTAAACTATATAAATAAATTCCAAAATCTATGCATTAAGATCATCATTATAATTCTGTGCTTAGGCAGCAGGAACACCCATAGTAATCATGTACATGTTAATTTGTTTTGGGACATATAGTACATATCACACTCCGCTCGATATATGGTAATATCTTTAATCAATTAATTCCTTTTTGTGTTTATGCTACATTCGAACATTCTGCCAAAATTGAAAACATAGGACTTTGTTTCTCCTTCCACCCCTTAACAGCTCAATCATACTGACAATTGATCCCAAATATTTATTGAATGGCTATCCTGTGTTAAGAGCTGTTTTAGGTGCAATAGGGGTTCGCCTAGATCCCCTTTCTCCAGGTACCGTGAGCATTGGCTGGCTGAGGCTCACTGCCCACAGGTTTTTCCTGGAGTGTCCCGTCAGTAACCCATGTGCCCCTGACTCTGCTCCTAGGTGCCCCACCTGAGGAAGACACTGGCATGCAGGAGCCGGACTGTGTCCCTAACAGTTAGGCGGAGTAGCTGTAATCTCATTTTATAGATGAAGGTGACTGTATGTATAGTGAAGCCAAATCAGTGGGCAGAGACTGTGCTTGATTCTGGACTCTGCCACGTACTAGGTGTATGACCTCCACATGTAACTTAACTCCACATGCCTCAGTTTCCTCAATTGTAGAACGGAGGTAAAAATCTTTACATATGTTAATTTATGTTCGCATTTTCTTAGAGTAGTACCTGGAACGTAGGAAATGCTGTTTATTGCTTAACATTAGGATTATAATAATGAAGGTTCAGAGGAGTAAAACAAATTGCCTCCAATTATACAGATAGTAGCACGATTTTCTCCCAAATGATGGCATGCTTCCTTCCAGACTGTTCCCTTTTCATTCTTCACTATGTTTGTGAATTGAAGCTTCTGCAGATCTGCTCCTTTCTGTCTGTCTTGCTTATTCAAGTCTGCCTTCAGATCTCTTGCGTTAGTATCACACACGCCCCTGGAAGGAGACTGTTGCTAGTAAAGCTGTAGCTGAACTCTTGCTCACTCCAGGCCTGACCTGATGGCAGCTGTAACAGATTTCATGAACTTACAAAGCTCAAGTTTCACAGTGTCTTGCAAGAGCCCTTCCTGGGATGGCCATGGACTTTCCTCTATTCATAATTTTTTACTATGATTCTTAAAGAATCTACTCCCCAATTTTATAAGCTTCAGGAGTCACAAGACCTAGATGCACACCTGAGTACTACTAAAGAACATTTTAGAGGCCGGTTATTGTGATGTCTTCATTGACTTACTACTACTGACTACCTTCAACTCCTTGCAGGAAGGCCACCCAGTGTTTTGCCAGGTCTCCTCTGGTGGAGCTCTGCTGTCTTTGTTTGTCCTTCACTGATTTTTGAAAGCTCAAACCATTTAGTGGTGCCTTACTATGTAAGTGTCAAAGTGTGCTGGACATGAGGCGACACAAAAATGACAGTAAGTCATCTGGGAGTGTAGTGGAACACAAAGGACAGATGACAACGGTAAGATGTATTCAATAATGAGGTTACTTTCAGGGAACAGTGAAAATGGGGGGAAGTGTGCTTAAAGGATCTTGGTGGGTACAGGAAAGGGTGTGCTGAAGTAGGGGGAGCGCTGGAAAGAAGCTTGAGTTAGTGGAAAAATGGAATATTTTGTTTAAAGGAGAGAGCAGGTATAAATCATGAAGAGAGGGGGGGAAAATAAGGTGCAGCATT
The DNA here is from genome assembly GCF_949987535.1 of Balaenoptera acutorostrata. NCBI lineage: Eukaryota > Metazoa > Chordata > Mammalia > Artiodactyla > Balaenopteridae > Balaenoptera > Balaenoptera acutorostrata. The sequence continues at coordinate 36,857,485 of NC_080084.1, read as the reverse complement.
CCCGGCCTCTTTCACTTCGGTGTTCCTGGGACACGGAGCCGGGGTCCCTGTGTCCTATTGCCCAGGTAACTCTGCAGCAACTGGAGAAAATGAGCATGTGTTTGGTGTAAACACAGCCTGGTTCTGTCTGGGTGGGTGTGAAGGCCTGTAGAGGACGGGGGCCGTGGGCTCCTGGCTGGAGAAAGGAGAGTAGGGCAGATGGGTCCCACCAACTGGAGTTCGTAACACTCTTTTGTTCTGACATATAAACTTCCATCTCCTGTTCAGAGGTGCCTTTATTGTGAAAATAACTGAAGTGAGGACCAGAAATGCCCTGTCAAATTTTTAAGCTTCTTTTTTCTTAACTTATTTATAGACTATATTAAATTCTATTTTGAATTACTTTGATATATTATAATATGAATTCCTTCAGTAAAGAACTATCTACCATTCTAATATTCTGTTAGAGGAGGTGAGTGCCTTCTTTTATTTTATCAACGGCATAGGTAATGATAATCTGCCCAGCCTGGAACCTTTCACAAAGATAAAACCCACAATTAATTTTCCTTCTCAGCATTACTTTATAACACACTTAGCAAATAAGCGCTAAGTTGCTCTAATAATTTAACAAGCATCTGAGCTTACTCTAAAAGTAAAATATGATCATGTATGTGTACATGTGTGTGTCTGTGTGGAGGGTGTGTGTGTACATGTGTATTATGTATACACAGTTCTCTGCAGTAAAGGTAACTTCTGAGACTTGCTTGCTGAACATCCTCACAAGAAGATGTGCATCATTGTTGTGGGTGGTACGGGAGACGCCATGTATGGACCTGAGGTGCGTGTTTCTCTTATTTGGAGAATAGAAACCTGTCTGACTCCCGGGGAAATGAGCAGCCCACACAGCCTTTTATCAGAGATTTGAACAGAATTAGTAGATTATGAAATGATCCCAAAAAACTGTTTAAAAAAAGTTTGAGTGCGTGTATATGTGAATATGATATGTGTGTATATACCTCTATCATTTACCTATCCACATCTACCTGTCTAGACACGTTACATAATAACTAGGAGTCAGTCATTTTTCTCTCTTCCAAACTGCATATATTCGTTTTATCTTTTCATGAAATGCACAAAATGAGAGGATACTGTCACTTTCTATTTAAAAAGATCATAATTTTTCTTTGTATTTTACTCTGTTCTCTATTATTTTTGATATTTTACACCATGCTGTTAGTAACGTCTGTCTTTCTGCATGGCTTCACCAGTTGCAAATTCTTACATTATAGGTTACAAGACACACGCAATAGGAGGATAAATTAATGGAATTAAATGCCGAACAGTAGGAAATGTGTAGTCACATACATATTTTCTTCTACCACTACACGTTACCCGTATTTATGCTTATCATTGTGCTTCATCTGAGAATGCACTGAAGACTTTTTTTCCTTGCACTGAGGAATTAGAGTGAATTACATGAAAGCAAAGAACTGCATTTTGACCTATGAGAAGGCTTCAGGGAATGTGGAGAATTATGTCTTGGAGTTAGTTTAACAATACCCTTTTTGGTACCTAATCATACTTCATTCTTTCATATGTACCTCACTTCACTGTGTAGAAGTAAAAATAAATAGATAAATAGAATACTCAGATTAAGGGTCATTGACCTTGAAAGGAGAAAGCTGAAGGAACGAAGCTGGGGAATTTATCATAAATTAAGCTTTGTTCCTCACATGGCTCCAGAAGGAAAGATACTGTGCTCATTTGAAGTAAAAAAGAGGTATCAGGCTGATTGTTTCCATTGTTATAGTATTTATGTCCTGGGTAATCTCAGGCAATGGAAGAGTTTAGAAAACGTAAGTGCAAGACAGAGTGATTAAATTCCCTCTTTATCCTTCTTTTGTTGTTCATGGGATGTTAACTGTAACTTCCTGAATGTGACATAAGCTGAGTAGGGAACTTCTCCTATATATCTGTGCTACGACACTTCACTAATTTTGACAAGTCAGTTTTTTAAAGGACTTAAAAATATGTTTATAATAGACATCATATCTACTGAGTGAAACATCACCAAAACGAATGCTCTTTTAATATTATGCTTGGAATTACATTGTTTCCTTTGTATAAATCTGACATCCAAAAGAGGGAGTTGTACATCTGTTTTATTCCCCATAATAAAGGTGATTTCTGGAAATTGTTTGCTGAATATCTCTATAAGAAGATGTATATCACTTTTATGGATGATATGGGAGATGTCATGTATGGAGCTTAGGTACATCATTTTCTTATTTGGAAAATGTAAACCTGTTAGACTCCAGAAAAAAGAAAACAGACTTTCATCAGAGACTTAAATAGAATAGGTAGAAGATTATGAAATGATTCAAAAAACTATTTTTTAACGAAGGGTTGATTGTATCTGTACAAAGATAAACATTTAGGTCTTCTCAGCACAGAGACTAACTCCATTCGCTCTAATTAAGACACCAGAGCCCGAGTACCGTTTGGTTAATGAACTCTTTAAGACAAAAAAAAAAAAAAAAAAAAAGATTTGTCTACAAGTACCTCACTTGTTTTGTGGCCCATGCATTTTTTTTTTTAACCTCCAGGACAAATTAGTAATCGAATGTATAATATAATCATATTGTACAGCTGTAGAACCTAAGAGTTAATGTTTAAAAATATTACATTTCATCAGGTTGCTACATGTCAAATTATGCAATTCGTTTAATTCATATTAACAAACTTGTTTTGAGTTCATATCTAAGTATAAGCATCATTTCCACAGTGTCCCATAAATTTAACTTTCACACAACAGATACTGAGTTCCTAGTTTTGAAGAACTTACATTAATATAAATTAACATGTGCTTGTATGCATTTGTTAACACTGTAAATTATACCATTAAGATATAAAGCACCCATCAATTAAAATCTGTTCCTACCTCCATGAACTTATTTAATGGTAGCAAATCCATATATATGAACCAAGAGAATGTCACATGATTTTTAAAAATTTACAATTTCTGACACCTATGTGGTACCAGGAATACTGGCTATAAATAATTAGTTTAAAACACTATGCTTTAGGGCTAAATTACTATAGATGTTTAAAATGTCAATTATTAGAGGCGATAATAACTGCCATATAAATGTAACATTGTCAAGTGGGCCAATTGAGAAAAAACTGTTAATTTGCTTCTGGCAAATGTATCAATAACCTTCATTTTAAAAATGCCAGGAGACTTTTAGTGTGTTCTCCCTCCCTGCTCCCTTCTCTCTCGTCCCTCTTTCATGAACATTCACAGGCACACACGTGTGTGAGAACACTTGCTTGTGCACGTAGATGTATGCACACAACTGTACCCAGAACCCAGAACAAAGCTCGAGGAATGGCTTTCAACAAATACTGCTGGAGCAATATGAAGACATTTGTCCAGAGAAATGTTCCCTCAATGCAGCTGATAGGTCCAGATGTTGTTTTTTATTTACAGTTGCTCAGAGTTCACTGTTTTAAAGGACATGGAGATTAAATTATATATAAATTATAAATTATATATAAATTATATATTAGATTATATAAGAGGTACCTGATTCACAGAGTCAATAAATTTTGGCTTTTCCCTGTACGTCAAGCCTTATGTTCACCAATTTAAAATTCTAGTGCTTTAGATTGTATTTGTGATAACAAAATGTAATTTCTTCATTTAATAAAATATTAAATTTAGAGATATAGTATTAAAAAGTTCAGTACAGCTAGATATCAAAGCAATAGAAAACTTCCCACCATTTTCCAAATATTCCTAATAATATGGCCTGTTTGTTCTTACATAATAATTGTCATTTGAGAAGAAAATTATCATATAATTTAATACATTATTTGATGAAACCAGATCCAGAAAAAACAAGTTAATGCATAACCTAATATTACAATAAAAGTGCCATGGCTAATGTTCTGTATTTTAAGAGAGTTTAACACTGTTATAAAATTTGGATGGAAGTGCCCATTTTAAATTAAATTTTGTAACCAAGATTCACAAAGGACCTCATAAATAATTCTTAGTAGCAAAGGTGCTATTGACACATTTGGGAACAGGTGTTTTATTTGATTACACACATTAGTTAGGTCAAAAATATTTCAAGTTTCTTTAGTAGTTTTGAGAGTTCACAATGTGCTAGATGCTAAAAAACTAAATCTGACTTTGAAGCCTCTGATCTGGGATAACTCTGTATCCCAGGTCGAAGGCTCTCCTGCTCCCTCAGGTTCTGTTTAGAGTCTGTCTGTTTCTCCTGACCTCATCCAGTATCCGTCTGGGACATTCCTTGTCTTCTACAAGCTATAGCGAATGGTACTTTTTCCAACCTGTATGTTCTGTGTTATTAACCTAACATTGAAAAATTCAAGTGAATTTGATTGTCATAGTTAAACATTTTAGCAATGTGTAAAACATATGAAGTATTTGTGATATGGAATGGATGTTATTAAATAATTGTGTTAAAAAGTTATTTACTACTTTTAATGATGACACTGTATCATTAAGTATGACAGAATCTGGGCTTATTTTAAATCATGGTTTCTGACCATAATAAAAATTTGATATGTTCTTTTTCACTAGAGAATTTTAATTCAGCTTTCTATTTGTAGCTGGTTTTACTTTTAATGTGTCTTTCATCTACTTTCTACAATAATTTAAAATGCAGTTTTACTGGGCTCATGTCTCTGGAGGATGGTTGTCATCCGGCAGAAAAGCAGGGAACTAACATTTGTTGAAAGCCTATTATGTGCTAGGCATTTTGGTACACGATTTCATCATTAATGTCACTTTCAAAGACAAGTATCCCTATTACTCTTTATACTTGAAAAAAATTGCGGCTCAACAATGTTGAGTAAATTAATCCATGTCATCAGTCATTCAAGAGATGAGGGTCATGGTTAGGGAAGGTAGGTGAATGATTTAAGAAAGTTACCACTAAAAAATGCATACCTAATTCATGGAAAGTCACAATTTATTTATTTGGATGGCTTTGCTATTGTGATTCTAGAGCTAGAAAAAATGTAATTAAAAGCTTAGTTTCTTGAAAAATGCAGGATATGGTTTTTTTTAATAAACTGATTTATTTTTGCCTGCGTTGGGTCTCCGTTGATGTGCATGGGCTTTCTCTAGTTGCAGCGAGCGGGGGCTACTCCTCGTTGTGGTGCGTGGGCTTCTCATTGCGGTGGCCTCTCTTGTTGCAGAGCACGGGCTCTAGGCGCGCGGCCTTCAGTAGTTGTGGTGCGTGGGCTCAGTAGTTGTGGCTCGTGGGCTCTAGAGCGCAGGCTCAGTAGTTGTGGTGCATGGGCTTAGTTGCTCCGCGGCATGTGGGATCTTCCCGGACCAGGGCTCGAACCCGTGTCCCCTGCATTGGCAGGAGGATTCTTAACCACTGTGCCACCAGGGAAGGCCCCAGGATATGTTTTTTTTATAAAAACTTGAGAAAATGAAAATTATTTGACAGAAAAAAGACTTTATGCCATAGACCTTTATAGTGAGCAAATAGAAAAATCTACCTAAGTCTCAAATCCCTCATGTATAAAATAAGCAGTCAAGTAAGCTATCAGTTTAAAAATAATGTCTGCATAGTACTTACTATGTGCCTATCAGTGTTCTAAATCCAATACAAACGATAACTCATGTAATCCTCAATAACTCCATTTTATGGATGACAAAACTGAAGTTAGGTCAGTAAGTTCACTAAAATCCCAGTATTCTGAACAACTGTTGAGATTTGGCTAAGAAACTCTCACCACACAAACTCACTTCCATCTGGTTAGCACCAGAGCTAGGATTTGAACCCAAAAACTCAAGCCCAGGAGTCCAAGGCTTTAACAGGCACGTGGAGCTGCCACTCCTGGATCTGTGTGAACACCTGAGAGCATATGTCAGAGTTCCACACACTTAGTTTCTTCTCTGATCCTCCTGCAAAGAGTATTCAGGCTGTGAATTTTGTTCACAGTATTACTTTATTTCTCTACTGATAGGCTGTAACTCATTTAAGTGCAGTCTTCCTGTTTAATTGCTCATATGTAAATATAATTAATAGTGTTCATATTTAAATTCAAAAATAAGTTTGTGTCTTTTATTCAAATACTCTCTGTGGTACACATTATTCAATAAGTACATAAAGTTTGAAGAAGATTCATAGAGCATTGATCCTAAATATATAAAGCAGAGTGTGATTTAAATTTTTCTATTGTAATAATACTGTATGATAAATTTTCTGAAAGCACTTATACCACAATATTGATTGTAGATACATCTGCCTTATGAGGTTTTGAGCAATTTTTATTGCTTTTCACATTTTCCTTTCTATCATACCGATTTTCAAAAATAAACATGCTATTTTTATAATGATATAAAAAGGTATAAAAATGCATTGTATTTGCAATTTTTCTTCATTGTTTTTACACTAGAATATTCCAGGAAAAGAATGAATGTTGAAGAATTCATACAAAGACATTGCTCAAAATACGGGTACACTGCTGCAAATCTTGTTATAAATAATTTCAGACGTAGTATTCATCCAAAGAACACTGTCTTTCATTACCGATTAAATATTTAGAGGGGAACATAATAATGTAACCGAAAAATACCTTGATCTGATACACTGAATTATTTTATATTTTGTATTTACTATTATCTACTGATTATTTTGCTTTCACTTATTTAAAGAAATATTAATTACTTCTTATAAATATTGAACTTTGTTTTCCTCCTAATGAACATATTTTGTCATATACTGTTCTTTTCTTACCTTCTCAAATCACAGTCTACACATATTTTAAACTTTTTGGAACCTTTTTGCAGTCTTTTTTTTAAAAGGCAAATACTTATAAACTATCATAACTCCTACCCCCCCCACTCCTCCCCTAAGCACTCCCCCAGAAGTTTTAACAGGTGGTTAAGAGCACAGAGTACATTGGAGTAAGAATTACAACTTAAAAAATGACTCTATTCTTAAATCATGTTATTTTGCACAGAATATGCAGTTGCATTAATTTTTTTCAATCAATTATGGACTTTATAAAGATAAAGAAAAAGAATAATTCAGCTTTGACTGGTCCATAAAGCTCCGTAGTTTATGACCTTACATCTCTGCATCATTTTCCAGAAAGTGCTCCTAGAACACTTCAGTGGTGTTTCACTATCCAACTTCCCATTCTCAAATGAGACAAACATTTTCAGGTAATGGAGGCATCATCTCCTGGAAGGATAAAAACTAGTGTCTTAACATCATTTTTAAATGCAACTGTATCCTTTACTCTCAACTGCCATGAGTCTGAGATGAAGGATCTTGCAGACCATTAAGTTCCATGTATTTTCTCTGAATCAGCACAAACCCTTAAGCACAGGTGTTTCTGGAATTATGATACATTGGGAAAATTCTCTGTGTTCAATGGCCCTCAGACTCACACTTCCACCTCATCAGTCACATGTCAGTCTAACTCCACCCTGTGCCCTGAATCTCTGGTGTCATTAAGAAGCTGAAAACTTCAGAGAGCAGATTTGCAGCTGTGATGTATAATATAGAACATTTCATGAAAAATGTATGAGTATGAGATTTTTTTTCTAATATTTCCTCTGTAGCGATTTGCCAGAACCATGACCATCTAGACATGTTTATTATACAGATTTTTTTTTAAAGAAGCTTTCATTGCTCTTTGCGATGTGATGTTCCCTTGTTATTTCATAAACACTCTATTGATATTCTTTCTGCAACAAAGTGCTCTAACCTCAGGAACACAGCTGCTGCTTCTTTCCAATGAAATCTGTGTTTTCAATCATAGAGAAGTCTTCACCTTGACATAACTGTTGTCTTTAGTACAGTATCTGACGTGCTAACCAAATTCCAGAAGCTTATATATATTTTAAGAGGACATTGATATCCTTTAGCAAATACCTGATGCTTGGACAATCAGACATTTTTTGAAAATTATATTAGTGAAGAATGCGATAGTATTTTGAGTCACAGGACTCCATAATAAAATAAGAAGTATATATGAAATATTCAGCATTCTTGGCTATTTTCTCTGAACTCCAATAGTATTTATAGTCTTTTCAGCTTTTGATGCTTGACTTATCTTGTTTAATATTTATTATTTCACACATACTTACAAACTTACTACTTGTATTCTCATCTCTTTGGGGGCACCAAATATGTCATTTACACTTCTTTTGTTTTGCAAATATTATAGTATATACTCAAATCTTCCTTCCTCCCTCCCTCCCTCCCTCCCTCCCTTCCTTCCTTCCTTCCTTCCTTCCTTCCTTCCTTCCTTCCTTCCCTCCCTCCCTCCCTCCCTCCCTTTCTCTTCTTTCTTTTTTTCCTTCTTTTCTTTCTCTCCTCTTTCATACATTTATTCATTAACTACTTCTTGACAACTCTAATGACCTGGGCACTTTGCACAGTTATTATACTAATAATATAGTTGTTGACAGAATTTTAGTACTTTTGTATTCATCATTGGCATTTGAGATTACAAGAGAGATCCAAACGCTTTGACAACCCCTGACAAGAGAAAAAAAGTGTACCTTGCAGAAAACTGGAATATAATAGTAGCTCACCACTGATAATTGCTATCAAAGACTTATCCATTCAAGTGAAAAATTTGTATTCAATGAGAATTAAAAATTTCAAGATTTATACAGTTAGCAATTATTTCCATGATAAATAGTAATACGCAAGGTTTATTTTTTGTTTGTTTCTTTATATTTGGCTTTTCATTTTTTTGCAAAGGAAACACAAAATCTAAGAGTAGCTTTGATAGTGAGAATCAGCAGTAAACAACACACAGAAAAATACAGATGCTATCTTTTAAGGCATATCCCAACCTGTTCTAATTCCCTTCCTGCAGCACACAGCGACATAATGTTCACCACAATTTTAAGAACTATCTCACTAGTTCTAAAGGGCAATCCTTAAGTGGTAAATGGAGCCATATTGCCATTGAATAGGAGCAAAATAAACAATTATTTCCAAGGAAAAGTAATATCTAGTGCTTTTTTTTGAAATACTGATTTTTTAGGTAAAAATATTGATGGAATTAGCAAAGAAATGTGACATTTCAGCATATGTAATGGAAATGCTAAAAGAAGTTTTTGGCACTGATTACGGCACATTGATTCATCAAGAAAGGGTCTTAAGGAGGACTACCTTTATAGGTACATTGCTTTATTACATTCAACCTTTGGATTGGAAAGTGCTAACACAGTGGTCTCTAGGTACTTAAATTCAATCAATATTGATTCATAGAAGAAAATCTTTTGCTGAATTTTACCATCAGTTTAAATAACAATATAATATAAAAACAGTTGAGAATGCTGGAGTGTTTATTTTGATTTATGATCTTGTAACTACTTTTTCTTGGGCTCTTACTATGAACCAAGTCTTATGCTTAGTACTTTACATGCCTCACTGTGTTGAATCCTCTAAAGAAATCTGTGAGATGGAGTTTTTAATCCCAATTTTAAATATAACCAAACTGAAATTTAGAGCTGCTTATTGTACAATGCAATTCTTTATTGGCACACTTGTGAGAAATTATTGAATGGCCATAATATCAAGAATAGGTATATTTCTCCCAGGAATTCAGTATATTTTTTAGGAATTCAATAATGTATTTTATTTATTATATTATTTGCGTAGGAGGTTCAGTTTTCTTTTATATAGAGTTGCTAAAATAAATGAAGCCAGTGTTGTGGCTTATCTGGAAAACATATACATATTATTTCAGAATATATATTTACTTTCATCTCAGTGTCCATTTCAGCAGTTTCCCAAACTTAGTTGTCTCCATTATTTGTAATTTAAGCTACCTTAAAGTATAGCACTTAATGTAAACAAATAAATATTATTAAATTTCATAAGTAATTGTATGAATAGATTGACCTCAGTGGGCTTTTCTGCTGTCTGAGATTATCTTTCATTTTAAATCATCAACTAAGTATTGCAGTTTAAATTAGCAACCTAAATGTCCATCAACAGAAGGATCGATAAAGAAGATGTGGTGCATATATACAACGGAATATTACTCAGCCATAAAAAGGAACAAAATAGTGCCATTTGCAGAGACATGGATAGACCTAGAGACTGTCATACAGAGTGAAGTAAGTCAGAAAGAGAAAAATAAATATCATATAATATTGCTTATATGTGGAAATCTAGAAAAATGGTACTGATGAACTTATTTGCAAAGCAGAAATAGAGACATAGATGTAGAGACCAAACTTATGGATACCAAAGGGGGACTAGGGCTTCCCTGGTGGCGCAGTGGTTAAGAATCCGCCTGCCAATGCAGGGGACATGGGTTCGAGCCCTGGTCTGGGAAGATACCACATGCCGCGGAGCGGCTAGGCCCATGAGCCACAACTACTGAGCCTGCGTGTCTGGAGCTTGTGCTCTGCAACGGGAGAGGCCGCGACAGTGAGAGGCCCGCGCACTGCGATGAAGAGTGGCCCCCGCTTGCCGCAACTGGAGAAAGCCCTCGCACAGAAATGAAGACCCAACACAGCCATAAATAAATAAATTAATTTAAAAAAAAAAAAGGGGGGACTGGAGTGGGATGAATTGGGTGATTGGGATTGATATATATACACTACTATGTATAAAAGAGATAACTAATGAGAACCTACTGTATAGCACAGGGAACTCTACTCAGTGCCCTGTGGTGACCTAAATGGGAAGGAAATCCAAAAAAGAGGGAATATATGTATACGTATAACTGATTCACTGTTCTGGACAACAGAAACTGACACAGTAGTGTAAAGCCACTGTACTCCAATGAAAATTTCAAATAAACAAACAAATAAATTAGCTTCATTTGATCTGGAGTGGGCTGAGCCAGTTTCTTCACTTCTTCAGAGGAGTTTGATCCCTCCCTGGATGGAGTGAGAGAAGCAAGTGTCTGGAAGACCTAGGAGTGTGGCAAACTATGACGTTTTGTGAACTAGCTACTTTTTATCTTGAATAGCTCCGAAGGTATTCACCAAAGACTTTACTTCCTATGCTGATAGAGTGCTTGCCATCAAAGATAAGACATGGTCTTTTTGCCCTCATGGCCCACATGAGATGAAAACCAGGCTTATGAAAAGTATGAGGTGGTGTACGTTTATCTTGGTCAACACCTTATTGCTACTCAACTTGAGGAGTTTTTAATTTTGACTCTGCTACTTCTTAGTGTGACCGTGGCGAAGTTACGTAGCCCTCCTGTGCCTCAGACTTCTCATTGACCAGTGGGGATAATAGTAGCTAATCACAGAGTTACTGCGAGGATTAACGTGAGGTATCCCATAGAAAATACCTGGCAAGTAGAAAAAACTCACTACATAGAAGTTGTTGTGCTTGTCATTAGTATTACTATGCTATAATTATTGAGTTTAGAGTCGTATTGTATTCTTAAAGGCATAGTGGTAAGTTTGTTCTCTTCTGGAGGGACATTAATTCTTCAGGAAGTGTGGGAGAGCCACCAAGTATTCCTAATCAAGGGTCTCTGAGGGTACTATTTTGTTTTTAAATATGAGTTATCATAAAATGCGATTTATAAGAGTGTTTGTGAAAGTTATGGAATCCGATATTCAGTAGGTACTGTTTGGCTGACTGCCTTGAATCTATTAGAATTCCACTAATTAATCCTTTCAACATGAAAATAAAATTGATGTAAAATGAGTATACATTTATTCAACAAATTATTTTTGAATTATTTGAATTCAAAATAATATATTATTAATAACACAAATCTGAGTTGATTGTTGATTTCCAGCTAAAGTTTTGCTATCTCAATATATGGAGTTATTGGTTTGTTTTAGTGACATTTTTCTTTGAGTGTAGATTTGGGGTAAGATTCTAATATGGCTCACTTGGCCTGCAGCACCTTGTGTATTTGTCATTACTTTTTTTCCTTTCAGCTATAATCAACTATGTATACATCTGAGTTCATTTTTATTTCTTTATTTTTGCCTTTAAATACGCAAAACTACACAAATTGTTGCAGTACTGAACGCTTCGTATGAACTGTGTTTTTATTTACATAAGTAATTTGATATTTTAAATTCAGTTTTGAAAGAAATGAACTTCTTACTTAAAAGAATAATTTTACAAAATAATTTTACAATACAGGTATTCTACCACTAATTTATTACTTCATAAGTTTGAATTTTCACACATCCAGTTTTTTAATGTTAAATATTTCTGAACTGTAAGGTCTGTTATTTGAAAGAGAACTAAGAAAAAGAGGGCTCCAAGAAACAATACTAACACTGCAGAAATTTCATATTTAACATAATTGTTTTAAAGGCAATATATAGCAAATGAATAATTTTCTTCATTCATGAAGAATTGATTTTTTTAAAAGAAAGTTGATCTAGAGAATTTTACCAGGAAGAAATAGCATAACTTGCTTTTCTTGTTACTGGAAGTGTTACTTACGGAGTGAAATTAGTCATTTGCTATATAAAAGGTAAGCAGATCACACAACTTCTGTCATTTATATGTTCTGGTTGGGAAGTAAAGTTAGGCGTATTTAAAGGAACAAATTCAATAATACTTTATAAGAGAAACTTGCTAACTTTCCTAGAATACCAGAACTGATACAAGAGCTTTGATGTTCAAAAGACTATTAATAAGATCATGAGTTTAAAAAAACGTTATTATTATTATTATTTTTAAAACGTTATTATTTATATGATACTATATATGCTTATTTTTTAAACTTAGCAGAGCAATTTTATTTATTGGTAAATGTCTAGTGAATATGTCCCACCATAACTTATTCATTATTGAACTGTTAGCAAGATGTTACAGGAGAAAATAAGGAAATAATTGTCAAGCTACAAAGTATTGCTTAATCTCAGGTATAAACTATTATTTGTGTTTTTGCTTACTACTTCAGTGGGAAGTGGAAACTACTTGAAATTATGTGACATAGAAATCCTAAGAAGTCAATCCTCGTAGGAACATTACATTTGTAGTATCAGTAGGATTGTTACTGTATTCAGCAATGACGTAAACAAAGTTGAGTAGATATCACTTATTATTACTGACTTTTAAAGTAAATTATTAAATTTACCTCAAGTCCATTGGCAGAGATATTATTTTACCAATATCATGGGTAGAAAAATTAAGTTTCAGGAAGACTGAGTAATTTGCCAAAGTAATAGAAATAAACACCTTTCAAAGCTGAGATTTGAACTCAGTTCATTCTGGCTTTGAAGTCTAGATATGTAATCAGTACAAACATTTCCTTTCATCGCTCTGCAAATCAGGTGTTTTAAAGGAAGCATTGCTATAGTATTAGTACACTGTAGAAGAAATGGAGAATATGGGAGTAGATTCATTAAATATAGCAAAGTCTCATAATATATTGGCTTGGTAATAAAATAAACCTTATTAAGGTGAATGAAATAATGGTTCCTATAATATATTTTTGTTGTTTCTAAAGGGCAAATGGAAATTTCCTTAAATATTACAGAACCAAATTAGTATTGAGTGCCATTTTAAAAGTCAGTATTTTGTTTGTAAATTTAATGTTATACTAATCATGTCCTGCAGTTCAGTACATGTGGCTGATCACTGCCAGGTTCTTTTAACGTATCTGTGAGTTTTTATAGCTTAAATTACCTGTTTTGAGTGAGCTCCAGGTGGGTCAAAATTAAAATTTTAATAAAAGTTATGTTCTTTATTTCAACTTTTATTTTGAATATGTTTTAATCCATTCAGTATTCTTGAGGATAATAATAATTAGTACTATAATTAGGAAAAAATTGATTCACCACATAACTATGAAATTGTATTTCTAGGCATGTAGGTTTAGTGACATACCTTTGCACCTAAGATGCAATGACGATCTTCCAGGTTGAAGATTCGTATTTATAAACTAATATTTGACCGGCCTGGGGCAGCCATCTAACCTGACACCTGAAAACATGATAAGGCGATTGCTCCTTACTCTTCTCTCACTCCAGTAGGTACGAGGTCACCTGCGGGGACTTGGTTTGACGTTATTTTTAAAATTTCTAGAACAGTACCTGGCAATTGTTCGTTATACCATAAATACTTATTAATTAAAATGGATGTCTCCTATAAACACTAGCAATATGTAACATATCCTGTAACAAACAAATTCTATAAACTTTAGAAAAACATAGATAATTATATAAAAACAAACTACTAATAAATAAATAAATTTTAAAAATATATTAAAAAAACAAAAAAAACACAAACTACTTTAAATTTTTTTTTTTTTAAACTTTGGGTTTATTTATTTATTTATGGCTGTGTTGGGCTTCATTTCAGTGCGAGGGCTTTCTCTAGTTGCGGCAAGTGGGGGCCATTCTTCATCGCGGTGCGCAGGCCTCTCATTATCGCGGCCTTGTTGAGGAGCACAGGCTCCAGACGCGCGGGCTCAGTAATTGTGGCTCACGGGCCTAGTTGCTCCGCAGCATGTGGGATCTTCCCAGACCAGGGCTCGAACCCGTGTCCCCTGCATTGGCAGGCAGATTCTCAACCACTGCGCCACCAGGGAAGCCCCAAACTACTTTAAAGAAAAAAATATTTGAATTCATGGTCTGTTGCTGTTTGGAACAATGCTGAGCTAAAGTACTGTGCTAGGAAGGCATAGGAGAACTTTCTTTTGTCACTCCTGGAAGGGCTCGTTATGTAACGGGCTCAGTCATTTGCTACCTACAGTCTTTCTATATGAGATACAGAGAGGTGCTGAACATGTGAACATTTCATAGTGCAAAAGCCCATTTGTCAGTTAGTTAATAATTCAGAATTTTTTTTTCCATTGAATTGAATTCTGTTTCGGCTCCTAGGACATTCCACAAAAGCCTATTGTGACAATGTAGCTGAAATGTTGCATTATGTACTGTGTTTTACATAGGCCAATGTTTGAGGTCAAGAAATGCTTGGTTCTAGTCTGGTACCAATCAAGCCAACAAGAGAAGAATCCCCTTAGTAGTTAATTATCATGAACAAAACAGGCATTTATCATTCACATGAGCGGGCAGAAGCGCAGCAGCTCTAACAAATACAGGCAGTTCACGCTCTACATGGATACTGCAAGAGCTCTAAAAACAACTGTGCAAAATAGAAACCACAGAAAGTGATCCTAGTCATGGGAAAATTTACATTCATTATTGACCTTTAAATGTTTTTGTCAAGGCATTAAGAACTCCCTTTTTCTAGATTATAAATGCATTGGAAAATGAAAAAAAAAAGTAAAACAAATATATAGCTCACTAATTTATAGCATTAGAAGCATTGAGAACTAAAGTTTTTTTCTTTGTAGAAATCTTATCAAGAGTAATTTGAGGGCTTCCCTGGTGGCGCAGTGGTTAGGAATCCGCCTGCCAATGCAGGGGCCACGGGTTCGTGTCCTGGTCCGGGAAGATCCCACATGCCGCGGAGCGGCTAGGCCTGTGAGCCACAACTACTGAGCCTGCGCGTCTGGAGCCTGTGCTCCGCAACAGGAGAGGCCGCGACAGTGAGAGGCCCGCGCACCGCGATGAAGAGTGGCCCCCGCTCGCCACAACTGGAGAAAGCCCTTGCACAGAAACTAAGACCCAACACATCCAAAAATAAATAAATAAATAAATTTATAAAAAAAAAAAAAAAAGAGTAATTTGAATAATACTTGCCTTTTTCTTCTTGTTATAGAACTCAAAATGTGAGTGTGAATCATTTCTACACTTGACAAATTGTCATACCCCTTTCTAAGTATGGATCAGCTCAGAACATTTTATCCTTTGCAGTTTTCAATGTTATGAAATATTTCTGAGAATTCCTTTAATGTGGAGGCTTTTGCCAGCGTCACTTCCTCTGGGACATCTTCATCCTTTCTGTTAAACCACTTTTCTCATTTATGTTGATCTTTGCCTTGCTGAGTTCCTCTGGCTGCAAATCCAGTGTCCCTTGAATGGCAGTGGTGCCAATATTCCAGGGTCAGCAATTTCTTTTATAACTCCATTTAAGTCCAATTAGAATTTTACTTCCAGCATTATTACTTGTCACTTCTTTGCTGCACTTTCAGCTTTGTGGGTCAAATTCCCTCTTTCGATTATCCGTTTCTGGAAAATATATGTGGGAGACAAGGAGACAATACAGTTACAATCTTTGCTGTTTGTGCGATTGAATGACAAATGCAGGGTGACTAATTACAGACGTATTTGGAAAGATGTGATGTCACTCTTCATTTATCGTGGTGCATATCTGTTGTGTATATAGTGATCTGAGGACTGAAGAGCTAGCAGTGATGTTTGCACTTTATGCAATTCTAATAGTTCATATATCATGGTAACTGGAATTTGAACCATGTTGCTGGGGGCACTAGTTTTACCTAACTAGACCATGACAACTGAAATCCATGCATATTGAAACTATTCAAAGCAAGGACTGTCTGTAATTATTGTGTGAATATATGGAAGCTACTGATTTTGTATGTCAGTTCTATATCCTGTTCCTTTATTGTTTGTTTAGTATAAGATTTCCTCCTAGGTAGCCTTGGGTTTCCCAGATAACTATTATATTATCTGCATATAGAGATGTTACTGATGTTAAGCATTTCAAAATGTTCTGTTGTTCAACTATGCTGATTAAGTCCTTCAATAGAATATTAAACAGTGACAAAGAGTGGACATCTTGTGCTCATTTTTTCACCCTAGCGAGGATGCAAAGTTTTTTCCTCATTAAAAAAAGATGTTGGCATAGCATCTGCTAAGGAAGAATCCATCAGTTTAAGTATTATTATTGTTTTATTGGGAATGAGTGATGAATTTGTTAAGTACCATACCTTCAGTAACTAAGATGATCATATGGCTTCTGTCCTTAGATATTTTCACGATGTAAGTTATGGTAAAGCCTATTATCATATCAAACTATCCTTGTATTCCAGGAAAAAAAGAGCATTTGGTTGTGATACATTATTTTTTTCACATGCTAATAAATTCTTTTTGCTAATATTTATTTCAAATTTTTATTTCAGTGTTTCTAAGAGGAAATATTCTATAGCTTACTTTCTGTGTATGTGTAGTATTATCAGATTTAGATGTCAATGTCATACTCATATCGTAAAATTTTTGGAAGATGTTTTTCTCTATGCTGTGCAAAGTTTAGTTAGCATTGGAATTATCTGTGCCTTAAAAAGTAGAATAATTCCCAATTGAAGGGAATTTCTGGGTCTAGGATAACTTTGCAAAGATTCTTTGACATTTTGGTCTATATTTTTTCATCATTGGTTTGTTTAGACTTCCCATTACTCATAGGGTCATGTTTGGGGCATTATAATTTTTGAGACGGTTACACATGGCAACTATGGTTTCAGATTTATTTGCTTTGTAAAAAATAGGGTCATAAGCTTTGTCATATTTCATTTTCATTTTCTATACTTCAGTAGTTTTCTCCCTTACTGTTTTTCATATCTTATTGGGTTTATCTGTCTTTTTGGTGCTTCACTTTTACTCTTTTTTTTTTTTTCTTTCACCTTTTGGTACTATTCTAATATGAAAGCCTATCCAAGTTACCTTTTTTCCCCATTTTTTTTTAATTGTGGTAAAATACAGATAACATAAAATTATCTATCCTTACCATTTTTAGGTAGACAGTTCAGTGGTATTAAGTACAGTCACATCGTTGTGCAACTGTCACCACCACTCATCTTCAGAACTCTTTTTATATTGCAAAGCTGAAACTCTATACCCATTAAACAATAACTCCCCATTCCCTCATGCTCCCAGCACCTGACAAGGACCACTCTACTTTCTGTCTCTATGATTTTGACTAATCTAAGTACTTTATATAAGTGGAATCATACCGTATTTCTCTTTTGTGATTGGCTTGTTTCACTTAGCATAATGTCCTCTAGGTTCATCCAACGTTGTAGCATATGTCAGAATTTCCTTGCTTTTTAAAAGCTGAGTAATATCCAACTGCATGTATGTTACATTTTCCAAAAATTCTGCTCCGTTAGAAGCCCCATCCCCATTCCTATCATTTGTTGATGTGAGAAGATTACACGTGTTTTTGTGTGTCCAAAAACATAAACTAGGGACTTCCCTGGTGGTCCCTGGTGCGGGTAAGATTCCGCACTCCCAATGCAGGGGGCCTGGGTTCGATCCCTGGTCAGGGAACTAGATCCCGCACGCATGCCACAACTAAGAGTTTGCATGCCACAACTAAGAAGTTTGTATGCCGCAACTAAGAAGCCCGCATGCTGCAACTAAAAAATGTTCCTGTATGCGGCAACTAAAGATCCCATGTGCTACAACTAAGACCTGGTGCAGCCTAAATAAATAAATAAAACAAAAACATAAACTAATAAAAATTTTAGTGCATTATTCTCTTAAATCTTGTAGCAAACAAAAAGTGGAGTCACATACCATTGTTATAATAATACTAGCTTTTATAATTGCCCATGTATTTAGTTTTACTGAGATCTTTATTTTTTCATATGGCTTTGAGTCACTGTCTAAGGTCTTTTCATTTCAATTTGCCAGACTGACTTTAGTATTTATTGCAGGATAGGTCTAGTTGTAGCAAATGCTCTAAGCTTGTGTTTATCTGAAAATGTCTTAATTTCTTCCTCACTTTTGAAGGACTGTTTGGCCAGATATAGCATTCTTGGTTGGCATATTCTTTCTTTTTAGTACTTTGAATATATCAGCCCACTGCCTTCTGACCTCTGAAATTTCTGAAGAGAAATCTGTCAGTAATTTTATTGAGGATCCCTTGTATGTGAGGAGTAGCTTCTCTCTTGCTACTTTCAGAATTCTCTTTGTCTTTGTCTTTTGACAGTTAATTATAATGTGTATCACTGTGGGTCTCAGAGTTCATCCTATGTGGAGTGTGTTGAGCTTCCTGGATGATTATATTTATTACTTTCATCAAATTTATGGAGTCTCTGGTCATTATTTCTCTACGTATTCTCTGTGCCCCTTTCTTTTTCTCATGTCCTTCTGGAACTCCCGCAATCCTATGTTGGTCTGCTTGATAGTGTTCTCCGTATCTTTTAGGTTCTGTTTGCTTTTCTTCAATATTATTTTCCTCTTCCTCAGTTTAGATAATTTCCATTGTCCTATCTTCAAGTTTATGGATTCTTTTTTCTATCTGCTTCCATCTGCCTTTGAATCCCTCTAGTCAAATTTCATTTCAGGTTTTGTAATTTTCAGCTCCAGAATTCTCTTTTTTAAAATTTTCTATCTCCTTATTGATATTTCAATAAATGACTCTTTCCATGTCTTCCTTTAGTTCTTCAAGTACCTTTAAGACATTGTTTTAAAGTCTTTGTTTAGTAGATCTGCCATCAGGTCTTTTTCAGAGACAGTTGTAGTTTATTTATTTTTTTCCTTTGAATGGGCTTTACTTTCCTGTTTCTCTGTATGCCTTGTGATTTTTTTTATTGAAAACTGGACATTTGAATCTAATAGTGTGGTGACTCTGGGAAATCAGATTCTCCCCTTCCACAGAGTTTGTTGTTTCTTGTTTTTGTTCTTTTGATGGTTGTAGGTTGTCTCTGTGATGAGGATCAGACTGATGTGTAAACTTAAAGTCTTGTCAGATCTTTGCTGAGCCTCTGCTCCTTCCTCTTGGCACGTGCAATGACTTGCTAATTTTCCTGGTGTACATAGTTGCCTTTCAGTGTCCTAGTCTTCCATGTCTGGCTCCCAAAAGGAGAAAAACAGAATAACGAAGGAGGGAGGGAATGGTTCCGGTCTTTTCAATACCTTGGAGGTCACTTTGACCAGAGGAGGGGGGACTTGCAGCAATGGGGCGAAGTGCAATAACAATGGCCTTCTCTGATTAGAAGCAACACTCAGTGACCAGAGCACAGGTCCCTAGTATTTGGAGGACAGGGTCCTTTTTGCCCACCCTGGCGCTGTAAGCTGTGTGTAAACTGCTTCAGGAACAATACACAGCTGTCTGACTGAGGGGTGGAGGACGACGCAGATCTGTGCAAGAGCTGCAGCTGACCAGACTTCATAGTAATTTACTCTCGGAGGCTTCTCCTGGAGGTTACAGGCCTTCAGGAGACTCCAGAGTTCCAAACTAGTTGCTTCAGACAGATTCTGTCCGCACAATTGCTGGTAGGTGCTTCCTACTCTGCCATCTGCCCAGAATCCTCTATCCAAAGTTATCTGTTAAATACAATGCAAAATATCAACTAGTATGTGTGTTTAATCACATTCTTTGTATTATGAAACTTGGTAAAATGTCATGACGTTGAGAAATATTGTAGGTAGTTGACGCTTGGTTGTAAATGGGTTATTTGCACCTTTTTGAACAGTTATGTTATTATATAGTGTTAGGTTGGCATACTGTTGTCCTAGATAGTTCCAAATAAAATGTTGTGGGTGAGAATGGTTTTATTCCCTAATATCATTCTATGTTATCAACCAGGTGGGTTCTCCTGGGTTGTTTGGAGACTATTTTAAAAAGTAATTCTGTGTTGCTATTCATCCTGGGACCCTATAAAGAATTGTATGTATTATAATTGCACAACATCTCAGATAAACACCTGCAGCTACTCAAAAGGAGGTGCCCCTGAGAATCCCCTGAAGTGAATTTCTTTAATGCTATATACCTCATATATTAAATTAACTCAACCCAAACACATCCTTTAAATTTGGCAAAAATAAGCTAAGTTTTCATTTTATGTAGATAAAGTATTCCTGCCAGTATAGAAAGTATACTTACTGCAATGTGGAACTAAGGTGGCTCAGTATGTATGTAAAATATAAAAAAGAGTCATAGTCAATTATATGATTTTGTAAAGACATGAAATGAGGTTAATAGAACTTGGAGAAAGTTGATGTTAAAAAAACAGCATTGTATGCTCTAAAATTCTGTGTAAAATATTTGAAAACACCATCAACTGCCAGTTTATTGGATAGGCAATGATTACACATAAGATGGTTTCTTCTCTTGGGGGAAACACATTTTCAGTAATTTGCCTAGCTTTTCTTTACTTCTTACTCTTTCCAGGTGTTATATATGTTAGGTGCTATGTAGGGTAATAAAATTACAATAGCATTCTACTATCTTGCAAAATAATTTTTGCACGTATTTTATATGCTTATCCAAATAATTATTTCATAGATGATGATAATGATGATGATTAATTTTACAAATGAGGGAACTGTTGCTTGGCTGGCTTGTCGACTGTCTCAAGGTCATCCTTAATATATAAACATCACCAACCTAATTACGTAAACACTACTTTCTGTCCTCGGTAAAATTACAAACTAGTACTTAGGGCATGAAGAGAAAATGTACAATTCTGAAGAACTAATGAGTCTATTAAAATTTAGTTTTGCCTGTGAGACAGAAGGCCAAACTTATGTGTCAGCAGTCTCTGCCACAATTCCTAAATGAATAGCAGCCATCAGCAACATCGTCTTCGGGTGCAGATAACCACGCGGTGTGTTGGTGTTGTCAGGTATTGCCTGAGTCACGGTCTGACCTCCCTGTGGATGTGTAAATATGTAGAAGTGTGAAGACAAACATCTCTCCCTGTGGGACTAACACATTTTGCAGATAACCAAGGCAGTTGTGCCCGGTGCTGTTAGGGTTTTTCCCCCTGTGAAATTCTGTCACTTTGCTTCAGTCTCCTATGGCTTTTTCTTAAGCTCACGTATCTCTGCTGCAAGTCAGCATAGCTTGTCCAGCAGCTGTCACTTTGCGGCAATCAGTGCCCATGTTTTATTGCTTTAGGTTGTATTTCCTTGCAACCATTATCTCTCAATTCAACCTTCAGAAGAATCTTTTAGGTTTCTTGACAGAACATTATCTTGTTGAAATTAACTGAGGAATAGCAAAATAAAATCCAAACCTGTCCATCTCAGGGCAATGTATGATTATATGGCAAAAGTGAATTAAAAGAGTCAATGAATAGCATTGGTAGATAAAAGACATATGTTATAATACACAGGGTTCATTTTGTCAATCAATTCATGAGATCATACAGATTATGTAATATTTTTATCAAAATAATGTTCAATACCAATTTGGGGAGCAGTCATTAAAATTATGGCTGATTATGTTCAACTGATTTGTTTTATAAATAGCATAATGTAAATAATATGCCAGAATTATATGGTTTTTAAATTTCTTTTAATGTTTATTTTTATTTTTTAATTAAAAAAGGATAGGCCAGTCATTTCTTAGAGGTGTTGGTTCCTCAAGTTGGAACTGCCAGGTATCTGCACTGTTGGTGAGTTCACTTGATGCACACAACTGTCAGGGTTCCAAGATCAAAAATTCAGTTTCTTCTGTGACCTCGGAGTTAGTAAAGTGCTTAGGCACTAACAAAAATCTGCACATATATCTGTATCTCTAGCTACATCCTCTCTACATCTCCATCTCTTTCTGTCTATATCATAACATCAAATTTAAATTTACAGCAGATGTCTAAATTTCATGGACCAAGGATGCCCACACCAACATATCAGGAGTCCTCCTACCCGGTAGCCGAGTGCCTGAATGGCTGAATCAGAAATCAGAAGACTATTTAGTAGGTATGGGGACAGTAATAGGGGTAACATAGGTTTCATAAACAATTGAGGCCATGAGAAGTGGAATAAATCATTCTGTCTGCTGAGTATGAAACCCCCTTCTGTTCTTCAGAGTATTCACACTTCCCTTACACAGTGCTATGTAAACACAGTAGGCAACAGACCCCACTTCCTAGATTCACAAAGAAATCCTGCTTTATAAACATTTTTTTTCTGCAGTCATTTTAATGTTAATGAATCGGCTATAGGTGTGGCTTTTTTTCACATAAATCAGCTATCAGATATGCCTCTCTAAGATGTGTATTCCATTCACATGTTTCTTAATTTCTTCCTGATTTCCTCTACTGCATGGCTTGATGTGTTCTAGTTCTGTATTCTAGGGTCTCTTTGTCTTTTCAGTTCCATGTTTCTTGTTAAGAAGTGTAAATTATACTAGATTAACCAGGCCGTGTTTGGAATTCAGATGGCTTTAGAGATACCACGTTTGTGTTTATCAGGGTTTTACATGTTAGCTCTGGAATGAAAAGAGAAATAATGTAGGGTAAATTTAATTACAGTATGTTAGAAAGCCATATCCATGACATATTTTCACAGATAGGTGAGGTGTTGGACTATGTGATGAAAGGTTTACAAAAATGGAGATTTTCCCCCATACGCCCTTTTGTAATATGTCCCCGGAGCTCTTCCTACAGTAGATGAAAACTATTTCCCACGCTGTTGACTTGGGCTCACCGAGTGACTTTCTTTGGCCAATTGTGCAAATTCTGAGCCTAGGCCTCCAAAAGCCTTTCACAGTTTTGCTCTCCCTTTTGAAAACTTGCCCAGTCACCATGTAAAAAATTCTGGGCTAGTCTGTTGGATTATGAAAGATTTGCGGCCCAATTGTTCTCATTTTTCTAGCTGACAACCAGCCAGACACCAAAGCAGAGCTGCATAGCTGATGGGCTGCTGGGTAGATGCATGAATGAGCTCATCTGAGGATGAAAGAACTGTCCAGCCCATCCCAGCCAATATTGCTGACTCGCAGAACCACGAGCCAGATCAACAGTTGCTGTTTTAAGCCACCAAGGTTTGCATGGTTTGTTATTGTCATGGGTTGAATTGTGGCCCCTTAAACCAATACATATGTTGAAGTCCTAACTCCTAGTGACTCAGTATGTGACCTTATTTAGATACAGAGTCATTGCTGATATAATTTGTTAAGGTTGGATGAGGTCATGCTAGAGTAGGATGGGCCCCAATCCAATAATCCCGTATGACTTGTGTCCTTACAAAAAGGGAAAATGTGGACACTGACATGTACATAGGGACAACACCACATGAAGATTAAGGCAAAGATGGGGGTGATGCTTCTACAAGCCAAGGAGTGCCAAATGTTGGCAGCACATCACCAGAAGCCAGGGGAGAGGCACGGGACATCTCTCTGGGAGTCCTCAGAAAGAATCAGACCTGCCAATACTTTCATCTTGAGCTTCTAACTTTCAGAACTGAGGCATTTAACTTCTGTTGTTTAAGCCACTCAGCTACTGTTTTTTGTTTTGGCATCCTTAGCAAACTAATAGTTATGTAGCCAAGGATAACTAATCCAAGCCATGTACTTGTCTGTTAGGAAACATAGGATAAGGCCTTTGTTCTCAAGGCGATTGCATATATTTTGACATCAGATTCTATTCAGAAAATTAAAAATATCTTGAGCTATCTTGTATTGCTGGTGACAAATGAATGATAAGGGCCATGCATTTGCCATTATTTAGAGGAGGGGAGGATTGACTGGATGTGTCATGCAGGTCTTCATGGGAGGAAGATGCTTGCATGCTGGTACCTTAAGGAATAGACAGATCATGAAAAATGGACGGGGGTGGAAGCAATGGTAGAAATAAAGAGTCAGGAGCTCGAATGAAGGGATGTTGATGGAAAAAAATGCAAAAGCCAAATCAGCTGAGTTTAGAAGTGGATCATTTTATGAATTTGTGAAAAATGAACATGCAGTGTGTAGGTAGACTAGAAAGGGTCAAGTTCCCATAAAGCCTAGTCACACCATTTGGACATAATTTATGAATACTCAACATTTATAAAACTTTTATGCATGGCAACTTCATACCAGAAATTTCAAGTTGTGGGTAAAATGCATGGGAGTGGTAGAGATTAGAGGAAGAAAGACCACTTGGAAGCTTCTCACCATATTCTTGCTGATGAAATCCTGAGCAAAATGTCAGTAACTTACGAAAAGGAAAGGCTGACATAAATATTCATTGAGGGAAATTGTCACAAGGCTTAATAAATACTAAATGTGTTTTAATCCTGGACATGTGGTTGAATTTTACCAACATTGATTTTTTTTTTTTTAAATGGGGCCATTTGGAGGGAGTTCTGGTTTTCTTGAAAGATTTTAAGTTTGGATTTTAATTATGCTGAAGTTAAAGTGTTTACAGAACATGTGAATGAAAATATTCAGCCTTTAGTAACATAGGCTAAAGAATGAAGTCATAATTGATTATGCATCTCTTATATCTTTAAATTTAACTATTTCTGTTTCCCCCAGGCAAAGTTTAGGTGGTTAAAGATAAAAATGCTACAGAAGAGTTCATATAAAAATTGGCCCTAGAATTTAGGTCGCCTCTGCTCACATGTGCATGTCCAAGCAAGATGGTACCCTGGGCAGCCAGGCATGTTCTCATGTGTTATAAACTAGTGGACCCACTAGCATTGTTCATGAGAATTCTAAATATCTTAAAATAAATAGGTATTTATTGTCATAACCTGGAGAATGATGAATATAGTTCCCAATCAGAAAAGCAGGTTTATCATAAATCAGCATTTACCTTCTGTAATGCAGAAACTAGTGGAAACAGCCATTTATTTTGCATGTCTCTCGAAGTTGGAAGTCACTTGTATTTTCTATTTTACCTTGATTTTATCTACTCTGACGTATGCCTTCCTTTTTAAAAAAAAATACCTTCTGCGGCTTTCCAATGTTAATTTGAATATAGGATAAGTAATACGATCCTAAAGAATTCTTCCAAATTTAATTTCAAAAATCAGATAGTATATTCATATTATACAGTAACAAACATTCTGGCAGAGTCTTAATTTTACATCATCAGTGTAGTTCAAAAATGGTTTGGATTTTGCTGTACCTCCTTTCCTCAATAGTAATGAATGATGAACAAAAAGATACACAGCACAGCTGGAGAAACCAGTCATCTTGTTCAAATAAACTGACTTAAAAAAAAATGCATGAATACTATATAAAACTATATTCTGAGAATTCCAACTGGTGTAATTCTCTCAGAAATAAAAGCTGAAGTGCTAAGAAAGTAGAGATTTCCAGAGAAAGAGGAGAGAGCAGAAAACAGTACTGCAGGTAAATATAGGGTCAGAAAGGAGAAGTGTTAGCAAAGGAAAACATAAAATGATGTTTTAGAAACAAAATATGCTTCTAAATGTTATGGAAGGCAAATATGTAATTATTCATAATCTATAAATTTTAAGACAAAGAGGCTTATGTTATTAAAGTGTTCTAGATTCTAAATTCTCATACATTAGAACTTAGAAGAATATAGGTACATGCATCAATGTTCTGTCAAAAATGAATTTGTAGGAAATATATATACACACACACAGATATATATATATATATATATATATATATATACACACACACACATACACACAATAAAATAAAGCCATATCAGATATACATGTGATAATGTTAATCTTTTAGGATTCTTTTTTTAATTGCAAAGCCCAAAAAGCAAACCTTTGAATTGAATAGAAAATAAAGAACACATGTGTGTTTGTTATACATAATGGATGCTTTCTGTTTTTAACAGTTGATATATAAAGATAAGTTTTAAAATGCTCCAGAATATTATCAACCCATGGCATTTGTTATCAATAGTGCTGAATTCTTTCTCGTGATTCACACACACTGCGTGCTCTCAAAGAAAGGCATTTCACAGCGACCCATTTATCCTCTATTTTTGTGTATACCAGTCTCTAACGGAAAGCTAAATTTATGCTTAATAAGCTATGCATAAAGATTTTTAATTGTAACCATTACTATTCTGAATAAGGAGGAAATAAAAATTGAACTGTAGAAATCAAAACAACTATAGATTTTAGTTTAAATAGGATATATTCATCATAGTACCCTAAATAACACGAAAAATATTCTGATGGATATTCATGAACATGCTTTTAAAACAAGTGATTTTCTGTAGAATTTATGGGAGTTTATGGAAATACAATCAAATGTTTCATCTCTTTGTTGAAAAGCATGTGATCCTTACAGGTTTCTTTCACTGGCTTATAAAAACAAGAGTCTAAATGCAACCTGTCTCTCATGATAAGTTAGGCAAGGATTGTGCCAATAGGGTACCAAAAAAAAAAAAAAAAGTAAGTTGATGAGCAAGCGAACCTTGTAATATTCATATCAGGATCTAATTATGAGTATCTTTTACCTGTCATATTCTATCTCTGACATGTTTATTAGAAATTAAGAAATTATATCTGAATGCATAAAAATACAACAGAACTTGTGGGTGTTATGTTTTTATTGATATGAAATAAAGAAAATTATGGTAATTATGTCTTGGAAGGATTCCTGTGCCTATCCATAAGTTTAAATACCTAAGAAGTTTAATACTATAAGAGGGTCTGGAAAATAAGCAGTTCAATTTTAATTGAGTCAAGCCACTAATTATCAATCAGTTTTTTCTTTTTAATGAGTTTAATATCTGTTTTCACCTCCCCCCCCCCAAAAAAAAACAGGTTTTACAAATGTAGATGCAGATCAAGGCAGCAAGAACCTGCTGTTTAATAGTCATGTTATTTTTACATTATTGTTTTGTATCAACATCTCATTGCCAAAGTCATGCTGAGCACTAGGGTCATTAAGCTTACAATTTACAAAATTAAAAAAAAAATCTGGAAAATAGCTTCAGTTTCCATGTGGCTTTGGCAAAAGAAACCTGGATAATTTGTGGTATTTTGTGCCAGTAACATTTTAGAGCTGGATTCACATCAAGACCATTAAACATCTTTCATAAAAATGAAGAAAAACTGATCCTGTACCCTCTCTTTCTCTACTGTAGCTTTCAGAGCTTGATGTTCAGAGGTGCCAACTTGGATGTCAGACATTCAGTTGAATGTTCCTCTGTTACAGGAGTCTCCAACATGTGTTGAAATTTGGCTGTATTAGAAGTATGCCTACAGTTAAACATCTTGAGTCCTTTTCATACCGAGTTCCTGGCATTTAATTGTGATTGCTCAGTCACATGCCAGTCTCTAGCCATGACTATAGGAATTTTCATTTGTCAATATTTTGCGGTTTGATTTTGTACACATTTTTATTCATTAGCTTACTGGTTGTTTCATCCTTTTCTCTAAGCCTGTAAATGCCAGAAAGACATACGGATAGTTCTGTGGGAAACAATCACCTTTTCTCTTATGACTAGATATGTTTGTTTTAGAATAGAAACAAACCCTAGCTGCTGGTTTGTAACTCATAATTATTATTTGTCCTTAGGGGTAACTTGCTGTGAAACACTATCATTTTGCCAAGGTTCAAACTTTAAAGTGAATCTTCTCCTATCCAATTACTATTCTTTTGCAAAAGGAGCGTCCTCAAGATGATAGTAACGGTTAAATTACCATAACATTTAAAATTCCAATAAAAACATTTATTAATGGAATTTAAACAGTTCGTTCAGGAAAAATAAGGTAATTTAACAATTCATTTTGCCTTAAGTAACATTATATTATGTCATCTAATTTTTTCATTTGTATATGTCATCAGCTTTATTGTAAGTTCTCTGAGGACAATTATGAAATTTTAAAAAGTGTCAGATTCAACCTAGGAATCAGAAAAACTTGAGTTTAAATTATTACTTTTTTCCTATAGGAACTTTATAACTTGTTAAATAATTTACGATAATAAGTTACTCAGAAGTCTTTAAGCTTCTTTCATGCCTCTTATTCATTTTAAGGTATATAATTTAGTGATGTGAGTGATATAATAATTGGCAAAATGTACTTTGGGGGTCAATAAGGGTTTGTTCCCTTCCTTGAGTTAATCAGAGATCTATAAGAAATAGTTTGAAAAGCACAATAGCTCACTTTGTATTAAAAGATTATTTGAGGTGGGAGGAACCAAGATGGCGGAGTAGAAGGACGTGCTTTCACTCCCTTTTGCGAGAACACCAGAATCACAACTAGCTGCTGGACAGTCATCGACAGGAAGACACTGGAACTCACCAAAAAAGATACCCCACATCCAAAGACAAAGGAGAAGCCACAGTGAGATGGTAGGAGGGGCACAATCACAGTAAAATCAAATCCCATAACTGCTGGGTGGGTGACTCACAGACTGGAGAACACTTATACCACACAAGTCCACCCACTGGAGTGAAGGTTCTGAGCCCTACATCAGGCTTCCGAAGCTGGGGGTCCAGCAGCGGGAGGAGGAATTCCTAGAGAATCAGACTTTGAAGGCTAGAGGGATTTGATTGCAGGACTTTGACAGGACTGGGGGAAACAGAGACTCCACTCTTAGAGGGCACACACAAAGTGGTGTGCACATCGGGACCCAGGGGAACGAGCAGTGACCCCAAGGGAGACTGAACCAGACCTACCTGCTAGTGTTGGAGGATCTCCTGCAGAGTTGGGGGGGGGCTGTGGCTCACCATGGGGACAAGGACACTGGCAGCAGAAGTTCTGGAAACTACTCCTTGGCGTGTGCCCTCCCAGAGTCTGCCATTAGCCCCACCAAAGGGCCTGTAGGCTCCAGTGTTGGGTCGCCTCAGGCCAAACAACCAACAGGGAGGGAACCCAGCCCCACCCATCAACAGTCAAGTGGATTAAAGTTTTACAGAGCTCTGCCCACCAGAGCAACAGTCAGCTCGACGCACCACCAGTCCCTCCCATCAGGAAGCTTGCACAAGCCTCTTAGATAGCCTCATCCACCAGAGGGCAGACAGCAGAAGCAAGAAGGACTACAATCCTGCAGCCTGTGGAACAAAAACCACATTCACAGAAAGACGAGATGAAAAGGCAGAGGGCTATGTACCAGATGAAGGAACAAGATTAAACCCCAGAAAAACAACTAAATGAAGTGGAGATAGGCAACCTTCCAGAAAAAGAATTCAGAATAATGATAGTGAAGATGATCCAGGACCTCGGAAAAAGAATGGAGGCAAAGATCAAGAAGATGCAAGAAATGTTTAACAAAGACCGAGAAGAATTAAAGAACAAACAAAGAGACATGAACAATACAATAAGTGAAATGAAAACTACACTAGAAGGAATCAATAGGAGAATAACTGAGGCAGAAGAACGGATAAGTGACCTGGAAGAGAGAATGGTGGAATTCACTGCTGTGGAACAGAATAAAGAAAAAAGAATGAAAAGAAATGAAGACAGCCTAAGAGACCTCTGGGACAACATAAAACGCAACAACATTCGCATTATAGGGGTCCCAGAAGGAGAAGAGGGAGAGAAAGGACCAGAGGAAATATTTGAAGAGATTATAGTCGAAAACGTCCCTAATATGGGAGAGGTAATAGCCACCCAAGTCGAGGAAGCGCAGCGAGTGCCATACAGGATAAACCCAAGGAGAAACACGACAAGACGCAGAGTGATCAAATTGGAAAAGATCAAAGACAAAGAAAAATTATTGAAAGCAGCAAGGGAAAAACGACAAATAACATACAAGGGAACTCCCATAAGGTTAACAGCTGATTTATCAGCAGAAACTCTACAAGCCAGAAGGGAGTGACATGATATACTTAAAGTGATGAAAGGGAAGAACCTACATCCAAGGATATTCTACCCGGAAAGGATCTCATTCAGATTCAATGGAGAAATCAAAAGCTTTACAGACAAGCAAAAGCTAAGAGAATTCAGCACCACCAAACCAGCTCTACAACAAATGCTAAAGGAACTTCTCTAAGTGGGAAACACAAGAGAAGAAAAGGATCTACAAAAACAAACCCAAAACAATTAAGAAAATGGTCATAGGAATATACATATCGATAATTACGTTAAATGTGAATGGATTAAATGCTCCAACCAAAAGGCACAGGCTTGCTGAATGGATACAAAAACAAGACCCATATATATGCTGTCTACAAGAGACCCACTTCAGATCGAGGGACACATACAGACTGAAAGGGAAGGGATGGAAAAAGATATTCCTTGCAAATGGAAATCAAAAGAAAGCTGGAGTAGCTATACTCATATCAGATAAAATAGACTTTAAAATAAAAAATGTTACAAGAGACAAGGGAGGACACTACATAATGATCCAGGGATCAATCCAAGAAGAAGATATAACAATTATAAATATATATGCACCCAACATAGGAGCACCTCAATACATAAGGCAACAGCTAACAGCTATAAAACAGGAAATGGACAGTAACACAGTCATAGTGGGGGACTTTACCACCTCACTTACACCAATGGACAGATCATCCAAAATGAAAATAAATAAGGAAACAGAAGCTTTAAATGACACAATAGACCAGACAGATTTAATTGATATTTATAGGACATTCCATCCAAAAACAGCAGATTACACTTCCTTCCCAAGTGTGCACGGAACATTCTCCAGGATAGATCACATCTTGGATCACAAATCAAGCCTCAGTAAATTTAAGAAATTTGAAATCATATCAAGCATCTTTTCTGGTCACAACGCCATGAGATTAGAAATGACTTACAGGGAAAAAAAACATAAAAAACACAAACACATGGAGGCTAAACAATACGTTACTAAACAACCAAGAGATCACTGAAGAAATCAAAGAGGAAATCAAAAGATACCTAGAGACAAATGGCAATGAAAACATGACAATCCAAAACCTATGGGATCAGCAAAAGCAGTTCTAAGAGGGAAGTTTATAGCTATACAAGCCTACCTCAAGAAACAAGAAAAATCTCAAGTAAACAATCTAACCTTACACCTAAAGGGACTAGAGAAAGAAGAACAAACAAAACCCAAGGTTACCAGAAGGAAAGAAATCATAAAGATCAGAGCAGAAATAAATGAAATAGAAACACAGAAAAAAAAAGCAAAGATCAGTAAAACTAAAAGCTGATTCTTTGAGAAGATAAACAAAATTGATAAACCAGTAGCCAGACTCATCAAGAAAAAAAGGGAAAGTACTCAAATCAATAAAATTAGAAATGAAAAAGTAGAAGTTACAACAGACACTGAAGAAATACAAAGCATCCTAAGAGACTACTACAAGCAACTCTATGCCAATAAAATGGACAACCTGGAAGAAATGGACAAATTCTTAGAAAGGTATAACCTTTCAAGACTGAACCAGGAAGAAACAGAAAATATGAACAGACTAATCACAAGTAATGAAACTGAGACTGTGATTAAAAATCTTCCAACAAACAAAAGTCCAGGACCAGATGGCTTCACAGGTGAATTCTGTCAAACATGTAGAGAAGAGCTAACACCCATCCTTCTCAAACTCTTCCAAAAAATTGCAGAGGAAGGAACACTTCCAAACTCATTCTATGAGGCCACCATCACCCTGATACCAAAACCAGACAGAGATACTACAAGAAAAGAAAATTACAGACCAATATCAGTGATGAATATAGATGCAAAAATCCTCAACAAAATACTAGCAAACAGAATCCAACAACACATTAAAAGGATCATACACCATGATCAAGTGGGATTTATCCCAGGGCTGCAAGGATTCTTCAATATATGCAAATCAATCAATGTGATACACCATATTAACAAATTGAAGAATAAAAACCATGTGATCATCTCAATAGATGCAGAAAAAGCTTTTGGCAAAATTCACCACCCATTTATGATAAAAACTCTCCAGAAAGTGGGCATAGAGGGAACCTACCTCAACATAATAAAGCCCATATACGACAAACCCACAGCAAACATCATTCTTAATGGTGAAAAACTGAAAGCATTTCCTCTAAGATCAGGAATGAGACAAGGATGTCCACTCTCACCACTATTATTCAACATAGTTTCGGAAGTCCTAGCCACGGCAATCAGAGAAGAAAAAGAAATAAAAGGAATACAAATTGGAAAAGAAGAAGTAAAACTGTCACTGTTTGCAGATGACATGATACTATACATAGAGAATCTTAAAAATGCCACCAGAAAACTACTAGAGCAAATCAATGAATTTTGGTAAAGTTGCAAGATACAGGATTAATGCACAGAAATCTCTTGCATTCCTATACACTAATGATGAAAAATCTGAAAGAGAAATTATGGAAACACTCCCATTTACCATTGCAACAAAAAGAATAAAATACCTAGGAATAAACCTACCTAGGGAGACAAAAGACCTGTAAGCAGAAAACTATAAGACACTGATGAAAGAAATTAAAGATGATACCAACAGATGGAAAGATATACCATATTCTTGGATTGGAAGAATCATTAATGTGAAAATGACTATACTACCCAAAGCAATCTACAGATTCAGTGCAATCCCTATCAAATTACTAATGGCATTTTTTACGGAACTAGAGCAAATCATCTTAAAATTTGTATGGAGACGCAAAAGAATAGCCAAAGCAGTCTTGAGGGAAAGAAACGGAGCTGGAGGAATCAGACTCCCTGACTTCAGACTCTATACTACAAAGCTACAGTCATCAAGACAATATGATACTGGCACAAAAACAGAAACATAGATCAATGGAACAAGATAGAAAGCCCAGAGATAAACCCACGCACCTATGGTCAACTAATCTGTGACAAAGGAGACAAGGATATACAATGGAGAAAAGACAGTCTCTTCAATAAGTGGTGCTGGGAAAACTGGACAGCTACATGTAAAAGAATGAAATTAGAACACTTGCTAACACCATACACAAAAATAAACTCAAAATGGATTTGAGACCTCAATGTAAGACCGGACACTATAAAACTCTTAGAGGAAAACATAGGAAGAACACTCTTTGACATAAATCACAGCAAGATCTTTTTTGATCCACCTCCTAGAGTAATGGAAATAAAAACAAAAATAAACAAATGGGACCTAATGAAACTTAAAAGCTTTTGCATAGCAAAGGAAACCAAAAACAAGACAAAAAGACTACCCTCAGAATGGGAGAAAATATTTCCAAAGAATCAATGGGCAAAGGATTAATCTCCAAAATATATAAACAGCTCATGTAGCTCAATATTAAAGAAACAAACAACTCAATCCAAAAATGGGCAGAAGACCTAAATAGACATTTCTCCAAAGAAGACATACAGATGACCAAGAAGCACATGAAAAAGTGCTCAACATCACTAATTATTAGAGAAATGCAAATCAAAACTACAATGAGGTATCACCTCACACCAGTTAGAATGGGCATCATCAGAAAATCTGCAAACAACAAATGCTGGAGAGGGTGTGGAGAAAAGGGAACCCTCTTGCACTGTTGATGGGAATGTAAATTGATACAACCACTATGGAGAACAGTATGGAGGTTCCTTAAGAAACTAAAAATAGAATTACCATAAGATCCAGCAATCCCACTACTAGGCGTATACCCAGAGAAAACCATAATTCAAAAAGACACATGCACCTCAATGTTCATTGCAGCACTATTTACAATAGCCAGGTCATGGAAGCAACCTAAATGCCCATTGACAGACGAATGGATAAAGAAGATGTGGCACATATATACAATGGAATATTAGCCATAAAAAGGAACGAAATTGAGTCATTTGTTGAGATGTGGATGGACCTAGAGACTGTCATACAGAGTGAAGTAAGTCAGAAAGAGAAAAACAAATACCATATATTAACGCATGTATGTGGAACCTAGAAAAATGGTACAGATGAAGTGGTTTGCAGGGCAGAAGTTGAGACACAGATGTAGAGAACAAACGTATGGACACAAAGGGGGGAAAACCGCGGTGGGGTGGGGATGGTGGTGTGCTGAATTGGGCGATTGGGATTGACATGTATACACTGATGTGTATGAAATGGAGGACTAATAATAACCTGCAGTATAAGTAAACAAACAAAACAATTAATACTAAACTTTCTTTGGGTTATTTGTATGGAAATATGTTAATATAAATGTTTCACACATTACATGAAATTTCTAAAAATCTTATATGTTCTGGTATAATGTTATAAGTCATAATTCTAGTTATTACTTTAAATTGTATATCTCAGAAATAACTAAATTTCCTTGTCAATTACATTATTATGAACTTTCATCAAATCTCTAACCGTGGTCATTTTTAAGTGTTTTGTCATTTACAGACAGTTCTGGGTGTACTATGATGCTTTTGCAAAGATGTTCCTATAAAAGGGTTTCATCTTAAAGGAATTCATGGAAAAGACTCTGACAAGTACAGGTTTCTGGTAACTGACTGTACTGCTGAACTGAATGAATAAGCATCTTCAGAACTCTAATGGAAAACTGATGAATTCATGAAAGTGCTAACAAAAGATAAAGATGAAAAATAATTAATTACAGGGGACTGAGTGAACTGATGAGGATGATTATAATTTTTGTGACTTTTTGTTTGAATAAAAAAAAAATCCCACAGGGACTCAGAGGCAAGGAGCTGTTACAGTGGAGGATTACTGGACTGAATGTCAATATTATGACATAGTATGAGTGTGTTTCATGTAGGGTAATTGCAATCATTGTTGCTTTTGTTGTGGTCATCCATTTACAATGCTTGGTGTCAGTTTATTTATCTCTTGTAAAAATAAAATACAGTGTATATGTGAGAAAAAATAAATAAATAAAAAAAATAAAATAAAATGGCCCCAAAAAGATAGTGCTGGGGAAAAAAAAAAAAAAAAAAAAAGAACAGAGCAGACATATGTCTGGAGAATTACAGTTACTCTTTTCCTGCTGACTTCTCCTTTAAAGTGCTCCCAAGAACAGAAATACCAACAACCAGCTAGAGGAGAAAATATGGTGTTAACTAAAGCACTTAGTATTAAGAAAGCATAGCACAGGGAACTATATTCAGTATCTTGTAATAACTTATAATGGAAAAGAATCTGAAAAAGAATATATATGTGTGTGTGTGTGTGTGTGTGTGTATAATTGAGTCACTTTGCTGTACACCTGAAACATTTGTAAATCAACTATACTTCAATTAAAAAATAACAATTAAAAAAAAAGATTATTTGAAACAATACTATTATATTTGAGGCAGTAAAATATTATTGACATACTCACTTTATTTAAATGCCACACAGGAAATTCTTGGTAGCTAAGAATAATCAGTACTGACAAAAATGACTGCTTAAATAGTTCAACTTAAAACAAGGACCAAAGTTTTATAGGAGATGATATACAAGTGGCTTGTATGCTTTTCTCTAGAAGTAAAACTAAAAAGTATAAAGAAAAACTTTAATCTTTATTAACAATTATTTGTTTACACTGAAATGCTAACAACAAAAATCATTCAAGTGGAGATGATTCACATAATTTCAAGATGAAATTAAGATAAAATTATTAATGGCATATTTTAATTCACGTTTTACTTTCAGTGTGATCATAAAGGTTGCCATTTTTGAAAAAAGATTTTGGAAGGTTTTATCAATTTTTCCAAGTTTAACTTAACTTTGATATGCATGTCATTGTTTTTTTATAGGCTTCATCTTCTTTTTTTCTGTCTTTAATTGTTAACTGGTCTCACTCTGCCAGATAGATATTCATTGTCAATGGCATTAAATGTAATCTATCAGTTCTTTAACATCTTCTTTGCCTTCAGGGTCCTAGATTAAAAAAAAAAATCAAATTCAAAATTTGTATTTTGTATTTGCAATATACTAATTATATTTTCCATTGCCATGACAGCATGGTAACTACATTAGTATCAAATGGTGTATGATTGAGGGGACCTACAAGATGGCAGAGGAGTAAGACGTGGAGATCACCTTCCTCCCCACAAATACATCAAAAATACATCTACATGTGGAACAACTCCTACAGAACACCCACTGAACTCTGGCAGAAGACCTCAGACTTCCCAAAGGCAAGAAACTCCCCATGTACCGGGTAGGGCAAAAGAAAAAAGAAAAGACAGAGACAAAGAATACGGACGGGACCTCCCCCTCTGGGAGGGAGCTGTGAAGGAGGAAAGGTGTCCACACACTAGGAAGCCGCTTCGCGGGCGGAGACTGCGGGTGGCGGAGGAGGCAAGCTTCAGAGCCACGGAGGAGAGCGCAGCCACAAGGGTGCGGAGGGCAAAGTGGAGAGATTCCTGCACAGAGGATCGGTGCCGACCAGCACTCACCAGCCCGAGAGACTTGTCTGCCCCGCCGCCGGGGCGGGCGGGGGCTGGGAGCTGAGGCTCGGGCTTCGGTCGGATCGCAGGGAGAGGACTGGGGTTGGTGGCGTGAACACAGCCTGAAGGGGCTAGTGCGCCACGGCTAGCTGGGAGGGAGTCAGGGGAAAAGTCTGGACCTGCTCAAGAGGCAAGAGACCATTGTTTTGGGGTGCACGAGGCGAGGGCATTCAGAGCGCCGCTTAAACAAGCTCCAGAGACGGGCATGAGCCACGGCTATCAGCGCGGACCCCAGAGACGGGCATGAGACGCTAAGGCTGCTGCTGCCGCCACCAAGAAGCCTGTGTGTGAGCACAGGTCACTCTCCACACCGCCCCTCCCGGGAGCCTGTGCAGCCCGCCACTGCCAGGGTCCCGTGATCCAGGGACAACTTCCCCAGGAGAACACACAGAACACCTCAGGCTGTTGCAATGTCATGCTGGCCTCTGCCACCCCCAGGCTTGCTCCGCATTTCAGTTATAACTTCTGTACCCCTCCCTCCCACTGACCTGAATGAGCAAGAGCCCCCTAATCAGCCACAGCTTTATCCCTAACCTGTCTGGGCTGGAACAGATGCCTGATGGTGACCTACGTGCAGAGGTGGGTCCAAATCCAAAGCTGAACCCCAAGAGCTGTGCGAACAGAGAAGAGAAAGGGAAATGTCTCCCAGCAGCCTCAGGAGCAGCGGATTAAATCTCCACCATCAACTTGATGTACCTGTATCTGTGGAATAACTGGATAGACAATGAATCCTCCCCAAATTGAGGCAGTAGACTTTGGGAGCAACTGTAGACTTGGGGTTTGCTGTTTGCAACTGATTTGTTTCTGATTTTTATGTTTATCTTAGTTTAGTGTTTAGCATTTATCATTGGTGGATTTGTTTATTTGTTTGGTTGCTCTCTTCTTTTTTTATTATTATTATTATTTTAATATTGTTTTTTTAAATTTTAATTTATTATTATTATTTTTCCTTTCTTTTTTTTCTCCCTTTTCTTCTGAGCTGCGTGGCTGACAGGGTCTTCGTGCTCCGGCCAGGTGTCAGGCCTGAGCCTCTGAGGTGGGAGAGCCGAGTTCAGGACATTGGACCACCAGAGACCTCCCAGCCCCATGTAATATCAATTGGCAATTGCTCCCCCAGAGATCTCCATCTCAACGCTAAGGCCCAGCTCCACCCAACAGCCAGCAAACTCCAGAGCTGGAGGCCCCATGCCAAACAACTAGCAAGACAGGAACACAACACCACCCATTAGCAGAGAGGCTGCCTAAAATCATACTAAGTTCGCAGACACCCAAAAACACACCACTAGATGCGACCCTGCCCACCAGAAAGACAAGACCCAGCCTCATCCACCAGGACACAGGCACCAGTCCCCTCCACCAGGGAGCCTACACAAGCCACTGAACCAAACATACCCACTGGGGGCAGACCCCCCAAACAACGGGAACTACGAACCTGCAGCCTGCGAAAAGGAGACCCCAAACACAGTAAGTTAAGCAAAATGAGAAGACAGAGAAATATGCAGCAGACGAAGGAGCAAGGTAAAAACCCACCAGACCAAACAAATGAAGAGGAAATAGGCAGTCTACGTGAAAAAGGATTCAGAGTAATGATAGTAAAGATGATCCAAAATCTTGGAAATAGAATGGAGAAAGTACAAGAAACGTTTAACAAAGACCTAGAAGAACTAAAGAGCAAACAAATAATGATGAACAACACAATAAATGAAATTAAAAATTCTCTAGAAGGAATCAGTAGCAGCCTAACTGAGGACGGACAAGTGACCTGGAAGATAAAATAGTGGAAATAACTACCACAGAGCAGAATAAAGAAAAAAGAATGAAAAGAATTGAGGACAGTCTCAGAGACCTCTGGAACAACATTAAATGCACCAGCATTTGAATTATAGAGGTCCCAGAAGAAGAAGAGAAAAAGAAAGGTTCTGAGGAAATATTTGAAGAGATTATAGTTGAAAACTTCCCAACATGGGAAAGGAAATAGTCAAGTCCAGGAATTGCAGAGAGTCCCATAAGTAAAACTCTTAGAGGAAAACATAGGCAGAACACTCTGTGACATAAGTCACATCAAGATCCTTTTTGACCCACCTCCTAGAGAAATGGAAATTAAAACAAAAATAAACAAATGGGACCTCATGAAACTTAAAAGCTTTTGCACAGCAAAGGAAACCATAAACAAGACGAAAAGACAACTCTCAGAATGAGAGAAAATATTTGCAAATGAAGCAACTGACAAAGGATTAATCTCAAAAATATACAGGTAGCTCGTGTAGCTCAATATCAAAAAAACAAACAACCCAATCCAAAAATGGGCAGAAGACCTAAATAGACATTTCTCCAAAGAAGATATACAGATTGCCAACAAACATGAAAGAATGCTCAACATCACTAATCATTAGAGAAATGCAAATCAAAACTGCAATGAGGTATCACCTCACACCGGTCAGAATGGCCATCATCAAAAAATCTACAAACAATAAATGCTGGAGAGGGTGTGGAGAAAAGGGAACCCTCTTGCACTGTTGGTGGGAATGTAAATTGATACAGCCACTATGGAGAACAGTATGGAAGTTCCTTAAAAAATTAAAACTAGAACTACCATATGACCCAGCAATTCCACTACTGGGCAAATACCCTGAGAAAACCATACTTCAAAAAGAGTCATTCACCACAATGTTCATTGCAGCTCTATTTACAATAGCCAGGACATGGAAGCAACCTAATTGTCCATCGACAGATGAATAGATAAAGAAGATGTGGCACATATATGCAGTGGAATATTACTCAGCCATAAAAAGAAATGAAATTGAGTTATTTGTAGTGAGGTGGATAGACCTAGAGTCTGTTATACAGAATGAAGTAAGTCAGAAAGAGAAAAACGAATACGGTATGCTAACACATATATGTGGAACCTAAAAAAAAAATTAAAATCGTTCTGATGAACCTAGGGGCAGGACAGGAATATAAAATGCAGACGTAGAGAATGGACTTGAGGACACGGGGAGGGGGAAGGGTAAGCTGGGACGAAGTGAGAG
The DNA here is from genome assembly GCF_949987535.1 of Balaenoptera acutorostrata. Lineage (NCBI taxonomy): Eukaryota > Metazoa > Chordata > Mammalia > Artiodactyla > Balaenopteridae > Balaenoptera > Balaenoptera acutorostrata. The sequence goes on along the minus strand of NC_080084.1, from coordinate 36,817,623 downwards.
AGTGGCATGGACATATATACACTACCAAATGTAAAATAGGTAGCTAGTGAGAAGCAGCTACATAGCACAGGGAGATCAGCTCGGTGCTTTGTTACCACCTAGAGGGGTGGGATAGGGAGGGTGGGAGGGATGCGCAAGAGGGAGGGGATATGGGGATATATGTATACATATTGCTGATTCACTTTGTTATACAGCAAAAACTAACACAACATTGTAAAGCAGTTATACTCCAATAAAGATGTTAAAAAAAATGCTGTATGATTATATTAGTCAGGATTCTCCAGGGAAACAGAACCAATAGAATTCCTTTCTTTCTTTCTATCTATCTATCTATCTATCTATCTATCTATCTATCTATCTATCTATCTATCCATCTATCTATCTACCTATCCAACTGTCTAACTCTCTGGGGAGATTTATTGTACGAATTGCCTCACACAATAATGGACGCCGAGAAGTCACACAATCTGCTGTCTTGAAGACGGAGAACAGTAAAAGCCAGTGGTAATTCAGTCTGAGTCTAAAGGCCTGAGAACCAAGGGAGGCCAGTGGTTTTAAGTCTTGATATGAGTCTGAAGGGCAGGAAACCAGGAATGCTGATGTCAGAGGGCAGGGTACGATGGATGTCCTAGTTGAGAGAGAGCATATTCACCCTTCCTCTGCCTTTTTGTTCTATCCAGGCTCTCAACAGATGGGGTGATGTCCAGTCACATTGGGGAGGGTCATTTGCCGTGCTCAGTCAGCAGTTTAAATGCTGATCTCCTCTGGAAACACCCTTGCAGACACACCCAGAGATAATGTTGTACCAGCTACCTGGGCAGCCTTCAAGTTGACACATGAAATTAGCCATCACAGTGATGTTTGAATAGTGACTAATTTTACTAACTTATGAGTGGAAATGATCTGGTTAAGGTAATTTTTCTTAATTACATAAATTTTATAACTGGGGAGACTCAAATATTGTTTAACAAGGAACCTTCATACTATTCAGTTATAGCCAAGCCCTGAGTCATAACTACAGACGTGGAAGCACTGAGGAGTTTCAGCTTGATGTAACTGCTCTGGGAGCGCTGGAGAGCCGGCATTCACGAAATAATGATAAAAGTTCGGTCCTTGCCGACATGCACGTAATTTCACAATGGGATGCACATCTGTGGGCTGAAATCTTAAACCTTACCATGTGTTGAACACAACAACAATATATTTCGCTTATTAAATAACTTTCAGCTCATTTAAAATTTTACTTTACTTAAAGAAAGTAAATAGGTGGCACTCTGATCGGTCAACAATAAATGTTTTCACAAAACAAGGAAGGACGTTGCTCTCACGGGTCATACAGAATCAGGCATGGAGAGCCTCCATTCCAGTGCCAGTTTGATGTCAGTTACTGCCTCTGCCCTAATCTTTTTATGGTTTCCCATCTGCCTACCAAGATGTGCCCCATCCCTACCCACACCCCACTGCTGTCTAACCTCCTGTCCGGTTATTTCCTCCCTGTTTTAGGACCCCCAGTTCACGGAGTTTTCTTGTTATTCCCAAATACACAGCCGTGCTCCTCCTGCAGGGATGGGATTCTAGCAGCTTCCTCTGCCTAAAATATTCTTCCCATACAATTCGCAGATGTCTCACTCAGTCACCTCCTTCAATTTCTACTAAAATAACACCTCACTGAGTGCTTGCCTGACCACCTTCTTTAATATTGCAAAAACTACCCTTTTCCTTAATCCTTGTTTTATTTTTCTCCACAGTGCATATAACTTTTAATACGCTTTATGTTATACATCTCCTTTTTTCAGTAGTCTGCTTTCCCCAACTATATTACAAGCCCTATTAAGGCAACAATTTCAACTCTTTGTCGACTAATGCATCCACAGCACCTAGAATGGTACCTGGCACTTAATAGGTGCTCAGCAAAGAAAAGTAGACAGACTGACTGAATGAATCAAATGTCCATTGTCAGAATCACTTTAATTTTGAGTGTTTAAATTAATAGACATCATCAGGAGTTTACAGAAATGAGAAAAATTGTGAGTTTTTTCTTATGTATTTGAAGTAAAAGAGAACTATAGATTTCATCTTAAATGAAGAAAATGGTTATTGTTCTGCTCTATCAGGAGATAGCACCAGAGATTTGGTAACTGATGCCTAAAAGATCCTATCACATCAGAAGGGTGTATTGTGAGCATACAGAATAGAACATGATTAGAGAACACTTCCCCACATCAGACTTACTCCTCCATCTCCTTGTGATTTGCTGTTTCAGGTCCCGTTTCCCGCTCATGAACCAATCCAGGAAGCAGTGTTTATGTGCTCTGTGAACGTGCAGAGGTTTGTGTATATCAAATTAGTTGTTATTTGATTTAGAGGATGCTGTGGCTCAGTACAGCAGCAGAGGCAGCCGGTAGCTGTTGTCTAGAGCACAGGGGAGCACAGGGACCATCAGTACAGACTGAAGAAGCAGCATAGATCTATTGCCTCCTGAAAAAGACAAGAGTAGACATAGATGTCTGGTATTGGCCCTAGGTATTTCTCTTTTTAAGGAATGTTTATCCCTAGTAATAGACGTGGGTTGAATACACACACACACACACACACACACACACACACACACACATGCCCCTTTAGAATATTATGTGCGTATACATATTATACAGTATATAGGAAAATAAAATATGCATATAAAATAAATGAAAGTGAAAATACAAAATTATATGTGCTATAGAAGCATGGCCAAAGAGCAATGCCTTTGCCTACCCACTTAAACCTGATTACTGAATATTAGAAGAGACGAATGCCCATTATAATTAAGTGAATTAAAAAGCAATTTGCAAATGAGAGAAAACCTAAACAAGATATTTGCATAATTCTTTAAGGCTGATTGTACACAAAGTGGGCAGGAGAAATACTGGAAGGATACATTGAAATGTAATTTAAAGCGTGCAATTATAGCATAATTATCTGGGAAGCAGCAATAGCAGAGTGACAGCTTGTTTGAAAAATCTGAAGGGGGCACGTGGGAAAGACTGTTTGCCTCTGATCCAGGACACTCAGTTTATCTCCCTGGCTGTGCTGCTCATTAGCTGGGTTCCTCCTTTGATAGGGAATTTTAGTGTTACCTCTGTTGGTTTAGTAGCACAATCTATAAAATAATAATTAAACCCATTGTCTATCTTAAAACTAAAGCAGCTCAAAGTATAATGTGCATATATTACTGCCCTGACTCTGGGATATCCTGGGTTTCAGTCCTTTCATTTATCACATGTGTGACGTTAAACTGGATTGAAATCTATATCCTAAAAATGCTACAGATAACTCATAAGGTTTAGTGAGAACTGAGGAAGATAAAAATCTTACTTATACACTTAAATATTTAGAAAGTACTTGGCACGTTCTAAGTATTCAAATATGTTAAATATTTTTTGAGTCTGCTGTATTTGAGCATTTATAGTTACATTTTATAGTCTCTTACCTATTCTATTTCTTACACATGCATATACTGTATATGCTAATTTTATTGCATAGTAATGGACATATAACAATATTTTATTACTATTAACAATTTGATTTATAAAGATATTGATAGAGTAAACCCAGGTGAGAGGATCTGTGCTAGTTTTCCTTCATTTGCTTCCCCAGATCTCTTCTCCACCTTCGTTTGCTCTACTCTGTCCTCAGTTGGCCTCTGGGTAATTTGGTAATGGGAGAAATAGCAGACAATCAGAGGGTAGGAGCTTGTATTTATTCTACACTAGCTGAATATCTCTAAGACAGCACTGACTCTGGTTAGAGCCTCCTCAGGTTCTCATGTCTCCCTGGGTTCTGGCAGCACTAGTTCTTCCTTTTATCTCCTTATTCCTGGAGGTGCTAACGGCGTCATACAGTTGACAGTCATCTCTCGGAGCCACGCCTCAGCAACTCTTGTTCGATCCATTAATCCTTCCCAGAATTGTGTGTGCAGTCCCCTCGTTAATTTATCTTTATTTGACCCACGTAGGGTCAATTCCGTTTCCTGGGGAACCCTGACGGACAATGCTGTGTTCTAGAACTCGCCTTCAAGGTCGCGTTTAGAGCTGGGTTGGGGAATACATAGATGGCACTGACTCCTTGGTAGGCTTTATTACCATAATTATTCAAGTTATCCTCATCACGAGGTAGACGAGAAGGATTTTGGAGATTAAATGCCTGTTGTCCTGGATTGTAATTGAGATTGTAAATACTGTGAGTTAGACTAGCTGCCTCTGACTGCCCTGGAGAGTTTTTCACACAATAACAGCAGCAACAACAAAATGGCCCTTAAATTCCCAACTAAAGCGCTAAGTGGAACAGAAAACTTCTATAGTGATCTTGAAAATAATTCTTATTGTTTCTTATATGTGCAGGACAGACATTACTGAAGATCAGGTCTAAGATATAATTTGGTGATTGCAACATCACACGGCCAACTAGATACAGGACTTCACAAGTCTTATGTTAAAGTTAAGCCACTGGTGGGGAGAAAATGTAGCCTTGAGATTTGTAATAGGAATATTTGGATATTACAGACAAGACAAAGAATCTCAAATAACCTAATATCCCTGAACCTTCCTTGCCAAACATAGCTACCTCTTCTTTCCTGTCTGATGATTGCATTAAGATCTTCAGTAACCGCACAGGGGGCACGTACCACCCCCACTTCATGTACCAGATTTTCCCAGTCAGGGTTCATCAAGAGAATTAAACTTTACAGAAAGTTATTTTGGTAACTATTTTATAAGTTTCCCTAAGAATTGTACCTAGCTAGTGCCATTCTAGATGGATGGACAATTAGTTAAATCATTATGTACAACAAATTGCGTTTGTTATTGGAGCTTAGTTTTCTCATGGAGCCCCCAGATGTGAAGGACTGGCTTTTGATCCTAATGAGTGTTAATGATAGCCCGGAGGAGAAAGGCAAGGTCTTTTCTGGTGGGAAATAGTGTGCACGCCAAAGGAATTGCAAGGCCGTACTTCTTTGTATCAGCAAGAACTGGAAGAACTGAGGAGCATTTGTAGCAATGAATTCAAAGTGTAGTAAACAAAAAGTTGCAACATAAGGTTGGATTGAACCAAATTTACTGATATGGTGCATTCATTATGGATTTTCAGTGTAATTTTTCAGCTCTAACTTAGATATCTAACATTTGTTTTGCGATTTCCTTGAAGCTTAGACTTCACAGTCTGCTTTCAGTAAGATCCAGATGCTAGAATTCTTTTGGAATAATGTAGAGTAAGGAATAAAAAGTTTAAGGAAATTGTAATGTTGGGATAAATTTAATGTGCAACTTTTTCACCCTTCCTACAAGCTGCAATGTTTAAGAATAGCACTGAATGCTCTATTTATCATAGTATTCAATGTATCAATAGCCTTGAAAACTTTGATTTCAATGACTTAATGATCAAAGACCTGGTGGGTACAATTATTGCCATAGAGCACATGGATAGTGTAACAGTGAGAATGTTTTAACCCACGGGGACCTGTGGAGGTGGCAAACTGATCATGGCTTCTCTAGGAAAGAAATATATTAGCAGCCTACCATGGTACTCTCATCTACATAATTCTGTTTCGTGGAAACCTACACCTGGTTCACGCTGGTGTAGTGGAATTTTTAGACTTCTATACATTTTATATACTTAAACCAGTTCTTAGACTTGCGTCCCCTTAGTGGGGTAAAGCTGGGTCAGTTGGAGAAGAATCGTACAAAGTGGACACAAGCATATACTGTGAACTTTGCTTTATGCCTTCACCAGAGGGAGCTATGCCTATTTTTTGTGGTGACTCTGCACTTGGAAAGGATAATACTGAGATCTTTGAGGGACTATTAGATATTGCTACTGTGTTCCACTGGTCAGAATGGAGGTTTATGGAGGACAGGTGATAAATGAAAACCTAGCCTAAATTCCTCAGGGATCGCAGTATACCTCAAGCACAATTTATGGTTGTGTTCCTAGTTCTTGAATGTGTATTTGTAGTAGACACCCTTAGCAACTTGCAGAATATGCACTTTGGATTCTTTATGTGCTGAGTGAGGGCTGCTATAATAGCAAATGCTAAGTGGAATCCCATGGAATGGCCCCTCCCCCAGCAAACACACACACACACACACACACACACACACACACACACACACACACCACACCACACCAAATAGTGAACCATAGCAATATTGCATCACTGGAAAAATTGCAAAGATCAGTCCATTACCAAATCTTGAAAGATGAAGAAATGGTGATCCCTTTTGCATTTCCATTCTACCTGCTAGTTTGTCCAGTGTAAAAGGACATGAATGGGGTGATAATACCAAAAGTGGCTGCCATTTCAGATGTAATGGAAGAGAAAGAAAGCAACACAGCCTCTGGTGCCTGGTATGCAACTCTTAAGTAGGCAAATGTGTCTTTCTAAATTCTAGTTTGTAAGAACAAAAAGAAGCCGTTCACTGTAGCCTGGCAGGGAAATGGATATAGCTTCATTGCCTTGGCTCTGGACTATGTCAAGATCCCATGCTGATGGGATCTAGTGAGTAGGGCATATAAAGTACCCTAAATAGTTTATGAAAATGTCTGTGTGTAGAGAGTGGAGAAAAGTTCCATTAAAAATAACCAGGTGCCTGCCATATTGTTTCTAGAGAACTAGCATTCTATATCCTAATACGTTATCGGCTCTGAAGTTACAGGCAAAGGGTTGCACCTCATACTGCCCGCCACAACGAACAAGACCTTTTTGGTGGGTGTTTTGAGTGTGCCAAACTAACCCATCTACTAGGTACTTGGAAGGCTCACAGTTCTGAGTAGAGTCCAGGGGAAGGGGAGAAATCTGCAGCAGACCTGGGGCCAATTACTCTTTTTTTGACCCTGAAAATCCAATGGTAACTGAGGCCTGGTCATTTCTCCCTTACTTTCTCACTGAACTGCTATGGTTCTGGCCGGCGCTGGGAACATCCAAGACTATAGTGGCTGAGGGGAAGTCCCTACGTGTGATGGTTAATTTCATGTGTCAATTTGGCTGGACCATGGTGCCCAGATATTTGGTCACACATTATTCTAGCTGTTTCTATGAGGTGTCTTTGGTTGAGATTCACATTTAAATTGGTGAACTTTAAAGTAGATTACCCTCCATAATGCGGGTGAGATTCATCCAATTAGTTGAAGGCCTGGATAGAACAAAAAGCTAACCTCCCACAATCAAGAGGCGATTCTGCCAGCAGAAAGCCTTTGGACGTGAACTGCAACTTTATCCTGAGTTTCTAGCCTGCCAAAATACCCCGTTAGATTTTGGGCTCACCAGCCATCCGCAATCACATGGACTAACTCCTTAAAATAAATCATATATACATACATATACATATATAATTATATTGAAATATATAGATTGTATTAAATATATATAAAATATACATTATATGCATTATATTAATATAATTAATTATATTAAACACATTATATACATTATATTAATATAATTAATTATATGATATATTAAATATGTGTGTGTATGTGTGCGTGTGTGTGTGTGTGTATATATATATATATATATATATATATATATATATATATATATATATATATATATACACCCTACTGGTTTTGTTTTCTGACCCAGATACACTCCTCTGTTGTTCCTGTTCTCATTGGGTTCAGTCACACCATTTCCTTCTCTTGTCCCTTAAGCTACATAGTCATAATAGCTTCCTGCTCTGTGTGGTCTGGATGTCTCACTATTCCTTACTTGTTCCTTTAACCTTGCCTCAATATGTAAGCTGTCCCTTCACTAGCATCTCTTTTGAACTATCTGGGGCGAATTCATGTACACATGGAGACTCTGACTTACAAATACCTCATTTTTCTATTATTTTTTTTTAAGTTTCAAAGTGTTCTGTGTTGGGTTCCTAACACAATGATGCTTTGGGTCTTTTATAAATTTTTGGTGTAAAGAGTCATATCTTAAAATTAATCTCTTTGCAGAGATATAAAAATTCCTTTGTGAGCCAATTAAAATTCCTCTAGGTAACATGTGCCAACCATTATGTTCACTATCATAAAACTTGTGCAGTAAGAGCTGAATTAAGTTAATTTGTTAATTTTCCATTTGCAAATTGGACAATTGATTTGGCAGTTTCAGGTAGATGAGTAATAAATTCAGCAGTTAAAATTCATAATGCCATTTTATAAATAATTAAAATGTTAAACTAAGCATGCTTAGGATATGAAATATGTGTATATATTTTGTTATAAACCTTTATTCTCCTCATTGAATAATAATTTTATTTAGAGAAAAAGAAACACATGACTTCAAATAGTGCTACTTGAAACTGTAAGATGACAAGAATACATAAAAACACACTGCAGAAGCATACCTTTTTAATTGCCGTATGTTTTAAAATAATTACAAGAACATAAAATACATCTGGGAACTTGTCTCAACTTGATGTCTTGCTCCTCAGGGAAAAATGATAATTTAGAAAGCAGGAGTTTCTTATAAACTGAAAAGATTTACATGATTTATTAATGTCCGTTACTTCACGAGTAAAGAAAATAGATCTTTAGGATCTCTATTTGAATGGGGACTGATAGATTTCCAGGACAAAAACAATAATCTTTTTAAAGAATTATGATCATGATCAGCTTTTAGTGATAAAATTTGATGATTAACTCTACCTGTAACATACCAAGAGTATACTGGAGTCTGGAATGTCCTTTTATCTCTGCTAAATCTGTGTGCCTTCCAGGTCAACCTTCAAATATCAAAAACAAATGTAATTTTTCTCTGTATGTACATACATATGTATGTACGAACTTGGCTTTATAACACAAAGTAAGGATAGTCAATGTGATTGTTTATCATTTAGCGTAAAACATTAATCCGGTGTGCAAAATGGCCCTATAATTTTTATTTCTATAGGCCAAAATTATCTCTCCTTGAAGAGGTAAGAATTATTGGACAAGATAAAAGGTATCTAATGGCAACATTGAGTACTCCTGGCTCTCAGCCTTAGAGTCCAGCAATATTAAATGCAAAAAGGAGGAAAAAAAAAAAAGGAGTATCTTACAAACAACTTTAAGAACTCTTGTTTCCATCTAGTTTCCCAAATAGAAAACCACAAGTATACTTTCGATGTGGATGATTCTGAGCCATTTTGTTCACAAACCCAGGTCCTGTGCATTCTGTCTCCATCTGTCTTTATTAATCTTCGTTCTCATCATCTCTGAGTCCAGGCACCATCATTTCTGATTTGAACCATTTCAATAATCTCATAACTGATACCTTTTGTCAAGTAAAGCTTCCATATAATCTACTTTCTGCTCTAGCAGAATATCTTTTCCAAAATTGTGAATAGTTCGACTTTAAAAACTCTTTAATTCCCTCCTAGTATCCCTATGATTAATAGTAAAATCTTCATAGACCCAAAATGCCCTATCCATTCAAACACTTTAACCTTTCCCGCACCAGTTACCCTTACTCTTCACCCTCAAGCACATGCACTTGTACCTCGCTTTAGAGTCTTTACACAAATTGTCCCCTTAGTCTGGAGAACTCTAACTTATTTTTCAGTCTTAGCTTAAATGTCATTTCCTCTAGCAAGTTTCCCTGACCTTCAGCCTAGGATAAAATGTCTTGATATGCACTTATATAGCATCCTGAAAATTTTAAATGTCACTTTCTGGGTGCTTGTTTGATGTGAGTCTTCCTTCCTGCACTGTTCTGTGAGTACCAGGGCCCTTTGAGATTTCTCTATTACTGCATCCCTTGCCTCAGTTCCTTGCATGATGTATAGTAGGTATTAAATTTCTTTTTTAATCAACAAAGCTTTCACCAGTTCCTCTTAGAGCTGCATCACAGAACTCAGATATAATGAGTACTGAGCTTTTGATGAAAATTAATGTAAGAAATAAGCTTTTGAGGAATACCTTTTTACATCTGTGAAAGACTGATTTTGTATAAAATACCCAGTGAGGTTTTCCATGCCCTTCATATAAGATCTTCAAAATATTTAAAATATTGTATTATTTATTGTATGTCTAGGTTATTTTGCTCTCTTTGCTAGTCAGCTCAGATATGCTTATCATTCAGAAATAATGGCTCTTCTTAGTCAAGATTTTTTAGCACAAATGTATTTCTCCTTTTTCTTTCCCTCTACCCATTTAATTATTACTCACTTTTTTTAATGGGCCTTTGAATTTGTGTCTTGTACTAGCCTCAGCTCCTTTTTGGAATTAAGCACAATATAAATAATAAATTAAGAACAGTTGAAAACCTATTTCAGTATAAAACAATTCCTCCAGCAATCGTCTCTCATATTTTATAGTCTTCTTTGGAAGTGATCCTTTAACCTAACAATTGAAATAAAAGAATTTCTCAGGTTTTTCAATGTTATCAAAATTTACAAAAAATAATGGATTCAGGTATGTCTGCTCACCCCTATAAGATTTCTGTAAAATGGTACATACTACAGAGTTACACACTAACAATTCAAGGCTTAAGGCAAAGCAAAATAAAGTTAGAGCCTGTGTAACCAGACAATGAACAGAGACGATAGCATTGCTAATGGTAATGCTGGTGCTCTTCAGATGACAGGTAAAGTTCTGATAAATAAATGACTTCAACGATCATTACATGATTTAACTTTAGAAATAATATGAAAGTAATTTGATGAAAGAGGGGATAAGGAAGGGTTGAAGATACTGATTCTGAAAAAAAAGGAAAATTTACAAAGATCAGGGAGAACTCTCCAGTAAATTTTTCCCAAGACAAATCACTGGGCTTCACTGAGACAAAGGGAAAATTCAGAGTGAAATGGCATTCTACAGCACTCGGTCCCCATGCAGCTTGCTGAGTTTAGTACTCTTAGGGTACATGGTGCTACTCTGCTGTACCAGTAACAAACGAGCAACTATGTGACAAAAATGTTAATGTTAAGGGGCTGGGAAAAATTGTGTTATTCAACCAACTCCCATGTTAAACAGATATCATTTCCTTATTTACCAAACTCTCATTTTCATGAGTTTGAAGCCTTTATTTTCATTACCAAGCCATGTTTTGAGACAGGCAGTACAGACTACGTTTGATCTTTAAAGGAAGTGATGAATATGAAAGTAGTTACAAGCAGTGCTTCTCAAACTATGACATTCATATGAATCACCTGGAGATCTTGTTAAAAAGCAAGTTCAGATTCAAATTCAGTTTATCTGGGAAGGACTTCAGATTATGCATCAAGATGATGAATATGCTAGTAGTCCACAGAACAGAACTTGACTAGCAAGGGTCTAGAGCAGCCCTGCCCAATAGAAATGGGAGCCATGTATGTAATCTTAAACTTTTCAGTAGCCACATTAAAAATAAAAATAAGTAGGTAAAATTGGTTTTAGTAATATATTTTATTTAACCTAATATATCCAAAATAGTATGATTTCACCATGGAATCAATATAAAAATTTTAATGAGGTATTTTGCATTCTCTTTTCATACATCTCTGTTTGAATGTTGCATTTTCATCAGAAATACCTGATGTTATTTAGACTTCATAAAATTTACATTTGGAAGAGTAGATGCACATCTCCAGTTGTTCCAAACATACTTAAAACATTTCCAACTGACTTCGAGAATCAGATTTTAAAATTAAATTTAAATTAATTAAAATTAAAGAAAAGTAAAAATTTGGCATCTAAATTGTCACATTTCCACGCTAAGCTGCCACACATAGCTAGTGCCTACCACGGGGGGCAGCACAGATATATAGAATATTTTAACAGAACAGTTTATGGCAATTTTCAGAAAACAGCATGCAATTTCACCTTCAGTAAATATTGCTTGGAGTTTTAATATGTGCCAAATATTTTGCTGAGTGTTTTAGCTAGATAAAGTAAAGGGAAACAACTTAATTTTAAGGATATAAAATGCCTTATAAAATACAAGAGCAGGAATTCACCTGGGTGTCCATGGTTGGAACTTGGAACTGTAAAGCCAAGAAGAAATACATTTGCATTTGCTCTGTATCCCTTTGGAAAGAGCACATTTCTTCTCATTCCCCGCAGGACAACATTTGTCTCTTCTCCTCATCCATATCCTGTGTGAAGGATGTTTACCCCCAAACTCCTCAGGTTACGTCCTGTGCTGGTTATTTACTTGCTGTTCTTCAGTGCCAAGCCCACCCTCTTTCTCTTCTCTGTGATACTGGAGCTGGGGCCTGTTACAGTCATCAGACTCACTTGCTGGTGGCACTAGGTTTTGGTCTAGAATCTGGAGGGGGAGCGAAAGGCAGGCAGCTGGCGAAGGGGTTTTTTATTGCCATATCCTGTCACTTCCACTTTGATAACAGAAGATAACTACGGCTCTGTCTATCCCGGGAATGTGTTAGCATCCTCAGCACCAGGTATGCTCTGAATAGATGCTAGTACCAGCCAGATGCTCCGTTCTTCTTTTGCGAATCGGAGACGTGGTGCCCTCCTCAAAGGTCTGAGGCTCTTTGAGCTCTTGGATTCTGGTAACATTATCTCTTCACTTTGGTCTGTGGGTGGTGGCTTCAGGGTTAACTCAGTCCTACTGGTGGTGGTTCCTTCCTGGTTAGTAATACAAGAGCTAGCTCAGCTCCACAGGCGGTATGTTTTATTCAGTGGATAATATCTAAGTTACCTCAGGGTTTTGTTTTTTGCTCTTTTATTCTTTTAATATCTGAATAATCAATCTGTTCTATTAAATTTCCTCTTTTCAAAAAGCATTGCATGGTTTCTATTTTCCTGTCTCACACTGACTGATAACACTTGGTACAGAGAGAAACTCACTGCAATCCTTCAATTTCAATTCCAAATGGTCTATATTGTATCTGGGGGGCGGGGGGAAGGGAGTTCATCCTTGATCTAATCAACTACAGAAAAGGGAACAGTTTCACGTATTTCAAAAAAAAAGTGGCTGCTGGAATCCTCCTGCATGATGTTGTGGCTTGAGAGAAATTGTTCCCAGAGAAAAGAAATAGCGAGATGTGCAGATATCTCAAAATATTTCTACCTAAAAGATAATCATAAAGTTAAAGCTCAATATACATGGCTGTATTAATTTGATAGCCTTGATCCACTTGACCATCCTTCCAATTAATTAAGTAAGTTTAGCAACTCTTACCTGTTGAAGTACTTTACTCCAGAAGTTATTCCACTTTTCCCATGCATCATCATCAATTAAAAAATCTCTACTGGATATTTTCTGAGAGCATAAAATCATGTTATTTTTATGTGAATAAAATATTATTTAGTTCACTTCCTTCTTCAGCTAATATTCCTTTTCTTTTTGTCTTTTTCTTTTTTTAAAGTCTTTACTGAATTTGTTACAATATTGCTTCTGTTTTATGATTTGTTTTTTTTGGCCGCAAGGCATGTGGGGTCTTAGCTCCTCGCCCAGGAATCGAACCCTCACCCCCTGCATTGGAAGGCGAAGTCTTAACCACTGGACTGCCAGGGAAGCCCCTCTTTTTGTCTTTACATAAATATTCCTCAAAGGAGTTTCCAGTATGCGTGATTTCTTACCCCTTTCTTTACATTTGCTATGGAAATCACTACTTTTAGGAATTCATCCCCATATTTATGCAGAAATTGCTCACGTCAAAGTCTAACAATGATGCGTCTGTTGTTAAACCCACAGCCCAGTCTCATCTTGTCTATCAGCAGCATGTACCCTTGATCACAACTTCCTATTGAATTACTCTCTTCACTTGACATATAGGCCATCACATTCTTCTGCTTTTTCCTTTCCCTTTGGGTACCCTCTTTGTCTCCCTGACATCTAAATACTGGAGTGTCCCAGAATTTAGTCCTTGGACTGTTTTTCTCCCTACAGTCACTCGGTAACTTCATCAATTCTCTTGGCTTTAGATAAGCTGACAAGTCCAAAGTCTGTACCTTGGCTCTGAACTCTTCCCTGATTTCCAGACTCATATATCTAACCAGTCTTTGACACCTCCACTTGAATGTCAAACAGGAATCTCAAACTTTAAAAGTTGGAGAAAAAAATCTTGTAGAAAAGTTCAAACAGGCTTAAAAAATATCTCTCCTCCTCAATCCCAAACATGCCCCTTCACCTCATTGCCTTCCCCGTTTTAAAATATGCCAACTTCTATTTCCAAATGCTTACCCTAAAACCTGTCATTCGACCTTCCCTCTTATTTGTCTTTCACACTTCACGTCTAAGCGAAAGGAATTCTTTTGGCTCTACCATCAAAATATATGCAGAAACGGATCACTTCTTTTCACCCCTTGTAGTTCTGTTGCCCTAGTTAAAAGCCAACATGATGACTCTAAAATAGCGTATTTTAGTAGCTTCCTCATAGATGTTTTGGGCTGATCCTTTGACCTTCACTTCCATTTTCAACACAGGAGACATATTGACTATTTTTTTAACACACAGTTGATACTCCTAACCCTGTGCTTTATAAAAATTAAATAATACTTATCATTATCATACTTCTATGAAGTAGATACAACTATCATCCCCAGTATACCCATGAGAAAGATGAGCCACAGTGAGGCTAAGCAAATCGACCAAAACCCCATAGTTGGTTAATGTCAGAGATAGTTCCCTAGGCTATTGGGTACCAGAATCCATTCTCTTAATCTCTGTGCCCTACTACAATTCGTATTTCAGCAAAAATCACATCATGTCGCTCATCTACTCAAAACATTCAAATGAATTTGCACCTTTACTCAGATTACACGTCCAAGCTTTGAACATTGCTGAAAAGGCCTTGTGTAAGTTGGCCTCTGGTCACCTCTGATCTCACTTCCTGTCACTTCCTAACTCCAGTTACCTGACCTCCTTGAAGATCTTGGGACACATAAACACACTTATGTTTCAGGGCCTTTGAACTTGCTACTCTCTCTGCCTGGATTCTTTCCCAAATGTCCGTATGGCCTGTCCACTCACTTCTATCAGATCTGTATTTGAGTATCATTTTCTCTGTGGGTCCTTATTTATCAGCATATCTAAAATCTCCTATCCTCAACTCTGTCCTGCTTCACTTGTTTATTTTTATTTTGGGCACTTTTCTAAAACATCATATGTTTTAGTTATTTATTTTATTCTTTGTCTTTCCCCACTCCCTACTCATCAGAATGCATGTTTCATGAAGGAGAGAGTTTGCTCAGTTTTGTTAATTGTTATGTTCCCAGAGCCTGGCAAATAATTGCTCAATTTGCTGAATAAATAAATGAACTTTTAAAAAGAAATTGGGATTTATTTAACTGGCAACTGTCATTTGAACATATCAAATCCAGGTTTGCATTTGGGTATGACTTCTATCATTATGTTTTATGCTTTGACTTCTGATTAATTTATTGAAGAGAGGGCTTTGTAAGCACAAAAAGAGTTGTGCATTTGGACACAAAATACTGTTCAAAACAGTGGGGACGTAGGGAGGAAATAAGTGGAAGTGGAAGGGTTGGTTTTATAGGCAGAGGCTAATATGCATATGGGCTAGTCTGGATTCCACACGAGATTGACTTAAATTGTCAAAGCAGTACATGGATAGGGGGTTATTATTACTATTGTAGTTTATTATTTTCCTTAAATGATGAGATTCTGATAGGGGGACTATGTGTCTCCAGCAAGTATTTTAAAGCAAATATATAAAGGCTTGGATGATCCAAACATGGTCACGTCTCTATTACTAAATCTCTGTGGCTCTATACTATTACTCTGTGTCACTATTACTCTACCATGTAAGTAGTGGGTGATAAATCAATATTTTTAAATTCAATAACCAACAAAAAGGGGGGAAAAACAAGAAAAAGAGGTAAGAAAACAGGGAAAGATAGAGGGAGGATGAGAAGAAAAGAGGACTCTATTTCTCTATTTGTGGAGTCCTGGAAAGAGACATCTTGGGGATTCGTGGGAGTTTATATAAACAAAAACAAGTAAACATAAATCTTTTTATTTTAATGATTAACTCAATGGTTTTCCAGGTGAAAAAATTGCAGTGGAATTTGACTAAGTCCAAAATCCCCTATTTGTTTTCTAGTTCTAGAAAGTAATTTTGAGTACTTTTACACAGGAAGTAAGTAGGACAAAAAATAATCTGAGCTATTCAGCTAAATGGAGTGCCCTTGCGATTAGGTCCCAGGCTTGTGCCGGCTTCCCTGGAGCAAGTTCTCTCATGGGTCTGTGTTCCCTTACATGAAGAAAAAGGAATTTTAACTCATTTAGTACTTACCATGATCCCAGAATATATGTTTTTATTTTGTTGAAGCTAAAAACTTAAATATAAACACATTTAGAAAAAGAAAATTAAAACCATAATACACAGGAGTAATTATGACAGGAGAACACCATTGTATTTCATTAACATATGGCAGTAGGTAATTAGTTAATAAGTGCATTTTCTGAATGTTGGCTAGTGTCCACATGTGGATGAAAATACATCAGACATCATAATATTTTTTTAAAAGTCACTTTGCTCCTCTGTCATTTCCTATTTAATAAGCCAATATAATTAAACTAGCTGGGATAAGTAAATTTGGTTGATGTTTTTGGAAGTTTACAGCAACAATTTAAAGGCCGGAATAACAGCACATTTATGGTTTCCTTTACAGATAACAGATGTGCAATCACGCCGGAGTTGTATATTTTTACTTTAAATAGTAGTAAATTTAATTCTTTCTCTTCCTTAAAACACAAAACAAAATACAGTCCTATACCAAATTCTCTGGCAGTTTCAAGAGTAATGTGCTGTATCTCCCATCAATGTGTGTTTGCTGTCACTGTGGAGGAACTCAGAATAAAACAAAGGTGTGTAAATAGCTAGACAGATGTATATTTGACACTTCTGAAAGCAAACAGGATTTGTTTGGCACACAGTTTCTATTTTCTCTAGGGATTTGAGAACAGTGGAAAAATTTAATTTTGTAGGCCAGAGTAAAAGTTTCTAAAATATGGTTTATACAATATATATAAGACAGTCATTGATTCACTGAAATAAGAAAATGGGATTCACAACCAAATTACCTATGAGGCGGTTGTCCATTTTCAGGCAGACTCTTAAGGCATCAAAGAATGTAAAAATACAACAATCTTCCATAAACTAACTGAGGACATTCTTCATTCTGTTGGGATGACATTTTTGACAGTTGTTGGAGCTACAAGATCTATGACAGTATTGTCCACAAGTTCAAGAGCATAAAAAAATTGTACAGCAAAGAAGCTGCAAGAGAAAAATGCAATTCTTAACTTCAAGTGAAATAAAAAAGCCACTTTCTTCTGAACTGTGCCTTTTAAACTAAATTTTTAGTGAAAACTATGAGTGCCTAAATGTAGTAAAATCTTATGGCATGTCAAAAGAGTCATCATTTAAAAGTGATACTTGAAAGTTTAGTTGTTAAAGAAAGTAAACAATATTTTGGTGGAAATTTTTGTAATATTTCCTAACTACTTATACAGCATCATTATCTAATATTTTTAAAAATTTATTTATTTAATTTTGGTTGCATTGGGTCTTCATTGCTGCACGCGGGCTTTCTCTAGTTGCGGCGAGTGAGGGCTACTCTTCGTTGTGGTGTGTGGACTTCTCATTGCGGTGGCTTCTCTTGTTGCGGAGCATGGGCGCTAGTTGCGTGGGCTCAGTAGCTGTGGCTTGCGGGCTCTAGAGCGCAGGCTCAGTAGTTGTGGTGCACGGGCTTAGCTGCTCCGTGGCATGTGGGATCTTTCCGGACCAGGGCTCTAACCCGCGTCCCCTGCATTGGCAGGCGGATTCTTAACCACTGCGCCACCGGGGAGGCCCTCATTATCTAATGTTGCTAATAGATTCTATTTTCCAGACACAGCTATTTATCTAGAAACCTTAAGCAGAACACTTCCAACATTTCAAGAATTGACAGATAAAGGGCAAAGATCAGATGAGAACATTTTCAAAATTTAAAATTCAGCTTTTAAAATGATATAATAAGTAATACCTAAAGGGGTGTCTCATACCTACACATAGAGTTGGAAAACACTTTATCTCAGGTTCAGTAATTCGGACAGTTGGTTTTTCGTAATGTAGGTTTTGCTTTAATACTTGGTAGTACCTCTGTGGCTATATAGGATTTTCTTCCCATTCCCTATTCCGACTGATGAAAGAAAGAGAGGGGGTTTTGGGGTGAGGGAGAGGGAAAGAGGCTTTTACTAAAAATATCACTTGGACTTGCTCTGAATAGTGGTCACAACTGGAAAGATGATTTTTTTTTATGGATAAAGAGTCTGTAAAACTTCTAAGTATTTCTTTAATGCAGAGTAAGTACCTGCACCATCCTGCAAGATGAGTTTATTTTTGGTAGCCGATTGTGGGCATAATTAGGGTTTCATTATATTTCAGCCTAGTAATTACCCTCTCATATGTAATGTTGAGGCAATATCTACTCTCCAATTCTTGCAATTGGCAATTAAACACTTTTTTTTTGGTATAATTTGTCATAAGAAATAAGTGTTTCAGTCACCAAATACCTATGGATTTTAAGTAAGATGTCATGGTAAGATGTGTATTTTAAAGAACAGTTTTGACTCATAAGCAGGAAAACAAACTTGAAAAATTTTTTTAAATAATTTTAAAAAGGCAAACTTGAAAACCTTCAGGAAAAGACAATCATATTGTCCTAATTTTGTTTATCTACTACATTACGTTTATCATTTTTCTGTAAGCAAAACAAAGAAGACATTTTAGGTATTGAATATATTATAGAATAATGTTTTACGTAATGCATAAAGTATCTATATGCTTTAAAAATAAACAAAAAAAACCACTTAGCACTTCTGTTGTTTCTCTATTATGCTTGATAACCAAATATGTATATCGTTTGGTTGAGAGAATTGTGTATTGTTTTTGTGTGTGTCTTCTATAGGGCAAATGCATCACTATTAATGACAATAGGCCAAGAGAATTTCACTTTCAAAAAGGCAAAACCATTGACTTCACACACAAACAAGTCCATATATCTATGTCTGTCTGTTTTAGTGTTTATCTCTTCTCCAGAAGGATAGGAATGTCTAGAGAAAATCTATTTTGGTAAACCAAAAGAGTAAAAATATATAAACCTAAATAGCTAGACACTTAAAGTTGAAAATAATGTGGCTTCAACAAGGAGAGATACTCAACTTACAATATTGTGAGATTTATCTCACTTAGTACAAAAGACATGTTAGTAATTTTAGTAATGGACTGGAAACAAGTGCCTCTAAATGTACCCAATTTTTACAAAACAGATTATCACCTTAAAATGTATAATTTTGAAAATATCCCAGAATTAAAATATTCTTTAAAACAGAGGTCCCCAACCTTTTTGGCACCAGGGACCAGTTTTGTGAAAGACAATTTTTCCATGGACCAGGGGGTGGGGGATGGTTTCGGGATGATTCAAGCTCATCACATTTATTGTGCACTTTATTTCTATTATTATTACATTGTATATATAATGAAATAATTATACAACTCACCATAATGCAGAATCAGTGGGAGCCCTGAGCTTGTTTTCCTGCAACTAGATGGTCCCATCTGGGGGTGATGGGAGACAGGGACACCTGAAGTGTGTTGCTTATGTCCAGTTTACTCCATAAGATGCAGCTTAATTGTCACTTGCCACTCACTGATAGGGTTTTGATATGAGTCTGCAAGCAATTGATTTATTATGGTCTCTGTGCAGTCAAACCCTTTGCTGTTGATAATCTATATTTGCAGCCGCTCCCCAGCCCTAGCATCACCACCTCAGCTCCACCTCAGATCATCAGGCATTAGATTCTCATAAGGAATGCGCAACCTAGATCCCTTGCATGCGCAGTTCACAGTAGGGTTTGCCCTCCTATGAGAATCTGATGCCTCCACTGATCTGACAGGTGGTGGAGCTCAGGCAGTAATGTGAATGATGGGGAGCAGCTGTAAACACAGATGAAGCTTCGCTTGCTCGCCCACTGCTCACCTCCTGCTGCACGGCCCAGTTCCTAACGGTCCATGGACCGGTACTGGTCCATGGCCCAGGGGTTGGGGACCCCTGCTTTAGAAGACCCACTGTGATAATATGATTATGTTTAGACAGTAATTGTTTTTCATTTTTAATAGTTTTGACCCCACCTCAGAGTGTCCCAAAGATTATTATGTTATTAAAAGAAGACTTACTTTAACCATTATGGATTTCATTTCAAGGTTAGTATCTCATAATTGAAAGTGAAACAACTTGCTGACTTCAGTATATTTTTTCTTTGGAACATTTTGTTCATTTTGTCCATCAAGTAAAAATTATTAATGGTAGGACTCTAGAAATTGATTACAGGAAAACTGGAAAATACACAAATATGTGGAGATTAAAAAACATGCTCCTGAATAACCAGTGGATCAAAGAAATCAAAAAAATATCTTGAGTCAAATGAAAATAGAAATACAACATACCAAAACTTATGAGATGCAGCAAAAGCATTTCTAATAAGTTTATGCTGATAAATACCTACATTAAGGAAAAAGAAAGATCTCAAATAAACAACCTAATATTACACCTCAAGGAACTAGAAAAAGAAGAACAAACTAAGTCTAAAATTAGTAAAAAGAAAACAATAATAAGGATCAGAGAAAAAAAATAAGAATGATCTTCCAAAAAAGGAGAAGAGGAAGGAACATATTTAAATTCATTTTATGAAGGTCAGGATTACCATGATACCAAAGCCAGACAAGGACACTAGAAAAAAAAAAAAGTTACAGACCAATATCCCTGATGAGCATAGATGCAAAAATCCTCTACAAAATATTAACAAACCAACAATACATTAAAAGGATCATACACCATGATCAAGTGGGATTTATTCCAGGGATGCAAAAATGCTTCAACACCCACAAATCAATCAGCATGATACACCACATTAGCAAAATGAAGTATAAAAATCATATGATCATCTCATTAGATGCAGAAGAAGCATTTGACAAAATTCAACATCTTTTCATAATAAAAATTCTCAACAAGCTCGTTACAGAGGGAAGGTACCTCAACATAAAAAAGGCCATATATGACAAGCCCTCAGCTAAAATCATACTCAGTGGTGAAATGCTGAAGCTTTTCCCTCTAAGGTGAGGAATGAAACAAGGGTGTCCACTTTCACCACTTCTATTCAACATAGTAGTGGAAGTCTTAGCCAGAGCAATTATGCAGGAAAAAGAAATAAAAGACATCCAAATTGGAAAGGAAGAAGTAAAACTCTATTCTCAGATGGAATTATATTATATGTAGAAACTCTAAAGACTCCACCAAAAAACTCTCAGAACTAATAAACAAATTCAGTAGTGTTACAGGATACAAAATCAATATACAAAAATAAGTTATGTTTCCATACACAACAAACCATCAGAAAGAAAAATTAATATAACAATTCCATTTACAATAGCATCAAAAACAATAAAATATTTAGAAATAAATTTAACCAAAGAGATAAAAGATCTCTACACTAAAAACTATATGACCCTGATGAAAGAAATTGAAGAAGACACAAATAAATGGAAAGATATTCCATGTTCCTAGATCAGAAGAATAATATTGTTAAAATAGCCATACTACCCAAACCCATTTACAGATGCAATGAAATCCCTATCAAAATTCCAAAGGTATTTTTTACAGAAATAAAACAATCTTAAAATGTGTATGGAACCACAAAACACCCCAAATAGCCAAAACAATCTCAAGAAAGAAGAACAAAGATGGTTGTATAAAACTTCCTGATTTCAAACTATATTACAAAGCTATAGTAAACAGGAAAGTTTGGTATTCACAAAACCAACCAACAAACAAAAAAACCAAAAAACAGACGTAGATGAATGGTATGGAATAAAGAGCCCAGAAATAAACCTACACAGATATGGTCAATTTTGGCAAAGGAGCCAAGAATATATAATGGGGAAAGGACAATATCTTCAATAAGTGATGTTGGGAAACCTGGACAACTACATGGAACACAATGAAACTGGACCTCTGTCTTATACCCTCCACAAAAATCAACTGAAAATGGATTAAAGATTTGAATATAAGATCTGAAACCATAAAACTCCTAGAGGAAAACATAGGGAGTAAGCTCCTTGACATTAGTCCTGGCAATGATTTTTTGGAGTTGACTCCAAAATCAAAGGCAACAAAAGCAAATTAAATGAGTAGGACTAAATCAAACTAAAATGTATCTGCTTAGTAAAGGAAAAGATCAACAAAATGAAAAGACAACCTCTGGAATGGGAGAAAATATTTACAAACCACATGTTCAATATGGGTTAATATCCAAAGTGTACAAGGAACTCACACAACTCCATAGCAAAATAAATAAATAAATAAATAAATAAATAAATAAATAAATAAGTAAATAAATAAATAAATCCAATTAAAAAATGGTCAAAGCACCTGAATAGACATTTTTCCAAAGAACATATACAAATGGCCAACAGGTACATGAGAAAGTACTCACCATCACACATCATCAGGAAAATACAAATCAAAACCACAATGAGATCATCTCATACCTATTAGGATGACTATTACCAAAAAGACAGGAGAAAACAAATGCTGGCCAGGATGTAGAGAAAAGAGAACTCTTGTGTGCTGCTCTTGGATATGTAAACTGTTCCAGTCACTACGGAAAACAGTATATAGGTTTCTCAAAGAATTAAAAATAGAACTACCATATGATCCAGCAACCCCTCCTTCTGGATATATACCCACAAGTATGAAAAAACCTAAGTGTCTATCAAGAAACATTTTACATATATATGTAAAATATATATTATTACATATATAATTATATATATATAATTATATGTATATATAATTCAACCTTAAAAAAGGAAGGAAATCCTGCTGGAGGACGTTATACTAAGTGACATAAGCCAGACAGACAAATAATGCATGGTATCACTTATATGTGGAATCTAACAACAACAGAAAGTTGAACTCATACACACAGAGAGTAGAAAGGTGGTTGTAGATCTGGGGAATGGAGGTAGAAGGGTATAGACTTTCAGTTATAGAATGGATGAATAAGGTTTGAGGATCTAATGTATAACATGGTGAATATAGTTGATAACACTGTATTGTATAATAAAATTGCTAAGAGAAGAGAGCTCAAATGTTCCCCCAAAAAAGAAAAAAAAGGAAATATGGCAAATACGTAAGGTGATGGATGTATTAATTAACTAGACAGGGGAATCCTTTCACTATATATGCGTATATCAAGTCATCATGTTGTACGCTTTAAATATCTTACAATTTTATTTGTCAATTATACCTCAGTAAAACTGAAAAAAAGGTATTTTGAAGCTATCTTTGTGGTCACTAAAAATATATATATATTGTCAGTACATGGATAATAGTAAAACTATTACCCAATAAGAATCAGCATAAATTACTTCCTTTAAAATTAGAGTCAAGAAATCCACTGATACAGCTTAGGGATATTGCATATAGGATTTTGGCTGCTAAGAACTATTTTGATGTTTTTATTAAAATATGGTATAAAATGTACACAAATATATGCCATTCCCCCAAGCCATTATTTTATAAAAATGCATTTTATACTTAGACCTCATTCATAAACCTATGGAAGTTAATATGTACAAATAATGCAAAATGAGTAAATTGCTTCACTTCCTGAATGCTTTTATTCATAGAAACTGTTGTCTATATGAAATAGATATTTTGTTTGTATCACAAGGTGATACCGGGCCTCATTCACGCATGAGATTTTGTGAAAAAATTCTGTTACCTTATAGCAAATTGTTTTGATAAATAAAAGTGAAACTTCAAGGGTCATAACAAGTCTAATCTCACACTGTGCAGCCCTCAAAACTTAAATTTGTATAATTGTCTGTATGATTACATATAGACATTACATTACCCATTTTCTGCAAAAATGGGTCTAAATCTCCTTAACCCACATGCTTAATGTGATGATTTACTGAGTAAGGTTTTTGAAAATTCTTAGTACTGTTCCATCCACATACATTAATTTCAATACCTAGTTCTTTATTTTATCCCTTTTTTTCTAGCCATGTAAATTGAAAGAGGAATGATAGCATATATGGGTAAGTCAAGGAAAAATTTAAATGCCTTTATTCTATTGCTGACTCTATTTTGACCTAAGAACATGAATTAATTAATATGTTATCAAGGGAAAAGAGACTTTTAAAAAATTATGACATTGTACATATCCAATGGATCATAAATAAATTAATGCCTAATCAACTTTTTCCTGATTTCTTGAAGACAGGGATTTAATAGGGTTCTGCAAACTAAGTGTATACTTTCAATATCAAATTTATGTTGTCTTTACAGATATTTCAAAATTTACAGAGAAATAGAACATTTAGTGTTCTTTTTTTCATTCCATAATTGCTAAGGAGTACATGAAATCTGGCCTGTCACTGTGACTTTCTCTGCATAAGAGAAAAAGCCATACGTGCCACTGCAGAGGTACAGAGGTTGAGCGGTGTCTGCCTGCTCAGAGGAAGCAGTACTACCCTCTAAGTTGAATAATCATGGACAACCTACTTTTCTATTTCCAGATATGGCATTTGAACTGAACCTTAGTGGATGTATTGCATAGACATGTGGAGGTGGGTTTTGAAGCACAGAAATTTAGATGTAAAAAGCAAAAACATAGGCAAAGGTAGATGCTAACTTTGGACCAGCAAGTGGTACTGATGGTGAGCATAAAGTACATGGTGAGAAGCCCTGGAAAGTAAGGGTGGGAAGACTGGGTCAAAGAGGGAAAGGCCATGACTGCAATCTGAGAATTGTAGAAAATGGACAAGATGTGAGCTTATGAACGTATCATTAGTGTTAACGTTACAATATCTATATATCAGCACTGTGGGTGATGGTTCAGAGGAGAGAGAAGACTGGCCAGGAGAACCAGTTACGAGAGCATTGTTATTCAGACGGCCTAACTAGGCAAGTGGGTACAGTGAGACTGGGGAAGAACAGTTTGGAAGAGGGATTGCTTTTGAAGAACACTCATTAAAGAGAGAAGTCTAGATTTGGAGGGAAAGTGGTGTGAGAGAAAACAAAGAATTTTCTGAGATTTTCAGCTTGTTTGGGTGAAATCCCATTAGTAGACAGAGGGCTTCCTAAGAGATCACAAAATGAGGTTAAGTTCTGTCAGTATTCATTGTGAGGAACCAGCGGCAGAACATTTCAGAATTGATGCCCTTGTGGCTACTGAAAATGTATGGTTAGTCTCTCTCGTGAGAGAGGGAGAGTTTAAGATGAAAAGCCAGGATTAATCTTCAGGGAGTAAATCTAGGACGTGGCTTAGGTGTAGAAGATTTAGAGCGGCCAGGAAGTACCTAACGTATAGAAGTTAAAGAAGTAATTATATTTAGGGAACCACAAGAGAAAGGGATTCCAGTGAAAGAATGTTCGCGACATGTAATAAAATAAGAAGATGTCAGAAGGAGACAAAAGCCATGTTTATGATAAAAAGGGAGAGAAGAGGTTCAGGCAGAGGGCAGCAGTGCCTTAAAGAGAACAAGTTGAAAGAGGCATAGAAAAGCTACTGAGTTTACTGATTTGAAAGAGATCGGCTGGGGAG
The DNA here is from genome assembly GCF_949987535.1 of Balaenoptera acutorostrata. Taxonomy (NCBI): domain Eukaryota; kingdom Metazoa; phylum Chordata; class Mammalia; order Artiodactyla; family Balaenopteridae; genus Balaenoptera; species Balaenoptera acutorostrata. The sequence continues at coordinate 36,792,056 of NC_080084.1, read as the reverse complement.
AGCAGCTCCAATATACTGGGAAGGGTGGAGACAAGCCTGGAAAGGATGAAGTGTTGGCAACTGAGAAAGATACTGGCAACACTGAGAGTTTCTATTCTGCTTATGATTTTGCACCCTTGCAAATTTTTTCTAAGGGAAAAGCCTCCATTTTTTGAGTTATGCTTTGTTACAATAATTAATATTCACTGACTAATTTACAAAGTTGGATATTTTACAAAACAGAAGAAGCAAAAAAAATTTTAACAGAATCCCTTCTGTCCTTTTTACCTGCTGCAACTTCTGCGATTGTTCTTCTGAAAACCTTTTTACTGAAGCAAATCATCCTTAATCAGCTTCATGATACCCTATCACATGATTAACTCCAGGTGGCTTTCTCTGGATTAGAATGAATTTAGGGAACTCTCTTACTATCAGATACTTTGAACTGTAAATTCTGGATTGTAGTTTCTGGTGGCAGATTTTTACAGACAATTCAGAAATAAGCACATCTGCAGGAATTAAAAGAAGTCTTTTTTGCTTCTTCAGATAGGAAGAAATGCCTCATCTTTAAAATAAAATTTATGATGTGGGAGGTTGAGAAACACGGCATCAGCGAAGTATCACGTGGTTAGGCTACTGCATGGGCTTTTGTAAATAGAGGAATAATATCACCTGTCCCTGGATTCTTTGTGAGGAACCACACCTAGGAGCAGCACATTTAATAATGCTTGTTAGAACAGTGGTTATATCTAACTTCCTATTTCCAGAGATTTTTATTGTTTCCTGTGTTGTTTCTCTCATATCTCTGTGGTTGAACCACACAACTTCTCATGATCTGACTCTTTCTTATCTTTCGCACCTTTCCTCTCTTGCAATTTGCACTCTATCAAATCACATGTTCCATTTGTTTAGAAAACGTCTTCTGGCCCAGTCTGACATACTTCGATTAATCCCTCAAAACTCAGATCCAATAAAACTGTTATCATTAAGTTTGTCTCCTGAACCTGCCTCAGATACAATCAGTTGTTTCTGTATGCTGACTTTCTCTCTTGTGCAAATGTTTACCGTTTAGTGGTATTTTTTATATCTGTCTTCTCAAATAGACTGGAAGCATCTTGAGAAAAAGGCCCGTGATTTGTCATTTGTCTGTCTTCAATCCTAACCTGGCACCTGAAACAGAATAGGAGTTCAAGTATTTTGTTTTTCATTGATTGGAATCGAGTCAAATATTTGGCTCTAAAATAATATGAAAGGAAGTGTAATATACTACTATCTTTTCTGTCTGTGAAAACTTTCAATTTCCTCCTAATTGCTAATGTTCCATTAAAAAAATTGGTGCTATATCCTGGGGCTGGAAGACATGCTTATTTATTGTCAATGTATCAGAACAGCATTTAGCTTGTTGAAATAATTTTGCATGCCTTTCCCATTTTAAAAGACATCACAGAAAGAAGATAATCTGCCGTAGTGGGTCAACTCTTTATGAATCTAATGATCCTGAAGTCAGAAGTTCCTTTTTTATGCTTGAATAAATGCCTTTTCATTTTAATGTGTATAGGTGATGGGAAGCATTTTTAAAGCAGTCAATAACATATATTGAGTACTTACTTTACACAAAGAATTATTCAAATTGAACTGAACTAAGAAACTTTTTTGGCTAGCTGTTTACTTAAAATGTGAATAAACAAAAAGTGAAAACAATAATTTGCAAACATATTTTGAAACCAATTAACATAAAAATAAGCATCTTCATGATGCTTAAGCATTTTATTCTTGAAAATGCATTGTGTTAAATCCTGTGGAAATGGAAGGAAGGAATGAAAGGGCTGATGGGAAAAAAATGAGATCTAGAACCCAAAATGACTAGATCCAAGAAAAACTACTGAAAGAAACAGTAGAAGTGAGGTGAGGGACAGAGATGATCACAGCAAGTTTGGTTAAGAATACACATAAAAATCTGACCTAGAGTGATTTACAAAGCCATGAGTTCTACAAGTTACAGGGAAAATCTGTGCTTTTAGAGACAAGGATACGTAACTAGTGTCGTGCTCTATGCTGTTTCTTCTTTCCTACTTTTACAACAATTATTATGGAAATAACCATTTATTGCTTACTTAGCGTGTGCCAAAAGGTATGTTATCACTTTACATGCATAATTATATTTAATATTCACAAAACTCTGACATGACTATAATCCCCACATTCTAGATAGGCAGTTTGAATCCTAGGTAAATAATTTGTCCAAGAACACAGAGCTGGTAAGTGGTAGAGGCAAGGTTCATATTCAGACAGCCTGATTCCTGAAAGCATAGATTTAAGCAAATTTTGTATTATAATTTCAGATTAGTTATTTATTTATCCTTTTATTCAGGAAACGTTCACTAAATATCTATCTGTAGAAGGCATTAGAAAAAAGGGATAAAGAAATAGCTCTGTGAACAGCTCAGGAGTATTAGTCACTCAAATAAGATGTAACACCTACAAGTGCCAGTTGCTAAAGCAAGACTGAGCATCAAATCCAGAGAATGTGGGAAAGGGGGAGACACATGAGGAAACAAGATAGCATCAAGAAGTTCCGGAACTATCAAGGAATGCGTACAAAAGTCATTGTGCAAATGCAATATTTAGACAGAATGTTTTGTGAACATAAGCCTTGGTATTATATGTTTTTTTAATCCTGCTCCAAATAAAACTTTTTATGTAAATAGTGCTTAACAGCACTTTCCAAGTTCCTTTTTGATGTACTGAGTCCTCTCATTTACCTGTGAAGTTTGTGGTATGTCCCCCATTTTACAGAAGTGGAAATGTAAGTTTTAAGAGTTTAGGTGACATAGCTAGTAAATATCAAAGACAGAATTTGTTCTCAGTTCTTCCAGCACTAACTTTATTATTCTTCCAACTAAATCACTGCTTCTCTAACATTTCCTCTGAAGCTCTCCTTAAAGCAGGGGACACTGTATGTGCGTGTCCCTGGCAAGTCAGGGCGGAGAGCCCGAAGCAGCCCTGAAAACACAAAATTCCTTTGAAGTCTTCTGTTTTATATAAAACATGAAAAAGAATGATTCTGCTGTTTTTATATGCACACAAGTGGAAAAACTTTTAAAAGCGCACACATTGAAAACTTTTTCACCTTTAGTTAAATTTGATTCTCAAGGCAGTATCGCTGAATTTCCCCTCTGTCATGTAATGCCTTTTGACTGGCCACCAGTAACTCATATATGGGATAGAAAAATTGCAAAATTATACTATGATAGAAATTTTTAATTTACTGCTGGTGAATTATGCGGTTTACTACAATAATAGCTATTCTACTTTTGTTTTTTTATATATAGCAGTTTAGAGTTTTGGATATTTGTATCTCATTTATTTGAAAGATTTAGGGCTGGTATTGGAGTGGGCTTGGTGTTGGGGTTCACTGTGAGTTTATTATCTTAAAAATATACGGGGGAGCAGTTTATTAGTCATTCCCAAATCTAAGCCATGAACGGGTCTCGTTGGTTACAGATTGAGGACATTTCCAGTGAGAGGCCTCTGTGATTCTAGTGACTTCCCTATGATCAATGCCTTGTATTCAGCACAGTTTTACTTTCTAGCTGAGGCTGGGATGCACCAAGCCTTAAGTGGAACGATCCTTAAATAGCAAGAGGGATGGGAAGCCAACAGGAACATGCAACAGACCCAAGGGCAGAGAAACAGCCACAAGTAGGAAGTCGCAAATAATTCATGAAAGAAAACATTGGAATGGTAAATAGAGTACAGTACAAGAAAGGATTGCATGCAACAGGGAGCCTTTTTGAAGGATACCTACGCATGATGTACAGCACTGTGATCCTCTAAACATCACAGAACGAGATGGCAAAGAGGGGAAAGACAGCTCAGCCTGGAAGCAGGACCGGCAGGAAGAAGCTCGGGGAGCAGATGAAACCAGCAGCGCTGGGCTCAACCAGGTGCTTGGGGGGCTGCTGCGTCCTCAGTGTGATTCAGGTGGCCAGCGTTTCACCGCAGCACTGGAAGACTATTTCTAGCATAGCTTTAGAGCAGGACAAAATTAACTTGCGAAGTACTGTGTTGCTATCGTTTCTGGTTCTAGGAGAAAAAAAAATTATCTGAATAATAACCTGATTGCAAATGTTTAGGGTAAGAAATGGACCATAATCACAGAGCTAGGAGGGACATAAAAATTCATGTAACACGTGATTACAGCTGAGTCACTGAAAGATCAAATGATCTGTCCAATAAAATACAGAATCGTAGTGCTAGAACCAGGAAAAGAACGCAGTTTTTCTGGGTTCTTTGGGGCAAAGTTCCACGTGGAGAAAACATGAAAACTACTATAATATTTTAATTTAATATCAGATTGCATAGCATGTTCTATTTTTGGCTTTTCTCATTTTTAAAAATTATTTTTTGTTATTGTTCAAAGTAATTTAGGGTCTATGAGCACATAGAATATTGGATATACTATAGCCAGGAACATTGGCAGTGTTTTGTGAATTGCAGATTAAAGTTGGTAAGAAACCGAAATTGGTCATTGGAAATAAATACACAGGATTCCTTATTAGAATAATGAGGATGAAAATACTATTTTTCTGCAATTTAATAATTTAATTTGCTACTTGCTGCAACCTTTCCATTTTCATTGCAATCCCACTTACCTATTCTGAACTCAAGCACTTAACTATATACCTCCACTAATCCCCTCAATTTTTTTGGTTGCCAATGATTAGAATAAACTCTAAACCACTAATCTATGAAAATTTATTTCCTGACATAAAACATCATTCTGCACATTTTAAGTAATCAGTTTGTTAGAGTTATTCCTTTCTTCCAAGCCATTTTCTTTAGCATCTTCACTTTTATGAACTTTTTTTCAAAATATGTAAGGCTTGACAACTGAAGATAAATTATCAAACTCAGAAATCTAGAAAGAAGAAAGTAAAGTATACATCATAGCACCATCAAAGGATGGTAAAGTTTAACATCTCAACATAATTTATGCTTAACATATAACAAATACAGTAATATTGTATATAATTTAAAAATGTTTTACTTAACATTCATAATTTTTTCTTTCATCATTACAAATTCTTAATGAGCATTGTAAATATGTGCCTTCATTTTCTTTGACAGTCATTTACTTGACATTTAGATATGCTTAATTTTGTCTATTATAAACAGTGTTGTGATAAATATCTTTTGGCTTAAATATTTGCCATATGACATTTTCTGGAGATAGAGTTTCATACACGAAAAGCTTTAGAAAATGTAGCCTCTACTTATTTGTGTGTTAGAGACAAACAATTCTTCCACCACTGCCAATCTCCACTCACCCACACTTAATGCTAAGAGCTGGGCCTAGGGTAGAATTCCTTATAGTTGAGGCATTTTCCCACCATAGTTGATGTAAATTCCAGAGGAGTCTGTGATAAAGCTTACCTTAGTCCTTAACTGTGCAGCTCCCCCATCCCTGTTATCTGCTAAATACACGAATTTGCACCGGACAATCAAAGCAAACCTATTCTGAGCCCAAATATTTGAATTTTTCTAGCTCCACGACCTCTACTTTCACCCCTCAGATCTTGTCAGTTAAGAACAGGGAGTTGTTTCTTTCCAGCAAATCTGTTGTTTCAGATGGGTATCACTGTTGTATTTCTTTCTAAGACCAGTTTGAAAAATGGGTGTCTATTTGTGTATTGTTTAACTGTCTAGGAATATGACATAAATAAATTTTTAAAAATCCAAAACAAATTAAAATTTTTTTCTTTTGTGTAGATCTCATTGGGTACCACAAAACTATTTTTACTTTGGGGGGGCTAGTTTTAAAAAAGGATACTACATTTTAGCTACTCAACATAGTAAATACAATATTTTATATAGGAAAATTTGCATAAAGAATCTAAAACCTGACTTGAGTCTTTCTGCTTCATCACCAAGTAAGATAAACAAGAATAAAATTTTTAAAATGACCCTAAATAAATGTTAGTATTTTTGCTCATTTTAATATTCCTAAGATAGTATATTAAAATGCAGTTTTTATTAGGCATTTTTAATTACCATTTTCTGATTACTGTACACTTATATTAACATTTTCATACATGTAGAATGTATGAGCATATATATAGTGTGTGTGTGTATAGTAGAGCATTTGTAAATAGAGAAAAGCATAAGAAACAAAAGCAAAATCACCCCAGAATAAGCAACTGATAATACTTATGCACATATCCAATTTATTATTATGTTAAATATGTATACAGTTTTTAACTTTTCTTTAGTATGTATATATGTATATATATTTAGTCTTCTTTTAGAATAGTTTTGATAATACACTGCAACACTGTTTTGGCATCTGCTTTTTTCTACATTGTTGTTAAAAATATTTTCTATTGTTTAATTGTTCTGTCAAAACATCATATTTCATGGTTACATAATATTTATTCAAAAGGGTATACCATCTTTTTAATTAATTCATTTTTCTTGAGTATTTAGGTTAATTTTAGTAGTTTACCAGTCCCAATATTATATCTAAGATCAACATTGGTCTTAGATCTCGGGGGATATTTCTGGTTATTTTATTAAAATAAAAGCCTAGAAGTGGAATTTCTATATATATAAACACGTTTCTTTTCAGAACATCCTCCAAGAATGGCTCTGCCAATATATACTGATTTCAGCAATACTTATGGTGTGTGTTCTGCACTTCACAAGGCTGAGTGTTAGTACTAAATGATGAACATATAAAGTGCCATTTTGGTATGGAAAAAATGGTTTCTTAACCAAGATTCAAAGTTCATTTTTGAGATTATTAGTGATATTAACTGTTTGCCTATTTTATTGAACATTTGCATTTTTAATAGTAATTATTTGACTGTACCCTTTACACATTTATTTTTTTCCGATTGGTAAAAACTCTTTAAATCTCATGGTATATGCTCTCTCATATGTGTTACACACATTTTTCCTGTATTTTAGTTTGTTGTTTAACTTTTGCTTTCAAAATAAATTTAGTAATTTCCCTTTTTCTTTTCTTAAAGATAGGAATACTTAATTTTAAAACTATGTGGATTTACTTAGATTTTGGATCTCAGGTACATACATAGGATTTTACTAATCATAGAACTATTATTGATCGATCGAAGGATTGATTTCTTTTTATCTTTATTCTCCAATCTTATTTCTCTCTGTACTCATTATGCAACTACTCTATTGTATTTTATATTTATTATATATATATATACATATATATCCTATTTCTTCTTCCATTTTTTGTTGTATTCACTTTAATTTGCATGCATTGTTTAGATTGTAAATTTCAGTCTGTTCCGTATATTTTTCACTCAGGGGTTTTAAGATTTAGCCGTTGTTGCTGTGGTTATGTCCAAACATTGCACTGTCCAGTATTCTATAATGCGAATCCGTCCACTCTGTCAGTGATGAACACCAAGACTGCATCTATCTCTTCAACACAATTGCAGTATGCATCCTATTGGACAGCACCGATTCTGGATCTGTATGAGACGGTGGTGTGTGTGTGTTTGTGCACCTAAGAGAGGAATTTCTAGGTCATATGGTACTTACATTTAATTGAACAAATTACTGCCAGACTGCTCTCCAGAATGGGTGGAGTCTATGCTGTCAGCAGCCGAGCATAATGATTTCTGTGTTACCTACTCTCTTTATACATCTGTCTTTATAAACTTTAATGGTCTATGCAGTAAAATATATCTTTGTTGTTTTAATTTTTATTATCCTGATCACTACTGAATTTGAATATCTTCCATTTGCTTTTTATTAGTCTTTCTTAAATTGCTCGTTGATATTCTTCACCAATTTTTATTAGACTGTCTATTTTTGCTGATTTGCATTGCAGTAATTCCTACATATTTATCCATTCATTAATTTATATAACATATGCTCATAGGTTGCTTATTTTGTGCAAGGCATTGTTCTAGGCTCTAGGGATACAGTTGTGACCAAGAAAACCAATCAATCAATAAAATCATATTCTCCTGAAAGTTCCCATCTTGATTAGAAATATAGATACATCTTCCTACTCCTATCTTGATTAGGAATGTAATAAGTAAGATCCGTAAATCAAAAAACATAATGTTGCAGAGTAATATTATGAATATTAAGGAGAAAAATCTAATAAGGGTAGAAGAGAATGTTGAAATTTCAGCTGGAGGGAGCAGTAGTGCCACTGAAATTTTGCATAAAAAGGCCAGAGAAGGCATCCCACTGAAAAAGATGACTTTTTAATGAAAACATGAAATATGTGTATTCTGATATTACTTGGTTTGGGTATAGTTAACATATTTTCCAATATGTCAAGCTGTTACAGTACATGAAATCTTTTGTTAAACAAAATTTCTTAATTTGGATGTTACATGTTATCCAGTTTTTTGGCTTTTGGTTGGTGGTTGAAGGGTTTGGTTTAGAAAATGTTTACCTAGTCCAAGTCACAAATGTGTTCTCCATTTTTGTTGCTTACAAAGGTAACATGAATTCCAAGTGGGCCTTCTCACAAACTACTGCTTCCTCTTTCCACATCACTACCTCAAAACAAGAGGAGGTTCTAACGATATATAACCTCTGTGGCTCCCATAACGTTACACTTCTTTTTCAAAAGTAGAGTTGTAGAAATCCATTCTTTGGTGTCTTATTATTTTCTTCCCAATGCATTCATTATACATGGTAGAAATTCCTGAATGATTGCAGTACATCACCATTTTGGCATTATTAGAAAATAATTAAGGGAGAGACAAGTCAACTCATATATCCTAGACAACTTTATGTGCCAAACCAGAGCTACGTGCTTGCAATGACTCTGTTTCATTTAAGCCTTCCGGCACCATTTTGATACAGATATTATTATTCCAATTTTACCATTGGTTCTGACAGAAATTTTGAGCATGCCTAGTGTCATACAATCACTTTTGATATAGATTGATTCAAACTCAACTTCCTGACTCTAAAGTCTATCTTCTTTCCACTATCATAATCTTAAAGATAACACCTAATAGTTATTAAGTGATAAGTGCACTAAACATTTGCGTATTCTTAAATTGAATCTTCAAAGCAAAATGTAGAATTGAGGAAATTAAGGCATAACGAGGATAAGTAAGTTGCCAAAATCAAATACCTGTATTCCGTTGAGGATTTCAAATTTAGGCAGTCCCTTTTCAGGATTTATCATCGTAATCTTTATAATCCCTCTTGCACTCTGGTGCTCCCTCTCCTCTCTATTCTTTTTGGAAATAAGATTTCTTGTTTTATTTAGTAACTTCCTCTACTATTTCAATTTTCCAAGACTGTATGTATAATAACTTTTCTGAGGATTCTTGTTTGATCCCTGGAAACAGTACGTTATTTATTCCTTCTAAGAAGCATCCCCAGATCCACTTTGTTAAAACTCCCTTTTCCATTGGGTAGCCTTTCCAGAAATCATATCTTAATTGATAAATTTCTGTTGTATTTTTTTTTCTACAGTGTCATTCTGGTGTTTAAAACTTGGTGCTTTCTTTTTAACCCCTTTTATTCAGGTGAAGATCTTTCCACTTGTAGACCCTTGCTGGAATTGAAAGGCAGCCTTGTTCTACCTTTCTGAGAATTCCACTGTATTTGTTGGGAAGTGAAGAATGAGAGGAGTAAAGGACAGACATCTCCTAAACTAACTGGACACCATTCAAGTCCTCTCCCTAGTTAACTGCATAACGTTCATTTGAAATCCAGTATCAACAATTCCCTGAAGCCAGTTCTCAGGACTCCAGCTTCTTTGTCCCTTAGGAAAATGAGATTTTGGAGGAAGGAGGGAAGGAATGTATATCCTTCTCTCCCTCTGTCCCTGAACCTGAACCCTTTTCCCCTTTAGTAAAAAGGCGAGTGTCAACTACACAAATGTTCAAAGGGTGTAGTAATTGCCAATTGTTGCTTTCTTATATGCTTTCCCCTTGCTTAAGCTTTCTTTCTTTTGTTTTAAATTAACATTTTATTGGCGTATAGTTGATTTACAATGTTGTGTTAGTTTCTGCTGTACAGCAAAGTGAATTAGTTATACATATACATGTATCCACTCTTTTTTAGATTCTATTCCCATACAGGTCTTTCTTAAAAGAAAGGAAAACATGTTTCCATGCATCACCAAGTTGGCCTCACTTTTTAAACATTGTGCTTCCTCAAGCTGACTTGCATTTATTTTCCTAATCTTCATATATTGCCTGGATGATGAACATATGTGGATGGTAAACAGATTCACCTCTAACATTTGAAGGACAGGGCAAGAGGAGAAATGGTGGCCAACTTACTGTAGCTCTTCATAGTTAAAAGTTATAAATCATGCAACCAACAGTTAAATAATGTTTCCAACTTTGAACAATGCACATTCTTTTTTTTTTTTTAATTAATTAATTAATTTATTTATTTATTTTTGACTGTGTTGGGTCTTTGTTTCTGTGCGAGGGCTTTCTCTAGTTGCGGCAAGCGGGGGCCACTCTTCATCGCGGTGCGCGGGCCTCTCACTATCGTGGCCTCTCTTGTTGCGGAGCACAGGCTCCAGACGCGCAGGCTCAGCAGTTTGTGGCTCACGGGCCCAGTTGCTCCACGGCATGTGGGATCTTCCCAGACCAGGGCTCGAACCCATGTCCCCTGCATTAGCAGGCAGATTCTCAACCACTGCGCCACCAGGGAAGCCCAATGCACATTCTTAACGACATGAAAAGTGAGGTTTGAAGGTAGAGCTCTCAGACTTCCTCAGTATTCCTCGGTAGAACTTGGTTCCCTGGAGAGTTGTCCCTGACAAGTCGTTGGGCCTGACCTCCAGCACTCATTCTCTCCATCCTTTCCCCACCCCATTTGCAGTTATAAGATCAGTCCAGCCTGCATGTCTAAGCTTGGTTCAGCCTCCTTCTCCTTGGCCACTCTTCAGATATGCATACCAGCCACGCAGTCAACCTCAGGGAGATCAAACAGGAAAAGAGACATGTACAGGCCCAGAAAGCAGGCTTCAGGCCACTTGGTCAAGGAATTCTGGAGTCCAGGGAAACAGGAGAATAATCTAGAAAGGAGGAGGGAGGATGTTGTCTCAAACCCAAGGCTCTTTGTTCCATGGAGAAGTAGAGAGGATGGACAGTTCAGGGCCTGCTGAGGTGCAGGCCGATGGGCTGGCAGAGCTGGTTCGTTAGTAGGTAATTGTCAAGACTTGATCTTCTCAAAAGGAGAGGGAGAAGCAGGAGATGGTTGGCCCCAACTATATCTACTTCTCAAAACTTACAGTGTGAGATACTGGGCCTCCTTTTTCCTCAGTTGTAAGCTTAAGCTGTATTTTCAAGGAAAGCCAAGATAGTCTTAAAGAAATCCTGAAGTATAGATTTGTTTTTCCTTTTTAAGATGTCAAAAACTAGAAGTAATGGCCCATTTTGTCCTTCTTGTTGTTTTTTCTCTGTAGCTTTCTGTATTACATAATTATCTAGTAAAATTATACTAATGTAAATACATATTGAAAGCTAAGATATCTGATTCCTGGTTCCCCAAATTAGGTTTTTCATGTTCTCCTTCAGGAAATTGATTCAGTTGCTGTGACGTGAGCCTCCATTCACACAGTTATTTTGAAACTAGTGGCCCACTGACCACAAAAAGAAATAAAACCTACATACCACTTAGTTACTTTTAATACCTATCTTTCTGATTCTAATTCAACAATATTGGCCTCAAGCATTGTGGCATAACAAGAAATAAATATTTGGTCTTTGTCCCAGGCTCCTGGCACAGACCTCCTAAACCCTTGGAATCTCCATTGATAAGAGTGTCTTTTGTATACTAATGAAATGGCTGGTGACTAGGGTCCCCTAGAAGCTTCAGGATGGGGACTGGTCACCAGAGACACCAGGGCATGATTAGAAGTTTGGAACATCTGCGGGAGGGAAGAGTGGCTGGAGATCAAGTTAATCATTAATGGCCAATGATTTAACCAGTAATTCCTACCTAATGAAATCTCCCTAAAACCCACTAAACACTGGGGCTTTGGAGAGCTTCAAGTTGGTGAACAGAGTGAGGTGCTGGGACGGTGGTGCACCTGGAGAGAGCATGGAAGCTCTACTCCCCTTCCTCCATAGCCTGCCCTGTGCATTTCTTTTATTTGACTGTTCCTGATTTGTATCTTATAATAAATTTGTAATAGTAAATAAAGTACTTTCCTGAGCTCTGCAAGTCATTCTAGCAAATTATCAAAACCCAAGGAGGGGTTTATGGGAGCCCTTTGAATTTGTAGCTGGAAGGCCAGAAGTACAGGTGACAACCTGGGACTGCTGACTGGCATCTTAAGTGAGGGAAGTCTTATGGGACTGTTCCCTTAACTTGTGGGATCTGATGCTCACTCCAGGTAGACAGTGTCAGAATTGAATTGAGTTGTAGGATACCCAGCTGGTGGTGGAGAGTTGGAGAAGTCGTGTTGTAGAAGACACTACTCATCAGAAGTGCTGTGAGTAAAACCAGTTCCTTAGCAGCGTTTCATTTTTGAAAATGAAAGAAAAAAAATGGTGCATACATACACTTGGTATTGATGGTAAAATTATCCTTATATATTTTGAATACCTGTTCTATAGCTACATTATAGGTCTTGCCATTTATTATCACTGAAAAATTAAAACTTAAATTTTCAATTGAATTTTGAAAATTTTAAAGACGCTTCATCTGTGTCAAAGCACATTGCCATTTTTACAAAAGTGCCTGTATAAATTTTCTTCTTCCAGATTTTCCTTGGTATCAGTTAATTGGGTTTTGTTTTGTGTTTTTTTTTTTTTTTACTCTGCATTTCTGCCTTCAGTACATAATTCAGTCTGTGGGCTGGCCTGTCTTGTCTGAATTACAATAAGATGTACAACAGCCAGAAAAAGAAATCTGAAAACCTTTTGTTCCTAAATCTCAAAAATATTGAATTCATAATTTGATGGTTTCCATAAGGAGTAACGGAATTTCAAGGCTTGCCTTTCTCTTCTGCTTCATTCACTGGCTTTTTGCCAGAAAACCAGCTAAGAGTGTTCATGCAGAGAAATGGAATGCTGAGAAAGATTTATTATTATTTTGGTATTTCACATAAAAACAACTTTGATTTACTGAACTTTGAAAAAAAGAAATGTCAAAACTGACATATTTAAGACAGAAAGCTTTCTTCATTAAAATTACATTTTAGTTCTTAACCAAATGCAGCAAGCAACAGCAACAAGAAGGTAAACACGTTGCTTAAGGAATAATGTGTCATCTTTCAGAATGGAAAGTGTGTTAAGTGTTTCCCTGTAAAGTACTTCTATTGATTTATCAAATACACAGAAGGATCCTAAATCCATTAAAAAGAACTGGGATGTCAGTGCTAAGTAATAGTGAGAAAAGTATGAATAATAAAAATAAGTGCAGTTTAAGGGAGAACTATGCTCTTGTGGCTTGGTTGTTACTACCACCTCTAAGTAATACTGCAGCTATTTCACAATGCAGTTATGTAAATAAGCAAAAAAAAAAAAAAGCTTCACTTGCCTTTACTTTTTGCTTATCTGCTGCATCATCCACAATGGACTCATTTTAAAACTAACAAATCTGGAAACAATATTCCTTACATTTCTTGGCATAAGTAGCTTTTTTTAGAAGGCAGCTAAAATTAGGCCATTACCTGAGGCAAGGAAATTGTGTTTATTGGTGTTCATCTGGTATCTACATATTCAATCATATTATTTCATAAATACAATTAACCAAATATTAACTATCATTGTAACAGAAAAGACCAAATGAAAAGTCCATTCCAAGTGATGACATGACTTAGCCTACAATTCTGATTTTTTTTAAATGCCTTCTCATTAATGATAAATATTTGTTAGAATAGGTGAAATCTATCTAAAGTGATTTCAGGGTCAGTACCTGAGAGTGTTATTTGAGGTAGTAACTGAAACAAGACTTTTGCACTTAAAATATAAAATAAAATACATTTTATATTCTTTTGTTCATTGTTGATCATTATTTAAATACAATTAAAACAATTCAGTTAAAGCAAAACATTTATGCTTGCCAAATGAAATATGATTTGTGACTAAGGATGAAAGATGTTTTGCAGGACTGGTTTGTGATGTGTCCATTTGTTTTTTACTGGTCTGGCATCTTTTTCCACCTTTTTCTGATAACAGCACCCTGATTTTTCTCCCTCACTCTCCAACCATGCCTATTCTGCATCTAGTTCAGGGCCATGTGACCCAGGCTTGTCCAATCAGTGCTTCACTTGCTGCAGACTACCGTGATTGGTAGAAAAAAGATTACACGATCCAATCAGAGTTTATTCCAATATTTTTGCTAAAACATAGAGATGAAAAAGTATAAGCTGGAAGCCACTAGGGACCACCATGAAGGGAGAGCCTTCCTGTGAATGAAACAAATGGAGATGAAAGTAAAACTGAAAGATCAAGAGGGGGTAATTTGATTCTGACATTGTTTGAGCTTCTGGATCCAAGCATGCCTGAAATTAATGATACCCTCTGGACTTTCCCGTTACTTAAGACAATATATTCTCTCTCTTTTTTAAAACCTTTTTTTCTATAGTTTGTGACAAAAAGAATTGTAACTAATACCATTTACTCACATAATAGCCGTGGATAAATTTGAAAAATCTAATTCATTAACCTCTTAAGTGGTTTTCCCTGCTGAAAACATGTGCTAATGCCAGGCAACTGTGCAACGAATTACTACAGAGATCATTACTTTCAAGGAGTTAAGTGCATTTTTAAAAAGTAAACCAGATAATTAAAACACCGTATAAATTTGGCTTTACCTTTAATTTTTAGCATCATTATATAGTTATGTGATCTAGATATTTGAATATTAGCCATACTTAGAAGAACTTAGGTTACCTCTGAGAAGTTCAGTTTTCTTTTGCTTTCTGACATAGACTACACTGGCCATTGAAAACCGTACAAATGATTGCACTTAGAAAATAATTGAGAGTTGTTTCCTTTTACTTTATATGCCAACATTTAATACAAATTGATGTTCCCTAAGGAAGTGGCTACCTGGTAAGATCGTGTATGTGTGGGTGTCTCTCTTGATGTTTCTTTAATTGTACTTCTTTCTGGAATTTGACTGTGTTTGCTTCCACTCCTTGGAAGCTTTTCTCCAAATCTGTTTAATCCAAGAGGATGATTTTCACCATCCTACTAGTGGAAATCATATATTTTCTTGTTTGAAGTAGCAATCAGTTAGCCAAATATATCCCTTGGCCTTTTAAATGGAGCTGATTTATCCAAGCAACAATGACTAGAATCTTATAAAAGCCCAGTAATGGGAAATAGCTGTCTAGCTGCCTATTTCTAATGCTTATTCTCACTCACTCAAAACCCAATCTTTCATTGCAACCTGCAATTTTGCCTTTTTATTTTCTTTATTTTTCCTTTCTTTCCATCTCTTTCTTTTCTTTTTCTTTTTTCTTTCCTCTCTCTTTCTCTCTCTCTCTCTTTTTTTTTTTTTTTTAGCTACCATTCCTCCCTGATCTCTAACTCTGCAGCACTCAGGTTCTAGATGTGTGGTCAGGAGGAATTTTCCCTGATAATCAAAGGATTATTAGTGCCTAACTCTGTACTTTTTTCCTTGTTTCTATTTAGCATTCTGGGAACTTTGCAGTGACACTCCTTGTTTGAGCTCTGTCCTCATGGGAACCACACAGTTTGGGCCAATAATCCTCTGTTGATTCTTATGTGAAATTAGACATCGTTGATACCCTTTCTCAGTAACTATAGTTAAAGCTGGGATTGTATAGGAAAAATGGTTCCATCTGCTATCATTTGTGTCCAAGCGGACTCTAAACTGTTTCAAGATTAGGGAAGGTAAAAAGTGTCCTGTTTCTCCAGAGATATATTTTCTTGGCTGGCAATCAGAATAAAGCTTCTTCTCAATTTTTTTTTTTTCTTCTTTTGCTGAGAGCTCAGAGTTTAAACTATTACACAGCTGCCAAGGAATGAGTGTTTACTAGCTTTCTCCATGTGAATGTGAAAAGAAAAGCCTATCATTTAAGGAACATGTGTATGGGGGCATTGCAAGATGTTAGAAGTATGGAACTAAAGAATATTATTATTTATTCTTAGCTTGGAAAAGTAGTTCAGTCTAGACATTAGTGCCCACATAGTGAATAAACCTCATCTCTTTCTTCTCAAAACCATTGCCCAAGGCTCAACATACTCTACCATGACAATCTTTAAACATTAAGTGAAGACAGATTCTTCTCATTTCTTAGTTCGCTATATCCTGGCATTCTTAGAATCTGAGCCTCAAATAAAATATTTCATTTCTACTAGTTGTTCTACTGAAATAGTCTTCTTAAAAGTAATGATTTATATACAACTGTGTTTTGATTTACATGCTTAACCTTCCTTAGTGTTCTCCGTATCTGAATGATTTATTGATTAATAGTTTAAATCTCTCTATACAAAGTAGGTAATTTCCCCATAAATATTCAGTTGTTTAGATAATCCTGTTTCCTGTCAAAGTGTTTCTGATGTTTTATAAAAGCACAGAATTCTTTTCTCCCCATTTTCTATTTGGGTAATTTAAAATGCAACATTTATTGAAAAATTGGCTCATGCAGGCTTCCCTGATCTAATTGATCAGGTCAGATACAAATGAAAAATATATTTACCTGAGCCCTTCATCATTAAGATTCATATGTTATCTTCACAGGCATTTGCGAGGAACTGCTCATATGCAATCACTCATATTCACTTTTGACCAAACCATCTGGCTGAAGTACATTTATTATCTAATATTCATATTTGGAGTCAGTTATTTTCATGCAGTATCTCTGCTCTCACTTCAATAATGCTTTGCTTCTCTCAATTTAAAGTACAAAGAGCAGTGTAGCTAGAGATTTATAATCCCAAGAAATTTAAAAAAAATTTTGATGGGTTAGGTAGGTATACAAAACTACAAAACTAATGATGTTAATACTGAAATTTTAAAGTTACTAATTTTTGAAGATTTTTCTAATTTCTCTTACCCCTAAGAATTTGGGAGACCTTAATATAACTTCAATATTGATGTCCTAAAAAATATATACATTACTCATCCATGATACTATTCAACTCAGCCTCCCTGCATTTGAATCCTGGTGCTGTGCTCTTCCCTGCATAAACTTGAGCTCTTTGTTTGCCCTGTATAAGTAGTAACTGAATCAATGATAAAATGTGGAAAGTCCTTCCCATGTCATAAATTTGTTTTCATGAATAAACAATGAAGTGAGTAAAGAAGTGCTTAGGATATTATCCTCCATGCTATAAGTATTCAATAACTTCAGCTAATAGTTTCAACAGTTATAAGTTAGTAAGCGCTATTGTAGATGTGCCCCAAGTGCTGTGTTAGCGCAGAGGATGACTCTGACGGCACATAGGTTGACCATAGGCACAGAGAAGCTTCGCGTGAGACATGATGCTCGACTGAACATTAAAGGATTGGAGCTCCTTAGAGGAAAACAAATTGCACATTTCTGAGTATTCCCTTAGGGCCTATGTGAAAAATTATGGATTCAAAAGATATTGATCATACTTGAGGTTTTCCATGTGTTGCTAAATTTCCCTCCTGCCAGTTTTAATCAATATGCTCTCACATATAGTAAATTAGAAAAATTAAGTTTTTTTAATGTGTAAAGAAATATTATCATGTGTTGGTAGAAATGGACTTATTACAATTTGGGAGAAATTATTTTTATAATATACATCAAAAGCCATAAATATGTTAATACTTTTATTTGGTTTATTCTGCTTATGGGACTAAATCCTAAAATCAGAAAAATCAAAGTGGACAGGATGAATGCAGGATGAAGCTTCTTCAGTAAGTAAGAACACATAGAATGCGAGTTACAAATGGTGAGACTGCCCTAGATAAGAGCAAAGATACATTTTCCATTATATTTTAAAGTAAAGCAATAGACGGGTATAAATGCCAATAGGACGGTTGCTTTGGTAATAGGAATTTCTCTTCAGATTTAACCTAATTTTAATGTAAAGGCTTAAAGAGAAATTATTAGGCAAGGCTAGAGAGCGTGTCTTCAGAAGGGAAAAGAGTTGTGCGATATTTATCTTAGTTGGGGGTGGAGAATGTATTAGACAAGTACAGAAGGGTGTTCTGACAGTGTGTAAAATCCATTTAAGATTCGTGGCCATATGTTTAGTGTGAGATCAGTCAAACCAGCTGTGCCGTTTTCTTTAGCAAAATTGAGCTATTTGAGTACAGGAATGGAATGAGTGGATATTTAGCTTTACTAGAATTGCACTTTTGCCTACCCCAAAACAATGAGAGAAACTAGGACAAAAGAGTCTAGGGAGGTTGAAATACGGTGATTATAATATAGGAGTGTGTGTCTAAGATGAATAAGGGCAGAAGCGAGGACATGATGGGGATGACGGAAAATGAAAAGGAGGTAGCACCACTGGATGGGAAGTTACTGTGAGGTTGAAGATGTGGAGTCAAATATGGGATTCAAACCCTGGCAAAACAGGAAATCTTGACGGGGATCAAGATTTCAGAAGGTTTGCCATTATTAGTGAGAGTGAGTCTGCTTGTATAGACTACAAGTACTTATTTACTTCTTACTATTTGTCAGACACTCTCCTAAGTCACTGAATACATCAGTAAATAAAAGTGCTTACACTATAAAGAAGGGAAATGTAGTTATTATAATAAATCTAGTACTAATATAAGTTAGTAAATTTTATGTTTTGTTAGAAAGCTATACATACTCTAAGAAAAATAAAACAGAGAGATTTCCACTTGCAACCAAGATGGAGTAATGGGGACCAGATTTATCCTCCCAACTTAAATGGCCAATATAAACAGACAGTAAATGAAAGCAATGGTTTGCAGGACACTGGACCTCAAAAAAAATGAAGGAAAGTAATCCCCAAGATAGGAGAAATGAAGAGATGAGTACTAAAATCGCCCCCATTTACTTCTTTGAGAGAGTTTCCAGGTCATATGCAAGGGGAAGAAACATGAATGGAGTCCACCAGTTTCACTGAGTTGATGACACAGACCTGAGAGTTCGGAGAGAACAAAGTGGCTAGAGTGCAGAGGACGGAGTATCAGAGAGGAAAGAGCTGCATGGAGCGAGACATCCCAGGGTCTGTAGAGGATCCCCTCAAGTTTTCAGCTGAGTAGTGATCAGCACAGGCATGTCAGGAAATGAGATTGAAGAAGGAAATATCCAAAAAGTTAGAGTTAGCAGTGCCTCTGAGACTGCCTGGGAACAGTGCCTATTCCCGGAAGCCAGACTGGAAAACTCTCGAGCTTCATGGAGCATTGGGTAGAGTACACAGAAAGGTCTTGCCTCAGCAGTGGAGAATAATTAACTGGAAAACTCTCGAGCTTCATGGAGCGTTGGGTAGAGTACACAGAAAGGTCTTGCCTCAGCAGTGGAGAATAATTAACTCCAGACTGAACCCTGCTCAGTTCCTACCTAACAAATTTTAAAAGTAATATCTAAAGGATAAAACTATTTCCAGGTAAATTAACTGTGTCTCAGGAAAAAACTCAAGAATACTTATAGGAGTACAAAAATATCCAGCACCCAACAAGGTAAATTCACAATGTTGGGCAACCAATAAAAGATTTGCAGGCATGCAAAAAAGCAAGAAAATATGACCCAGAATGAGATTGATCAAAAAATTAGTGGAAACCAAACCAGAACTGACACAGATGTTTGAATTCTCAGATTGTGACAATAAAGGTTATTAAAATTATATTCTATACATTTTTTAAAAATTCAAAATTACGAATAGACATTGAAATTATATAAAAGACTTAAAATCAAACTTCCAAAAATGAAAACTGGAATATATTTATTTCTCCTCTTTTTCTTCTCTTTCTCATTAATTATTGTATGATTTGGGAGATGTATTTCCGTTTTTGGCTTATTTTAACTTTGTTTTATGATATTGCTGGTTATTTTAAGGTATGTGGTTTGTTAGCTACACCCCATTGCATTATATCAATATTTCATATTGGTTATTGTAATAATTAGAGTACATTTCCTCAAATTCTTTCTTAGTCTGTTAGATTGAATAGATACAGTAACACTGCAAAATATGAGGCTTACAATAGGTTTATTGCTCTGCCTCCATGCTATTTATATCCCCTCTATATATGTGCATAAATTACATAAATTATATAAATTATAAACCCACAATACAGTCTTGTAATTTTTGTTTTAAACAGTTATATGAATTTTAAAGATTGTATCTTAGGAATAAGTATATATGTTCTAAAACTCATCTATCTAGTATTTTTTCCCTACAGTTTGATGAACTTCCTTCAGTTTCTCTTATAGCTCAGTGGCTTTATCCACAAATTCTTTGTTTTCATTTGTCTGAAAATTTTACTTTGCCTTCCTTCTTAAATGATATTTTCCTTTAATGTAGAATTTAGTTAACTTTTTTTTTTTTTTTCCCTTTTTGCACTTTAACAGTTCTGTCCCTCTGTCATCTGGCCTCCATTCATCCTAAGGAGAAGTCAGCTGCCATTCTGAATGTAATATGTCATATTCCTCTGGATGTTTTTAAGATTTTCCGTTATTGTTGTTTTCCAACATTTTAACTATACTTTACCTAATTGTGCTTTTCTTTGTATTTATCACTCGTGGGTTTTGATGAGCTTCTTGAGTTTACAAATTTATGTCTTTCAAAAATTTAAGAAATTTTCAGCCATTATTTATTTAAATATTTTTCCACCCCATCTCTCACTCCTCTTCTTCTGGGCCTATAATTAGACATATGCTAGAACTTTGAATATTACCCCACGGCTTATAGTGGCCTTGTTAATTTCCTTCCTATGTTTTTTTCTCTTTTCTTCATTTTGGATAATTTCTATTTCTTATTTCGAGTTCACTGGCTGAATATTTTATAACAGATTTTCTATTATATATAATATGGAATTTCTAAGATTTTCTATCTGTTCATTCATAATAAGCATATTGAATTTACATAGTTGATATAGTTAAAATAGCTGCTTTGTAATACTTAACCACTATGCTCAATCAGCATCCAGGCAATTTTGGTGTTGGTCTACATTGATTGTGTTTTCTCTTAAGTGTTGATCATACCTTTGTGTTTCCTGTATCTACAATTTTGGATTCTGTCCTGGTTATTGTGTCACTGTGAATAATATTTTTCAGAGATACAACTTTGTTTTAATTATCTGAAGAATGATATTGGTTTGTTTGTTTTTGAGAAATTTTGCTTAATTCAAACTACAAAGACTATCTCCTCTCTTGTGGGAAGCAACTGAAAATATCTTTTCAGTTTTTTAATATTTGGCTATGTTAGTTAGAGTATACCTTGAGTATGTGTAGTTCAGGGGTCATCCAGAAATTTGAGCAAAATTTTGAATTCCCCTTCTGTGACTTTCTCCATTCTGAAACTTATCCTGTCCCTTTCTAGCTGCTCTGGTAGCAACTAACCCTAGCTTCTGCTTCTTAAAACCAGGAAGACTGTGGTTTTCTATATAAATATTAGCTGTCTCTGCTAGAACTGGCTAGCTCATGCCTTCAGGCAAAAAGCTATAAAAATGGGAAAATCATCCAGTGCGTTTCCTTTTTCCCGGGCATCTAATTTCTACCTGATTTTAATTGCTTTCAGATGTCTACATGTAGTTTTATTGTGGTTGTTATTATTTCATTTTATTTTTCTGTTCAGAGTTCATGTGTTATCAGTGGGAAGGTCTGTCTGATATGAGTTATTCTATGAGTACTGAAAATAAGAACACAATTTTTGTACTTTGACATTTTTAATTCTAATGCTTAATATATAGATTTCTTAGGAATTTCTAAGTAAACAATTATTAATTTTCAATTCTTTCTTTCTTTCTTTAGTCTTTCAATTCTTTTTCTAGTTTTGTTTTATTTACTAGGCCCTTTAGAATAGGGGTTGACAAACTGTGACCCATAGGTCAAACGTGACCTGCCATCTGTCTTTATAAACAAAGTTTTATTAGGACATATAAATACCGATTCATTTATGTATTGACTCTGTTTTGCACTACTAAAGGCCAAATTGAGTAGTGTGACAAAGACCCTATGCCCTACAATTGTTTACTATTTGGCCTTTTCTGGAAAAATTTGCTAACCTCTGTTTTAGTACCATGTGGAATACAGTTTGTATTAGTGGGCAACTATATCTAGATATCAGAGGTAAAACTTTAAAAAAAAAATCTCTTCTTATGTGACTTTCCCTTAGTTTTCTGTATATACTTTAGACATACCCCTCTATTTCTTGTTTCCTAGGAGATAATATCAAAGAATATGTGTTGAATTTGTTTCAACTGCACTTAAGAATCTGTTGAGAATATAATATGATATTTCTCCTTGTATTTGTTAATGTAATGTCACAGGACAGCTCCCATAGGATACATATTCTGAGATATAGATTTGCCATTCAGAGTATTTGTAAAGAAGTGTTCTTAGGATCAAAACTGTAGACAAGTAAAGAAAGCAGGGATTAGGCTGTGGGACAATTTGAGCTGCAATACAGTGAAAACAAAGGTTTTAGACATCCCATAGGAAGATGTGGAGCTGTAATGACCGTATAGAATTTTCCTGAATTGAGGCAAAAGTGACATAGGCTTTAAGATGCTTCTAAAAGGGGTTTTGAATAAGGTGACTCTCTACATCCAAAGGCAATTTCCATAGAGGAAGACAGCTAAGATCTGTCAGCCATCAGTACTGCCAGCAGCTGGCTAAATGAGTGCTTTAGTTCAGTGGATGGATATATTTAGAGGACTCACTACAGTACACATTCTTATACTGACTGGTTTACAAATGTTTAACCAACCTCACATAATGATATTAAAACTCTAAATGAATATGATATATTATTCTTTTTATACATAATTGGAATTATATTTTCTAATATTGTGGGTAGCATTATTGCCTCTATATTTATGAAAGTAATTAGTATACAGTTTTCCCTTTTTGTTGTTGTTCACATTTTCATATCAAACATATATTTCCTCATAAAAAGAGTTGGGAAATGTGCTTTCTATTTTTGCTCTCCAAAAGGGCTTGTATATAATAGGATTGGTTTTATTTCTTCCTTAGAAAAGTTTGAGAGGAATATACTTATGAAACTCTCTGGGTCTGGAGTTTTCAT
The DNA here is from genome assembly GCF_949987535.1 of Balaenoptera acutorostrata. Taxonomy (NCBI): domain Eukaryota; kingdom Metazoa; phylum Chordata; class Mammalia; order Artiodactyla; family Balaenopteridae; genus Balaenoptera; species Balaenoptera acutorostrata. Next base: position 36,768,924 of record NC_080084.1, on the reverse strand, counting down.
AATGGGAATATTTTTTTAAGTTCAATAAAAATAAACTAGTTTAAGTTAACATAACAAATTAGTTAATTTACATATGTGTAAGCATAAGCATGCTAATTCCTGGAGACCCAATACATCAGAGTAGGGACTTACGAGGATCAGTTGATCAAGGAATTTTAGTTCAGATCAGTCTCGTATTGGACCCGGTTGGCTCCCAAACTCATCCTGTGATTACTGGCCCAGTTCCAGAGTGCACATTTGGAGTAGACACATGGGCAACTGGCAGAATCCCCACACTATTTCAATCACTTGTGCATTAAGGACTTATTATGATAGGAAAGGCCAATTAGAAATTAATACAGCTTCCTTTACCCACCAAAAAAAAAAAAAAATAGTAAATCAAAAGCCATGGCACATTCCTGGAGAGACTGCAGGGATGAGAAGCACCATGAAGAAACTGAAGGATGTGGGGTGGTGATTCTCAACATATTCCCATCTCAGTGATCTGTTTGGCCTGTGCGGAAAACAGGTAGACGTTGGAGAATGATAGTGGACTATTGTAAACTTTGTCAAGGGGTGTCTTCCACTGTAGCTGCAATTCCAGATGTGGCTTTATTGCTTTAGCAAATTGACACATCCTCTGCTACCTGGCATGCAGCTAGTCATTTGCCAGATCTTTTTTTTTCTCTCTAGACCTTTAACTAAAGACTATCAGAGGCAGTTTGTTTTCAACTAACAAGGCCAGTAATACACCTTCATCAACCTGACGTGGGGCTATATCACCTCTTCTGCCCTTTTTATCATAATTTAGTTCACAGGGACCTTGATTGGCCTTCCCTTCCATAAGATGCCATGGTAGTCCATTACACTGATAGTGTTTTGCTGATTGGACCTGGAGGCAAGAAGTAGCAACTACTGTAGACGTGTCAGAGACAGGGAATAAAACCCAGAAGGCTCTGGGACGCTCCACATCAGTGAAAAGTCTAGGGATCCAGCGGTGTGAGGGCATGTTGACATTTACCTTTTAAGGTGAAGAATAAGTTATTGCATCTGCCCACCCAAGAAAGAGGCACAGCCCTTTTGGATTTTGGAGGCAGCATATTCCTCATTTTTTTGTGCTACTCAGGTCCACTTACCCAGTGACCCCCAAAGCTGCTAACTTTGATTGAGTCCCAGAACAACAGAAGATTCGGCAACAGGTCCAAACTGCTGAATAAGATTATCTGCCATGTGAGGCAGAAAATACAGCAGAACCAGTGGTACTTGAAGTGTCAGTGGCAGATAATGCTGTTTGCATCCTTAGCAGGTTCCTATAGGTGAATCACAGGGCACACAGTTAGGATTTTAGAGCAACACCCTACCATCCTCTACGATTATTATTCTCTTTTTGAGAAACAGCTCTTGGCCTGCTACTGGGCCTTGGTAGAGACTGAATGCTTAACCATAGGCCACCAAGTTATCATGAGATGTGAGCTGCCCATCATGAACAGGCTGTGGTCTGATACACCAACGCATAACGTTGGCACACACAGAAGAACTCCGTTATCAAATGGCAGTTTTTTGTTTTTTTTTAAATTTAACCCTATTATTAGTATTATTTTTTAACATCTTTATTGGAGTATAATTGCTTTACATGATGCGTTAGTTTCTGCTTTATAACAAAGTGAATCAGCTATACATATACATATATCCCCATATCTCCTCGCTCTTGCGTCTCCCTCCCACCCTCCCTATCCCTCTAGGTGGTCACAAAGCACCGAGCTGATCTCCTTGTGCTATGCGGTTGCTTCCCACTAGCTATCTATTTTACATTTGGTAGTGTATATATGTCCATGCCACTCTCTCACTTCATCCCAGCTTACCCTTCCCCCTCCCTGTGTCCTCAAGTCCATTCTCTGTGTCTGGCAGTGGTTTTTATGATATTGGGTCTGAGCAGGTCCTAAAGGCATAAGTAAGTTACATGAGGAAGTGGCCGAAATGCCTATGACCCCACCATGGTTGTGGCGTATTTTCATAATACAGTGGTGGAATAGTGTAGGCATAGAGTAGTCAAGAAGTGAAAATTAACCCAGTATGGTTTTGCCAAGTACATGCCATCTCTCATATGATGGCATGAGAGAGAATGATAATAGAGAAAAAGAGAAACAGACAGACACAGATAGAGAGACAAAGAGATAGAGATGGGGAGAGAGACAGGAGAGAGAAAGAGACAGAGAGATTGGAAGCAAAGTAATGATTAAAATAGTGGTTGGCAGAAGTATGGTTGAGAAAGATGTTTCTGTTTGGAATAAGAATGTCAATGAAGTGAGAGTCCGGGCATATTAAGTTCATTAATGATCTTGAAAATAACAATGGTGGAGAGCGTGAGTCACTTGTCAAAGCCATGAGTGAATGACGGATAGTAACCAGGAGATCTGTTGATACCCACAAGAATAAGTTGTCATTGGTAAAGGCTGATGATCCTTGTTTCAATGTAGCTGGGTTTTTGCAGGAGGAAGATGAAGATGTGTTTTGGAAATGGAAGGAAGATATCAACCGTACTCAAGCCTTTGAGAGGACTGTGGCAATATGGGAAAACTTTTAATAATCCTCTGTGATTTGGGAAGTTCAGGTAAACATCTTCTGAGATTAGCATGTGCATTGTGAATGAACTATTTGTATCTCTCCAAAATCAACACTCTCCGTATGGACTTATGTTAGTTATCAAGTTTCCATTTGATTCTTCAGCTTCTGTTCTTTTATGAAGTTCAAGTATCTTATCTTTCTCCACATTTCTTATTATACCACTCAAATTTTTAATTTTCCTGTGGCACAGTACCTTGTAAATCTCATTGCATGATAAAATTATTATATTATTTACTTTTCATATTTTATTCATTCATTTAATATTTATTGAATGCTTACTCTGTGACAAGGATTAAAGTAGTCAGTGGAGTAATAAATACACACCCCTTCCCCTTACCTATATTGGTGTTAATCCAAATTATTAGTTGCAAGCAACAGAAACTACTGTGGTTGGTCTAAACTGAAAATAATTTATTAAAATTGTGTGGAATCACAAGTTTTATTGAGGCGTGGGTGCTACAGAGCTTGAAACAGCACCCACCTTCATGACAGACATCTACTACTATGAGACCATTAGAAACTGCAGTTTGATCATCCATACTGGATCCCACTGGATGTTGTAGCAATCCATGCCGCTGCCAGAGATGACTCGCCGTTGTTCCTGTATTTTTACACACCGTGAGCGCATCTGAGTGGCAAAGCCTGTAGCCTAGCTGTCAGGGAGTCTGGGAATGTGAGCAGAGGAAACTGAAAGCTTCTTTAGTGGGAGGGGTCTCTTTCCCCAAGTAAAGGCATACATTTTATAAGAAAAGCTATGTAAATAACTAATGGTCACACAAATGCCAGATAATGTGTGACAGTGTTTATTCTTTCTTTTGACTAGGTTTTCTTCCCTTTCTGTTCTGACGATCTTAGCTTATTTTTTCCAACATGAACTCTTTTATCAAAATAAATTATATTAATGGAGAATATTGAATTCATGGTTTTTAGCAGTGAAGTACATACTATCCCATCATTTTTGCTGCATCCACTCACCACTTACATGTTGCTTAATTAATGTTTTATTTTAAAGTAACATATGTTTATTACTTATAAAGACATATAAGTAATATGTCTTTAAAATGGTTAAAGAAAACTGTGAATTGCTACTATAAATAAAAAACTAACATATTGTGCTGTAAAGTTAACTCTGAAAACAAAACATTATCACATTTATTTCAACTAGCATTGCCCATGGAATGCTCTTGTTCAGTGGCTGTCTCTCTCCCTTTTCATATTCCTTAGTAGAATATTAATTATTTATTCCCTGTTCATTTCTGCCCCCTCCCCAAATATTATTGTAAAAGGCATTGTTTTACTTCAAGATGTATCCTCAGAACCTATATTAATGCCTGACAAGTAGCAGGTCCTCTATCAATATTTGTTGATTAAGGTAATTCAAAAAATGGAAAATAATGTAAAAGGGAGGAACTTTCTCAGTGTGTAATTCACTTCTTTAGTGTTGGGGGTTTGGCACTATGTACTATTATTGTCTACACATATTTTGAGAAAAACATATTCAAATTGTAGGAAACACTGAAGTATTTGGCATAGTATGTACTTAGTACCTTGTGCTTGGTGAAATATGATTTTCCACAGAAATCTTGATATTTAGGTTAAGTTCATATTTCTTTGGCATTACAAGAATATAAAATCTGTTCATCTACTCCTTAATTTCCTAAGTAATTATGAAATACCTAATTAATTATGGATTATTTATGTATGACAATATTATGCATCCATATGAATATCTTACAACTTCAACTTATCATTCCATTATTTCTTCTTATAAGAAGAATAAAAATTAGTGGGTGTTGAAACCATGAACCAGATAAATACAAATGCAAGGCAACATTTGGATAAGGGCTGAAATATGTTGCCTTTCCTAGGGCAAGCATTATATAAATATTTGCCAAATAAAAATAAAAATATATTTTTCTAAAGGTAACAACTTTGAAAGGCAATGTTCATTGAATGTTTAGGTTTATGTTATTAAATTGCTGATCTTGACACCTTAAAGCATCATTTTACATGTTTTTTTGAAATGCATTATGCTAGATTAACACTTTGCCTCTAAGTACTACTTATACTTACTACATTAGAACAAGTGAATTTGTTAGTATATCAGGAACAATTAGGACACTGAGTGTAAATTGTGTTTATAAAAGTCATTATATTTGTTCAGATTTAGAATATATAGTGATGAGGTTTAACTGAGCTGAAACATTTACGTTAGGAGACACTAAGGATAGTATTTGCTTTATGAATTTAGAGCAAGTTGCCTATATATATAGAATTCTAGGATCATTTTTTCAGGGTACTTTAAGGAAAAAAAAGACTACAAGTTGTGAATTTTTTCCCTCTGAATTGCTCTGCCAATCTCTTTAATCCTAGTGTATCTGACACAATATAATAACTCCCACATAAAGAGTTGTTTGGATAACTTACTTGCGATGTGACAGGTCCCAATTAAATAACGGAAGGCAACCCTTGACAGCAGATGCCAGAGAGCATTCTTCATAATAAATGTCATGATTTCATAGAAGATGTATTATGGAGGCAAAGCACCTTTACATATTAGTGTGTTATAGTCCTTTAGTGAGATTGTCACCTGATTAAGTGACCTTGTCTACCTTCAGCAGATCTTTAAGTGAATTGCCTTTTTATCCTCAGATGTCTTTTCCTATTACCCTCTTATCCATTAGGCAGAATATTGAGATGGAAGTGGAGACGACTTGAAATTTGAGCTCAGCCACTTACTTATGGAATTACTTAGCCTCCCTTAGATTAGTATCCTAATCTGAGACTCAAAGGTAAAATTTGAACTTGTGAAATTATTTCATTTCTCATAGTCTCAGTTTCCTGAGATTAAAAAAAAAAAACAGTTTCTTTATTGAAGTATGGCAGATTTATAACACAAGTAAAATCTAAAAAAACCCCAAACAAATGAATGAATGTAACAAAACAGAAACAGACTCACAGATACAGAGAACAAACTAGTGGTTACCAGTGGGGAGAGGGAAAGGGGGAGGGGAGAGATGGGGAAGGGGATTAAGAGGTACAAACTACTGGGAATACAATAAATAAGATACAAGGATGGAATGTACAGCACGGGGAATATAACTGACATTTTATAATAACTTTCAATGGAGTATAATCTATAGGGATAACAAACATTATTGATAGGTTTGTTTTGAGGATTAAATGAGATACAGCTTGAAAAGCATCTCCTGTGTGCCTGGCACATTATAATTGACAAATCAGTATGGGCTACCAGCCTTTTATTTCTTAAGGCATAAGGAGAGACTGTTCTAGGTTAACAACCAACTGACGTATCCAACCAGGGTAACTGTAGGTGATATGGTTATTTACAGCCGTGCGTGTGCATCAAAATTACTTAGAGAGCTTTCAAAAAATTCAGAGGTCTAGATGTCACATCAGATACTCAGCAGAGTTCTTGAGAAAATAGTAGCCACCAAACAAACAATGAAAACTTGCCTGTTGGTTTAATGTAGAGTTTACAACAACTATTATTTTTTTATTATTTACTATGTGCTGAGCACTACATTTGAACTATCTCAATGTATCTTCCCCCAAATTAAGAGGAAAGTGCTGCAGTTATTCCCATTTTTCACATAAGGAAACAGCATCTCAGAGAGGTTAAATGTCTTCCCCACATTCACACAGCTAGAAAGTAGTTGAGGCAAGCTGGGCTCCAGAGACTATAAGTTCTCCATTCTCAGAAATATGAAGAATTTGTCATGAATATGGGCCCGAAGGAACAGAACTGCCTAGCTGGACATTAGGTTCCTATTTTTCCTCAGCGGGAACTCTGTTAGCTAATATCACCGTTTTCTCCCCATTCATTCCCAAAGCACACACAAGCTATAAAAACTGCAGCAGCTTTGTCACGTTGGAGCATGAAACGGTTCCTTCTCTTCCTTCTGTCTTGTTTTACTCATATTGTATTCCAGCCCTCCATCTTCTATTTGCATATCTGATTTTTTTCCTCTTCACATAATTAGCCCCTTCAGACTGTCAGTGACTTTGGACAACTTGACTGAATTACTGACTTATTGTAGCCCCTATTTTCTGTCTTAAAATCTCTTATTACCTCCATTCTTTATGGCTCAAAGACAGTAGGTCCGTAATTATTTGCAAAGTTATTACATCAAATTTCTAAATCCAATGAATTACTTTAAGTCTCATTTTACTTGGTTTTTCTGTGACACTGCTTGATGTTATTTTCTTTAAGCACTATCCTACACAGATTTCTTAAATACTTCTCCCTGCCACCTAAATCAGTATCTGAGGTTTTCAGACATCTGCAAACGATAGCCTACTGAATGCATCCTAGACGGCCTCCTAGGTCACTTCATGTCCAGTTTCATTATTATTCATCTTTACTCTTTATACTGTTCAACACATCGGCTGCCCATGCAGATGCTCAATTTACAAACCTTGAAGTCCTCTTCATCTCTCACATACTAAACCCACCTCTGACTCTGGTTCCGTTTATCACACTTGTAATACCACTTTTTCTGATCCTCTTATTTTCAACTTTACCGATAGTGACTGGTTCATTGACACAAGTTACTTAGTACGTATTTATTTGAAAAATGAATAAATAATATATTACTGAGAGAATACTATTGCCTCGAACTTGGGTTTTTCAAAAAAAAGTGTTATTGGTGCAAAGGAAGGAAAGTTAAGGAGGGACAATAGAATTTCTTAAATTCTCAGTAGTGGAAGTACAATAAGAGGGTGGATGAAACCTGTTATCTATATTATCATGGACAAACATAGTTTTAAGGAACATGATACTGAGTTTATTACTTAATGTATTGTTTCCAAATATTTGCCAAAATATTTACTTTTTCTGCCTATGCATCTGCTGAGCTTCTTGTGTGGCTGTAAGGTTTATTTACTAATGTTTGCTGCCAGCTTCCACTTAATATTTATTGAATCAGATACTTCTCAGTGCCTGTGTTCCCCCTGGAAATATAATAGGTCATTAATGAATTTTTCCTTATTAAAGGTATAATTTAGTTCAATTCCACACAAATATATACCAGTAGTGACCTCCTCCTTTTTTTTAATCTTCTCTCATGCTTTCTCTCTCCCTCTCTCTTTCTCTCTTTCTCTCTTTCTCCCCGCACCCCTTCTTTCTCTCTATTTAGTAACACATACATCATTTGATAGAAGAGAGTTTATTAAATATTTGATACTTGCTTGGAAATCCCTAACACAGATCTATTAATTTTTTAACATTCATTCTTCTAACACATGCTTGTGAATTCTTGATCATATAGAGAATTTTAAGAGTCTTTGAATATTACCTTTCTTCTTTCTTCAAATGATACAATTCAGTATTTTAGTCTCTTTTAAGCTCCAAGACAATTTCTCATTTGAGAGACTCAAGATATAGATATCTCTGAACAACTGGGGTAAAAAGAAGATCTGATATATTATTTTTACATTATTAGAAAACCTTGTAAAAATCTTCCAGTCTAACTTGGATTGTTAGACTTCTTGTCTGAATATGAGAAAATACATAAATAACTTCAAAAGGATCATGCTTTTATATTTCAGGCACTCTTTATCATTTAATATTACTTGCATACTCTTTACTCTGAGCAAGTCACTGTGTTTATGGCTGGTACTCCATGTGGACCAATAAATGATATAATTCTTACCTACATGCAGCAAATTGTCTATTGGGGAAAGATGGGCATTGATTAGAGAATCATACGAGTAACTGTGGAATTAGAATTAAGATGAATGCAGTGCAGGAGAGGTGCGCAGTTTTGCGAGAGCGTAATCGTTCATGAGCATTTATTGTGTGTCTTGCGTGTGTCAGGCTCATCTGAACCCTGTGGCTACAGAAATGAACCCCAGATTACCCTCCCTTCTCAGATAGATCAGAAAAGGCCCTACTTGGGAAGGAGTAAGTGAGCTAAGATCTGAAAGAAGTGTCGGATATAACTAGGTGAAAGGGGTGGAGCTAGGAGAGAAAGTGTTATAAACAAAGATAATAATGCTTGAAATGGCACAGTGGAAGAAAGAAACCAAGTGCCTGGAGTGTAAAGGATAGTCAAAGTTGCAGATGGAGAAACAGGTAAAGGGTAGACTATGCAGGGTCTTAAATAGCTCATTAAGGAGATCTGTCTTCATCCTGAAAGCATTGGGAAGCCAAGCCATTTTAAACACGATGAAAGTTGTTTTTCTTTTTAACTTATGACTGCCTTACAACGTAGCAAACAGACTCGAGAAGGATACAAGTGGCAGTGAAGAAACCCTCCCACATAATACAGTACTTGGTCAAGTGAGAAATGACAGTGGTTTGGACAAGGATGTTGGTATTGGAGTTGAGTGAACTAAAGAGATTTTAATATATTTAGAAGATAATGACAGGATCTGGAATATACTGGATGTAGAGAAGAAAGAGATGGTGTCAAGAACAATTCTTAAGTTTCAGACTTGCCCTGCTAGATTAATGGGACTAAGCTTCACTAAGAGATGGAACAGCAGAAAAGGACTGAATTTGGTGGGTGAGGGCAAGGAATTTGAATGTTATTTTTTGAGCAAGTTAAGTCTGAGAGTTCTTTTGTGTATTTAATTCAAGTTGTTATATAGATAGTTGGTTATCCAGGCTTGTGATTTGGAGCAGCTGTGTAGCTAAAGATATAGGGAGCCAACCATGTACATGTGGCAATTGAAACCATAGGAGTACATTAATGGAAGTGATTATCTAATAAGGGGAGAAGATAGATGATGATGCCTAACTGCAAAAATCCCACATGCAATGGCTAAACAGAAGAAGACAAGATGCCAAAGCACTAGCCAAAGATAGAGGAGCAAAACAACAATAGTGTGAGCCATCTGAAACAAAGACATGGGAGCCATGATAACCAAGGGAATAGTGTTTAGAGGAAATGGGACTAGTTACGAGTGTTGAATGCTGTTGAATGATCAATAAAAAAAGAGGGCTGAAGAATGTTGATGGGTTTGGAATGGAAGTCTATGGTTGACCGAAGTCCTAAATAATGAAAAGAAGCTTTCAGGAGGAGGGCAGAGAGTGAACATGTCACAGAAGAAATACTATGTAATAAAATACAGGGATGAAAAATCTCATGGCATGTTGGTGAGTTACATGTGTGTTTAAGTGAGTGAAGCTCAGAATTATGGTATTTGACTGCAGAAAATGAAGGGGGGGGGACAAGCAAGTGACAGACTATAAAAACATTGAAAGACATGCTAAATACCTTCATGTATATAAACCAGTGTGTGTGTGCATGTGTGTGTGTATGTATGTATACATATATATATACATATACAGGTATTCATTTATATATTCATTATGTACTAGCTTGTTCTAAACAGAAATTAAGTGATAGATCATACTGAGAGATAGATATTATTAAAATAACATTAAAAGTTTGAGAAAACCAGGACAATAGCAAAAAATTAATTCATAAAGATACAAAGGAATAGTGATATCTGAACAACAAAAATGAAAATTCTCTCTAGGATGGCATACTTACTTGCCAGATGGTGACTAAAATGTTTGTTCAAGTGTTCTGGCAATCAGTATTAAAATAGATACACATCTATGTATGTGATTGAAGAGCATTTATAAGCTGTAAACAAGCTTTATTTTAGTTGTGGCATTGTAATCAACCTTAGAGGGACGGTTGGTGTTACCCTGTCATAATCTCTGACTTTTCTTCCCTTTCACCCCTCATATCCCTTCCATCCAATAAATCCTGTCACATCTACCTCCAAAATATATCATAAAAACCACCAACTTCTCTCCATATCCTCTGCCACTATTTTAGTTGACAGTACAAACTCTATAAGAGTTGTGGTAGACACAATTCTAAGATGGTTACCCAATGTTCCCAACACTTTGCATATAAGCCCTAGATGATGATATAGATGATAATATTGTAATTGAAATAACAGTATAAGATATTTTGTAGCTTATAACATCCTTCCCTTGAGTGTGGACACAACACTTATATATGATGGATCATCTTTACTATGATTAGGTTACATTATATAACAAAGCTAAAAGAATTTTAAAGATATAATTAAAGACCCTGATCAGTTGATTATAATATAATCAAAAGAATAAAGATTACCCTGGGTGGGTCTGCCCTAATCAGATGATTCCTGTAAAAGCGTAACGAGGTAAGAAACAAGAACCAGTAAAGAAGCTTTCCGGACTTCCATGGTGGCACAGTGTTTAAGGATCTGCCTGCCAATGCAGGGGACACGGGTTCGAGCCCTAGTCTGGGAAGATCCCACATGCCACGGAGCAAGTAAGCCTGTGCGCCACAACTACTGAGCCTGCGCTCTAGTGCCCTCGAGCCACAACTACTGAAGCCCGTGCACCTAGAGCCCATGCTCCACAACAAGAGAAGCCACTGCAATGACAAGCCCATGCACCACAACGAAGAGTAGCCCCCGCTCATCGCAACTAGAGAAAAGCCCGTGTGCAGCAACGACGATGCAGTGCAGCCAAAAATGAATAAATTAATTAAAAAAAAAAAAAGCAGCTCTCCTATTGGCCTTGAAGAAGCAAACTGCCATGCTGTGAAGAAGGCCATGTGGCAGAGATTGAAGGGCATCCTCTGGGGGCTGAGGGCCTCCGTCAGTCCTACAACCATAAGGATTTCTGCCACCAACCAGTGAGCTTGGGAGGGGACTCAGGTCCCAAGTGACATCACATCCCTAGCTAACACCTTGACTACATTTTTATGACCATGAACAGAGAATACACTTAAGCGTTACCAGTGTCCTAACCCATGGATACTGTGATACAGTATATGTATATTGCTTTAGGCTTTCGAATCTGTGCCATTGTTTTACTCAGATTTTCGTACTTGGAAGTGGGGGCAACTGTAACGAATATCTAAAACGCTGGTGCAGTTGTGGAACTGGACAGCAGGTAGAGACAGGAAAAATCTTCAGGAGTGTGATACACAGAGTCTAAATCACTTTAGAGAAGGCCTATATCATCTTCATCAGACCTGTAGCCATAATCTGGACCTTTAAGGATGCTGCCAGTACAGGCTCAGAAGGAAGTGAGGAACATCTTCTGTTACTGGAAACCAGAAGAAGGGGGGTACTTGTTACATGGTGGCAGAAAGCTTAGAGAAATTGTGTCATGCAGTTACGTAGAAAGCAAAATTTGTGATACATCTGGATATATAGCTAAGGAGATTATCAAGTAAAACGTTAAAGGTACTGTTTCTTTTCCTTTTTTGCTGTTTATAGTAAAATATGAGAGGAAAGAGACAAAGTCAAGGAAGAACTGTTAAACAAAAAGGAACCAGACTGGATAATTTTAAAACTTCTCTGCCTCTCCAGATGACAAAGATGCTAAACATCAGAGATGTCTGCACAAATTGTAATATAGAGGGAAAAAAAGAGCAAGTGTAGTATAGAGAAAAGCTACAAACTTTTGTTAAAATGTCAGATTGATCAAAAGATCAGAGTAGTCAGTCGCAGAGAGGATCTTTTCAAGAGATTAAGGACATGGCTTGTACCTTCTTACCCAAGCCAGAGGGCCTCTCGAAGCTTAAGGGCATTGTCCTTCAGCCATTTTAGCAGAAGCCTAAGATAGAATCAGGATTATCTCAAAAAAGATCTGTGAATATGACTTTTACCTAATGCAGTGAAACCCAGTGGAATATACTGATACACAAGACCCACAAGGATTTTGAGAAATTTTATTTCTGCAGAAACACTGCCAGCTTATACAAAAATAGATTGAGGGAGCACAAAATGAAAGAAGGTTTTTGGACCCACAAGAATTCTACTGGCAGGAAACAGGCTATGAAAATTACTCACCTACAAACATGTTCTTCCCTTCATGAAAAAGAGAGGATGATTCAGAGTTCAGGACGATTGAGCCCAGCTGAGAGCCTAGAGGATTATACCCAAGCATTGAAACCTAATGGAGAGAAATACGACCCTTATCCACTGGATTTCAGAACTATTATGGATCAGTGACTCCTTCTTACTCTTTATTTACTCCCCTTTTGAAGTGGAATATGTACAACTGCTATCCTAGGTCTTTCCCCTCATTGCCGTTGGGAGTGTTAAGGGCATGTAAATTGACTTTTTAGTCTCATAGATGTACAGATAGAGAGGAGTCCTGCCCTAGGATCTGAACCTATACATTATCCTTATGAGCCTCATCCACACCTGATTTAGATGATGAGATTTTGGACGTTGAGTTGGCAAGATTTAGGTGAGATTTGGGACATTGACCTAGCTGATGCTATAACAGTATACAAGGCTCGGAATCTTGGGAGGGAGTGAACATACTTTGCATGTGGGAGAGAAGTGAGTTGTTGGGTGCCGTAGGGTGGATTTTAGTTGCAAAATTCTCAGATGGCCCCCAGGTTTGAGCTCCCTCGTGTACATGCCTTGTATAATCTCCTCTTTCTGGGTATGGAAGGAACCTGTGAATATGATAAGAAATCATTCTCATGATTAGGTTTTGTCCTGTGGAAAAGGCAAAGGGATTGTGCAAATTCAATCAATGTCCTTGTCAGTTGATTTTGAGTCAATCAAAAGGTGGTTATTTTGGGTAGACCTGACCTAATCAGTTGGGCCCTTAAAAAAGGGTCGAAAAGAGACTCTCATGATGTCTTTGAAAAAGCAGACTGCTGTAACTTCTACAACTTCATGGAAATTAGTTCTGCTAATGAACATATGAAATTGGAAGAACACCCCAAGCCTCAGATGAAGTCCACCTTATTTCTGCCTTGTTGAAACGGAGCAGGACCCTATGGTCCTTACCACCCAGGCCCTCAGCCTGCCTTTTTGTCTGTGGAAGAACTTTAGCCAAAGAATAAGTTTAATCAGAGAAGTGAGAAAATGTAGAAACAAAGGAAAATAGTCCAACAAGGCTAAATAATAATATTTAGCCATTAAGCATAGTCAAGGACCTTTAGTTCCTGTTTGAGGGCTATACATCTATATCCCATCTATATTCTGAGCCGTGTCCTGTGAGCTGTCTTATAGGTACTAAACCCCACCAGGTGGAAGAAGTTAACTACATGATGACCAGGCTGTAGCCATGACGTAAGCTGCCGCAATTCCAAGAACTGGCCTCAAAGAAATGGGAACAAACCGACCCTGGAACTGAAGATGAACTGTACTTGAAACAATCAAGATGCTGCTGATTAAGACCACCGATGACCAATGTCAAGATGACGTCAGAGCTGACTGCTGTTTCTGCAGGTAGCCCCTCCCTCCGCCTATAAAAGCTCTTGCCCCCTGACTGTCAGTGGGGGGGAGTCAGCTTTTGGACAGGCGTCCGCCCTCCCCACCAAGGCTGCGGGCATCCAAAATAAAGCAAACTTTCCTTTCCACCAGCCTGGCCTCTGTATTGGCTTTGGAGCTGCGAGCAGCCGGACCCCGCTTTCCGTTACATTGTGAGACTCCGCCGAGGATCCAGCTAAGGCACGTCCTGACTCAAGGAAACAGTGAGATCATGGTTTAATCTTCTTAATTTGTGGTAATTTGTTCTATGGCAAGAAAATAACAAATAAATGGTGGATTATTATAATAACTTATTTACTGGTTTTCCCATGACCAGTATCTATTTTTAATCCAATCTATTCCTTATAAGGCAACGTATTTATACTGTGAAAATAAAATGAATGTTATGTCACTTCCTGCTTAAAAGTCTTCAATGGCTTTACATTGAACTGCAAGTAAATCTTATCCATGAGAAAAACTGCAAAGGTCTAGCTTACCAGCTTCTGCTGACCTGCCCAAATTTAGATACAACTACTATTCTCTTCCTTCAAATGCAGGTAACTTGCATTCAGTTATCTGATGACAGTTAACTCTTTTCCAAAGAAGGACTTTCACACAAGTATACCCTTTGTCAGGAATGCATTTCTTAATTATTTGTTGAGATATTTCTGTTAACCTTCTAATACCTTTTCTCTGCTAAGTGTTACCTTTTGGAGAGCCTTCCCTATCTCCTGTATGTAACTAGATATGCACCAACAATCAAAGTCAGAAACTTCTCCTCTATCTTGTTCATTTCCTTCGAATCACAATCTAACAATGTGTTATTAGTTGTTTCATTTACTTGCATATTGTCTGTCCCTCTACTACATTGTAATCATATACCCTGTCCTTTTTATTGGTAACTATATAGTAAAAAAATGTATTTCAATTGAATGAAATCAATTTTTCAAAACAAAAATTACTGAAACCAGAGAGAAATTTTGTCTGTGAACCTTAATAGAATGGAGAGTGTGCTGCAATGGACCATGTCCTCAAAAATATTCTTAGAGTGACTATAAAGTCACATGTTTCTTGTAATGTCATTTAACATAGGTTTATGTTATCATGGCAAATTTCAGTTCTGTAAAAGTGATTCCCTCACACCCTGAGGTGATAATTAATATGATTCTATGTAAGTGTCAAGCTTACTTATACTTAATCAAAGAGTGATTCCTGGTGAATCTCATTGAGCTGACAGAGTATATAGCCTTCATAAAATCTTTAATATTTTTCTTCTCATTTGAGATTTCGTAAGCATTGTGTGCCAGAGAAAAATAAAGTTCTTTTATATTGTTAGTTAAAGGTAGAACACCTGATTTGTAAATTAATGATACTGTTGACATTTTTTTAAACATCTTTATTGGAGTATAATTGCTTTACAATGGTGTGTTAGTTTCTGCTTTATAACAAAGTGAATCAGCTATACGTGTACATATATCCCCATATCCCCTCCCTCTTGCGTCTCCCTCCCACCCTCCCTATCCCACCCCTCTAGGTGGTCACAAAGCACTGAGCTGATCTCCCTGTGCTATGCGGCTGCTTCCCACTAGCTATCTGTTTTACATTTGGTAGTGTATATATGTCCATGCCACCCTCTCACTTCGTCCCAGCTTACTTTCACCCCTCCCCATGTCCTCAAGTCCATTCTCTATGTCTGCGTTGACATTATTAAATTAAAATTTAAAAGAACTCATGCTTGATTCAGTTTCTATAAGTGGGTCACAAGGTATTTATAATAAAAGTCAAAATTGTCTTTAAAAAGTAAAAGTTCATTTAATCTAAGAAATCAAAGGAAGAGGGTTTCAGTGCCACAACATTAAAGCAGTGCTCTGCAAATATTTCTGAATAAGTACTAATATTAGTAAAACTTTGACCACAGACTCCCAATACAACTATATTATTATTATTTTTAGATTAAATGTATCTATGGCTCTGCTAATATAAATTGAAGATGGTATGTATTTCATGAAGGATTAAAATCTTTAAATAATGTCATAAATATAAAATGAGACATTTAAATAAATGTTTAAATTAATTTAATTAATTTATTTACAAAACCCTTTCACTCTATTTTGTATTTGTGTTTTGGATACTTGGTTTTTAATGGGTATGCCTCATCATGATACCTCTGTCAACTTATGTATGTCAAGGAATGTTATGGGCCTTGACCAGGTTCATCTCTAACAATAAAATATTTAAATCTACATTTCAAATAGACTTTTAGAAATGTTTACCATATTGGCAGACTTCCTTTTCAGATCTAATTTTATTGTCATTATTTTTATTTTATAATATGGCAAGAAAAGAGATAATTTTAGGAAGAGAATAATTTTCATCTAACTGCACTCACATCATTAATATTATATTTTCAATTTGCCTTTTTTTGGTAAGATTATTAAGTCATTTGGCTACTTTGTTATGGGTAGTTTAGCTAAACTAGAAAATGCAGTCCACGCAGCCACTTCAACCTTGATAAATTAAAATATGCTAAAAACAAATTACAGTCAGAGTGCCACTGTCACGTACTGTCCATGGCACATGGCCATCTGAAGTAGGCCAAGTGTACATCTCTGTTTTGATTACTGTTTTAAACATCAATAGATATTTTTATGGTCATTCTCTTTTAGGTAAAATATCAATATAGATTAAGCTTCTAATACTTTGTGTTTCCTACAAGGGAATGAAATAGAGTGTGAGAATCTGCAGGGCGTTCCACACTGCGGGGCTGCTCCCCTTAAGTGGGGCGCCAGTAACATTCCCTAGATACCAGTCTCTCGTGTGCAAACTTTCAAGTCAAAATTCAAGAGATCCCTCCCACGTTCTTCACTGGGGCCCTACTCTCTGCGTTGTTAGCATACGCTCTGGGTAATTATGATGGAATAGCTCTCTCAACCACAATTTGAGAAGTATTGCTACAGTACCGTTGAGATAAGAAAAAAATGTCAATAAGAAGAATATTATCAGTTCTTATGCAGAGAATGGTTTGAAGGAGAGCACCATGGAAGCTTGAAACATCAATTAGGAGGTTATAATAACAGAATAGGATATGAGAAAGGATGAATCCCTGGACTAAGGAAGTTACTTTTGTGCGGCAAGAAGTATATCTGCAACATTTAGGAGGTAAAATAAACATGAACATAGGATTGATTAATTTTGAATGTCAGGGGAAAAAATGGTCAAGAATGTCTCCCAGGTTTCAAGCTTGAGTTGAGGCACACCACACTGTCAAAACTGGAGATGAGGGAACTTGCCTATGTTAGGGAAAAAGAATGAGATTACAAAAGAAGAATGTGCAAAAGAGAAAAAGATCAAAACTGTAATCTTAAATTGCTCCAGTATTCCATTGGATGGGATGGAGGAAGATAGTGGGTAAGAGTGTGAGAAATAATTTTCAGGGTTCTGTGCAAAAACCACTAAATTTTAGATTTTAAAACAGTAAACATTATATCTTGGATGCCCACTAATTAAACTAAGAAATAGTGTTGTTGAGAGTTACACATTTAAGAATGGGATGCCATTAATATGATGGGATTGAAAGCTAGATTACTTTTAGTTGAGGGAAAGGGAAGTTGTGTAACGGAGGAGTCAACTTGCTGAATATAACCTCACCCTTTCAAGAATATTGACCGGAAGAAAAGATAGGAAACGAGATTTTGCTAAAGGGAACGATGCAGGTTATAAAGTAGTGGAGAGCATAGAGCATGTGTGCAGACTGAGAGGGGAGCAGTGGAGTGGAGAAGAGGTGGTTGGAAATATAAATGTATGACAGACATAAATTTGCTTAGGACTCCAAATTAGACTCATTTCCTAGAGCTCTGAAGTTACTGCTTCTTCAGACTCCGAGAAATGACTGTAAGGAAGAAGGAGAATTGGTAGATAAGGCTGGGCTGTTTGGACACTTAGGTTGCTTCCATATCTTTGCTGTTGTAAATAATGCTGCTATGAACACTGGGGTGCAAATATCGTTTTGAATTAGTGTTTTTGTTTCCTTCAAATAAATATCCAGGAGTGGAATTGATAGATCATAAGCTAGTTCTATTGTTTTCTTATCTCCTGTTACTACTGACAAGTTATATAACCTTCAGGAATTACTCTTTTATTGCCCATTGCTCTGCCCATTGCTTTTATTGCTTTGGTTCAAAGTCAGATTTAAACAATATCCGTAACAGTACGTAAAACAATAATAAACTTTTCCTTTCTTTTTCTTTTCCCTTTTCCTACATTTTCCTTCCTTCTTTCCATCTTTTTCTTTCTGAATGAAAAGTTGTGTGATAAAGATGTCCGATGCAATTGAACTAAATTTCAATCCCTGTGGAATAGCAAAGATGACAAGTGATAGTGAAATGTTTTTTTCTGAGGCCTTGCTAAACCAGGTGTTAGAAGATTCTTTTTTTAAATGTTAAGAAAAAAACTTATTTCTTTATCTTGCAAACTTTTGTACAGTATAATCTAGATAAATACTTTATATTTATAAATACTGAAGTATTTGAAAGAAAAAACATTTTCATGGGTTAGGCAGCTGGAGTCAAGAGCCATAGTTTTTTTTTTTTCAATAAAATAGCTAAAATTGTTATGGTGTTATAGCAGTATACAAGGTGATATTTTCAAAGATCAGGCTATTGACAGTTGTAGAAGCATCAGCCACAGACAGGATTTTCGACATTACTTCAAACTCGACATTTGATAAACTGTTAGGCACTGCTATGGTGAGGAAGTGCTGTCAGATGCCATGTGTTAAACATAAATAAACTGATTTTCATGGTGCCTAGTGAAGTATGTCAGGCATAAAGGTGGAGAGATAATTGTGCACCAAAGTGGTTTAAGAGTCTTGCCCAGGGGCTTCCCTGGTGGCGCAGCGGTTGAGAGTCTGCCTGCCAATGCAGGGGACACGGGTTCGAGCCCTGGTCTGGGAAGATCCCACATGCTGCGGAGCAACTGGGCCCGTGAGCCACAACTGCTGAGCCTGCGCGTCTGGAGCCTGTGCTCCGCAATGAGAGAGGCCGCGATAGTGAGAGGCCCGCGCATGGCGATGAAGAGTGGCCCCCACTTGCCACAACTAGAGAAAGCCCTCGCACAGAAACGAAGACCCAAGACAGCCAAAAGTAAATAAATAAATTAATTTAAAAAATAAATAAATAAATAAATAAATAAAAGTGCTGTATGTTATACATATACATATATAACATATATCTAAATAATATAAATATATAGAAAATAGAAAATATATAGACGTAAGGCACTTCATTACTTAAGCCCAGTTTCTTAAAAAAAAAAAGAGTCTTGCCCAACCAAGAGATTATAGGCTGCTGATGAGCTCTTATCAGGTCACAGGTAATGTGAGCTGAACTTCACAGGAAACCAATATGATAGAGGCAAGTTAAACCGTTTTCAGCCATGTGATGTGGCAGTGATTTGTAACCCATTAGTAGACAATGCAAATTAGAGTCTTTAGTCAGGGTAAAAATAAGTCTTCTTCAGAAGATCTGTATTTCTTGTCTCAAGGAATAAAAATGACAATGATTCCCTGTTGTGTTAGAGTATTTCATTCATTTCTCTGAGAAATATTTTGTAGATGTATCAAATGACATATGTGCAATACAATATGTTCATATTTCAACACCTGTTCTAGAGGAAAAGAAATAGCAATTTAATGAGAATTTCATCAACAAAGTGAAATAATATAGGTGGTGTGCATATATGAGGACATCAGTTGACATGCAGTCATCAAACTACTGACATAAAATGATTCTTTGTCCATAAAGCTCTACGTTCAAAGATATTTTTCTCTAAAGATAAATTACTGATTCTGGGATGCATTTTAGAGTATTGCAATAAGCCACCATTGTAATTTGAGGAGGGAAAAAAATCTAAATAGAGTGTCTTATTAAACTTAAAAATAAATAGGTAAAGGGAAGATAAATTCAATCTTATCATGATAGGTATTTTTGAGTTCCATCTTAAATTGCAGAAAATCACCTTATCTAGTTTCTAGTATGTACATAAAATGAAAAAAATCTCCTGACAATTATTTAGTGCCATGAGGCTTTCTGTGTATATGAACTTGAATTCAGCTGCTCACAAATCACTAGTTAAACAAATAATCTAGTCTCTAAATCAAAACCACCTACAGATTTAAGAAATATGGATGATATAATCACTGTCATATTTTGAAACAGTATTTTGACAAACAGGGATCACAACTACTAGTATTTCGAATGAGCGTGAACTGGCATTACTGGAAGTTCAGCTTCTAGTGAGCAGTGTGAGGGGCTGTAAATTCTGGAGAGGAGTAAAAGGCTGTCGTAAAGGGTCATCAAGAGAAGTCAACCTTTAGAAGTAAAAGATAAAAAATTTGCAAAAACTATCGAATATGATGTAGGTTTTCTAACATGTTTCTTTAGAAACACACACACATTATTTTCAAAATTGGATAATGGCGTACATGAGTCAAAGTCTTTAATATTAGAGTGTAAGATCAAAACAAATTCATAATAAACATGGTTCAGTTGGAAAATTTAAACATAAACAAAGCAATAAAGAGAAATTCAAGAATCATCAGTGAAAACAATAATGACAGCAAATAGCACTTAATTTCATAGACTGTGAATTTTATATGTGTGTTGAAGAGTTCACAGTTATTAATCTCGGTACAATATTCATCATGTTGTGATGAGTCACATTTTTTTCTTATTCTGATAAGAGAAATAGTACCATGCTTCTTTTGTTTCAGTAAGATACTGGTCTGAATTCAACATTAAGGCATACTTGATGGTGACGTTAGTATTGTTCTATGACAAGCTTTCATGCTTTTTTTTAGATAGTTGCTACTTATTTTGGAAGCAAAACTGAATCTTTAATGATTATAAGGAAAGCAATCTAAAACAGTATTATCAACCTTTGTTTTCACTCTACACATTTTTATTGACTATTATATGCAGATTTGCTTATCACTATGGTGATCTTTCTAGTGCTATAATATAAACTATTAGACTCATTTCTCTTTATCTAACTACCCCATGTATATTTCATAGACGGCATTTGTACAATTATACAAGAATAAATCCTTTGTTGTTTATAGGATATTAAGTTTGGGTTGGGGAAAAGTTATTTAATATAACATAACTAAAAATTTTAAAAGACCAATGAGTTAGAAGAATCCAAGATATATGCCACTGATTTCAATAGCCACAGAATGTAGACAGGTTAAGTATTGCCAGAGAGACTCTCTGGGAAGCAGACACTGAGTTGGAGTTAAGAGTACAAAAGGTTTGTTGGGAGGACTACCTGGTGCTCTCAAAGTTTCAGGTAAAAGCCATAGGTTGTTCAGTTGAACCAGCGCTGTGCCCTTCAGGGGAGAGTGTCTTCTGTGTGGACCACATGCTCTGTGCTTGAATCACTTATAACTGTAGGCGTGGGGATTGCAAATTCGGTCACTGAGAGTGATAATAAGCGGGGCCACTCCTCCTTAACCCCATGTCCTCAAACCCATGCATTCTTCCTCTGACAAGACGATTCCTTACAAAGTCTCTGATTCAATATGCATACCATTTCCTAGAGGATAGTGACTTATTCTCTCATGGCATTGCCTCTGGGTTTGCCTTCAATCAGGCCTTTCCCATGCTTTATCCAACTGGCAGCTTCTGGGTGGTGTGGTATGTGATAAGCATAGTAGATCCCAAGGTCATGGGCTAATACCCACAATCACATCAGGATAAAGCACATTCCTACTCACAGCCTGGTATAAGTTATTTTTTGAGGGGGGGCTAAGTAAAGCATCTTTGCATCTGCCTCATTAAATAATCTGTTTATGATTTCTCTCCTTTCCAAAAGGAATCTGAGCCCAGTCATGACATATGAAAAAAAAAAAAATTGGGATGCGAATTTAAAAATGACTTGGAAGGAAAGAAATAAGAAGAAGTCATTTTGTTCACCATAAGGGCAAACATGTTGCTGTAATTGAGGATTAAATATGGCCCTGAGCTTCCTGACAGCCATATCAAAATTAGTGAGGGCACACATTCCACAGCTCTCCTCCAGAAAGAGGGCAAGCAGTCTCTCAAGGGTGATGGCATTCCGTTACACCACTGCATTTTAAAATGTATTTCTTATACGGTACCATTTAAAGAGGATATCTATTAATAGAAGGAAGAATATTCTCTCCTGTAAATATTTGACAATAAAATGGCTGTAGTAAGAAAATTTTCACAGCCTCTGTTAAAAACTAGAAACAGAGTTGTTCTAAAACTACTAAGGAAAATGAATTAATAATTTTAAAACTTCCCTAGAAATAAATCTCCAATCCAAGTGTTTTCACTGGAGAATTCTACCAAATGTTTACAGAAGAATTAACATGCACTCCACTTAATCTCTTACAGAAGATAGAAGAGGAGTGGAAGTTTCCTAATGAATGAATGAAGCTAGTATTCCACTAATATCAAAACTAGATAATGACTACAAATACAAACTAACAGAACACTATTCCTGATGAACATAGACTTAAAATTCCTTAAGCAAATATTAGCAAAAAGAATTCATAAGCATAAAACTATAAAACTTTTAGGAATAAAGAAACACAGAAAATCTTTGGAATCTAGGGTTAGGTAAACAGATCTTAGACTGGACACTAAAATCACAAACCATGAAAGGAAAAATGGATAAATTAGACTTCATCAAAGTTTAAAACTTTATTCTGTGAAAGATCCAATTAAAAGGATGAGAACAAAAGCTACAGAGTAGGGGAAAATATGTTTAAACCGTATATCTACTGAAGGACTAGTATCTAGAATGTACAAAGAACCATCAAAACTCAACAGTAAAATCAAGCCATTCAATTCAAAAAAGAGCAAAAGACATGAACAGACATTTACTGAACAGAATATACAGATGGCAAATAAGCACATGAAAAGATGTTCAATATCATTAGACACTAGGAAAATGCAAATTAAAACCACAACAAGGTTCCACGCCACAGATCAGAATGGCTAAACTAAAAATAGTGACAACGCTAAGTGCTGACAAGGATGCAGAGAACGTGGGTCCCTCATATGTTGCTGGTGGGGATTCAAAATTGTGCGTCCACTCTAGAAAGATTTTGACAGCTTCTAAAAAATAAAATAAACATATAGCTACCATAAGACAAGTATACAATCTTGAGAATTTATTCCAGAGAACCTAATACTTAAGATTATTAAAAAGCTTGAAAAAAAAAAAAAAAAAAAAAAAGCTTGTATACGAATGTTTATAGCAGCTTTATATATATTTTCAAAAGGAGGTAACAACCTAGAGGTCTTCCACTAGTGATTGGTTAAACCGCAGTGCATCGCACTGTGGGCATTACACAGCAGCGCACAGGAACCCCTGTGAAGCTGCTGAGAACACTGCTCATTGGAAAATCCTAAAGGTTATATACTGTACAATCCCAGATATATAACAGTTTCAAAATGACAACATTATGGAGACGGAGAACAGATTAATGGCTGCCAGGGTGAGGAGGAACGAGGGCAGGTGTGAAGAGGGGCTGTAAGAGGACAACAGGATATAAAAGGCTATAAAAGGCCTTGTGGTGATGGAAACGTTCTGTGTCTTGACTATATCAATTCCAGTATGTCATATGTGCTATTGTACCTTAGTTTTGCAAGATGATACCACTGAGCAAAATTAGATAAAGAATATTATATATTTCAACTGCGTATGAATCTACGATTACCTCAAAATAATGAAGTTTCATTTAAAAATATTTTTCTCAATATATCCTTTAAATTCTGGTGGTATTAAACCCAAAATACCGCATTAAAATATCTTGCAATTTTCACACGTAATTTACTCTCTCTCTCTCTATATATATATATATATTCATACATACATGAATATATATTCATTTAAAGATAAAGTTATTTGTTTTGTGTAATTATTGAATAATTTCACATTCAGGTCCAAAATGTACCACAGCTTGTTATGTCTTCGTTTATTTTAAGAGATGACAGTAAAACTTAGCTTTATTTATTTATCAGAAGTTTTTGGGGTTTTTTTTTATTTGTTCTAATATAAGACAATTATGTAATTGCTTCTTGTTACAATTTTTGCACTGTTGCCTGGGATATTAGGAAAATGGCAAACTACATGTAACTTTTTAATGGAAGGTACTCATCCATATAGATCAAGATTTTTATGAGATTTTTGAGCTTCTAAAGAAAACATAATTCACAGTAATGACTTCCAAATAGAAAGCCTTCTTTGAAATATGTATATGAATAAAATGATTGGAAATGGTGAACTAGGTGGCCAAGATGAAGCTCTGCAAATAGCAGCAACTTTACCTGCAGGAAAAAGTAAGTTCAGATGTGCTCTTTATATAACCAGTTCTGTCACAATGCTAAATAAGACATCAAGATCAAAAGTCGTTACAGTTATGGAAGTGAGGAATGTATATTTATAAAAGTCATCTCTACACAGGCATTTCTGGGATTGGATTGCTATTATTTTCATTTCATATAATGCAAATACAGTACGATTAATGTTTATTTAGGGATTTTTCTTGAAGTCTATTATTTGACTTTGCATTTCTGTGATGTGGCAGTATTATCACGTATCTTATTACAGCATATAAAATATGCTCATAGTCACATTGGAAAATGCATCTAATATGCTTTTAGAAATAATATATCATGCCCCAGCACAAAGTGGCCTCTTGTGATATTTTGTGCTAATCAGAAACCGTAAAACCTAGTCACCTGGAAGAATCCTAATCACTTCAGGTCACTAGGTGTTTGGTAATGGTTCATTCAGAATTGATACTCGGGTTATTGATTTTTTTATTGAGACCTTAAATTCTATGAGATTATACACAATCTGTAGCTTGTCTTTGTATTATCTGCTGCAAAGCACTTTTCTTCAGGCCATATGTGCCAGTGTAAATACTGGTTATCCCTTTTAAACTTCTCTATTCCTTCTTGGTATGTCTTACTCTCCAGATCTAAAAATGATTATTTCTCATTTGCTCTTTTTATTGTTTTTAGATACAGAGATCTAGATAACTACAGTCATCTTGATTAAGATTAAACCAAGGCTAACCTTATCTTAGGCAGTCATTGTCTATATTTTATTGCTTGTTTCTCTTTTCATATCACCACACATCTTATTTACCTGAGTGTTGGTATCATTTATCTCTCTAAAATTTATTTGCATTTAACCATCATAGAAAGTCTCAGCTAGGACATTTTTTTGCTTCTCTATTCCCTTTCTCCCCACAGTACACAAATAGATGATTGGATTGGGTTTGGACACATTTTCTTAGATCTGGAAATATATGTGATTTGTGACGTGGCTTATAAAAAATTCTGACCAGTCAAAATCTGAAATAGGAGCTGCAGAACTTCTGCAGTTGTGGCAACAACAGCTAGGCTGGGGGTATAGTTTAGATTTTGAGGCCGGGGTGGCCATTCTGAGTCATGTGCAAGATAAATGACTAAAAACAACAACCGGAAACCAACGCTGCAGGGTAGAGAGAAAAGTTAGCAGGGTGAGTAGGAGAAGGGCTTCACTGGAGTGAAGAAAGGAAGCTACAAATGTGAGCGTGCCCTGGGGCTGGCAGTTCCTGGCCTTTTTCTCACCTTTGCTTATGCAGTTTTGCCTGGATTCTCATGAGGCTGGTATCCTACAAAATGCCCCTTTAAAACTGAATGATTTGAGAGGATTTCCTTTCCAGGAATCCCCAACAGTCTGATTATAATCAGTATGGAATCTAAATAAAATGTGTGTAGAATAGTAATATCTTTGGTAATTTTTAAAAGGCAACAATGCCAGCTGAATTGGAACAAGGACACAGGTGCAAAGCTAGAGTAGCGACTACTTGCTTTAACCAGCAACTCCTACCTCTGCCGTTTCCCATATAGCCTCTCCTACGTGTCCAGACATTCCAGGGGCTTTTACCCTCCCTGAAACATTAGTGAAGGCTGAAACGGACAGAGCTGAGTGGTGCATCCTTCTGTGTAAAAAACAACAGGGAAAGAACGGTTACTTATGGTGATAGGAGAAAAGAAAAAAGAAGTTTCCTTAAACACAAAAAAGTATCTTTATGTCCGTAATTGTAGTGTATAATAAGGACAAGAGAGGAATGGAAAGTCCAAAAACATGGCAACAAGATGTGGGTATTTAGAAGACTGTCTGATACAAACAAAAGAGCCAAAAAATATTGCTATAACTATTACGTGAGTCTGAGTGGTATTAATATGGAAACTGTAATTTAATTTTCACTAACACTAAGTTATTGAGACATAGTGCCTAACTGTAAAATCTCTATTTCACAAGAGATAAAAAGGACCTGGAAAAAAAATTCCAGAGACGATATATTTAAATGGCTAATGACATGGTAACCAGGAATTGAACATATAGTATAAAAAGAGATATAGTTGGTACCTGGGGCTGGGGATGGTAGATGGGGGTATTTATTTCCTAGACATACCCTTAAAGTACATGAAGAGTTATTATGGGATATTGCTGTTCTATATTTCTTCTGACAATATTACAGGAGGAAATGGGATTAAACCCATGTGATTGATGTTAGGTGTCAGAAAAACAGAAGAGACGAGGAAAGGTAGTTAGATCATTTCCATTATTGGCAATCGTGGGCTGAGTACATTCTCTGTAATTATTATACATATGACAACATTCAGTGACAGGAGTCTGCATAAATGAAATTTCAGGTCCCCTTTTGTGGCTCTATAACCTAATTGTCGTGAGGGTGTCTCCTTATCAAATATGTCTACTAAATTAGGTCATGTAGAGTGAACTATCCTTCATGGTTCTAAACAGAAATTTCTGAATGAATCAAATATGTGGTGTCTCTTTTAAAGTCAGCCTATTTAGAGATGATAAATTGCATCTAAACCTGTTCCTGGATTAATCATTTCTAGTACCAACACTATCTCTTGTAGCCCTCCTGAAAAAAATAACTTTGGTTCAGATGTCAACACACATCATATCAAGAGGGTATGAAAAAGTGATTCACCTAAGGAGGTGGAGAATAGCATAGCAGGATTCCCCAGCTATTCTGAACATGGCTTCAGAGAGCCGGGAGACTGAATTTTGGGGAATTTTTTTCTGTGGGGCAGGGCTTTAGGGTATGAGATAGGGCTAGGATTCCCACTCCTGGGTAGGCAGGGGTATGCAGTGTTTGTTAGGAATGTCCCTCTCCAGGGTCCCCTGTTAACTAGACCTGCCTTGTGCAATGCTGGGCTTGCACTTTTCTCAGAATACCCAGCCTGCTTATCCTTGCTCTTTCTTACGAGCGGTCATACAGTTCACTAAATATTTCCAAAGGTGTGCTTTCCACACTTAAAAGATCCTGTGAGAAACTACTGAGGAACCAACATTTTCATTTTTATTTAATTTTCAGTAATTTTTAAACTTGAATTTAAACAGCCAGGTGTGGCTGGTGGCTATCTTACTGGAGATTGCAGCTCTAGGCTTCAGATGTTCCACCAATTCTGCGATGCCTGACAAGTGACTGCCTGCATGTTTGTAACCGCGTCACAGAGGTGCCTTGCTACAGGAAGTCTGAGTAAAGTAACTTATATTTGATACTAGGTATTGTTGCCAGAAGAAATATTGTCAAAGCCTTCCAGAAGCCCGCTATTCATTGGATTCTGTGTCAGCTTTGGAAATATCTGAATCCAAAATGTCTTAGTGGGTTATTTTATGATGGTTGCATCCTAACTCATCATGAAAATATTGACTGAGATTTGCATGTTCAATTTCCTCTCAGATGCCTGGCTAATGAACCTTTTTTTTTTTTTTTTTGTCTGAAAATTGCCACTACTGGCTCTAGGAAATTGTAACGATGTTGATTCTTCACACTTTATTGACAAGCTGATATTGAAACTACTCATCTCAGATGTTTCTTGTAATGAATGTTGACTAGTCTCTTCCCATTGCTAGCTTATTTGAAAGAATTAGTGGCAAATTTACAGATATTGTACTTTGCTTATCACATTTAAAGAGAAGCAGATGGAGAAGAGGATAGTATTTGCATGTATCTTAATTACGGTGTAGGGAAATTGACTAGATATAGTTGTTTATTGCTGGCAAGTAATGCATTATGAGAAATAAATAAAATCTTTCCATTATCTAATGTGCTCTTTTTGATTTATCTAATACTATATTTCTTTCCTTTTATGTTTCTTGTCACATGTAATTGAGTCATGATAGATTACATTTGACATTTTGCTTCTGCTTGCCATGTTTTGCTGCTTTGGGTATAGAATAAATAGTAGCCACTAGTACTTTGTTGCATGAAACTGTGTAAAACACCATTCTACTGACGAGCTCATTAGTCACTGTGTGAGGGAAAAGCTATATTTCCATATTTGACATGCAAAAGTAAATCAACGCTTTCCTAAGTGCCAGCCATGTTCCAGCTGTAAAAAGTAAGATACTGAAATCCATGCTGGAGACATTAGAATGTTCACAGATGTGTACATCGTCACACAGAAAGACACACACACACACCATTACACAAAAGCGCTAAGCTGGGAAAAAATGATCATTTGCTACTTAGTATCTAAAACTTGTTTGAACTGTGAAAATACTGACACAATTTTTAGGATTGTTCTACTAATTTTGTTAATAAAACTCAGGAGTCCTAGGTAAAAATATTTTACGTTGAAGTTTCCTAAATAATCAATGAAACAAACCCAATAAACCAGAAAAAAATGTCTGACGTATATTTAAGTTTAAAGAATCTTTACCTGTTCATTTGTATTGTAATCATCAGATGGCATGCATGGTATTTCTAGGTACTGCTTGTTAAATTGAGGAAATGAGCCCTCTGTTTAGGTCTGAAAATCTTTCTGTGAGGATTCTGTGAGTGGCATGGGGCTCTTTCAACGTCCTCCAGTATGGGAGGTAAGGCAAGAGAAGCAGGCTGCAGGAGCACATTATTTTCTCAGTTGAAACAGTTCATGCAAATAATTTGCTTCTTTCGTCTATTTCTGGAACATCCTTTATAAATGTACCTCATGGAGCGAAATATCTTTTTCCCCAAATCAAGGCAAGATCCAAACAAAACAAAACTATTTAAGGTTAAAGAACATAATAAGCTTGGTAACATGTCTGTCCCAGAATAATGACTCAATGAGATGTCGCAGTAGCCCAGACGGTAGCCTGTAGAAATAAGGATGGACCCTGATGGTAGTAAAGAGTTCAAGATTCATCTCCCTGTATGAGATTTTTGGAAAGGAGAGTATTTTGTTTATGACTTATACATTCAAACAATTGCATGTTTTAGATATGTATATGTATATAATTAAAACGTCTATATATTTTAGGTTCTAGAATTGTCTATTATCAAAATTATTACAATTTTCTTTTTTTAAAGAGACTGTTCTGTCAGTGGTAATTAAATGTATACATAATGTACATTACATAAGGTATTGATTGTTTTAAAAGAAGGTAGATTTATTCCTTTTCGTCTGTCCTCTCATATCACACAAATACAAATTTGTTCCTCAAAATGTGTCTGAAATGATAGGTTATATTTTTATGGATTTAAAATATATTTACAATCATTACAAGTACATTAAATTTGAAATTTTAGTACTGCATAAAGTAGCTGCCTGGTGTATATCTTCCAAGGAGTGTAGGAGTTGGAGACTTGTTTTATGCTCCCGAAAAATGAACAAGGTTTTTGAAATCAGATAAAAATTTGAACATTATACCCTTCTTTAATTTGGTTTGTAAACTTCCTGAAGTAACCAAATCTCTCTGAAACTCAGCAGATTTATTCTTCAAATGGGGCTAATTATGCCATCTCTCAAATGCTTTATGAAGATTAAATGACAACAAAATCCCTGACTCAAACTTGGTATGTTAATGCCAATTGCTTCATTCCACCCCCCCAAATATTACAGATATAAAAGAAAAAACTGAATTAATTGATAATCGTGCTCAACCATGCTTTCTTTCATCTTTTATTTTTATATCTTATTTATCTCCTAATTCTCGTATTTCATCATTGCTGACTTAAATCATATGGAAACACTTTTAGGCTGATTAGAATATGAATGTACCCGCAAAAGGACTCTATTGGTACAAACCAGGATAGATGAATAATACCATCTTGGGGGATGAGAGTGGGTGATGGGCAGAAATAGAGAAGAGAAGGTGGCCACACAAACTTCCATAAAGCAATGTGAGTTGCCAGCTACCAACTATATGTGCAAAAAGTAATAAATACTTAGGTATACAAGCATACCTTGTTTTATTGTGCTTTGCTTTACTGCACTTCACAGATACTGCATTTTTTACTAACTGAAGGTTTTTGGCAACCATGGGTTGAGCAGGTCTATTGGCGCCATTTTTCCAACAGCATTTGCTCACTTTGTGTCTCTGTGTCACATTTTGGTAATTCTTACAATATTTCAAATTTTTTCATTATTATTATATTTGTTATGGTGATCTGTGTTCAGTGATCTTTAATGTTACTGCTGTGACTCACCGAAGGCTCAGATGATGGTTAGCATGTTTGAGAAACAAAGTATTTTTTAATTAAGACATGTACATTGTTTTTTTTAGACATAATCCTGTTGCACACTTAATAGACTACCATATAGTGTAAACATAATTTTATATTCACTGGAAACCAAAAAAATTCATGTGACTTGCCTTATTGTGTTATTCACTTTATTGTGGTGATCTGGAATTGAACTCACAATATATCCAGGTCATTCCTGTAAATGACTGAATACCATATGCCATAAATGCGATTGCTGGCTCTTGATTCTGTAAGTAGAGACCTGCCTTTTTCAATAAAGGTGTTGCATTAAATGGTTATTATTAACTTGAAAAAAATCTCGTATGTAGGTAGACAAATTATATGGCTGCATGGTGCATCTGACTTTATAAAAAATAAAGTTATCATGATGATAATATTAAAAGAAAGTCATTCCATTTGAATTTCAGTGATAAATGTTAATGCTTAGCTTTGTGTTAATCTCTATTTCATAGATTATTTGTTTCGGTCTTATGAGATTAACTTTTGTTAATGTAGTGTAATGTCTCTGAGTCATCCAAACTCTTGGTATCATCTCTTCCTTAACGCCTTGGTTCCCATTTCACATAAACCCGACACCTTCTTAGAGATACATGCCAGTACTCTTCTGGAGCTGCGAGTCCTTGTATTTTTCTAGGAGGCTCCGATAAAGTCTTGCTCTGAACGCAAACCCTAAGGATTCTTTTAATCATTATGGAATCCTATTATCATCAGTCCTTGATATTCAAGGACTGTGAATGTGATAATTCTGTCCCAAAACGTAAACATAATCCTTTCACCACGTAATTTAACAAAGAACCAATAATGAATGCAAAGCTATTGTATGTCACAGATATTTCCTAAATATTTGAGATTAATGGATGTTAATTATACCCTAAGAAAGAAAATAAATGTAAACCCTGATGGCAGTCATCACTGATCCTAAGATCATTAGAATTTACCTATCATAGAGAATTTCTTACTGGCCATCTGTTTCCTTAAAATCCAGCCCACCACCATACACCTTCTCCTTTTAGAATTTTTTTTTTTTTCATTTATTTTCCTTCAACTCAGAGGCCCAATTTCCTTCTCTAAAAATTCCTATTACTTTATTGGCAAAGAAATTTAGTTCTCTCTTATGTCAGTTTCTCCATTCAGTCTAAGTTGGGAAGGTATGCTTTTTTAAACAAAAAAAAGTCAATAAAGTTGTGTTCTTAAACAAATATGTAAATTTTCCACGAAGATAAGTTATAAAAATCCCAAATACTCACAAATGGAAAGTTTCCTTCTTGCTATCTGATCATTTTTAAAAGTTATCTAATATGTGAAAATTTTTATACTGACAGAGGGTTTTCATAAACATCAATCCAAATCCATGTGATCCTCATGGTAACCAAATGAGTCAGGCAGAGCGTACATCGTGAACTCCTGTTTACAGAGGGAGAAACCGAGGATTCAGGAGGCTTAAGCAACTTTCCCCAAGCTACGCAATGCCAACTGGCTTCCTTCATTCCTCTCTAAGTCTTTTTTTTTTTTTTTAACATCTTTATTGGAGTATAATTGCTTTACAATGGTGTGTTAGTTTCTGCTTTATAACAAAGTGAATCAGCTATACATATACATATACGTTTATGTCATTCCTGTCCAAGTCTTTTTATATTGCACCACTTAAGCACAAAAACGTTCATTCTTTTGATGGAATCTGTTAAGATTAGAGTCTGAGCTGCTTTTGGTTATGCCCCTTTTAATCTCATTAGAGATAACAGAGTGAACACATAGAGGTCAAGTTAAAGGGTGGTTTCTGTTGGAAAACCACCAATCTTAAATCCAGATTAGCTCTTGCCTTTCTCAAGTTTGGGAAAGTGAAACAAAGCTTCCTCCATTTTCGGCAAAGTTAATGTCATGTTAACCATGGAT
Source organism: Balaenoptera acutorostrata (assembly GCF_949987535.1). Lineage (NCBI taxonomy): Eukaryota > Metazoa > Chordata > Mammalia > Artiodactyla > Balaenopteridae > Balaenoptera > Balaenoptera acutorostrata. The sequence goes on along the minus strand of NC_080084.1, from coordinate 36,736,580 downwards.
GCCTAAGAAATATGTGAGGATTTATTGTGGCAGTGCATTTTTGAAAGTGTCTAGCAATACCTGACATATTGTTAACATTCAATGAATTACGTCTCTTCCTTTTTGAGATCATGTGGATTTTGTCTTTTATTCTGTTAATATAATGTATTATACTGATTGCTTTTTGAGTGATCAACTATCCTTGAATTATTTGGGTCAATCTCATTTTATCATGTATATAATACTTTTTATATATTGCTGGATATGGTTTGCTTATATTTTGGTGATGATTTGTGTGTCTATCTTCACAGAGATATTCGTCCAGAGTTTTCTTGTGATGTGTTTGTCTGGTTTTGGAATCAGAGTAATACTGGCCTCATAGAATGAGTTGAGAAATGTTCCCTCTCTGCTATATTTTAGAAGAATTTGTGAATAGTTGTATTAATTTTTCTTTAACCATTTGGTAGAATATACCAGTAAAGCTACATAGGCCTAGGCTTTTCTTTTTGGTAGTTTTTTTGATTATTAATAAAAAAATTAATTTTTAAAAGTCTATTCAGATTTTCTATTTCTTCTTGAGTCAGTTTCTGTAGCTTATGTTTTTCTGAGAATTTATTCGTTAGTGATCTAATATGATCGAATACAATTGTTCATAGTATACTCGTAATGATTTTTATTTCTGTGAGGTTCATAGTAGTGTCCCCTCTTTCAGTCTTGATTTTAGTAATTTGAGTCTTCTCCCTTTTTTTCTTGGTCAGTATAGCTAAAGCTTTGTCAATTTTGCAGGTCTTTTCAAAGAAAACTTTTTGTTGTTGTTGATTTCTCTATTATTTTTCCATTCTCTATTTCATCTCCTTCCTCCAGCCTTTTTATTCTTTCCCTCTGTTAACTTTAGGTTTCGTTTGTCCTTGGAAGCTTACGTTACTGATTTGAGACCTTTCTTCTTTTTTAATATAGATGTTTATAGCTATAACATTTCCTCTAATTACTACTTTAGCTACATTCCATAAGTTTGGTATGTTGTCTTTTTGTTTTCATTCATCTCAGAGTATTTTCTCTTTCTCTTCTCATTTCCCTTTTACTCCCACTAGGATGAGAACTCTTAATTATAATGAAATGGAATAGTAGTAGTAGTAGTAGTAGTAATTGTGGAAATAATATTGTCATTTATTAAGTGCCACATTTTGATTACTGTACTTTGTTCAAGATATAATGGATAAAAATGTATAAGATAAACTTCAAATTCCATAGGCTAAATGTTCTATTATGTACCTAATCTCATTGCCTCCGAAGCCCCAACTTCTGCCCTTACAATATCAAATTCCTTTAACCTCTCAGTATTTGTTCCTTTGTGTGTGTCTTGTACACTGTGTGGAAAGCCTCCTTTTAACAACCTATCCCCTGATTAATTTTTATTTTATTCTGTGTATCTTAATCACTACCTCCCAGAAGCAGTTCTTATATGGTTCCATGAAAAAAAAATATTTTTCTTATTTACTTAATTATTAGTAATACTTTTATTTGTTATAATTTTATTATGTATTAATTCATTATATATTTTATGTATCTACACACATACACATTTATAACTAATAATGTATCAAAACACATACACAACCCTGCACAATAAAATTTTTGTACATTTTCGTATATCTTATCATACTGACTTAATATTGACTCTTTCTTTCCCTAGATTTCATGTTTCCCTTTATCCCCAGTATAGTCCCTGGCCCTTAGAAGTCATTCAGTTAATGTCATGTATGAATGGATTAATGATAGAATAGCATCAATGAATGTTTAAATATTTCAACGTTCTAGTAGATATGGATTAATTCTTTGATTCTTTGAAATGGAGGACTAGTATTAACTCTTCTTCAACTTCGCTGCCAGATAAAACTTTCCAAAGTAAAAATTCATGACCTCGTTATTTCTTTCCTACTCTCTGTGATTTTTATTCTTCACAATGATTTCTCTCAGGACTAGAAAGATTTAAACTGGATATGAATAATCAATCTCATTTCCTCATTGGGACCAGTGTTTGGGTTTTAACATTGCTATAGGATTGTGGAAGCGGAGAAGCGGGATTGAATTTTATATCAGCTCACCTGTAAATTCAGTAGAACTTGCTGTTTCAGGGTCTTCCCTGTGTTATGCTCTTTCTTTGTCTCTTAAAAAACTTCTTACATTCAAACAACCAAACATTACACTTGTTTTGTAATTGCAGATATGCTAAATAGTTTTATTTAGGTATGTTTAAAATTAGTTCTAAATGAATGGTGTGCTGTTTGTTTTTATAATGAAAATATATCATCCAGACTTTATCTGGCTTAGCCTTTTCCCTTCTTGAAAGTACTTTGTTATGAATGGATGCCTTTTGGATTAAGTTCAGGACTGAGCTCTTTTCAGAAAATTACCTCCATTTTGGCTGACATCCAGGGGTATTGTCATACTGTAATGACATTGTTGTACATGGGCTATTCATATTTTTTCATGATCAACAATTCTGGCATCAATTTAAATGTCTTCAACAACATCCTGTTACCCTTATCTTACAGAAAGAGCATTTTTAGAGTATCCAAAACTTACTGTGCTTCTTCCTGTGTTCTCCTACTGAAGATTTAATAGTCTTATATATAAACCATATTTTTTCTATTATCAACTCAAGGTAGTAGGTTTTTTTCCTATTTTGTTTTTCATGTTTACATAATTTGTTCTTTGTGGCTGTAGTTTTAAAGGCGGACCTTATCTGTCACTCTCCGCATATGTGCATGGTACTCGAAGCCTGAAGCCACAGTTGCCACTAGCAACCCCAGCCTCTTTTTAGTACTTTCACTGAGGAACCCATAAAGCACTCAGTGCCTTGATACCAATCATGTCCCCTATATTACACGATTCCATAAAGGACCCCTTCTCTAGTAGTTTACTGAAAATAATTAGAAGAAAGAGAATATCACAGAAGGTCAAAGGCTTCCCAAATTTTAATTTACATAAAGGTTACCTGAGTGATTTTCTGGAAAAGTAGACACTGGGGGTCTGTCCCCAGAGATTTTTTTTTCTGAAATTCTGAGATGAGGAACAGTCATTTACATTTAAGTAGCTCACCAGATATTTCTGATAATGAGACGTGAGTTATTCCACTGTCTTATTCCAGTGACTTAAATTGCATTACATTTCTTGGCTCTCTGGTCTTGCCAGGGATCTTTCTTCCTGAACTCTCTGGTATCTTGCTTTTAAATCTGTATATACTCACCCATATAATTTGTTTTACGTTTTATTCATGAGCCAGTGTCACAGAACTATTTCAAAATTAGCTTTAAACCTTCCTTTTGTCACTTTTCTCCTGTCTGCTTGACTAACTGATGTCAAAGTTTATAGAGCTAGATTTGCCTACAACTCTAATGGGAGGGAAAATGGTTATAAATTGCAACAGCCAAGCCAGTCCCTGAAAAATGGCTATAAATTGCACCAGCCAGAGACAGTCCGTGAATATCATGTTGTGACTGCCATTCTTGAGCAACTCATTTCCATCACTGGAAGTTTAGCAGACATGTAGGATACAGCTTTGGTGCTTAAATCATTTTTTGCATGTAAAAATAAAGTCTGCTACGGACATAAGACTGTTCTGGGTTAAAGTTGATAGGAGTGCCTTTCATCCTCAAAGAAAGTCTGAATGTTGAAATTTTCCCTATCCTTGTTCAGGTAGATGGCTCTCTACACTCAGATACTTAGGAAAGGCTCCCATTAAGAAATCCCACTGTGTAGTCATGCTCTCATTTCAGCTGAGAAAAAAAAAGGGGGAGTGGTCCTCCAACCTTCCTTCTTTGGTGGACGGATATGGATATAAACTAATTTTTATCTTGGAAAGCATAGAAGACTCTAAGAAAACAGAATGCAAAACAGAAGATAATAGCAAAGAAAGCAAGCTAGAGTCAAGCCAATAACAATGAAGCTGAGTGGAGTAGCGGTGAGAATATAAGCCAAAATGGTACAGGTCAGGCAGCCTGATATCCTGAAAAATGAGGGGCACAGTGTGTGTACTAATACCTGGGGAGCAGGTTCAGGATTGCATGGAATGTGCCTTCATCCCCAGGAGTGAGGTATGAAAGTTTTTCCAAAAGGTCAGGCAATGATTTTTGATCTACAGAGCACCACCTTCTCTCTCTCTGTTATTCGCGTCTTTAACTCTACCATTCTCCTTTTACCATATTTCAAATCAGTTAAAGCTCCTTCAATCTGAGGTAAACCTCACTTTCTTGGTCCTTAACTCTGTGTTGGTAGCAGTTAAAAGTGGAAATTCTTTCTTAAAAGCATTTAAGATAAAATGGCTAAAGATGGTAAAATTCTGAGGTCTATCAATTTCACTCCTGTCTCAATCCTGAATATAAGAATCCAATTAAAAATGAATTGTGGAAAAATTACTCAAGTGTAGATTAGAAAGAATAATTAATTTCTACTAACTATATGCTACTCAGAATACACCGTATATTCACAATATAGGTGGTAATAAGCAGAAACTTTGTAAATTTAGTAACTATTCTGTAGTGTATAAAGAAAGATATATGAAAAAGACATTTACTTTAACCAAATGTATTAGCATGCAAACTCTACACTCTCTTTCATGGAATTTATTAATCAAACAATGTGATACACCATATTAACAAACTGAAGGAGAAAAACCATATGATCATCTCAAAAGATGCAGAAAAACCTTTTGACAAAATTCAACACCCATTTATGAAAAAAAGTCTCCAGAAAGTGGGCAGAGAGAGAACCTACTTCAAAATAATCAAGGCCATATACGACAGACCCACAGCAAACATCATTCTCAATGGTGAAAAACTGAAAGCACTTCCTCTGAGATCAGGAAAAACACAAGGATGTCCACTCTCACCACTATTATTCAACATAGTTTTGGAAGTCCTAGCCATGCAATCAGAGAAGAAAAAGAAATAAAAGGAATACAAATTGGAAAAGAAGAAGTAAAACTGTCACTGTTTGCAGGCGACATGATACTATACATAGAGAATCCTAAAGATGCTCCCAGAAAACTACTAGAGCTAATCAATGAATTTGGTAAAGTTGCAGGTTACAAAATTAATGCACAGAAATCTCTTGTATTCCTATACACTAATGATGAAAAATCTGGAAGAGAAATTAAGAAAACACTCCCATTTACCATTGCAACAAGAAGAATAAAATACCTAGGAATAAACCTACCTAGGGAGACAAAAGACCTGTATGCAGAAAACTATAAGACACTGTTGAAAGAAATTAAAGATGATACCAACAGATGGAGAGATATACCATGTTCTTGGATTAGAAGTATCAATATTGTGAAAATGACTATACTACCCAAAGCAATCCACAGATTCAATGCAATCCCTATCAAACTACCAATGGCGTTTTTTACGGAACTAGAACAAAAACTCTTAAAATTTGTATGGAGACACAAAAGACCCCGAATAGCCAAAGCGGTCTTGAGGGAAAAAAGCGGAGCTGGAGGAATCAGACTCCCTGACTTCAGACTATACTACAAAGCTACAGTCATCAAGACAATATGGTACTGGCACAAAAACAGAAACATAGATCAATGGAACAAGATAGAAAGCCCAGAGATAAACCCATGCACCTATGGTCAAGTAGTCTATGACAAAGGAGGCAAGGATAGACAATGGAGAAAAGACAGTCTCTTCAATAAGTGGTGCTGGGAAAACTGGGCAGCTACATGTAAAAGAATGAAATTAGAACACTCCCTAACACTATACACAAAAATAAACTCAAGATGGATTAGAGATCTAAATATAAGACCAGACACTATAAAACTCTTAGTGGAAAACATAGGAAGAACACTCTTTGACCTAAATCACAGCAAAATCTTTTTTGATCCACCTCCTAGAGTAATGGAAATAAAAACAAAAATAAAGAAATGGGACCTAATGAAACTTCACAGCTTTTGCACAGCAAAGAAAACCATAAACAAGACGAAAAGACAATGCTCAGAATGGGGGAAAATATTTGCAAATGAATCAATGGACAAAGGATTAATCTCCAAAATATATAAACAGCTCGTGCAGCTCAATATTAAAAAAAAAACAAACCACCCAATCCAAAAATGGGCAGAAGACCTAAATAGACATTTCTCCAAAGAAGACATACAGATGGCCAAGAAGCACGTGAAAAGCTGCTCAACATCACTAATTATTAGAGAAATGCAAATGAAAACTACAATGAGGTATCACCTCACACCAGTTAGAATGAGCATCATCAGAAAATCTACAAACAACAAATGCTGGAGAGGGTGTGGAGAAAAGGGAACCCTCTTGCACTGTTGGTGGGAATGTAAATTGATACAGCCACTATGGAGAACGGTATGGAGGTTCCTTAAAAAACTAAAAATAGAATTACCATATGATCCAGCAATCCCACTCCTGGGCATATACCCAGAGAAAACCATAATTCAAAAAGACACATGCACCCCAATGTTCATTGCAGCACTATTTACAATAGTCAGGTCATGGAAGCAACCTAAATGCCCATCGGCAGATGAATGGATAAAGAAGATGTGGTACATATATACAATGGGATATTACTCAGCCATAAAAAGGAACAAAATTGGGTGATTTGTAGAGATGTGGATGGATCTAGAGTCTGTCATACAGAGTGAAGTAAGTCAGAAGGAGAAAAACAAATATCGAATATTAACACAGACATGTGGAACCTAGAAAAATGGTATAGATGAACCGGTTTGCAAGGCAGAAATTGAGACACAGATGTAGAGAACAAACGTATGGACACCAAGGGGGGAAAGCTGCGGGGTGGAGGTGGTGGTGGTGTGATGAATTGGGCGATTGGGATTGACATGTATACACTGATGTGTATGAGATTGATGACTAATGAGAACCTGCTGTATAAAAAAATAAATAAAATTCAAAAAAAACCCCTTAATTTAATGATTACCTATATAATTAGTTTTTTAATCCCATCCCCTTCCCCCCAAATTCTTAGATACCTTAGAATCATGGTGGGGGGGTACGTGTGTGTATTTTGTTATGCTATTACTTTATTCCTAGCAACCAACTAGAAACTAACACATGAGTTCCTCAATGAATAGCTCTTAATTGAATGACTCACTGAATGAATAAAGAACATTTCTTATCTAATTTGTTATGGTATTTCCCATCTGAGTTAATGCATATGCTTGTACAGGACATTTCATTTAAAGCCATTAGTATTTCCACCTAGGACAATTTTAATCCTGCCACTTATCTTAAACTTCATCTTTTTAGGAAAAAATAAACTTTATAAAGTTGAGACAAATTGAGTAAGTAAAGTTGAAGCTTGTAAAGATATAAAATGGCGAGCCTGAGTGTTCTTTTACACAAGGACTTTAAGTAGTATGACAAATCATGTTTAATTTCTTAGTGAATACGTTTAGCAAAGTAAGAAACAAATTTCATCTTGTAATCCAGAAGCTCCGTGTCCAAATGGTGCGGCTGCTAGAAATAAGAGGATCTAGGAGTGGAACAGAAACAAGATTTGAAATGTGTTGAGTCAGAAAGTAGTTTACAGAAAAATTTTCCAACTATTAGACATGGAAATTGTCAGCAGAGTTCATTCTCATTAAGTCCTAATAAAAATGGAGCTGATTCCAATCAGATAAGAAAAAACATAAAACTCAAGGAGAGGGTCTCCTACACTCGTCTCTGACAAACCGATTAATGAATATCACCTATTCAAACAGTAAGGAAGGTTAGACCCTATACAAGAAAACTTGAAATATCAGAAATCCTAACATAATTATGAAAAATTAAGGTTTTCTCTAATTTGAAAAATTCCAAACAATTATCTGAAACTTTTCCAGAAGATTTTAAAAATATAAATTAACAGAAAGAAAAATTAAATTTATACAAACAATGCAAGAGGAGAAAATGAATTTCTTTTTCTCCTTACCAAAAATATTTTATGATGTTGTCATATGAAAGACTGGTAGAAAATTATGCAACCAAAAATAAAAGGGAAAAAGTGTTATAGAGTTGCATCATTCAGTTAACTAATGAAAATATATACTATTTTTTGGGATATTGTGGTATTTTGGAATTTGTCAGTTTTGTAAAATTTTTAATCTGTTGTAATTTTTCCTCATTCTAAAGAAATAGAATTTCATTAGAAATTTCCACACCTACTTTTTCCATATGTAATTTGAGTTACTATTCTTAAAGATTGCCTCTAAATTTTGTGAGCTTCAGGTCCCAAAATACCTATAGACATCTCAGGCTAGCAGGATTATAGACTGTCAATTGCACATACATGGAGATTAGTCGCTAGCAGCTGAGCATGTAGAATTTTAGTAGTCCCGTCAGACTAATACAGTTGGGACCATATCAGAAGAATAGTTGAAAAGTCAAAGAAAAAATTTTAGAGGACTGAATATTTATATTCCCCCCAAATTTATATGTTGAAATTCTGACCCCAAAGGTGATAGAATTAGGAGGTGGGATCTTTGCAGGGTGATTAGGTCAGGAGAGTGGAGCTCTCATGAATGGGGTTAATGACTTTATAAAAGAGACCCCAGAGTGTACCCTCACCCCTACTATGACGTGAGGTTTCAAAGAAAGCCATTTTGAGGAAGCTGGCCCTCCCCAAACGTCGAATCTGCTGGCACCTAATCTTGGGAGCGCCAGCCTTCTTTGTTGGTCGCTGTCCTGGTTTTCCTCCTATGTAGACGTGTGTGTAGGCTCAGCCTCCTCTAAACAGACACTGCATGTTGGAGTTTCTGGAGGCTCTGAACCAGACCCTCGTGGCATGACTGTATCTCTCTGCCCATTCTCACAGCTGTGATTACCACCCAAGCGTGAAGGACTCCAATATTCATGTCTCTTGGAAAGAACTTTTCACTGTGCTGCACTTGCCTGCTTGACATTTTTTACAAAGTCAAACTCAGCTCCTAATCTTTACTAATATCTACCCAAATATAGCTTGTTCATTTCTAAGAATGTAATTAGCTTCAATCCAGAAAATTAACCTGTGAAATCTTTGTAAGTCAGAAATTCAAGTGTCTCTTTTGATGCCTCTCTCTCCTTTATAGTCTCATACCCAATCCATGAATAGGTTTTAGCCATACTTTTTCCTAAATATACCCTAATCCTGTCTATTTCTTTCCATATGTATTGTTACTTTTCAAGTCTAATCTTCAATCATCTCCATATTCACTACCCACCACCCTAACTTTTTTTTCTATGTTAGAGCCGGAGTGGGTATTTTGAAATATAAATCTAATTGAATTGCTTCTTTTTAACATTTTAAAGTTTTCCATTGCTCTTAGAATGAAAACCAAAATACTCAACCTATCCAGAAATGTCATGTAAAGTCTAATTTGTGCTTAAATCTGCAGTTAGCTCTTGTACCATACCCATCCCTAAATTGTGTGTTGAAGCCACACGACTTACATTCAGTGTCTCAGAATTACTTTGCTCCTGTCATGAGGCCTTACACATTGTTACTTCAGTCCAGAATGTTCTTCCTTCTTTGTTTAGTGAACTCCTACCGATGTGTCAGCTTTCAGCTCAAGCCTGATTTCATTAGTGACATCTTATTATATGATTATGATTTTATAGATAAAGATATAGGTACATAGATATATAATTATCTAGTTGTTTATATGCATACAGTTTTATATCTTTATAGGAATAGATCACATTTAAATATAGACTTAGATTTATAGAAAAATAGAAATAGATTGATGGATACATGTATAGATATATTGTTTTATACCTTAACAAGAATAGGTAGGACTAAAATTATGATCACCGTCCTTAAGAAATCACCCATTCCAAAAATACAAAGTATTGAAACAGAGAATGAGCAGAATCTTCACATCATTTTTAGAAAGATATAATAGCCTCTCCTCTGGCTGGGATGCTCAGCTCATGTGCCCTCCAGAGATTAAGTTGTCCAGTTATCATTGAGCAGGGGCCCAGGACCATTCAGTTGCTGAACTGTTTCAAGTAGATATTGTTTGGACATTGCATTTGATAGGGGGTAATGCAATGCCTCTCATTTTTCTTTCTTTCTTTGTGGTGTCCTTAAAACTCGTGATACACTGTAATTGAAAGACCCCAAACTGGAAAAGTTGGAAGTTTTTTCTCAAGTTTTCAGACCTACTAAAACAATTCAGACTATAATAATATTTATATTAAAAAGCAGTGTGATCCAGCGTTAACAACACCAGTACGCTTGGCAACACATTCCCCACAAGCAGAATTTATTGGTTGAGACTATGGTTGTCTTTTCAGTCTTCCATGTAAATTGCAAAATTGCTTTCCAGAAAGGGTGTAGTAATGCACATTTATACCAGAAGTGAGTAGTAGTGTTGCTTCCAATACCCTTGCCAACGTCACTTATTATTCTTACCAATTGAAATTTGACATTTGGATTATTATGAATGTTATTATCAATTTCTTTGATCAATACTAAGTTAAATATTTTTTGCACCTGCTTATAAGCTATTTGTGTTAGTTCTATTTGTGAACTCCCTATTTAGGCTTTTTATCTATTGTTTTCTGTTGCTTACACACCTGGGTTCATTTTGTTAGAGAGAATGTGTTTATGTAATTGTCAAAGAGTCACATCTGTGCGAACCCTAGTAAGGACACCACCTTGGCATGCACCTTGAAAGGAATACCTTAACCTGTCTCTTCCCTTTTTTTTCTGAACTCACATTTTGCCACTATCAACCTCAACCACTTTTCGCCAAGATACCAGCCTCATTTCCATTCCTCTTTCCGTTGATATTTATATAAGTGTGTTCTCACTGTCATTCGTATCACAACTTGCATAGCTCCTCCGTACAGATGTTTTTCCAAACCACCCAACTTAAAATACCCACCCAGTCACGCCTTGTCACATCACTTCCATCACTTCCTTAGCCTCTAATTTTTAAATTTGTTTTTCAGCATATTATCTGTTTCCTGCATTAATTTGTAAACCCCAAAATTCATAGGGCTTTTCTATCCTGACTGTGTACCCAATCTCTAGAGCGCATGTGCTTAACAATACTTGCTTTATAAATGCATTAATAAATGTTCACAAGTTTTAGACCATCAGTGAAAAAGCAGGATTTTTTTTTTCCCCCATATCTTTAAAGTCTTTTTGGAATGCCTACTGACTACATGGGTCTAGGTTTATTCACATAAAGTGAGCACATTTATGTTTATTTTTATTTCCTAAATTTTTATTGCTTTTCTGAATGTAATTTGTTTCATTTTGGGGGAAGGGGGTGAGTATTTAATATGAGGATAGGGCAAAACTAGCCATTTGATCTTGAGTAAATGGTTTAATCATCTTAACCCTCAGTTTCCTCTCAACTTAGGAGTTTAATAATAGTCCCCACCTCATGTTTTGTGCATGTATGAGAATTAGATAATATACATAATGTTCTTCGTCTGTTGTTGACTTTCTTTTCTATACATTCTATCCCTTTTGAGTGGATGAGACACATTTTGGGTGCAGCAGGAGATCAGCAGAATTTACCAAGCTTCTAGCAATCCAAGTCAAATCCCGTAAGTCACTGCACCAAGAGAAGGACATCTGCTGTCTGCAAGTCCTCAATTTCTCTTCCGTAAAGCAACAGCCCCCCCCCACCCATGAAATAGGGAAGCCTGTGTGGATTTACGTAAGATTAATTTATTTACACTGTTTCTTACCAATTTAAAGATGAACACAGTAATTCTGCAGCACCAGAGAATTTTCCAAGTTCTTTTTCACATTTACATTGCAGAGCTTCTGCTTATTTATGTTTTTCCTCACTGCACAAACCCCTCTTTAATTTCACCAGAGGGTTTAGCCATTCTTCTGGAAGGCACATATGGCATGCAAAACCTACACAAAAATCTCCATTATGGGGTAAAACTCAAAACACATCATCTATTAGTACTTGATAGCATTAGAAATATCAAGCCACTTCTATTTATTGCATATAAATAGAATCTAACATACCATGCACATCCTTGTATACATTTCTAAGACCTTCAGGCAACGTGAAATTTGATTTAATAGACTAAAAGGCAGAATAGGTCAGCAGAACTAGCCTGACCAATGAGAATACCAGTTTTGTTAAACTATTCAAGAAACTGCTAAGTAAAGTAATATTTCATGGAAGGGGGCAGTTATACACATAAGCAGCATGAACAAGATGTTAGCATGTTGTTTTCAAATTTTCTAAATTTGACAAATGCTTCTTATAGTGAATTCATCATAAATCTATTCTTGTAAATTTAGCAGTTTATAAAGAGAATTTTTAATAAGCAAGAAATACCTTTAAGCTGTTGTTTATACTAATTGAGAAAATTGGCTGCAAGGCCACACATAAGACCTGTTTTTCATGTGATGCATGAAAAGATTTTACCTACATAGTTCATCTTTTTTTTTTGAACTTTTGAATTTTATTTTATTTATTTTTTATATAATACATAGTTCATTTTTGAAAAATGAGTTTAGACATCTTCCTCTTCCCCCGCAATTAGCGTATTTAAAAATACAGACAAAATCTATTCCGTGTATGACTAGTGCATTTCACAACCTAGCCATTCTGTTCCTTTGAACTTTGATTTACTGAATTAAGAGTATATTTTTTTCTAAATATTTTTAGTTATTCATTTGATATCACGGAGAGTGGGTCAACTGATAGTCTTCCATGGGGTTTGCTTGTTGAAGCCAATGTAAACCTGTTCTAAGAGGAAAACTAATGGATAATATAACATTTAATTCAGAAGATTCCCTGACACTATGACATATTGATTTTTTTTGTTCTAAAGTGTATTTAAATGCAACCAGAATTAGAATTATGTTCATTTTGGACTTCCCTGGCGGTCCAGTGGTTAAGAATCCACCTGTCAATGTAGGGGACATGGGTTCGAGCCCTGGTCCGGGAAGATCCGACATGCCGCGGAGCACCTAAGCCCGTGTGCCACAACTACTGGGCCTGTGCTCTAGAGCCCTCGAGCCACAACTGCTGAGCCCACGTGCCACAACTACTGAGCCCGCACGCCTAGAGCCCGTGCTCCACAACAAGAGAAGCCACCGCAATGAGAAGCCCACGCGCAGCAACACAGAGGAGCCCCTGCTCGCCGCAAGTAGAGAAAGCCTGCGCGCAGCAACGAAGACCCAATGCAGCCAAAACTAAATTAATTAAATTAAAAAAAAGAATTATGTTCAGTTTGAAACGTGTGCCTGATAAGCTTTGACAGAACTATATCAGTTTGCACCAACATTATTTTCTACATGAAAAAAAAGGGAAAATAAATATACTCCAAGATCGTTATTCTCTTTCTCCTATAACTTCATGCTATGAATGACTTCAATCTTACTCTGCTTCTCCGTATTTGCTCACTAGCAGTTAGGGATTCTTTGATCTTCAAGGCTGCTATTGTGTAATTGATCAAAGGTTTTGAACCTGAAGGCAGATAATAAGAGATTGGTTTCTGAAATATCAGTTCATCCACTCTAACTTTGACCAAATAAATTTCTGGGCAGATTATTAAATTCATTTAAAAAAAAAACCCTTTTTTCTCAATTAAATATGTTTTGAAAACAAAAACGCAGTTTAATTGCCAATTACAAATGACAGGCACATATACTGGGATTTCTTAAAATGCATTATTTAATGGGCTTTTCTGGCAATATTCAAATAATTAATTATGTTTCTTTTATTATTAAAATTAATAACAATGCCAAAAATGTCATAGTAACTCTCATCTACTGGTCTGAAATTAAATCGTGCTTGTTGAATTTTAAAGAGTTTGGGCGTTATGAATAATGCATAATATTTCTTGCCAGAACAGTTCTAACACAGGTCATTCCAAAACCTTGGAAATTCAATGTTAGCCTTCACTCTGTGCAAGCAGACAGTGTAGCTATGAAAAAAAAAAAGTGAACTTGCAAAGCAAATGTCATTCTAACCTCAAAATACTCTTAGTGTGTTTGAAGATCCAGCAGTGTAACTGACCAATGGTAGAAATGATACATTGCTCATGCCACTACCAAGGAAACATTGATTTCATTGCCTCAACCAAGCTGAACTAAGCTGTAGTGAAAGCCGTTACTGAAGCCACTATACTGAAGTCTTAAAAACCTCATTGTCCTGGAGTTCTGTCTAATGGTAGCATTAAGGACAGAAACAGAATTTCCTTATGTTTCCCCTAATTCCTTCTGTTTCTCATTCATTTCCTTACATATCATACTTCCAACTGCTCTCTTACTTTTTCAGTACAATTTTGAAGATGAATGCAGTGTTGCTGAAGTGTGAAAACCTATCCATAAGCTTCAGCAGCATTTAGTACATTGGAGAAAGTCTCTCTGATTTTTCTATTTGTAGAGATATCAAAGTAACATGGAGTAAGTGCTACTATATTATGGGAAATACGTTGGTATAGAAACCACAAGAATTCTTCTCTAAAATAAAATTGAATTTTCTCAAAGTGTTATTGTTCCCAGTGAAGCTTCTCAAGATATTTTTTCTGTACATGTTCTAATAAACCAGTTTATTTTTAGAGTCACAGTGATCAAGACGAGAATAAACACCAAGTATGTTATGTTATCTTTAGAATGCAAAATGATAAAAGCTCATATTCCATCGAGGCTTTTAAAGCATAAATAAGTAGTAGAATGTAAGGTGGGGAGATCTTCGGCTCCATTTACTAGCAAAATTTTTGAATACACATTATTGAGCTCCTGTTTCCTCTGTGGTTCTCCCTCTGTTTTTTAAAGCAATTCATTCCATTATTTTCACTTTTCCATAACTTGTTTCTTTTCCCGTGATAATAGATTTTAGTAATTTTACATAGCATGTCTTTTACCATAAAGAATGTATCTATGCAAGGTTAGAAGTATTGTCACAGTCCTAATAAAAAACTGAGTTATTATCTTGAATGCCATTTGATCCATTTGCAGGCGTTCAGAACAATTTAGACTTCACTCATTTAGTCTTCTCATGCAGGGCTGACACCATATTATTATCCAACGTAGAGATCTTTTACGAATCCAAAAATAAGTCCTGACTTGGTGTATAACTGACTTGCACCACATATTTTCAAAAACTGTACAGTAATTACACTCAGATGGCTGACACACACTATGTAGTAGCTCTCTGAAAATGAATACCAGTTTAATGGACATTTTATTTCTATGTTTTCAATTTTATTCTATTTCTTGCTATTAGTTCAGCATGGATATAGTGCTATGAAGAAAATCTCTTTCTCTTTCTCTTCTCTAAGTTTGGAAGGAAAATTAACCTTTCCAGTAGTGTATTTTCTAACTTTCTATAACTTCCCAACTTTAACAATTAATATAAATGTTTATATTATAATGGTAACATTTTAATTTTGTTGTAATTTGCCTTTAGACAAAATGTGAACATAATACAGAAGCCACAAAATACTGCTGAGGTAATAATACACATAAATATACGCCCTCCCCCCAATACACATACACTGGCATAATATTACATGCCATGCAGTAAGAAAAATAGTATCAGGGGCTTCCCTGGTGGCGCAGTGGTTGAGAGTCTGCCTGCTAATGCAGGGGACACGGGTTCGAGCCCTGGTCTGGGAAGATCCCACATGCCACGGAGCAGCTGGGCCCGTGAGCCACAATTGCTGAGCCTGCGCGTCTGGAGCCTGTGCCCCGCGACGGGAGGGGCCGCGATAGAGAAAGGCCCGCGCACCGCGATGAAGAGTGGCCCCCGCTTGCCGCAACTGGAGAAAGCCCTCGCACGAACCGAAGACCCAACACAGCCAAAAATAAAATAAATAAATAAATAAGAAAATCCTTTAAAAAAAAAAAAAAGAAAAATAGTATCTGAAAATGTTAAATATAGGGCTGAGTTTTATTGTACAGGTGGCATTCCTGATTTTTTTCAAAAGACATTTAAAAGCCATTCTTTAAAGATAAATACATCTTAATTATAAATTATAATATTTTTATCATAACCATGTGAAAGACTATTTATTTAAGGTTTTTTATTCTTATAACATCCATATGTCATTTAGAAATCCATTGATTAAAAAATAAGCACATATTACTTTTAAAATGGGAAAATTAATAGACATTTTTAAACAAGACAATAAATGAATGGATTCATCCTTCACAGGTTACGTATATCAACTGACAAAACCCTTAGAGCGCCATTATTCTTGATATGTGAGGTTGGTGCAGATTTGAGGTAAAGCACCACTCCTTCATCCTTTCTATTCAGCGCTTCTCTCCTTGGGAGTTTGGGAGAAGAAAGGGTCCGTTCTGGTCTGTTGTCTTTCACGTTTCAGTCTTACTTGAGGGAATGGTGTGTGTATATCTCTAATTTGCCTGCACAACACACTCTTATGTTAAATGCCTTGGATCTCTGTGTTCCCACAATCTCAGGACCATACCCTTTGTTTGTTTGTTTGTTTGTTTCAATGTGTGATGCTCAGACTAATCTCACACATGGGGCTGCGCATTGAAAGGCGACTAAATTGTTCTGTTAAAGTCCTATTTCCCGAATATAAATTTTCATCCTTTTGGCCTATACTATCTGAGCATCCATTACTCATTCATTCACACAACAAACATTCTTTTTTTTTTAGTTTTTTTATTGTGGTAAAAGCCATGTAATATAAAATATACTATTTTAACTGTATTTAACTGTACGAAAAGACAACCCTCAGAATTCGAGAAAATATTTTCCAACGAAGCAATTGACAAGGGATTAGTCTCCAAAATATACAAATAGCTCATGCAGCTCAATATCAAAAAAACAAACAACCCAATCAAAAAAAATGGGCGGAAGACCTAAATAGACTTTTCTCCAAAGAAGACATACAGGTGGCCAAGAGACACATGAAAAGATGCTCAACATCACTACATTAAAGAAACGCAAATCAAAACTACAGTGAGGTACCACCTCACACTGGTCAGAATGGCCATCATCAAAAAATCTACAAACAAGAAATGCTGGAGAGGGTGTGGAGAAAAGGGAACCCCCTTGCACTGTTGGTGGGAATGTAAATTGATACAGCCACTATGGAGAACAGTATGGAGGTTCCTTACAAAACTAAAAATAGAATTACCATATGACCCAGCAATCCCACTCCTGGGCATATAACTGGAGAAAACCATAATTCCAAAAGATATGTGCCCCAGTGTTCATTGCAACACTATTTACAATAGCCAGGACATGGAAGCAACCTAAATGCTCATCAACAGAGGAATGGATAAAGAAGATGTGGCACATATGTACAGTGGAATATTACCACAAACATTCTTGAGCACAGTATGTGCCAGGCACGGAGGATACAAAGTCAAATAGAACATCAGACCTACCCTGGGAACTCACAGACTAGTGTGAAATAAAAATAATAAATCAGTGGTTGCATTTCTGTGTGATAGGTGTTAGGTCATTATACTTGTGGTAACTGAGAGAAGGGGCATCTGGCTTCTTTTCCTTTTTGACATAGTTATTAAAGCTCCTTTGTAAAAATATCAAAGAACCCCTAGTACAGGTAACATATTAAACTCCTGTCAACTCATAACAGTTATTCTCAAGTTTGTTTAACAGGTCCTCTGGGGACACCATACAGAGGAGCGTTGATAGAGAACAGGAAGGTGAAAATGTTACAGGCCCTGGGTAAGGGGGCTGGGGGAGAATTGTCCAGGGAAAGGGTATATCAAAGATATCCTGAAAGATATCCTGAGCATAGGAAGACTGCAAAAGCATACTGGAAATATTTGGAAGTCCACTTGGTTACTTTGGCTCTTGCTCTCACGTAAAGCTTGCATGGGAGCATTTACTATTGAAGAGCAAGGAGTACAAACCTTGCCTGTGCCCACAGCAGAAGCGCTGCTTACACAGTGCAGTCAGATTTCTTGTCCGTGACCTTTCCTAGAAGTTATATTAGGGACTTTTTTAGATCAGCGTGCAGCTAGTGGCTCATCAGTCTGTGGGGTGGGCTAAGGTGATATTAAAGCAGGTAGGTCACCTGCCATGTTCTATCAAAAGAAAGGAGCCCATTGCATCATCAGTATTTCTCATGCAATAAAGCAATTCTTGTAGCTGGTACCACTAGAGAGTCTAAAGCATCTAAAGAACCTGGATGCAGAAGCTGGGAGAAGGCTTTAAATATCTAGGCCTAGTGATATTAACAAAGAAAAGGGTTGATGCAAACATTGCATTGAGAATTCTCTTCAGTCCATAGTTGGAAGCACGTAAATTACACGGCCTTCTGATGTGTGAATGGTAAATTCAGAGTGGACACATTTCGTGATGTGCAACAACTGTAACTTTCAAGGCCATAAAGGAACCCTATGAACAGAATCTTGACAATTTTCTAGCACAGAGAAAGGACACATAAACAGCCACCAATAAAAGAAAACTGAAACTCTTTATTTAATAAGTAAATATACAACAGCCCTTCTGGTTTACCTTTAAAAGATAGACTTGGTTGGTTAATCAGGCCAAATATATTTTCTGAATGCGGCTAAAATGAGCTTTGGCAAAGCTCCAACGAGACTTTATTTTCTATGGAAGTGGTGCCCAAAAAAGAAAGCTTTAGAAGCTAATTTAAGAGCCAAAAGGAGAGTCCTTCACATCGTCCACTCTGCAGATTCTCAGAAATTCTAATCCTTCAAGTAGGCCATGACCAGCATGGTCTCAGGCCATGAACAGCTTTAAACACCAGAACAAAAAATGGACACAGAAGCACAATGGACTGGAAGTGTGTACCAAGGAGGAATTAGTGGTCGGTGTTTTTGGCAAAGACCTTCATCTACAAGTGTGCATTCCTTTCCTTGAGACTCATGTTTTTTCAAAAGTTTTTAAATCTAAATTTAAATGGTGCAGAAAACAACCATGTAAAAGAAATGCACGGAAACTAATCCTAGTGTCTAAAGCTATTGCCAGCTTTTTGTTTGTTTGATTGGTTGGCTGAACATTGATCTGATATATTTGACATTTGATTTTACTCAAAAATTCATTTGCATGTGAATTTTGAATGGTAGCCATAATGATAATCAAGTCCGCTATTTATTGCTTGCCAAGCACGCAGACAGCACTGTACAAAACATGTGATTACATTTCATTCTTCACAACATCCTACAAAGTGTTATTATCCTCATTTAACATTAGAGAAAACTGAGGTTATAGGAAGTTTTAAAATATACTACAGTTAGACTGCTGGCAAGGACAGAATCGCAAACAAGTCTGTCAAATTCTGAAGTCTAGACTCTTCAGACTGTATCATCCTGTCTTTGTGGCAGAGAATGTGCTTAATGTTTTTATGCATGCAGTTGCCTTGAGTACTTGATAAACTCTGTGAAGTAGACACTAATATGTCCATGAAACAGAGGTAAATAGAAGTTTTGCAAAATGCCACAACACACCCTGCTACTTAACAGCACAAATTGTATTGGAAGTCAAGTTGGTGTTATTCCAAAGTCCATACTCAATTTAATACCCTGTGTATCTCTCAAAAATAAATATTAAACTGAGATAAGCTATTCTTGTGAGTTTTTCAGACATGACAAACTTGAATTGAAGAATAATACATTATCTGGTTAGGTGTTCCTTTTCCTTTTTTTTTTTTTAACCTCTGGAAGACTTATCTGTGTATATTTCTGAAGAGAGAGAACAAGTATTTTATTCTGCCCATATTCCCCATCCCTGGTTTACTTGTACTTTGCATTTGGAAGTCTTCTCTCTGTGTAACAGCCGTATCATGTCACAATCCTGTCCCTCCAATTAGAGCACAGTGACTGATATTTCTGTAGACACCAGTCAGCCTCTTTCTCTAGCCACTTCTGTTATCACCCAATGGGCTCTTGAATAAAGTGGCCGTGGGAGCAGTGATTCACGTCACGCATGAGCTCAGCAACACGGGCTTCCACTCACCAAGGCTGACCTGACTGAGGCTGCTGGCTGCGGAGTGACAAATCTGCCAGCAACATGGGCTTCCACTCACCGAGGCTGACCTGACTGAGGCTGCTGGCTGCGGAGTGACAAATCTGCCAGCAACATGGGCTTCCACTCACCGAGGCTGACCTGACTGAGGCTGCTGGCTGTGGAGTGACAAATCTGCCAGCAGCATGGGCTTCCACTCACCGAGGCTGACCTGACTAAGGCTGCTGGCTGCGGAGTGACAAATCTGCCAGCAGCATGGGCTTCCACTCACCGAGGCTGACCTGACTAAGGCTGCTGGCTGCGGAGTGACAAATCTGCCAGCAGCAGAAGGCGACACTGAGTCCTTGATATGGTACCTTCCTTGTGGGTGATTAGCCAGCTTGCTGGGGGCAGGTTGATTACATTGGACCACTTCCGTCATGGGAGGGGCAGTGTTTTTGTTCTCTTTGAAATAAACACTTACTCTGGGTATAGATTTGACTACCCTGTGCACAGTGCTTCTGCCAAACTAGCATCCATGGATTTAGAGAATGCCTTATCCGTCACTGTGGTATTCACACAGCACTGACCCTGCTCAGGGAATTCACTTCACAGCAGATGAAGTGCAGCACTGGGCCGAGCTTATGGGATTTACTGGTCTTACCAGGTTCCTTGCCATCCTGAAGCAACTCCTTTGACGGAACAGTGGAATAGCCCTGTAAAGACCCAGCTATAGTGCCAGCTAGGTGGCAGTACCTTGCCGGGCTGGGCAAGGTTCTCCAGAAGACTGCACGTTCTAAATTAGCATCTAATATTTGGTACTCTCCCTCTTATAACCAGGATTCATGGGGCTGCGAATCAAGGAGTGGAAATGGGAGTGACACCACTTACTATGACTCTCTAGAGGTCATAGTTCCAACAAGAGGAATGGGTTCACCAGGAAAAAGGCAGAGGATTTACAGGTGGATGGTAGCAGCTGTGCTTGCTCGTGAGGGGGGAAATATGTTTGTTTTGTTGATCCTTGAAATACAAAGACTCTTTTCATAGGCAAATTAAGAAACTGAAGGCCAATATACCACCCGATACGCATCGTTTGCTTTGAATTTTCAACAAGAGATAATGAATTTGTATTAGTCGGAGTTCTCCAGAAAAATTGAAATAGAATGTACTCATATATGTGTGTGTGTGTGTGTGTGTGTGTGTGTGTGTGTGTATACACACATATACACCTACTATAACATCTATATAACATATATAACAGTTATATAATATATATAAAACACATGTACAATAAAAAGATATATAACATCTATATTTTTTATACACACACACACACAGAGACAGAGAGACAGAGAGAGACAGAGATTAAAGAATTGGCTCATGTGATTATGTGGGCTGGCAAGTCTGAAATTTGCAGGGCAGGCTAACAGGCTAAAATTCCAGAAGGAGTGTTACAGTCTTGAGTCTGAAGGCAGTCTGGAGGCAGAGTTCTTTCCTCTTTGGGAAACTTCGGTCTTTGTTCTTTGGACTTTCAACTAACTGGATGAGACCTCCCCATATTATGGAAAATAACGTGCTTTACTCAAATTCTGTTGATTTAAATGTTAATCACAGCAACTTCTAGACTGGCATTTGACCAAAGAACTGGACACCAAAGCCCAACCAAGTTGACACATATCATTAACCATCACAGCACAATGTATTTTATATCCCTTTAAAAGATGTGAACACTGAGACTCAAATCAGTCAAATAGCTGTTCCAAAATCATATGATTTATAAATGAATCAGGATTCAAATCGCTTTCTGTCTGATTAAAATCCTATAATTCCACCCCAAATGGGCTATAGTTTCTTTATGTTGACTGCTGTTATATAAATACCTTAAATGATAAATTTGTCAACATTTTAATAACTATGGAACACTTAACTCTGCTCTGTGCCATCACAGTGTCAGGATCCTTACCTCCCTAGCAGACACCATTCATGTCTCCCTGATGAAGGCTGATATTAATATCAAATGTCATAATGTATAGATGGATAATGAACGCGAACAGACTTGATAAAGGGTTAATATCCAAAATATATAATGAGCTTCTACAACTCAAAAGCAAAAAATAACCGGGTTAAAAAATGGACAAAGGAACTGAATAGATATTTCTCCAAAGAAGAAATTGTTGGGAATGTAAATTACTTCAACCACTGTGGAAAACAGCTGGGTGGTTCCTCAAGAAATTAAAAATAGAACTACCATATGATTCAGGATTCCTACTTTTGGGTACATATCTAAAAGAATTCCTATCATGATCTCAGAGAGATATCTGTACTCCCATGTGTATTGTTTGTTGTAGCATTATTCACAATAGCCAAAGTATGAAAAAAAAAAACTTTCTTTGTCAATGGATGAATGGATGAACAAAATGTCGTGTGTGTATGTGTATATATACATATAAAATGAATGCATCATATATGTACAGCTATCTGGATGTCATTCATACCTCAATAAAGTGGTTTACAAACAAACAAACAAAAATAGCTGTGGGTTGGGAGGTAGAGAGTGGATAAGTGAATGAGCTGTATGGACCATAGTAGACTCAAGGAAGTTGGAAAATAAAAAGTGGTAGTGCTTTGGTTTAACATTTTTGAAAGGAAAATGTTTCTTTTATTCCCTGTGTCATTTTTTTTCTATTTCAGCAGCACAAGATATTATACATGAAAATATTAAGACTTAGATGTTCAAAGATACGTTTAGTTATTTTTTAGAATCGTGCTACCACTTCAGAAAATATTTATATGTACACATATATCTTTCAAAACTTTTAAACTAGCTTATGGTTTTTCACAGTATCATACTTTTAGTATATTTATAACCTAGCTATTTTCTTAAAGGCAATTTTTATTTTTCATGTAAATGTAAACTTTGTTTTGTTTGTTTATCTTCACACTTTGATATGTTGTCTGAGTTCCATGTGTTCTAAGACAACATTTATATATATATTGGATTGCACCCTTGGCTTTACTTTTGACTTATAAATTATTCACCAAAATTTCTTTTCTAGGTTGGTCTTTGAAGGTGCTATCCTGTGAATAAGTAAGTTGAAATTCTGTGGTAGAAGGAATGATTTTCTTTCTCAGGCATTTGATATAGAAAACTTTAAAGGTGCGGTTTTATCCTTTCAGAATGTGCTCTGACCCCATGATATGTGGCATAGAATTATGAAGGCACAAATGTTATGCTAACATCTCTCCTTAAAAGTTGCTCTACTTTGTTTTACTTTTTCACATTATATAGAATAAAAAGTCAGTAGTCTTTCAGATAAAATTAAAGTTTTGTAATCAAAAGAACAAATAGTTATTAGTTTTCAAATATCCTATATACATATTTTTAGTCAACTTTCTTTTGAGTACAATTAATAAAAAATCAATCAATGCATATGTATGTGTGTGTGCACATGTGCAAAAAAGAATCACTATAAAGTTTAAGAATTAGGAGTATCACTAGCAAGCTAGATTTTCACTTTGAATCTTTCTATTTTATTAATTTCTTCTTGCGATTATTTGTGGACTACCCATTATAGCTTCTGTGGCCCTAGGTTTCGTTTTTAAACTTGAGATATGCTCACATTGCCTGAGTACCACTAAAAAGTGCTTTAGACAGTATTTATTGAGTATGTAGTAGCTTATGAAAATACCTTTATGTTAAATATAGGCAACATTAAAATATGAGTTATTAATGGGATAGAGATAGTACATAGTTCTTTCAAATTTACCTTTCTTCAGATAAATAGCAAGCTAGTTTAAATTCCTTATTTTAACAGGTTCGTGGGTTTCAGTGCACTTAATTACGTGGCAACAAATCATAATCATAACAAAAATCATAACAAAAATCACCTCTAAGCTTGTGTATATATACATTGTAAAATAGACTAGATTGGTTAACGGACTGTTTGCAGCAATGCTTTTGAGGATATGAATGAAATAATGCAGCTTTTGTTAAAGGGGTCAAAGCTTGACATCCATTAGGCACAAATTGTTGATAACTAGCAGGAGTGAATGAGTTATCAGAGGTGTACATCAGGAGATTATAGTGGTCAGCCAATCTTAAAATCAGTAGCACCCTTGAGATCCTGATTCCCCAGCACACAGGCATGACTATCTGTTAGTGTGACTTGACAGAACACAAAGATTCCAGAAAGAGTCACAAAGGACTTGAGTTTAACTTGAAGAAGTATGGACACCAAGGGAACTATTTCAGGAACCTGCAGGGTGTATGCTAAGTTTGTCTTTTGCCTCGGGTAGTCACCAATTATGTATGCTATAAATGCAAGCTCGTCTCTCTGCTAGGGGATGAGGTTAAAGGGCTCCAGGAGCATCTCTCTATGCACTGAGGTTTTTAAAAGGCTAAAAACCGAAACGGTATCAAGAAAGACTAAGAGAAATCATGCAAGAATAAAACCAGAAAGAAAAAAATGCCAAGAAATAGATAGTACCAATAAAAATAGTATGTGACAGAATGAAAAATTCACAAAAGAAAATAGGAAAAGAAAGTATGCATCTCTATTTACAAGCCATATATAGTGAAATGTGAATATTATTATTATTATTATTAGAATTCCATGTTTCATATGCTAATAAGGATACTGGTGAAGACAAATGCACAGGATCTTTTTTGCTAACTAATATGTTCACCCATTCGTTCATTCAACCACTCATTTATTCTATTAATTCAAGTATCACCAAGTTTTATTGGTACCTCCTTGCTGAGGAACACGGAGCTTGATTTGTAGATATGACAAGATAAATGGCATGCTTTTTAATTGTAGAGAATACCTGAAACGTGAGAGAGACAGCCAAGACTCACTGAACTGCAGACTTTTAACACTTTCTCCTGATCTGAAGCATTTCTCTAGTGATTTTTATGATCCTGTGCAGCAAAATGCTGGAAGTCAAATACATTAAGTGCTTTACTCTCTTATTTTTAGTCTAAGTAATGATTTTGGAAGAGAAATAGGCTAGAGGAATTGAATATTTGTGGGGTTAAAAATGTTTGTACCATGAATTTTACTTAAAGAAAATTACTCTTGATAAAAAAAAGAAGAAAAGAAGAAAAGAAAAAGAAAGAAGCTTACTCTTGATAAGCAAAAAAAGAGAGAGAGAGAGAAAACGAGGTGGGCAGAAGAATCAAATGATAAACCATCATTTTAAGAAAAATTGGAAAGGAAGAAGAAATATATGAAAATACATTTCTGAAATTAGATATTATAGATGAAATCAGGTATACCAAATGGAATAGAAGAGATTCTGGTTTTATACAATGATTTTTAGAAAAGTGTAATAGGAATAGTGCTAATAATAGTACTTGTGAACTTATGAATAGTTTGTACATGTACACATGTGATATTAATTTAAATAAGAAATGTAATGCATTCTAATATAACAAAGTGAAAATAATTTTATAGGTATAGGTCTGAAGATTAGTATAGAGCAATGGGGGGAAATAACTTGTTTAAAAGAATCTCATAGGGAAAAATATCCAAGGAGGTAGCAATTTATATGTAGGGATTATTGAACAAGGGATTAAAATCAAGTAGCTATTAGTTGCTTTAGTCAAAGTAAACAAGTAATTTTGTTATGGAAACAGAATCTTAGAGACCATTCAATTAAAAAAAAATAGTTTTCTAACTTTGATTATAAAATGTGTGAATGTTATATTTGAAACACTTGTCTCCAGGCGCCTACAAAATGTCTCACCCCAATGAATGTTAGCATACAATAACTCATATAATTATATTTCTATGTGTATTGATGAAGCAATGCATAGAATTTAATTTGAATCACAAATAAAGTTGGTGATTTGGACATAACGAGTAACTTGAGTTTCTGAGAGATCTCAGTACTGTTGGCCTTTTTTCACATATTGAATATTATACATAACAATATATGTTCCAAGAAGTATCATATTTGTTGGGAAATGATGGTTGAAAATATATGAGTAGTCTCTGGCAGCATGGAGTTGCAAACCAAGGAACTGCTAGGATAATCTCTATGATATGGAAAGTGTGAATTGTTATGTGAGCGCACGGCAACTACAGCTTCCTAGGCAAACGGGAATCATAGAAGGTGTGGGGCGTGCAGGCTGTGGTCCAGCCGAGGGGTGGAACTGGGGCTGGAGCCTAGCTGGTGCTCCCTGGCTAACCCACTCGCCTTAGAAGGGGCAGTATCAGCTCAGAAGACGGGGTAGCTCTTGTCATTTCCTGCCCAAAGGGTGTGTTCTTCTGTTTTAAATCATACAAAAGCACTATGAATGCGAGATTTGGCCCCAAAATTATATATCTAAAATTTTTCTTTATCTACATCCATAACTCTCCATTTTATAAAAATAAAAAAGATTGGCTTGCTTAAAGAAATTGTTAAAAATTTTCATGAGTATAAAAAACTGTATAAAGAAGGCAAAGTCCCAAGTGTGCTACACCTATTGAAGAACGCTAAGGCACTAAACACAAAAAGTACGTTCTCAAATATGCAATACTAAGCAGAAAAGGGAAACAAATGATATTTCGTGGTGTAGGAATAATATTTTTATGTTAACAGATGATAAAAAAGTAGAAATTCTCAACATCTCAATTTCTCCTTTTTTATAGTAGTAGGCTTTGGAAACTACAGACTAACAGATTTTATGTTGATTCCAAGGAAAACCATAGAAATATGTGTAGCAATGGGCTAGAGAGTGGGACTCTGTAGTTAGACACATGTGGATTTGATCTCTGGCTTCATGATTTAATAGTTAATGTGTCTTTGTGAAAATTATCTATGTTTGCTAACCTTTGTTTACCTCGTATGCAAAATGGGTGAAATAATCGTTTCTACCTAATGAGGTTGTTCAGAAGACAAAAAGAACTACTACCAGGATATTGCTTAAAATATAATTAGCACTCAAAATATGACTTTGTTAATAATAATATTAACACATAAAATATTTACAAATGTATACGGGAAAAAGGGAATCAGAAATTCCTAACAGTTAGTATGAGGTCACTAAAAATAAGTCATTTTAAATTGAACTTATTTTCTATCTTTGATAGGGTTGCTAAATTGATAGATTAAAATGAGGCCATACACATGGTACATCTTGCTTTCACAAAGACATTCGACAGGGCCTTGTATAGCACAGAAATTTAGGGAAAATAAAAGTGTGTTATTTATGTGGAAGTTAAGAGTATTTGTAGATGACAAAACAAAGTACAGTAAAGTTACTTTGATGACCAAAGTTAGCACAGAATAATTTTTTTTCTGTGCTGTGTTGAAAAGTACTTTCATCGTGTTCTAGGTAGTATCTTAAATGACCAACTTGAACTTAGAAAGAAATGCCATGCTAATCAAAACATAAAATGATTAAAGGTTAGAAACTATGGCTAATGCAACAGGAAAGAAATGAGATTTTAATGTAACTCAGAAATGAAAATAGAGCAAAACAAAATACAACTTGTTGTAGCTGTAAGTATGAATTACTGTATTTAGATGAAAAAAAGAAACCAATTATACCAAAGTCCCTTTAAGAATGGCAATTTATACAGACAAAAAGTACTCTGGAGTTTTTGGTTTACTACACATTCAGTATGATTTAACAGTATGATGTGATTCTAAAATAACTTGTGTAATCAGAGATAACATGAATGAAATCATAACATTTTACAATATTTTATTATGTAAGACTCTATCCCAGTAACCCCCTTTGTTAACTGATAAAGCAAGTGGAACACTTGGTACAATGTCTGACATAGGGTAGGCACTTGATAAACATTAATTTCCTTCAATTAGTTTGTAGTTTGACAATGTAAAATGTCAAATGTTTGACAATGTAAAATGATCTCTAACTGTGATTCTTAAGGGAAGATGATTCAGTATTTCCCAGGGCATTTCAGCATTTTTGGAAGGGTGGGGAAATTGGAAAGGAGATTAGATCTGCCATGTTTGTATAATTATCAGGAGAAGATACGGATTAAAAATGTAAAGAATTGTGTTTTTAAGGAGCAGTACTGGGATCCTTCGCTAGCATTTGGAGGGGAGCACATTTTAATAATACACATGCATTTTTAACACGCCCTGCTGTTAACGTATAATATGGTGCCGTAACAATAGGGGGTATCACGTACTTGAACATGTCCAGCTTCAAGGCTGCTTGGCCGGTTGTTGTGGTTTTCATGATAGGAATGAGGTAATTAGTGGGCCTGAGGTTGTCAAATTGTCATAAATGGCCTCCAGTGGCCTTCCCATTTCACACATATCTGGAGAAAAAAACCTTGCTAAAACAAATAGGTATTTGGAAGCCCTTTGTGTGTGATTTGTGAGTACAATAATAATTATACCTAACCCCATACTCTACAAAAAATAAAAGGACTAATAGATGAGGATTATTGCACTCTATATTCAAATAAGGAATCTAAAGCACCATGAGAATGCTACCTACTGTAGCTAATACACCCAGAAGTGAGGAAGCTGAGATAGTAGATCACTATGACTCAAGGCCTCTGAGATTTCCAGAGATCAGACAGATTTTCCCACCAACGTATCTATCATCGTTGTTAGCAGAACATAAGCTTTTTATTATAGTGCTTATAATTGATGCACCATTAGCTATGGACATCATTAAAAGCACTTATTTTTGTTCTCTCAACAGCAGAGTCCCAAAGGGTGCTGGAGAGTTCCCTTCATCCTCCCCTGCCTCTTAGGGACCTTAGGGTCATATTTGCAGTGCCTTTCTAGAAACTGAAAAAAACACATTTCATATTCTAAGTAAATTACCTGTTGTAGAACTTAATGTTTTTTATATTTAAATACTTCCCAAGGCAAAATAATTTCATGCTGTAAAGCCATTTAAAAGCTTAATTATAAGGATAGTTATGCTTTATTTTCCTGAAATTTCTTTTATTAAAATATATATATAATACTTCTTGCTAAATGAGAATTACCAGTTATATATATTCAAATTGGTCACAACTGAATAATGAAAATTAGAAAAAATTTACATAAGTAGAAAATGAGGCAGGAGTTGTAAATATATTAATTTACTATTGTCCTTATAGTGTTGTAAACAAAACATCATTGAAAAAATTAGAAAGGACAGTGACTTTTGTTTCCTTCCGCATGTGATATTAAGCCAGCATGAATTGTGCTCCTGCCAAAACAAACAGGAATGTGAGGTGAAAGTTGTATAATAAAAAATAAAATGATATTGGACCACCTCAATAACTGTTGATTTTTATTGTCTTTTCTTTTCTTTTATGATTTTTTTTCTTTTTGATCTAACTTCCAGGAGGTATCCTCAACTTTATTTTCTAACTCTTAAAAAAAATATGATATGAATTATATAATATAAACATTAAATATAATAAGTATGATTAACAATATAAAATATATAATATAATAGCTGGACTCAAACAAAAGGAATTAAATAGGTGGTGAGATAAACTACAAACTCCCTCTTTCATAATGCCAGTTCCCTAAAAGAGCTGCTTCTCAGGAAAAGAATTACTAACAGTAAATTTATCTACTGACTTACAGGGGTTACAAGTAAGCTCATTTCTCTACCTGGTACTCTCAGTTGAGAAAAGAAAATGTTATTTGTGAGAAAGAAAAACCCCAAGACTTTATATCACACAGATATGGAGTCCAGTTTATAATATCCAAGTGAGGCATGAGTCTTCAAGTTCACAAATTAATGTAAATTTTTTCCCCAAAATAGAAAAAGAGCTATATGGGGGAGGAAAAATACACTTGCTGTGTGGGACTATGTCTACAGCTCAGTAAGCAAAGTTATCCTAAGAAAAGAGGCACTGAGATATTAAGTAGAATGCATTTCAAAGTAATAAAGATGTCAACATATAAGAAAAAAAACAAGAAACAATAGAATAAGAATATTTTCTGAATTTCAGAAGGGGAGAATAAAAGAATGAAAGAATGAAAGAATAAAGAAAAGAATAAAAGAATTTTATTTTGATATTCAAAATAATGTGGTTGATAATTTTCCAGGATAGATAAAATTTTGAACGCTCTGAATAGATAAACTCAACAAGCTAAAGACTGTGAAATTATATCTTCAAAATACTGAGAAAGTATAACTGAGATCCTAGAATACTATACCCAGCTAAATCATCATTCAAGAGGGAGACTGGAAAATAATACCGTGTATGTGAAGGTCGAGGGACAAAGACTGAGAATGTACATTTTATTGAAGCCCATTTGAAGGAAACAAACAACAATTATACACTCTCAGTCTTTGCTTTTGTTTTTCCCATAATATATCTTGAGTAAGAAGGAAACTGGAAACCTGAATTCAGAAGGAAACATTGAGATTTAAGAAGCAATTTTGAGCAAATGCTGGTATGCATGTTGATTAAGCTAAATAAACATTGACTGAGAATTAATGACTAATATAATGTCTAAATTGGAGAAGAGGATAAAAATACAGTAAAACTAGAACATTGGGTAGTAAAATCATAAACCATAAATTGTACAGAAATATATAGTTATAGTAATACCTAATTTTTTGTACACTTCTTAAGGAGGGCAATTTTTAAAAATTAAACTTAAAATTTGTTAACTTGATGTATGTTTTACAATTTAAAATTAACTTAAAATATCTACAAGAAATTAAACAGCAGAAGAAGAAATACAATTTTAAAATATATGCTAGAAAAAAAAGACAGAATAAAAGCAAGGGCAATATGAAAATTAAGAAAACACAAAACTGCATCAGTAATCATAAGAGATACAAATTGGTTTACTTATTTTGAAAGACTGAGATTTTAGTAGTATAAAATTAAAAACAAAATCTACTTATGTATTCTTTTTTTTTTAAACATCTTTATTGGAGTATAATTGCTTTACAATGGTGTGTTAGTTTCTGCTGTATAACAAAGTGAATCAGCTATACATATACATATATTCCCATTTCTCTGCCCTCTTGCGTCTCCCTCCCACCCTCCCTATCCCACCCCTCTAGGTGGACACAAAGCACCGAGCTGATCTCCCTGTGCTATGCGGCTGCTTCCCACTAGCTATCTATTTTACATTTGGTAGTGTATATATGTCCATGCCACTCTCTCACTTCATCCCAGCTTGCCCTTCCCCCTCCCCGTGTCCTCAAGTCCATTCTCTACGTCTGTGTCTTTATTCCTGTCCTGCCCCTAGGTTCTTCAGAACCTTTTTTTTTTTTTTTTTTAGATTCCATATATATGTGTTAGCATACGGTGTTTGTTTTTCTCTTTCTGACTTACTTCACTCTGTATGACAGACTCTAGGTCCATCCACCTCACTACAAATAACTCACTTTCGTTTCTTTTTATGGCTGAGTAATATTCCATTGTATATATGTGCCACATCTTCTTTATCCATTCATCTGTTGATGGACACTTAGGTTGCTTCCATGTCCTGGCTATTGTAAATAGTGCTGCAGTGAACATTGTGGTACATGACTCTTTTTGAATGATGGTTTTTCTCAGGGTATATGCCCAGTAGTGGGATTGCTGGGTCATATGGTAGTTCTATTTTTAGTTAAGGAACCTCCATACTGTTCTCCATAGTGGCTGCATCAATTTACATCCCCACCAACAGTGCAAGAGGGTTCCCTTTTCTTTTATAGCAAATATACATTTATCGTTGTAACTCAGAAAAGCTGAACTTAAAAGGATAGAAAAATTAGTCCGTGAAAACACTATTCTAAGTAAAAATACTATATTAATATCAGAGAAGAGAAAATTTAATGCAAAACATATTATTATTGAGTTATATTCTCCAATTATAAAAGCAAACATTGGCAGAATTTTTTAAATGGACAGATCCCTCCAGTGGGATAGTTTAACACAAATAGATCAAATAGAACAAGCATAATTTAAAATTTGAAAATACAACAAATAAGCTTTATTTGGTAAACATATATAAATCCCTATAGCTCAGAAGAGACAATAAGCCTTCATTCTAAGTATCCATGAGAAGTGAAATCGAATTGGTCCTGTATACGTCACAAAGCCAAACCTGAAAAAATGCGAATGAATCAATACCTTAGTGACCAGATATTGAGCCCAAACAAGTATAATTAGTACTCAATAACAAAACAAGCTTCATTTAAAAATACAAACCTTAGAAACTTAAAAATACAGTTGACCTTTATTATTCCTAGAGTCCATGTTTGCAAATTAGCCTGCCTGCTGAAATGTATTTGCAACCACCAAATCAATACTTGCCATGCTGCCTACCTGGTGTGTGTGTTCCTATCTGAGATCAAGCAAGGTTAACGCCACTTTCCTGTTTTAGCTCTTAAATTGGCAAGAAGTGTCCTTTTCATGGTCTATTTAGTGCCACATTTTTTTTGCATTGTTTTTTTTGTTGTTGTTGGTGGTGGTCTCACTGATTAAAATGCTCCCCAAGCATGGTTCTCACGCGCTATCTAACAGTCCTGTGCACAAAGCAGCTGTGATGTACCCTATAGAGGAAATATGTGTGTTAGGTAAGCTTCTTTCAGGCATGATTAAGAGCGATGTTAGCCACGAGTTCGACATTAATGAGTTAATATATACACATATGTATGTATGTAATATGTGTGTGTGTGTCTATATGTGAATAATAAGGTGTCTTTAAATAAAACACACGTAAAACAAGGTTATGATGATCAGGTCATAAAAATGTGAACAGAGGCTCATAGGAATCCAATTTTGTATTTCCCCTAAGGGCAATAATTTAGTATTTCCTAATTCAGTGTTCATAGCAAAGTTATAGAACATAACTTTTGCAAATAAAGAGAATCAACTGTACATTTTCAAATAATTAGAAACCCAAAGAAATAATTTTATTTGGAATCATAGAATATTTTAGACTGTTTGGAAACAATGAAAACATCGAGAGCCATGCTTTTATTTCTATACACAGTACTTCAGTCATATTTTTCCTGAAGTAATTGATTTAGTCTTGTAACTCAGTGGACTTAATTGTTTTCCTAAAATAAAAGTATGTCCTCGCTATTACACAGTTCATAAAATCATTAATTTGGTTAATGTCTTCCCAACACCAGAAATTTAGGATGCAAATTTATTTTTACATTACTTTCGTCATAATTCCTCTTGAATTTTCCTGGTAGTTGTCATATTAGACAGTTTCAGTTTAAGCACTAAAAATATATTATATTAAAAGCTAAGTAAGAGTGATAACAGTGAAAATTTAGTAGATCTGTTTCCCATTGATAGTCAGAATCGATCACTCCAACCATCACAAGAACTCCCTTCCTTGCCGATTGAGTCAGAGGCATGAGGAATCTAAAGTGGCCAGGCAGCAGCCTTAACTTCCACTTCAGTGGAATTATTGTTACGTCTACTGGTAGAAGCATTCCTTCCTTTGGACCTAAGACCTTAAGGCCAGCAAAGCATAATAAGGTCATGGGAACAGGGAGTAAAAATTTTACAAGTGGGTCACTAGGGGTAATAGTGAGTAGCGTCACTCCCATTTCCATGGCTGGATTCCTAGACCCATGAATCCTGGCTATGGGAACAAGAGCATCATATGTGGGAGGCTGATTCCAAGCATATGCAGCCTTCTGTAAAATCTTGCCCCGGTCCTGCACGGTGTTGCCACCCAGCTGGCACTGTAACCGAGTCTTCAAAAGGCCGTTCCAACCTTCTATCAAGTCAGCTGCTTCAGGATGCTGGGGAACATGGTAAGACCAGTGAATTCCATCAGCACGGGCCCACTGATACACTTCTTTTGCTGTGAGGCGAGTTCCTTGATCAGAAGCAATGCTGTGTGGGATGGCATGATGGTTAGAAAGGCAGTCTGTAAGTTCACAGGTGGTAGTTTTGGCAGAAGCGTTGCCTTCAGGGAAGGCAAATTTGTAATTCAATGATGTCTATTCCATTAAGAACAGAACACTGCCTCTTCCACAATGGAAGTGGTCCAGTGTAGTCACCTTACTCCCAGAGAGCTGGCTGATCACCCTGGGGAACGGCGCCGTATTAAGGACTCCCTGTTCTTCCCACTGGGACGATTTCTCGCCACCACAGTCCTTCAGGGTTGTGGTAGAAAGGATGTGTAGTGCTGAAGCTGCACTTTCAGGTGGCACCTGTCTATTACTCAGAACCATGTGTAAATCAAAGCTAAATCATCTCTTCGTCTGTCAGCTGATTATAGTGAACTCCCCATGAGGTCATAGGTACAGACTGGGAGAGAGAAGGAAGTGGAGCAGGTAGGACAGTGAAATTGTATTGCTGGTCTTGCCAGCTGAAAGTAAACTGCTTCTGGGGGTCTTTACTAATAGGTATCGAGAAAAACTATATTTGCCAGATCAGTAGCTTCATATCAGGTACCAGAGAACGTTTGAATTTTCTCAAGCAGTGGAACCGCATTTGGTGCAGCTGCCGAAACTGGGATCACCATCTGGTTAAGATTATGATAATCCCATGTCATTCTCCAAGATCCATCTGGTTTCTGAGTAGTCCCAATAAGAAAGTTAAATGGTGATGTGGTGACAATCACCACACCTGCATCCTTCAAGGCCTTGCTGGTGGCACTAATTTCTGCAATCCCTTCAGGAACGCACTGTTTCTTTTTGTTTACTATTTCCTAGGTGGTGACAGTTCTAATAAATTCCACTTGGACTTTCCTTCCCACCATAATAGCCCCCGTTCTACAAGTCAGGGAATTAATGTAGGATTCTGTCAGGTGCAGAGTATATTCATTCTAATTATGCATTTCAGACCTGGGAAAATAACCACAGGATGGGTTCATGGAGCAGCTGATTCCACTGTGAGATGGACTTGAGCTAAACCTCCACCCATCACTTGACCTCCATAAGCCCCTGCTCTGGTGGAGTACAGTGTGGTTCTGAGTCTCTTGGAATCAGTATCCATTCAGAGCCAGTGTCCGGCAGTCCCCACGTGGTCTGGTTACTTCTTTTTCCTCGGTACACAGTTACTCTGGTAAAAGGTTATGGGTCCCTTTGGGGAAGGCTGATAGATTAACAGTGTACATTTTGGGCAGTGTGCAGGAGTCTTCTCCTAAAGATACATGGCCTTCCCTTCATTCAAAGGGTCTGGGTCTATAAACCGGCTCAATTCTGGATACTGATTGAGGGACTGTGGCCCACTGTTTTTATGATTCAAATTAGACTTTTTTGTTCACTTGATTTTGAACTTTTTTGCTAAATTCTTTTAAGAGTTTAGTAGGCTTCTTATTATTTCACCTCTAGGAGCACTATAATCAACTAGCCAATGCCATAGGTCTGCATGAGTCAGACCATTCTGATTGCTGCTTTGACTCTGCTGTCCATTATGGTAACCCTGCCCACCTTGCCTTTGGCTGTTGTATGCTGCCACTTGACTCCTGCCACCCCAGGTTCCAGTTTCTTCCATTGCATTTAGGTTTCCCAATTCAATGACTGCAGTTCCCACTCTAAGGTCTGAATTACAGAGAAGAGCGATCACAGAACTCTTCGAGGATACTGGGGTTCCCATCACAAATTCATTTCTCACAATACTGGTGAGAGGTATGTCTTCTGCACCTCCCTGATGTATATGAGTATATCTTAAGTGACAAATACACGCTAAAATTTTCTAAAATCCCTAAGCCTATGAATCTCTTCCTCTACATTAAACCAAGGCAGGTCCAACATTTCCAGCACATTCACTGTGGGCCACTTATTGGTGCATGTTTCAGCCAACCAAACTGTTAGAGCCCTCTGTAACTCCCCAAGCTATGATATGAAATGCAGAATCTCTGCTTAGCAAGAACATATCAGAAACTGCAGCATGATCCAACTTTACGTCCCTTGGACCATTAACCTATACCCTAAGTATCCATTTCCACATATATTCCTCAGATTTCTGTCTGTATAAATTAGAAAAATCAAATAGTTTTTTGGAGTGTAGTGTACTCCCGTCCCCAGTGGGTCATCCCTGGTACCTCCCCTTCAGGGGCTTGCAAGAATTTGAGTCTAGTCATAGGTCTACAAGCAAAGAGAGGTAGTGAGGATGGGTCCTGAAGGCAACCAGCCTTGTCTTGCATGACAGCTGCCTCAGGGGAGGCCTTCTTCATCTCCGCAGGCCATGCAAGGCAGTCCTCTCAGACGGGTGGAGAGGCTTCTGCTACTGAGGGTGAGGAGGTCACTTCTTCCAGGGCTGCAGAGGCTGCTTGCACTGGGCGTGGGGAGGCCTCTTTCACCGGCAAATATGACGCATTAGAATCTAGGGTCTCCATATCCCCAGCTTCACCACATCCCTATTCCAACTTACAGGATCCTGTTCTTTCCCAATCAGTGCCCTCACTTTAACAGCCATCATCCTACAAGGCTGGGAGTTCAACCTGCATTGTAATTCAGCCAGGATAAAATTCTGAATTTGATTTTCAGCAGTCTCAGCCCTGAGGCTACAGGAGATCAAGGTCTCCTGCAGCACAAACACAGAAGCTTTCAGCACTTGCGCTGGGAATTTGAATCCCTGAGCTCATCCTTCTCTGTTACCATTTTGTCCAGCAACAGTAGTAGCAATCAGACAACCTGATGATATTCATTACATTTCCAAAAATGTTCCAAAGTATATAGACAGTCACCCAGCTCCAATGGGCAGGCGTAGTATTGTTGGCACAGAGCATTAACATACACCTTATTAACAGGGAGGTTATAACTGTAAATAAAGTCTATCTATCTATCTATCTATCTATCTATCTATCTATATGTATGTATATAAGTAGTTGATTAGGGGTATGCCATGGGGGTGTTGTACATATCTCTGCTGCAGGGTCATGTACTATCAGTGCTCTCTTTACAACTGGAAATAGAGTCATTAGCATCTTTAAATCTAATCAGATTAGAGAGACAACTCAGAAAACTCACCCCTAAAATTCTGTTTCTCCAGAACTATTTGTGGTACCAAAATTTATCTGTATTAGTCTGGGTTTTCCAGAGAACAGAACCAGAAAGAAAGAGAGACAGAGAGAGAGAGAGACAGAGAGAGAGAGAGAGATTTACTGTAAAGAATTGGCACATGCAACCATGGAGTCTGATAAGTCTAAGATCTGTAGTTAGTTAGCAAGCAGGAGACCCAGGAGAGACTACTGTGTAGTTCCACTGAGTCCAAAGGTCTGAGAACCAGGAAAGCCTGTGATGTAAGTTCCAGGCAGAGCCTAAGTCAGAAGACAGGAGAAGACCAATGCCCCAACTTGAAGACAGTCAGATGGATGTTAGCATCCCAACTTGAATAAGACAGTCTTTCTTATTCAGCCTTTTATTCTATTCAGGCCTAAAACAGATTGGATGAAGCCCACCTACATTGGGGAGGACAACATGCTTTGCTCAGTCTACTGATAAAATGTTAATCTCATACAGAAAACCTCACACAGACACATCCAGAAATAGTGTTTAGTCAAACATGTGGCATCCTGTGGTCCAGTCATGTTGACACATAAAATTAACCTTCATGACATGCAGTAATCAAATTATCAAAAGCCAAAGCCAAAGAGAAATTTTCAAAAGCAGCAAGAGTACAGTGATTCATAACTTTAGAATCCAGGGAGGCCAGAGTCAGAGGCATATCATAACCAATGTATGAAAGAAATTAAAAGTCATCCAAAAATTCTATACCTGGCAAAACTACCACATTCCTGAATGAAGAAAAACCGAGAGAACTCATTGCAAGCAGAGCTGCTCCACAAGAAGCTCTGAAGGGAGTACTACTAGAGAAGGACACTGGCTAGTAACTCAGATCTTCGTGGAAAAAAAGGAGCACTAATTAAAACAACTACATAGGTAAATATGAGACACTATAAATGATTTTGTAAATCTCTTTTTAACTCATGTGATTTAAAAGACAAATTCATAAAGCAACACTTATATATCTGTATTGGTGGGCATATAATGTATAAAGATGTAATTTGTGTGGAAAAAAAAAACAACATATAAAAAACTGCAATGGAGAGGGAATAGAACCAAGATATATAGAAACAAATTTTCTTGTATACTATTGAAATTAAGTTGGTATTAACTGAAGTATTTGATAGATTGCTATAAGTTAAGATGTTAATTTTGATCTCCGGGGCAACAACAGGTAATATTTATTTTCCTTCTTTCATGAGTTATTCCTTTCATATACAACAATAATAATAAAAGACAGAATGCACACACACACACAGAGTGAGAGAATGTAAAAATGTGCCAAATAAGCTTTATATATGTATATTTGCTGTATACTATTTTTATATGTGTTAATTCTAAAATTAGTTGTAGAGTAACTGAAGAATTTAAAGAGTCCAGGATTGCATAAGCATACAGGTACTACTGAAATATTCAGATTTTCATGCAAAAATGACTGAATTACACTTCTATGTTACATATCTAAAATTAATTTATCTCACTTTAAGTACTTTAAGCGAATTTTCTCATGCCTCATTATTTTACTGCTTTTAGTAAAAATCCATTATGGTTGAATATAGGAGGGTGATTATAATTTTAGTAAAATAAATCGTGGGATGTAGTAGAGGTTTCTCAATATGAAGACACATGGAACATTGTCCTTTCCTCTGAATGTTTACATAGTTGTATGCATAACATTGTCCTCTGAAATTTCATTGTGACTATATATTGAGGAAAATAGCATACAAAATACACAAACGATCCTAATCCCCAATCCTACTACTATCTGTGGTCATAAAAAAACAGTCTATTCAGTAAGCCTAGTGAGGTGTATGGGATTGTGCGTATAACCTTGAGTTCTTCATACTCACTTATTTTCCTTGCTCTTCTCAGCATCTGAAACAGAAGATAACAAAATAAGCTCAGCAGTCAATAATTATTCATTTAATAAATTAAGGTGATCAAAATGCGTATTTAACATTTCATAAATGTAATCAATTTTATTTTCAATATTTTGAAATTATATTCTCTTAAAATATTTTAAATATCATTTTCTTAAAATAGTACATAAACTGTTTTTTTAGTGAATACTTAGCCAAAAGCTATAAAGGACAAGTACGGTCGTCTGTCTTACATTTTTAAGGTTGATTTTATTTCTTTATTTGTTCATTTTCATTTTTAGTGAATTGAGCATGGGAAAGAAAGAGCATACTCCTAAATCTCCTGAGATATATTTTGAATATATTCTGGAAGGACCACGGTATCTTTTTATTAATAGAAAATATTCCATCTTCAAATCTATTCAGTATGCTTTTTAAGAAATAGAAAAAAAAATACAAATGATTAAATGTGAGCCAAAATAGAATAAACATTAAAAATTGTTTGTCTTAATCTGACATTAACTAAAATTTTGTGTCCACAAATCTGTTACATTACATCTTGTTGTAATTTTGTTAGTCATTTTAACAATTTTCCTCGTATGCCGTATTTTTTTTCTAACATTTTTTTTTTGTTTGTGTAGTATTAATTTTAGTCAAAATTAAACTTTAAGTTTTCGTTACCTTTTTGCTAGAGAATTCATAATACAAGGTTTGAAATACAGACCGGACTGCTGCAAATACATTGGCTCGTCACAGTAAACTTAGATGAATGTTAAGCAGCTCGTCCATCCATACATGAGGGAGATTTAGCACAATGCTGAAAGGCAAGGTCTTTGACAATTTGCACTCGCCTGGTTGATACCAGTCACATGCCACAAATCAAGATCCCAAAAGGAAAATGGATGTTCGGGGATCAACTCAGGGATGATTAGTCTTCTGAATCATTTTTTGGGAGCCTGGAGGGATTTAGTTGGTAAAACGCAATCAACCCTCCCTGAGGCACATCAGGGAATGACTTTTTTTGGAGTACCTCCTTTTTTTAATTATTTTTTTCTGTGATCACAGTTTATTTAAATGAGTTCTCTCTTCCTACAATGCTGATAAAAGATTGCTCATGTACTTCGACAGAGCATTAAAAAAAAAAAAATCCCGCTATGCCTTTAGTTAAATAAGATCTATCACGTACCTACAGAGAGAGAGAAGGAGAAAGTTGCCTGGATTCGTGAGTAACACACATTTTTCAGTGCACACAGTATCATCATAATTAGCAATAAGAAAATTGCAGTTTAAGAGAACGATTTGTGATTATAGTTTGTGGCATTTGTATTAGAATTTAATGAATAAAATTTTCATAGGGTATTGTAAAAGTGAAGACATTTATAACCAAGAAGCTACACGAGAAGATGTACGGAAGTAGGGTATTTTAAAGGATGTGTAAGAACAAAGTGCAGATTATTCTGACTATAACATAGGGCAGAAGTAGATTGGAGTGAGGAACAGAGAGCTTTGACTGTCTGCCTAAGGAAACTCACAGGAGATGCAGACTTCCTGAAATAGACAGGAAAGTATCCCAGGGACACTCATAAATTGAATGTTTAAAAAAATAACTTAGCATAAAAAATATGCTAAGTAAGTAGCATAAGTTTTTAAATAGGTACGTTTTAGGTGATGACCATCAATGTCCTAGAGAATATAGGAAACAAGACCGGGGCCAACACTTTCCTATGGAATGAGGGGAAAGATGCTAGGAAGGTGGTGGTGATAATGTTTAGGTGAGGAAATTAAATGAGCATTTCAAGGACAGAGTTTGAGGATCACACACATAGTAAGTGGAAGACCAGAAGCTCATCCCATATGCCTCTGGTTCCAACAATAAGGCTCCTTTCCTTGGTGATAGAGAAAAGGAACTTGTGGGTGACCCAGCCTGAGTGGGTTCTGAATGTGAAAGTGATTATTTTCTATGTTGAACCAATAATACACATTTTATAATACATCTAAAAAATTTTATGTAACTATTTGAAGTGGATCACCGAGGTTAAGACTATGTACTTACTGGACAAATAGATTTGTAATGTATTTTTCTTGTGTCTTTTGAGAGAAAAAAAAATTTCTGAAGATGGTAGTAACGCCCCCCATGTTTTTTTCTTCGTTGTTATTCATAACAATATTATAATTATCTCTTTATACTTCACCCCTTCTTCCTTTCCATAATGATATTAGTGACCCAATCGATATTAATACTACATTCAATTCATTAGTATTCAGCTTCATATTTCAGTAATTATTGTAAAAAGTAATTTCTAGAAATTTGCCAGCTACTCGATAATCATGATTAAGCCACTTTTCAAAACTTATTTTCAGGGACTTCCCTGGTGGTCCAGTGGTTAAGACTCCGTGCTTCCACCGCAGGGGGCATGATTTCTAGCCCTGGTCAGGGAACTAAGATCCCGCGTGCTGCACGGCCAAAAAAAAAAAAAAAAAAAAATTGTTTTCAGTGTTAAAATAAATGTAGTATTCATAATGCCTCATTAAAAACGACTCCTAGAAAAGTGGTTTTTATGCTATAGTTGGAAGCAGCATCACCCGGAAGGAATGCTAGGTGTGCCCTCTAGGGTTTTTTGATTCAGTCCTGCCGGGTTAGGGCTCAAGAATTTGCATTTCTAACAAGTTTTCAAGTTAATGCTAATGTTGAAGATCCACATTGAAGATTACTGTCTTAAAGGACCACTGTTCATATATTTGGAGTCAGTACATTCAAAAACCAATTTAAGAACTTATCCTTTTTAACCTGGGGTCCATTTTCAGCTTCTTGACTGGGACTCAATAAACAGTGTTGGTGCTTACACAAGGTCTTTCAGCTGTTAACAGAACCACTCTAATGTATTTGGATGGCTTTGTGACAGCTAACAATTGGATTGAACTGTTTGAGTAGACCTTTGGGTTAAGTGGACAACCTGCTTAACAGATCAAGGGCACAACCTTTTCTGGTGAGAGCCTCCTTTCCAGCAAGATTCAAATACAACCAGCAGCCAAAATTCTCATTTCTTTGTAAAACTTCACTAGCCAATCTTTATTGCAGGGATAAGCTTTTAGTTCCAAATTGCAATTTTCAAGCTGTCAAAGGAGAAGTAAACTTTACTGGCATTTGGGGATTGTAGTAAAATAGACTGTGCTGTTTGCTGCTTGTTTGCTGCATTAACAACACCCTGGTTTTTGTGTTTGTAAAATGGTGGTATAAATAACTAGCCCAAGGGGGAAAAAAAAGTCAAAACACATTTCACATCTACTAAAGGTCAGGATATATGAGAGCCACTGGGGATACATGATATGATCAGGATCTTCTCAGAGTTTATCACTTATGCCAGTAGCGCGACCTCTTTAATTTATATTCAAGATTACCATCTATGCTGGTAGCACAGCTTGGACGTAATAGTTTTCATTCTCTTTTGGAAATACATATCAAAATTCCAGAAACCTTAAAATCTGATGGACTTACAACCTCAAAACCTCAAATGTTTAATCCTACAAGACTCTGTCATTCTTTGTTTTCATTGATATCATATTAGAAGGTAAGCAGAAAGAAAAAAAAAAGCATTTTTTAGTGCTGCAACTATTTAATATAGTCCCTATACGGGTTTTATCTTACTTGAAGATGGAGTAAATAGCTTCATTTAAGCTTAAAGAAGGCATTTAGCTTGGTTTCATAAATTTGGAGTTCAGAACAACAGGTTCAGTTAGAGGTCTGTAAGTCTTCCATGACGAATGACCATTGCATGTATGAATAAACTAAGACACAACTGCAGCGAGCCTGTCTGGTGTTTGACTACACCATCACTCCCCTGATTGGTTGTTAGTTTTAGGACAGTAAGGTCAACTAGGTGAATAGTAGAGTTGTCCTGATATTGGCTGTGTCTCAAGATCTGGTTTTGCTTGGATGAGCTCTCCTTTCAAAAGGCTTCCTCAAGCTTTCTGGATGCTTGCTCAAGAACGAAAGAGTTGCTGCTTTCCTGGATCCGGGGATCATGAAGAATAACAGCTGGAAACTGTCCTGCCCAGTGCTTACACAAGCCTAGAGGTAGCAGTGCAAGAGGCTTAGGAGGGAGCCTGCACGGTCGTGGCACCCCGCCAGGCCTTCTGCCGCATAATTAGGAGTGAAGAACCCTCCCACCCCTGCGCCGCCAACATGTATGCCCTCCCACTACCCTTCTAGAATCCTCTCTGTGTAATTTTTTCCAGTTTATCTCAAGCACAACAGGTACCCCACACTCTCTGGTCACCCCTCATGACCTGGCAACCACAGAAAGAGAACAGTGACCAATTAAAAATTTTAAAAGGCAATAAAACTAATAGGTTTTAGGAGAAAGATGGGAAGGTCACTTTTGGACCTGTTATTAAGGATCAGAGTGGAGATTTACAGGAAGCAGTTGGGTACACGTGATTGGAATGTGAGAGAGAAGTCCCAGGTGGAAATAAGAATTTGGAAATTGACAAGATATAGATGGTATTTTATGCCGTGGGATAGGATGAAGGCACTAAGTGGGTGAGAGTAGAAGGAGAAGGGAAGAGCAGAGTTTGAGCCCAGGACACTTCAATATTAAGAAATCAGGAAGAAGAGAAGGAACCAGCAAGAGAACTTGAGAGGGAGGCTAGAAGGCTAGGATACAGGTGTCTCTGTATCTGCACTTGACTGTTACAGTCTATTCTCAACAGAATCACAGGGATCCTTGTAAAAGGTAGCCCCGATCCAGGTCCTTCTGCGCTCCCACACAAATAATTCTAGCCACGTGGAACCCTTTCTTTAATCCTCTTTCCTTGACTAATTTTGTAGAAATTTCACATTTCATAAACACATGTTGACTCCTTCTTCAAATTCAATATGGTAGATCCACTATGTTCCCTATCGACAACTCTCTGATGTCTAGTGTAACAACTGTCAAAAAAATAAATAAGATTTGTGGGTCTGATCTTGCTCGGAGCAAACCTTTACTGGTTTCTCTGGCTCTCTGCTTTATTTTCATGATATTCAAAAGAAATATCCTTTCTTTCTAATTTATGCAAGATTGCAAAGGCATTTTATTTAACATTTTGTAAATTTCATCTTCTTCCCCTTTTAGAAAACCAAAACTCTATCGATGCTTTAAAATGCAATGTAAAACATTTCCTAACCCATATACCTGTGTAGTGTCACCTGGGTGCATAAACTGAAAAGGCATTAAGCTGTAAACTTGTGATTAGTTTACTATTAGTTATGTATGGTATACTTCAACAGTTAACTAACTATTCTTAATATTAATCAAAAAGTCCCATTAATAATGAATGTTTCAAGTGACTAATTGTTTATATTTATTTAAAAGGTGCTAATTTCCTGATAGCAGTGTTGCAAATCTGAGATAGTTTGTCAGGCTTACATCATAGCTGAAAGTCTCTTCTGTTATTTAAAAAGGGAGGTAGCTATTAATGCTTTTCTTAAAGACAGCTTAGTCTTAAATTATGGCATATATTAGTACCATTCTCCATTTACAATTTAACATCAAACCTAAAATTATGTAAATAATAGTTCTGATAGAGCATTTAAACTACAGTAGACAGTAGGCATGTATGTATATGTTTATGCATGTAAAACAGCAAGTTACCTGCTACTTTGACCTTAGAAGAATATTGTTAGGCAGACATCAGTTAAAAATGAAACAAAATAAAACTCGTTTGCTAGTTGCCTTCACATGGGTTGCAACGTGCTGAAAATGTACTGACTTCATTCTGTGTACATTCTTTGTCTATGC
This sequence comes from Balaenoptera acutorostrata, assembly GCF_949987535.1. Taxonomy (NCBI): domain Eukaryota; kingdom Metazoa; phylum Chordata; class Mammalia; order Artiodactyla; family Balaenopteridae; genus Balaenoptera; species Balaenoptera acutorostrata. The sequence goes on along the minus strand of NC_080084.1, from coordinate 36,692,153 downwards.
TTTTTATTTCCAATTTTCTTACTCCTCTTGACCTAGTTGACAAATACCTTCTTTTCACTTCAGAATAAGCTATTAGCTGATTTAAAAAAGATAACTTTTCTGTATTACAGGGTTAGGCAAAATTTTATGCAAGATTAATTATAGTTATTATCATCAAATATCGCATCTAACAAGTCCCAGAGCTGGCTCTCTGAATTTCCTGAGAAGAGGGTTTCAGTCTTTTATTGTGATTCATCATGTATTCCATTTCTTTTTAAAAATATGATACCATCCTTATTGTTTTACTGGTCTGGGTTTGGTAGGGTGGAGAATTTATTTTTGAAGTTAAAAGTTGTAATGATAGAAATCGAGAATGTTTTCTACCTAAAACAAACGTCTCCAAAGGTAACTACGATATAACTGTGTATATGCGATATAATGTTCTGTCCCAAACAAGAGCAACGTGAAGGCACTTCTCTACAGGAGGCATTTTTCTAGGCAGAGCCTTGCATGTCAGTGCAAATCAGGTCAAGTTCCCACCACAGTAGCAATTAACCTGCAGGAACCTCGCAGGCACAAGGACGTTGCAGGCCAGTCCAGCGTGTGCGCATGTGTGCGCTGCCTTTCTGTATATTACCTCAAGTGGAGGGAAAACTGTTTCCTCTTCCACACCTCTGTAAGTCCGTGAATCAGCTGGGTTCTAGTAGCAATGACGAAAACATTTTTTGTTTTTTCTTCAGAGTGAATGTCTTTTTTAAAAATATTTTCTTGAGGTAATTGTAAGTAATATCCTGGAAGATTCATTATAAGTCTACTTTCCACACATACTGTTCTGTCATTTTTTCTTTAGAATTTTTCTTAGACAACACTGTAAATATTCATATGTCATAAATACATAGCAGTACAGTACAAAGACTGTAGTTACAGGGTTTTCTATGTTTGTAGAAGGAGAGATTATTATTAGAGGATGGGCCATGGGAAAAATGAGGGTAAAACAAACAAACAAAAGTCCCCTATTGGTTGTTTGTTGGGTCATTCATCGCCTTAGCACAAGGACACACAAATGTGCTTAGTGCATCTGGATAAGTCAAAACATGTTTATTAATTTTCTATTGCTGCTGTAACATATTACCCCAAACTTAGTGACTTAGCACAGCTTTATCATCTTACATTTCGGGAGGTCAGCAATGCAAAGTGGGTTTCACTGGGCTAAAATCAAGATGTCAGCTGGGCTGCGTTCCATCTGGAGGCTCTAGAGAAGAATTTATTTCCTTGCTTTTTCCAGATTCTAGAGGCTGGCCTCATTCCTTGCCTTGTGGATCCTTTCCATCTCCAAAGGAAGCAATGGCCAGTCATCTCTTTCTCACACCACAGTACTCTTAATCTCACTCTTCCTCCTCCATCTTCCACATTTAAAGGGACCTTATGATTACATTAGGTCCACTCAGATGATCCACAGTAATTTCCACCTCTTAAGGTCAAGTTATTCACAAATTCATTCCATCTGCAAACTTAATCCCCCCTTGCCACGTAAAAGAACGTATTCACAGGTTGCTGGAATTAGGACATGGACATCTTTCGGGAGCCATTATTCTACCTATTCTATCATTTCAGTAAAATTAGTGTCCTCTAGAATAGTCCTATCTATATATTAATTTCTGTGGTACCCATTTTAAATTTAATAGTGTCAAGATTTTGGCTTAGACTGAGCCAGGCTGTGTGTGGATACATGTTTCATCTTCTTATCCTCCAGAACCAAAAATTCTCTTTGTGCTTTGGGAAAACAAAACTCCTATAAGTAAACACTGGAAACTCACTAACAGACAGCAAATGCTTGGGAGACTCTTCAGTGTTCTAGTTACATTTTCTGAGAAGCCATCAGGAGTCTCACGTCAAAGAGCTTGGACATTAATCCCCTTTCTCCAGCTCATGTTTCATCACGCCTTCCCATTGAAATCACCATTATTAAATGTCAGTTTGATCAAGCTATGTCTCATCCTAGTGGTTACCCTAGAATTTGCATAGATAACACAACTTTCAAACTTTCTGCCACACCCCTAAATTCCAGTCTACTGTGCTATCTGTATTTCTTGAACATGTCATGTTTTTTGAAGTTTTCTTTGATTTTGCAATTTTTAGGCCTGTTTCAGAGCTTATTGTTTTCCTATGAAGCACACTGGTGGTGCTTAATAAAAGAATAAAATTTTGAAAGAACCACTTTACTCATTTATTTTTATAAAAGAGGAAGTCAAATCTTTGTGACTTATACAAGTGTATTTAAACCCACTTTAATAATCAATAAAAACATGAAAATATGAGCATCTTGGATGATATTGGTCATTAACATGGTCAGAGAGCAAATCTTTGGAAAAAAAGGTAACCCAAAATGTGCCTGCTACATGCTTCTTCCAGAATAAATATGATTTTCACTAGATTTTTACATTTACAGGTATGCAAATATACTATATACTACTGTATTTCACACTAAAATTCTTATTAAAGGCTATAGACCCCTAAAAAATGTTTTCAAATGAAAACCCTTCTTGGTTGTATTTCCCCTCTTTATCCTATAATGGCAGTGGTCGATCACCATTCTGAGATAGCATTGTTCAGATTGCTACTTAATAGAGAGCACTGAAATACATGATTGCAGAAATTATTCTTTACATAATTTCACTGGGTCTTTTTTCTGAACAGTCTTTTGATTTAGAACTTTTACTCTTACAATGATTCTGTGTATTTGCCTCAAGTTGTATTAAAAAAGTAGTCACATCAGACCATTTGGAGAGCTTAAATTATATATATATATATATATATAGTCTCTTCTAACTTATGCTTTAAGTTTGACTTTTATGAACAACAGAACTTAACATTTTACTTGTTTTGCCATAAAAGAAAAAAAAAGGCAACTGGAAGACAAACTTACCCAAACATTGGCTGAAATCATTATATCCTCTGAATCATTACTAAGCACCAATGGAATGGTGAAAGAGTCACAATTTGTTTATTGGGTTAAATGTTTGGCTTCATTTAATATATTTAATATTGACACTCTTGGTATTAGTGTCAATTTGGGGGCTATGTAGCTTAATTTTTATGTTTCTTATTAAGGGATCTCCTACGAATTGTATATTTGGGACCAAATCTTTTTACTGACTAACAGAAGGATACCAAGGCATGATTAGTGATACATACCTTCTCCAGAGATTTTCTCTAGATCACAGCTCCTTTGGCCAGTTGTGTTTGATTTCCTGCCCAAAGTTGGATTGTGGAATTAGCATTTTGAAAACAAACTTGTCTTTCTCAGGTAGGGTACTAACAAAATTGCCGGATGTGAGGTAGCCTTATTGATGTCTGTCCACACCAAGTGCTATATTGGGACTGTTTATTGCCTTCCTTCGGCTCTGAGTGAGAGTTGAGGTTACAGAAGAAATGCACACTCATGATCACCATGTAAAAAAGGAATTTTCCCCCAGAAGCTGTTAAGAATCTGCTTTTCAGTTTATATGTGTCATCATGACAATTACAATGTAAACCGTTTGCTTTCCTGGCTGCAGGACTCAAGGGATAGACATGTCAGAAATCAATATAGAACAGAGAGTTATTGTCATCAATAATCCCCGTGGAGAAATATCTTTAAGAGCCACACCAACCTGGCTCCCTCCTTGCGCAGAGCGTCCCCTGTGTGCCTGTGACTTTTCCTTCTAGGATTTTATTACTGCTTTCGTCTTTCTCACAATATTACTCACAAATCATTATTCCTCTAACCTGAAGCTCTTCTCCTTTATACAATTTACACCAGTAGAGTGGTTTTATAATCATTTTTAGAACAATTTGTGTTATTAATTTCATTAGGAGATATAAAGATGATACTTAAATTAACAGCCAACTCTTGATTTTAGTATTTTTTAAAGCAAAAGTGAAAAATTTCTTGAAAATTCAGTTATTGTGTGTGACAAAGCAAATGAGTATTCGGCATTAATTTTCATAGGGTATAGATAGGTTCAAACATTCAAAAACTTATTTTATGAAAATATATTCAGATTAAACTGGAATAGTATCACACGCAACTGGATATCATAAAATTGTGAGATAAACTAGGAAAATGTACTCTTGTAGGTAGTTGGGGTGGAGAGATATACTAATACTACACCATACTCCTTCAGTATTTTTTTTTTCTTTTTTTGAAAGTTAAAATAAAACTATATTTAGAAAGGCTGAAATGATTGTATGCTAATTTGAACAGGTAAGTTTTACAAGTAATGACTTGAAAATTCTCTTTTTGACATCCTCTAAGAGTTGGATTCCATTATATGTGCCTTGTTCTTTCTCCAGACCTGGACAAGAATACATAACTGATTTTTCACAAAGTGATTATTTCTTCCTTTCCTGTGTTTGGAGGTCCTTGCGCTCTCTCAGACAGTTCCTCTGAAACAAACTTGCCTCCCCTCCTCCAGCCAGCCCCAGTGGGTTCACCCAGGCTCTGGGACTAGGATGGGACGTAAGATGTGTGACTGTTTCTTCACTGGGTTTTAAAATACGTTCTTAACATTTAGTTATAAGCTAGTATATGTTACTATGCACATGTGTATATATGTACACACATATATGTGTATGCACATTAAAGTCATTTTAATAAAGAGTTAATTTTCAGTAAAAAAATAAGTTAATTGAATTGTTACTATACTTCACATTTGTCACTGATGTAACCCACATGGTTTCTTTTTTTTTTTTTATTTATTTATTTATTTATTTATGGCTGTGTTGGGTCTTCGTTTCTGTGTGAGGGCTTTCTCTAGTTGCGGCGAGCGGGGGCCACTCTTCATCGCGGTGCGCGGGCCTCTCACTGTCGCGGCCTCTCTTGTTGCGGAGCACAGGCTCCAGACGCGCAGGCTCAGCAATTGTGGCTCACGGGCCCAGTTGCTCCGCGGCATGTGGGATCTTCCCAGACCAGGGCTCGAACCCGTGTCCCCTGCATTGGCAGGCAGATTCTCAACCACTGCGCCACCAGGGAAGCCCTGGTTTCTTCATTAACAATCTGAAACAGCACAGTATAATATCTGGTGATAGCTACTGGGATTTCAACCATAAGCCTTGGAAGAAACTAATTCCATTACAATCCAGTCTTATGTGAACTCCGGCAAATATAACAGAAGCCTATAATAATCACGCCTGATTTACCCAATTGCAAAAATAAAATCTCTACAAATATAATATGTACAGAACATGATTTCACATCTTTATCTTCACATTAAATGTATCCACAAAGACTTGAAGCATGTGGAGCTATATTTGAGTTGGAGCATTTACTTTTGTTTTTCTCTTGATAAATAATGTATATTTTAATTAATGCCTCTCAATATTCCTTATTTTCAAAGACCTAAACGTTTTTATAACTCTTTCTCAGGTTTCCCCAACTAAACAGACTAGATGTTTCTCACCCACATATTTATAACAACATACACACCCACATACACACATATACACTCACAATTCAAAATACTGGAAGTGTGGAGTATAGCACATATTTGTATTTTCTGGATTCTCTATATTTATTTCCTCCTGTTAATTCAGCATTAAAACTTAATCATAATTTCAATGTAAATACTTGTTTATGAAAGTGAATCCTCATATAAGATTGTTAGAAGTATATCACATTTATTTACTCCTTACTTTAAGGAGAAAACTCAACTCATTTACTCATACTTGACTGAATTGATTTGATCTCTAGTGAAATCATTTCACTTGACCACCATGAAGCATTATGACATCAAAATAAAGCATGTCATATGCATGACTCCTAACTGCTCTCTTAAAATGGTGATCCACTAGGCATACATATCAAGTGTTCTTCAAATGTTCCATTAAAATATATACAAAGATGCACAATATTGCATAACTAGTGTCAGCTAATAATAGCTAAGATTAATTGACTGTTAAATACTCTACTAAGTACTTACATGATTTTCTAGTATAAAAATTCATAGTTCAATGAGAGTGACAGTGAATAAACTAAAGATCATCAAGGTCAGATATTGACCCAAATTCATATAGAAAATATATTCAGAACCAAGTCTAGACTCCAAGTCTCCTTGATTCTAAACTTTGTGTCCTTTCCTATACCACAGTGCCTTTCTGAAGAGGTTAGCAAAGCCTATAGATTATATTTCTTTTGAATTGATAAAAAAGGGAGTGAGGCGCACATTCTTGAATTAAACACCCATGTTCCTAAATTTTCTGCTTTATTAATTCCCATCTTCTAAACTTAATTTTAAGAAAAATTCACTTTATTGACAAGGAAAATTGCTACTATCATCCACATATAATGCTGAGTGAACGAAGTCTTAATTGTAGATAAGAAACATAGAAAGAAATATTTCTGTTTCTTTCAACGCCTGAAATTTTATTTTCAGTGCCTGAAATTCAAGCAGGGGAACAGCACACAAGAAACGTAGTTGGGAAATAAGTATTTTGGGATGTGTGTGTGGTTTTTAACACTGATGTGTAATGTATTGAAAGAAAAACTCTTAACTCCCTAGTTAAGTAAAATAAGCCGACAGAGCAGGAAAATACAAAAATTCATCCAGAGCACCTATGTGACACAGAAGTCTGTTTGTTAAGTGTCAGATTTAAAGTAAGGTGTAGTCCCATCCAAATGACTTTGAGGTTTTGTTCTAAGAAGGAGGAAGTAGCTGGCTTCGCAACAAGGGCTTTCAGCCACCTTAAATATGCACCAAATGCTGGTACTGGATAGAGTCAAAAAGCAGAACTTTTAAAACGACCTTCTAATAGAATCAGAAAAACATACAATAATATCTGCCTGGTTTCTTAAGAAAAAGATGCAAATAGGAGTGGTTTCTATGAAATAATAGCTGAGAGCCAAAATAAAAGGGTGACATAGAGGCAAATATTAACTTAGAGATGACAGGAAACATAAACTGAATTAAAAAAATTTGCATTTACTTAGGGGTCATACAGAACTATTATTGGATGGAAAAAAACAAATTTTTCTTTGGTTTCTTATAAAGAACCAATATCAGAAATTCAAAATATGGAGGAAATACATAGAGAAATCAGAAAGAGGAAGGATAGAGGTGATGGGGATGGGATAAAGGACAGAAAAGAGAGAGAGAAGAAAGGGAGGTAAGAAAGAAAATAGAGAACAAAGATGTAGTTAATCAAAAGTGTTCACCAAATTTTAGGCAGAATTAATGAAAAACACCATAATTATATATAGCAGAGTATATGTAATGTCCAAGGTTCAAAAAGTAAGTTGGTAGCCTATAATTATTCTGTCATTACTAAAATAATTTTCACTCCTATTATGCTTTCTGGGGTGGAAAAGAATAGAAAGCATAGTTAGTTCTTTGGTCTTTTTCTGTAGGGGATTTTATCAATGAGACAGGTTTTACCAATGGGACAAACATTAGTCTTAAAGAAATTAATCAATACCCAGGACTCAAGAAGGGAATTTCTTAGTAATAAAGGAGCAAAATATAATGCCTGATGTAATTATGATTTAAAAATAAAATACAGAAGGTAAACTATCATTTTGGGAAAATGAGTAATACTAAATTTTTAAATATTAAATTAATTCCATAAAACTGGATTACATTTATAAGAGTATAATGGGGAAGGCTGAAGATTATTGATGGACTAAGGTTGAACACTTTTCTTGCTTCAAATAAAGGATAAAAATAATCAGAACTTGTTTATTCCTTGGCACTGTTATACTTTATTTAAGTAAGAATTTTATTGAACTAAAGCGAGAATGAATAGCATACAAGAACCCCAAACAGCCACAATAGAGAAAAAAGACATAGAACATTAAAGAAATAAACAATAGAAAATGATAGCAAGGAAGTTAAAATATCAATTATAATAGTGAATTTAAATGGGCTAACTTCTCCAGTTAGAAGACACAGATTCTAAAACTAGGTAAGGAAATCTAGCTGTCAGTGAGAAACAGAACAACAACAAAAAAACAGTAAATGACATTAGAATTTGTGTGGTGAAACAGCCAATAAATAAAATAATAAAGAGAGCAGATACAGATATATTTTTAGATTAAATAGAATTCAACTTGAAAGCATTTAATAGAGGAAAGGATTATACAGGCAAACTTATTTGACGAAGATAATAAAATGATTTCTTTATCTAAGTACACAGGCATGTATAATTTACAATAATCTCTTAGGTAGTCAAAGAAAATGTTAAGAAATAAATTCCACTAGGAGATTTTCATATGTGAGGCTATATTTTTTATAACCTGTAATTATCAATTTATATATAGAAAAGATTAAAGTGGATACACAGATCAATCAAAATCAAACTGCTGTGAAAATTTGTAAGACATTAAAATCATTAATCATCTTTCAAAACTTCATAGGACACTAAAGAGTAAAATATAAAATAAAGCCTTATTTCCTCTGTCTACCATCCCTTAAACCAAAAATACCCACTACACATAGTAAATATATGCAGCTCATTCTATTCATATTAAAATTCTATCATTTATTTATGTATGTGTGGATTTATTTATTTATGTTAACCTTCTATTTTGTTTAATTATTTTTAACATCTTTAGTTGAGAATAATTGCTTTACAATTTTCTGTTAGTTTCTGCTGTATAACAGAGTGAAACAGCTATACGTATACATTTATCCCCATATCCCCTCCCTCCTGCGTCTCCCACCCACCTCCCTATCCCACCCCTCTAGGTGGTCACAAAGCACCGAGCTGATCTCCCTGTGCTATGCAGCTGCTTCCCACTAGCTATCTGTTTTACCTTTGGTAGTATATATATGTCCATGCCACTCTCTCACTTCGTCCCAGCTTACCCTTCCCCCTCCCCATGTCCTCAAGTCCATTCTCTACATCTGCATCATTACTCCTGTCCTGCCCCAAGATTCTTCAGAACCATTTTTTCTTTTTTTAGATTCCACATATATGTGTTAGCATATGGTATTTGTTTTTCTCTTTCTGACTTACTTCACTCTGTATGACAGATTCTAGGTTCATCCACCTCACTACGAATAACTCAATTTCGTTTCTTTTGTTGGCTGAGTAATATTCCATTGTATATATGTGCCACATCTTCTTTATCCATTCATCTGTCGATGGACACTTAGGTTGCTTCCATGTCCTGGCTATTGTAAATAGAGCTGCAATGAACATTGTGGTACATGACTCTTTTTGAATTATGGTTTTCTCAGGGTATATGCCCAGTAGTGGGATTGCTGGGTCGTATGGTAGTTCTATTTTTAGTTTTTTAAGGAACCTCCATACTGTTTTCCATACTGGCTGTATCAATTCCCACCAACAGTGCAAGAGGGTTCCCTTTTCTCCACACCCTGTCCAGCATTTATTGTTTGTAGATTTTTGATGATGGCCATTCTGACTGGTGTGAGGCGATACCTCATTGTAGTCTTGATTTGCACTTCTCTAATGATTACTGATGTTGAGCATCCTTTCATGTGTTTGTTTACAATCTGTATATCTTCTTTGGAGAAATGTCTATTTAGGTCTTCTGCCCATTTTTGGATTGGGTTGTTTGTTTTTTTGATATTGAGCTGCATGAGCTGCTTGTAAATTTTGGAGATTAATCCTTTGTCAGTTGCTTCATTTGCAAATATTTTCTCCCATTCTGAGGGTTGTTTTTTTGTCTAGTTTATGTTTTCCTTTGCTGTGCAAAACATTTTAAGTTTCATTAGGTCCCATTTGTTTTTTAGAATTAATTTCCATTTCTCTAGGAGGTGGGTCAAAAAGTATCTTGCTGTGATTTATGTCATAGAGGGTTCTGCCTATGTTTTCCTCTAAGAGTTTTAGAGTGTCTGGCCTTACATTTAGGTTGTTAATCCACTTTGAGTTTATTTTTGTGCATGGTGTTAGGGAGTGTTTTAATTTCATTATTTTACATGTACCTGTCCAGTTTTCCCAGCACCACTTGTTGAAGAGGTTGTCTTTTCACCATTGTATATTCTTGCCTCCTTTATCAAAGATAAGGTGACCGTAAGTGCATGGGTTTATCTCTGGACTTTCTATCCTGTTCCATTGATCTATATTTCTGTTTTTGTGCCAGTACCATAGTGTCTTGATTACTGTAGCTTTGTAGTATAGTCTGAAGTCTGGGAGCCTGATTCCTCCAGCTCCATTCTTCTTTCTCAAGATTGCTTTGGCTCTTCGGGGTCTTTTGTGTTTCCATACAAATTGTGAAATTTTTTGTTCTAGTTCTGTGAAAAATGCCATTGGTAGTTTGATAGAGATTGCATTGAATTTCTAGATTGCTTTGGGTAGTATAGTCATTTTCACAATATTGATTCGTCCAATCCAAAAACATGGTATATCTCTCCATCTGTTTGTATCATCTTTAATTTCTTTCATCAGTGTCATACTTTTCTGCGTACAGGTCTTTTGTCTCCTTAGGTAGGTTTAGTCTTAGGTATTTTATTCTTTCTGTTGCAGTGGTATATGGGAGTGTTTCCTTAATTTCTCTTTCAGATCTTTCATCATTAGTGTATAAGAATGCAAGGGATTTCTGTGCATTAATTTTGTATTCTGCTACTTTATCAAATTTATTGATTAGCTCTAGTAATTTTCTGGTAGCATCTTTAGGATTCTCTATGTAGAGTATCATGTCATCTGCAAACAGTGACAGCTTTACTTCTTCTTTTCCAATTTGGATTCCTTATATTTCTTTTTCTTCTCTGATTGCTGTGGCTTAAACTACCAAAACTATGTTGAATAATAGTGATGAGAGTGGGCAACCTTGTCTTGTTCCTGATCTTAGTGGAAATGGTTTCAGTTTTTCACCATTGAGAATGATTTTGGCTGTGAGTTTGTCACATATGGCCTTTATTATGTTGAGGTAAGTTCCCTCTATGCCTACTTTCTGCAGGGTTTTTATCATAAATGGGTGTTGAATTTTGTCGAAAGCTTTTTCTGCATCTATTGAGATTGTCATATGGTTTTTATCCTTCAGTTTGTTAATATGGTGTATCGTATTGATTGATTTGCGTAAATTGAAGAATCCTTGCATTCCTGGGATAAGCTGCACTTGATCATGGTGTATGAACCTTTTAATGTGCTGTTGGATTCTGTTTGCAAGTATTTTGTTGACGATTTTTGCATCTATGTTCATCAGTGATATTGGCCTGTAGTTTACTTTTTTTGTGACATCTTTGTCTGGTTATGGTATCAGGGTGATGGTGGCCTCGTAGAATGAGTTTGGGAATGTTCCTCCCTCTGCTATATTTTGAAAGAGTTTGAGAAGGATAGGTGTTAGCTCTTCTCTAAGTGTTTGATAGAATTCGCCTGTGAAGCCATCTGGTCCTGGGCTTTTGTTTGTTTGTTGGAAGATTTTATTTATTTTTTTAATTTTGGGTTGCGTTGAGTCTTTGTTTCTGTGTGAGGGCTTTCTCTAGTTGCGGCAAGTGGGGGCCACTCTTCATCGCGGAGTGCAGGCCTCTCGCTATCGCGGCCTCTCTTGTTGTGGAGCACAGGCTCCAGACGCGCAGGCTCAGTAATTGTGGCTCATGGGCCTAGTTGCTCCACGGCATGTGGGATCTTCCCAAACCAGGGCTTGAACCCGTGTCCCCTGCGTTGGCAGGCAGATTCTCAACCACTGCGCCACCAGGGAAGCCCTGTTGGAAGATTTTGAATCACAGTTTCAATTTCAGTGCTTGTGATTGGTCTGTTTATATTTTCTATTTCTTCCTATTTCAGTCTCAGAAGGTTGTGCTTTTCTAAGAATTTGTCCATTTCTTCCAGGTTGTCCATTTTATTGGCATATAGTTGCTTGTAGTAATCTCTCATAATCCTTTGTATTTCTGCAGTGTCAGTTGTTACTTCTCCTTTTTCATTTCTAATTCTATTGATTTGAGTCTTCTCCCTTTTTTTCTTGATGAGTCTGGCTAATGGTGGTTTATCAATTTTGTTTATTTTCTCAAAGAACCAGCTTTAAGTTTTATTGATCTTTGCTATCGTTTCCTTCATTCCTGTTTCATTTATTTTGGATCTGATCTTTATGATTTCTTTCTGTCTGCTAACTTTGAAGTTTTTTGTTCTTCTTTCTCTAATTGCTTTAGGTGTAAGGTTAGGTTGTTTTTATGAGGTCTTTCTTGTTTCTTGAGGTAGGATTGTATTGCTGTAAACTTCCCTCTTAGAACTGCTTTTGCTGCAACCCATAGGTTTTGGGTCATCGTGTTTTCATTGTCATTTGTTTCCAGGTATTTTTTGATTTCCTCTTTGATTTCTGCAGGGATCTCTTGGTTATTTAGTACTGTATTGTTTAACCTCCATGTGTTTATATTTTTTACAGTTTTTTTTCCTGTGATTGATATCTAGTCTCATAGTGCTGTGGTCGGAAAAGATATTTGATACGATTTCAATTTTCTTAAATTTACCAAGGCTTGATTTGTGACCCAAGATATGATCTATCCTGGATAATGTTTCATGAGCACTTGAGAAGAAAGTGTATTCTGTTGTTTTTGGAAGGAATGACCTATAATTATCAATTAAATCCATCTTGTTTAATGTGTCATTTAACGCTTGTGTTTCCTTATTTATTTTCAGTTTAGTTGATCTATCCATTGGTGAAAGTTGGGTGTTAAAGTCCCCTAATATGATTGTATTACTGTCGATTTCCCCTTCTATGGCTGTTAGCATTTGCCTTATGTATTGAGGTGTTCCTATGTTGGGTGCATAAATATTTACAACTGTTATATCTTCTTCGTGGCTTGATCCCTTGATCATTACTTAGTGTCCTTCTTTGTGTCTTCTAATAGTCTTTATTTTAAAGTCTATTTTGTCTGATATGAGAATTTCTACTCCAGCTTTCTTTTGATTTCTGTTTGCATGGAATATCTTTTTCCATCCCCTTACTTTCAGTCTGTATGTGTCCCTAGATCTGAAGTGGGTCTCTTGTAGACAACATATATATGGGTCTTATTTTTGTATCCATTCAGCCAGTCTGTGTCTTTTGGTTGGAGCATTTAATCCATTTACATTTAAGGTAATTATCAATATGTATGTTACTATTACCATATTCTTAATTGTTTTGGGTTTGTTTTTGTAGGTCTTTTCCTTCTCTTGTGTTTCCTGCCTAGAGAATTTCCTTTAGCATTTGTTGTAAAGTCAGTTTGGTGGTGCTGAATTCTCTTAACTTTTGCTTGTCCGTAAAGGTTTTAATTTCTCTGTCGAATCTGAATGAGATCCTTGCTGGGTAGAGTAATCTTGGTTGTAGGTTTTTCCCCTTCATCACTTTAAATATATCCTACCACTCCCTTCTGGCTTGCAGAGTTTCTGCTGAAAGATCAGCTGTTAACCTTATGGGGATTCCCTTGTATGTTATTGGTTGCTTTTCCCTTGCTGCTTTTAGTATTTTTTTCTTTGTATTTAATTTTTGATAGTTTGATTAATATGTGTCTCAGCATGTTTCTCCTCGGATTTATCCTGTATGGGACTTTCTCTGCTTCTTAGACTTGATTGACTATTGCCTTTCCCATGTTAGGGAAGTTTTCAACTCTAATCTCTTCAAATATTTTATAAGTCACTTTCTTTTCCTCTTCTTCTGGGACCCCTATAATTCAAATGTTGGTGCATTTCATGTTGTCCCAGAGGTCTCTGAGACTGTCCTCAATTCTTTTCATTCTTTTTTCTTTACTCTGCTCTGCAGTAGTTATTTCCACTATTTTATCTTCCAGGTCTCTTGTCCGTTCTTCTGCCTCAGAAGAATAGCTGCCTTCTTCTGCTATTGATTCCTTCTAGAGAATTTTTAATTTCATTTATTGTGTTGTTCATCATTGTTTGTTTGCTCTTTAGTTCTTCTAGATGCTTGTTAAACTTTTCTCGTATTTTCTCCATTCTATTTCCAAGATTTTGGAGTATCTTTACTATCATTATTCTGAATTATTTTTCAGGTAGACTGCCTATTTCCTCTTCATTTGTTTGTTCTGTTGGGTTTTTACCCTGCTCCTTCATCTGCTGCATATTTCTCTATCTTCTCATTTTGCTTAACTTACTGTGTTTGGGGTCTCCTTTTCACAGGCTGCAGGTTTGTAGTTCCCGTTGTTTTTGGTGTCTGCCCCCTGTGGGTAAGGTTGGTTCAGTGGTTTGTATAGGCTTCCTGGTGGAGGGGACTGGTGCCTGTGTTCTGGTGGATGAGGCTGGATCTTGTCTTTCTGGTGGGCAGGACTGTGTCCGGTGGTGTGTTTTGGGCTGTGTGTGAAGTTAGTATGATTTTAGGCAGCCTCTCTGCTAATGGATGGAGTTGTTTTCCTATCTTGCTAGTTGTTTGGCGTGGGGTGTCCAGCACTGCAGCCTGCTGGTCCTGGAGGGGAGCTGGGTCTTAGCGTTGAGACGGAGATCTCTGAGAGAGCTTTCATCGATTGGTGTTACGTGGGGATGGGAGGTCTCTGGTGGTCCAATGTCCTGAACTCGGCTCTCCCACCTCAGAGGCTCAGGCCTGACAGCCGGCTGGAGCACCAAGACCCTGTCAGCCACATGGCTCAGACAAAAAAGGAGAACAAAGAAAGAAGGAAAAAAATAAAATAAAGTTATTAAAATAAAAAACTAAAAAATATTATTTAAAAAAAGTAATAGATAAAGAGAAGAGAGCAACTAAACCAATAAACAAATCCACCAGTGATAACAAGCACTAAAAACTAAACTACGATAAACATAAAAATTAGAAGCTTGTCAGTCGCATACAGCAAACCCCAAGTCTACAGTTGCTCCCAAAGTCCCCCTCCTCAATTTGGGATGATCTGTTGTCTATCAGGTATTCCACAGATGCAGGTACATCAGGTTGGCGGTGGAGATTTAATCCGCTGCTCCTGAGGCTGCTGGGAGAGATTTCCCTTTCTCTTCTTTGTTCGCACAGCTCCCGGGGTTCAGCTTTGGATTTGGACCCGCCTCTGCATGTAGGTCGCCTGAGGGCGTCTGTTCTTCGCTCACACAGGACGGGGTTAAAGGAGCCGCTGATTTGGGGGCTCTGGCTCACTCAGGCCGGGGGGAGGGAGGGGTATGGATGCGGGGCGTGCCTGCGGCGTCAGAGGCGTCGTGACGTTGCACCAGCCCGAGGCGTGCCGTGCGTTCTCCCGGGGAAGTTGTCCCTGGATCATGGGACCCTGGCAGTGGCGGGCTGCACCGGCTCCCGGGAGGGGTGGTGTGGATAGTGACCTGTGCTCGCACACAGGCTTCTTGGTGGCGGCAGCAGCAGCCTTAGCGTCTCATACCCATCTCTGGGGTCTGCGCTGATGGCCGCGGCTCACGCCCGTCTCTGGAGCTCGTTTAGGCGGCGCTCTGAATCCCCTCTCCTTGCGCACCAGGAAACAAAGAGGCAAGAAAAAGTCTCTTGCCTCTTCGGCAGCTCCAGACCTTTTCCTGGACTCCCTCCTGGCCAGCTGTGGCGCACTAGCCCCTTCAGGCTGTGTTCACGCCGCCAACCCCAGTCCTCTCCCTGTGATCTGACCAGAGCCCGAGCCTCAGCTCCCAGCCCCGCCCGCCCCGGCGGGGGGGCAGACAAGCCTAGCGGGCTGGTGAGTGCTGGTCGGCGCCGAGCCTCCGTGCGGGAATCTCTCCGTTTTGCCCTCCGCACCCCTGTGGCTGCGCTCTCCTCTGTGGCTCCGAAGCTTCCCTCCCTCTGCCACCCGCAGTCTCCGCCCACGAAGGGGCTCCTAGTGTGTGGAAACCTTTCCTCCTTCACAGCTCCCTCCCACTGGTGCAGGTCCCATCCCTATTCTTTGTCTCTGTTTTTTCTTTTTTCTTTTACCCTACCCAGGTACGTGGGGAGTTTCTTGCCTTTTGGGAGGTCTGAGGTCTTCTGCCAGAGTTCAGTGGGTGTTTTGAAGGCATCGTTCCACATGTAGATGTATTTTTGATGTATTTGTGGGGAGGAAGGTGATCTCTGCATCTAACTCCTCTGCCATCTTGAAGGTCCTCTCTAACCTTTTTAAATGGTAGATTTCATAAGAGCAGGGTATTATCTTAAAATGTTGTTTTTCCAGGTATATTAATTAAATTTTTACAATTAAACCTTTTAAATAACTAGATTATAATTTTTAAAATTAGGTAAATACTGTAAAATGTCCATCCTTCCTAGAAGGCTCATTCTCAGTTCTCTCTCTTTAGTTATTTTTATTCTCACCAAGTAGCACAACTTCCTTCCACAGGTTCATGAAGGGACTTTTAAATCTCCTCTTGGATACATGGTTCCTACTCTGCAGGAATGATCCCTGTGTGTCCTTGATTGCAGAGAACACCTGGCTCTGTTTTGTATTCATTTGTTTTACACTAAATATGTTTTGTTCTTCCAACCTCATCATTTCCAGAGGGAAGCAAAAAGTTCAGTTCGGGAAATCCTATGGCATGTGTCATTATGTCAGTCTAAAGATTATGCTGCAAGCAAGCAAACACACTAACAAGAAGACTTAGTACGCAACAGGACATTGAAATTCTCCTTCACAGCACAGCAGCCAGTGATACAAATTGAGTTTCACCCCATGGAACTGAAAAGTAGCTACTCGCAGAAAGTTGAATTTCAGCATTAAAAGATAGGGATTGTCATGGTAGTTACAATAGGGGACCCTCTTAGCACTTTGCTCTTGTATCATGAGGCTTTGAGACTTCATTCATCTGGATTCTGTTTCAAATACTTTAAGAAGTCACATAATTATATGCAGCTAAATATACATCTGAGATTTATTGAAAGTACAAGAGAAGATGATAGTTAGTTCTCTAGGAAACATTAAGCTCTCCGAAGAAATCTTTGTAATTAGAGATGGATCTGATAATATGATGATTTTTTAATATCATTGACAGGGTATATTACTCTAGTTTCTTTGCTCTGTCACAGACTTGGTTAGTTTATTTCTCTAGTGCTGAATATGAAAATATATCCTGAAAGAAATATTTTCTCTTTGGAAGAATAGCTATTAATTCAAATCAAAACATCTGGATAAATGTAGAATAGCAAAAATACAAGATAAACAAAAAATGTGAAAAGGGAAGATTAGCCTAAGACAATAGTGGAGGAGGGATTTTAATAAATACCTTGCGCAAGCAAAATGTTGAAAAATGATTTCTGATCTCTTACCCTTTGTTGACAGAAAATAAACAGACTATAGAGAACCAATTAATTTCTTTTTATGTTTTCCCTAATAAGACAGACCTGCTTGGAAAATAGAGCATGATGATTGGGAAAGCATGTGAAAATTCTTGTTACCTTTAAATGAATTCTCACTGTACACATGCCAGATTCTGGTTTAGCAATCTAAAAACAGATTAGCCCTATAATGTCCATTAAAGGTAAAATTCCAATATAATGAAAACAGGGCATGTCTAAAACAGAGGTACTCATATTTCCTTGGTCCATGGTGCCCTCTTAATGTTTTAGTAATTTTTCAAAGCATCCCTAAGCCAAAATAAATGCTTAACAATTCTCATTACTAGGTACTTAAGTACAAAAACTTAGCAGTAGTTGTTTGTGGGTATCCAAAGATGTCATCATTTCCCTCAACAATTAAAAATAATGCATAGTTTTCCTTGAATACAGTGTAGCACACCAGGGTCCCAGTATGAGAATCATTAAAGTAATTTTGTTCATGAATCTTTATTTAAAATGTGTTTGAAAATAAATTAGATTTTAAAATTCGTTATATCAACTTTATAATTATATTTGTAGAGTAGTTCTTAAAAGTCAGTTTTCTTTACTTCTCAGCAGCAGGGCCAAAAGACAGAGGTAATTTTCACCTCCCTTCACTTCTTTCAGGTATTACCATTCATTTAAATGTACGTTATCTAGTAATTCATACACGCCTCAAATAATAATATTCCATTCCCACAGAGCATGAGTTTTCTTAAACACTTTTCCTGGATTCATAGAGTTCAAATGGACTTTCCACAATTTGAGCTTTATCAAAGAAGGGGCTCATTGAAGGATCCATAGAATTAAACAAAAATTTTGCTTTACTGCAGAGGAACACGTAAATGTCTATGACACAGGCAGTGGGAAATCAACTGCACATAGCCTTAGTTGGTGCCTTAGTTGCTAAGCACGTAATCTAACAACATATACTTTACCTTTAACCTCAGCACAACTTCACCACCAATATTTCATTCGTTTTAAAAATTCGGATGTAGCTGAGATCTATGCCAATGTCAACATCATAAACTGCAGCCTGTGGAGGTAGATTGTACAATAACTAATGTCATCACTGCCAAAGTAGTATTAATGTTTGTGTCCTTACATCCTGCATGTGTTTACCACGATATTCAAATGTGAAAATGCTGGAGAGGATTGTGGATAAATACAGATATGCTCACATAGTGCCAAGGATATTGTTGACAGTTACTGAACTTTCATCGTTTAAAATAAGACATGAGTGAAATGTTGGTAGAGATACTGAGATAAATTAGACAACTAGACAAATATATATATATAGATAAATAGATTGTGGTAGAGCATATTATACTTTTCATAGCAAAATATATGAAGAAATGTATAGGTAATGACATATGAGAGTGATTTGTCAAATCCTAACCCTGCCTGTTACTAGCTAGGTGATTTTGAGCAACTTAACCTACCTGCTTCAATATATCCTTCTGTGTAAAGTGGAGCTAGTAATATACTTAACTTTTAAGATTATTACAAACATTAAATCAGTAAATACACATAAATAATGTAACTTAGTGCCTGGCAGCTAGTAAGTGATACAGAAGAATTAGTTATCACCATCATTATTTTAACTGTTTTTAAAAAATTATTTAAAAATGTAAATTATCATGTACAGATACCAAAAATGTATAATAGAAGAAGTGCACTTAACCCTAATTTTAGAAAATAAATCAAATAATAGGTGTAATCATTTATATTTAGTGTATATAAAATTTTAAAGATGTCTCATATTTTATTTTGCATCTTGACAGTTTGAGTAAGATTTGTGTACCATTGAATGATGTTTGACTACAGTGATGGTTTTGCCCTAAAGAGGCAAATGTTCAGTGACAGACCTTAGCATTTAATTCATTCAAAATCTGTTGTAAATTTAGTTCATTCGAAATCTATTGTAAATTAGACTTAAATCCCATTCCCAAAAATGTGTACCTGCTTTTCAAAATAACAACTGTAAGAGATGATGGAAGATTAGCAGAATATGAATAAATGTTTTAACTAATTATACAAGCAACAAAATTTCATAAACCCGATAATCAAAAAATAAATTTTCTAGAATTAGTGATATTTACTGACCTTTCTGAGCATCTACTTTGTGTCAGAAACTCTTTTAAGTTATGTGTATCAACTTAGTCTTCAGAAAAACCACCTAAGTACTGTCATTGCACCAATTACAGGTAAGGAAACAGATATTTAGATTTAGTGGTAGGTCTGAGATTTGTATCAGGACTGTCCAGAGTTTTTTTTTTTTTTTCCCCTTAATCACAGTACTATAATACGAAGGTGAACAACAAGAAGCCTCTCTCTTTCCTGCAGTATATATGATATATTGAACCTGACTTTGTCCTAGTAATGGCTAAGAATTTGCACTGAAAAGTTTGCTTTCTTTTCATTTATGTTTTTAAAAATAAATGTAGAAAAAACATGGTTATCTTTTCTGTATTCTAACAAAGATAATTGAATGTGTGAATTTTAGAATATTCTTCACTTTGTTCTGTTTTTGATATGTATTACAATAATTTTGAAGAGTATAAAAAGTTTTTAAAACAGTTTATTTAGAAACAATTGGCTTAGAATATACTGCGCATGTTTCAGGTCACAAATTTGATGTTTTGGCAAATGTATATATCCTTGAAACCATCACACCAATCAGGATAATGAAAATATGCATCACTTCCTCCCCAACTCTCCTGTTCTTATACAAACATTAATATGCTTTCTCTGACTAAAAATTAGATGGCATTTTCTAGACTTTATGGCTAAGATTGTGGTCTGTCTTAGTATATTGTTCCATGTGAGCTTGAGAAGAATGTGTGTTCTGCTTCTGTTGGATGAAATCTGTAGACATTGATTATATCCGGTTGATGGATGAGTTTTTGAAATCGATTATGTCCTTACTGATTTTCTGCTGGCTGGATCTGTTCATTTCTGATAGGGCGTTGTTGAAGTTTCCAACACTGATAGTGAATTCATCCATTTCTCCTTGCAGTTGTATTAGTTTTGCTTCATGAAGTTTGATGCTCTGTTGTTAAGCACATGCGTGTTAAGCATTGCTTTGTCTTTTGGAGAATTGAATCCTTTATCATGATATAATTTCCTTCTTTATCCCTGATAACTTTCCTTTCTTTGAAGTCTGTGCTGCCTGAAATTAACATGGCCACTCTTACTTTCTTTTGATTAGTGTTGAGATGGTTTTTTTTTCTCCTTCCACTTACTGTTAATCTATATGTGTCTTTATATTTAAGAAGGGTTTCTTGTAGACATCATACAGTTGGGTCATGGTTTTTTATCCATTCTGACAATCTGTCTTTTAATTGGAGCATTTAGACCATTGATGTTCAAAGGGATTATTTATGTAGTTGGTCTAATATCTACCATATACACCACTGCTTTCTATATGTCGCCCTTGTTCTTTGTTCTCATCTTTGTCTTCCTCTCTTTCTGTCTTTCGTGCTTTCAGTTGAGCATTTTATAGGATTAAATTTTCCATCCTTTCTTAGCATATTGATTATACTTCTTTCTTAAACTTAGCTTAGGGTTGCCCTAGAGTTTGCAGTATACAGTTGACTCTTGAACAACACAGATTTGAACTGCATGGGTCCACTTATATGTGGATTTTTTTCAGTGAATACTCACTACAGTACTACACCATCCATGGTTGTTTGAATTCACCAGCGAGAAGCCCTGAATATAGAGAGCCAATTGTAAAGTTATGTGGGGATTTTTGAGTACATGGAGAGTTGGTGCACCTAACTCCCAAGTTGTTTAAAGATCAACTGTGTATTTGAAACTAATCCAAGTTGACTTTCAAATAACACTATACCACTTCTCAGGTTGTGTATCTTACAATAACAAAATAATCCTGATTCCTCCCTCCTAGTCAATATATCATTGCTGTCATTCATTTCACTTCAGTATAAGTATAGATGGTCATATATGCATATACATAAGATATATGCATATATACATATGTATAAATACGTATACATATACAAATACATGGTTAGCATTATTATTTTGAACAAATTGATGTCTGTTAAATCAATTAAGAATAAGAAAACTAAAAGTTCTTACTTTACTTTTGCTTATCCCTTCTTTGAGGCTCTTCCTTTCTTTATGTAGGCCTGAGATTCTGACTTGTATCATTTTCCTTATCACCTAACTTTTAACACTTCTTGCAAAGAAATTTAACTGGCAACAAATTCCCTCAATTTTCATGTATATAACAGTCTTTATTTCTCCTTAACTTTTAAAAGATAGTTTTGCAGAGTATAGAATTCTAGTAGGGTTTCTTTTTTTTCTTCTTCTTCTTCTTAATACTTTAAATATTTCACTCCACTCTCTTCTTGCTTACATGGTTTCTGAGGAGAAGTCAGATTTAATTCTTATCTTTGTTCCTCTGTAGATAAGGTATTTTTTCTCCTCTGGCTTCTTTCAGGATTTATTCTTTATCTTTGATTTTGTGCAATTTGAAAATCACATGGCTAGGTGTGGTTTTCCTTGGCATTTATCCTGCTTGGTGTTTGCTGAGCTTCCTGGATCTTTGGTTTGGTGTCTGATATTAATTTGGGGGAAATTTTCAGTCATTTTTTTCAAATATTTCTTCCATTACTTTTTCTCTTTCTTCTCCTTCTGATATTCTCATTACTTGTATGTTACACCTTTTATAGTTGTCCCAGAGTATTGGATAGTCTGTTTTGGGGTTTTTTGTTTTTTTGTTTGTTTGTTTGTTTTTGTTTTTTTAGTCTTTGTTCCCATGCTTTTCAGTTTTCCAAGTTTCTATTAATATATCCTCAAGCTCAGAGATTCTTTCCTCATCTGTGTCCATCTACTAGTAAGCCCTCAAAGACGGTCTTATTTCTTTTGCAGTGTTTTTGATTTTTAGCATTTGTTTTTGATTCTTTCTTAAGATTTCCAGCTCTCTGCTTACATTGCCCATATATTCTTCCATGTTGTCTACTTTATCCAATAGAGCCCATACCATATTAATGACAGTTGTTTTAAATTCTCAGTCTGATCATTGCAACATGTTTCTGATGCTTGCTCTCTCTCTTCATATTGTTTTGTTTGTTTTGCCTTTTAGTATGCCTTGCAATGTTTTCTTGATAGCTGGACATGATTTACTGGATAAAGGGAACAGCTGTAAATAGGACTTTAGTAATATGGTGGTGAGGCGTGGGAGGAGGGGAAGCATTCTTATAGTCCTGTGATTAGGTCCCAATCATTTACTGAGCCTATGTCTCTGGACTGTGAACTTCACAAGAGCATCTAAGTTTTTTCTACCTCCTTAATTGTGACAGGATGCTCCAGGGTGGGCTGGAGTTGCTTATTTCCCTTCTCCCATGTGGAAGGCTGAAACTGACTTGAGTTGGATATCTCCCTTTCTTCAGGTCACTTAGGCTCTGATAATACCCCAGCAGGTTAGGCTCTGGTTAAACAGTTTGTCCTCAGGGCACGTCTTGTTAAGAAAAGAGTGCTCTGGTGTACTTCAAAATGACTCCTTTCCCCCTTCCCCTGCCAGAAGCATGAGGGGATTTTTTTTTTTTTCCTCTGACATTTACTGTAGAAACTTGGTTGAACTCCTGGAGATAAAATTCACCATATTGTGGGCCCTACCATGAATGCATTCCACTTGAACTTTTAACTCTTATATTTGTTCATACTGAGCCTCCAGCAATTTGCCATTTACAGTTAAGATTTTTCTAGCCTGGCCCTAGTTGCTGTGGTGGTTTCCACTCATGAGTCTCTGTTCTGGTAAGCCTTGACACCCTACATCTGCTTGTCTCTCCAGCCATGGGGGCATTGGTTTGTCCTGTGTCCTCCCGTCTCTCATCAATCCAAGAAGAGTTGATTTTTCAGTCTGTTCAGCTTTTTACCTGTTGTTAGGACAGAATGACAACTTCCAAGCTCCTTACACGTGGAACTAGAAGTCAGAAGTCACTTTCTCTGAATTTATATAAATGAAATCATACATTATGTGTTCTTGGTTGGATTCTTTCACTGCAGCATAGCTATTTTGATATTCATTCATGTTGTTGGTATATGATTCATTTGTTTTATTTCTGAATAGTATCCCATTGTATAGATACATGACTTTTGTTTATGAATTCTCCTGTTTGGCATTTGCTGTTTCCAGGTTATGAATATTCACAGAAAGCACTTTGTATACATGTCCTTTCATTTATTTGGGGAAAATACCTGAAATGTTAATGACTGCATCTCATGGGAAGTGTATTTTTAACCTTTTTATAAACTACCAAACTGTTTTCCAAAGTACTTTTACCATTTTACATATGTCCGAATTCTATGAAAGTTCCAATTCCTCCATATCCTCCCCAATAGTTATTATTACTAATCTGTTTAATTTTAGTAATTTAAATAAGTATGTAGTGATTCCTCATTTTTTTAAATTAGTATTTCTCTTATGAGTAATGATGTTGAACATCATTTTATGTACTTATCTGTCATATGTATATATTCTTTGTGGAATGGCCTTTTCAAATCTTTTGTCCATTTATTTTTTCAATTCATTGGTCCAAATTTTTATTGGGTTGCTTCTTTTCAGTTTTGAGAAGTCATTTACAGATTATGTCTTCAAGTCTTTTATTAGACACCACTTTTGCAAATATTTCTCCCAAGTATGTGGCTAATCTTTTCTTTCTCTTAACAATGGTTTTGCAAAGAACAAAAGTTTTTAATTTTGATGAAATTTAATGTATTAATTTGCTTTTTCCTGAATCATGATTTTGGTGTTATATATAAGAAATATTTATAAAACCAAGATTACAAAGGCTTTATCTTATGTTTTGTCATAGAATTTCAGAATTTTAGGCCTTAACTTTTGTTCTACCATACATTTTTAGGCCTTATCTTTTGTTCTACAATACAATATAGCATGAGGCATGGATCAACATGATTTTATTTTTTTTCCTATGAATATTCAATTGTTCCAGTAACATTTGTTGAAAACAATGTCCTGTCTTTACTGAAGTGTCTTTTCACTTTTGTCAAAAACTTCTATCTATATACTATCTATTCTCCTCCATTAACATGTTTGTATATATTTTTGCCAATAACTCAGTATTTTGCTCACTATAGATTTAGCCCTACAACGTTTTTTTTTTCAAAATTATTTTGGCTATTCTAGGAAATGTCCATTTCCATATGAATTTTAGAAGCAACTTGTCAATTTCTAAAAAAAAAATAAACTATTGGTATTTTGACTGAGATTTTGTTGAATCTGTACATCAACTTGAGGATAACTTTGCATCTATATTCATGAGGAATATTGGTCTGTAGTTTCCTTTTATGTTTTCACTTACTTTTTGCTCCATGGTATCCCTGACCGCAAAGAATGAATTGAAAAGTATTCCCTCCTCTTCACTTTACGGGGAAGTTTGAGAAGTTATTTTTTTCTTAAATATTTGGAAGAATTCACCTTTTTTTTCTTTATCCATTTTATACACATCAGTGTATACATGTCAATCCCAATCTCCCAATTCATCCCACCACCCCCACCGCCGCTTTCCCCCTTGGTGTCCACACGTTTGTTCTCTACATCTCTGTCTCTGTTTCTGCCCTGCAAACCAGTTCATCTGTACCACTTTTCTAGGTTCCACATATATGCGCTAATATACGGTATTTGTTTTTCTCTTTCTGACTTACTTCACTCTGTATGACAGTCTCTAGATCCATCCACGTCTCTACAAATGACCCAATTTCGTTCCTATTTATGGCTGAGTAATATTCCATTGTATATATGCACCACATCTTCTTTATCCATTCATCTGCCGATGGGCATTTAGGTTGCTTCCATGACCTGGCTATTGTAAATAGAGCTGCAGTGAACATTGGGGTGCATGTGTCTTTTTGAATTATGGTTTTCTCTGGGTATATGCCCAGTAGTGGAATTGCTGGGTCATATGGTAGTTCTATTTCTAGTACTTTAAGGAACCTCCATACTGTTCTCCATAGTGGTTGTATCAATTTACATTCCCACCAACAGTGCAAGAGGGTTCCCTTTTCTCCACGCCCTCTCCAGCATTTGTTGTTTGTAGATTTTCTGATGATGCCCATTCTAACTGGTGTGAGGTGATACCTCATTGTAGTTTTGATTTGCATTTCTCTAATGATTAGTGATGATGAGCAGCTTTTCATGTGCTTCTTGGCCACCTGTATGTCTTCTTTGGAGAAATGTCTATTTAGGTCTTCTGCCCATTTTTGGATTGGGTTGTTTGTTTCTTTAATATTGAGCTGCATGACCTGTTTATATATTTTGGAGATCAGTCCTTTGTCTGATGATTCATTTGCAAATATTTTCTCCGATTCTGAGGGTTGTCTTTTCATCTTGTTTATGGTTTCCTAAGCTGTGCAAAAGCTTTTAAGTTTCATTAGGTCCCATTTGTTTGTTTTTGTTTTTATTTCCATTACTCTAGGAGGTGGATCAAAAAAGATCTTGCTGTGATTTATGTCAAAGAGTGTTCTTCCTATGTTTTCCTCTAAGAGTTTTATAGTGTCTGGTCTTACATTTAGGTCTCTAATCCATTTTGAGTTTATTTTTGTGTTAGGGAGTGTTCTAATTTCATTCTTTTACATGTAGCTGTCCAGGTTTCCCAGCACCACTTATTGAAGAGACTGTCTCTTCTCCATTGTATATCCTTGCCTCCTTTGTCAAAGATTAGTTGACCGTAGGTGCGTGGGTTTGTCTCTGGGCTTTCTATCCTGTTCCATTGATGTGTATTTCTGTTTTTGTGACAGTACCGTATTGTCTTGATTACTGTAGCTTTGTAGTATAGTCTGAAGTCAGGGAGTCTGATTCCTCCAGCTCCGTTTTTTTTCCCTCAAGACTGCTTTGGCTATTCGGGGTCTTTTGTGTCTCCATACAAATTTTAAGACTTTTTGTTCTAGTTCTGTAAAAAATGCCTTTGGTAATTTGATAGGGATTGCATTGACTCTATAGATTGCTTTGGGTAATATAGTCATTTTCACAATATTGATTCTTCCAATCAATAAGATGGAAGATCAATAAGATGTCCTATAAGAACATGGTATATCTCTCCATCTGTTGGTATCATCTTTAATTTCTTTCATCAGTGTCTTATAGTTTTCTGCATAAAGGTCTTTTGTCTCCCTAGGTAGGTTTATTCCTAGGTATTTTTTTCTTCTTGTTGCAATGGTAAATGGGAGTGTTTCCTTAATTTCTCTTTCAGATTGTTCATCATTAGTGTATAGGAATGCAAGAGATTTCTGTGCATTAATTTTGTATCCTGCAGCTTTACCAGATTCATTGATGAGCTCTACTAGTTTTCTGGTGGCGTCTTTAGGATTCTCTATGTATAGTATCATGTCATCTGCAAACAGTGACACTTTTACTTCTTCTTTTCCAATTTGTATTCCTTTTATTTCTTTTTCTTCTCTGATTGCCATGGCTAGGACTTCCAAAACTATGTTGAATAATAGTGGTGAGAGTGGACATCCTTGTATTGTTCTTGATCTCAGAGGAAATGCTTTCAGTTTTTCACCATTGAGAATGATGTTTGCTGTGGGTTTGTTGTATATGGTCTTTATTATGTTGAAGTAGGTTCCCTCTGTGCCCACTTTCTGGAGAGTTTTTGTCATAAATGGGTGTTTAATTTTGTCAAAAGCTTTTTCTGCATCTATTGAGATGATCATATGGTTTTTCTCCTTCAATTTATTAATATGGTATATCACATGGATTGATTTGCATATATTGAAGAATCCTTGCATCTTTAGGATAAATCCCACTTGGTCATGGTGTATCATCCTTTTAATGTGTTGTTGGATTCTGTTTGCTAGTTTTTTGTTGAGGAGTTTTGCATCTATATTCATCAGTGATATTGGTCTGGAATTTTCTTTATTTTTAGTATCTTTGTCTGGTTTTGGTATCAGGGTGATGGTGGCATCATAAAACGAGTTTGGGAGTTTTCCTTCTTCTGCAATTTTTTGGAAGAGTCTGAGAAGGATGGGTGTTAGCTCTTCTCTAAATGTTTGATAGAATTCGCCTGTGAAGCCATCTGGTCCTGGACTTTTGTTTGTTGGAAGATTTTTAATCACAGTTTCAATTTCATTACTTGTGATTGGTCTGTTCATATTTTCTATTTCTTCCTGGTTCAGTCTTGGAAGGTTATACCTTTCCAAGAATTTGTCTATTTCTTCCAGGTTGTCCATTTTATTGGCATAGAGTTGCTTGTAGTAGTCTCTTAGAATGCTTTGTATTTCTGCGGTGTCTGTTGTAACTTCTCCTTTTTCATTTCTAATTTTATTGATTTGAGTCCTCTCCCTCTTTTTCTTGATGAGTCTGGCTAATGGTTTATCAATTTTGTTTATCTTCTCAAAGAACCAGCTTTTAGTTTTATTGATCTTTGCTATTGTTTTCTTTGTTTCTATGTCATTTATTTCTGCTCTGATCTTTATGATTTCTTTCCTTCTGCTAACTTTGGGTTTTGTTTGTTCTTCTTTCTCTAGTTCCTTTAGGTGTAACGTTAGATTGTTTATTTGAGATTTTTCTTGTTTCTTGAGGAAGGCTTGTATAGCTATAAACTTCCCTCTTAGAACTGCTTTTGCTGCATCCCATAGGTTTTAGATCGTCGTGTTTTCATTGTCATTTGTCTCTAGGTATTTCTTGATTTCTTCAGTGATCTCTTGGTTGTTTAGTAACGTATTGTTTAGCCTCCATGTGTTTGTGTTTTTTATGTTTTTTTCCCTGTAATTGATTTCTAATCTCATAGCATTGTGGTCAGAAAAGATGCTTGATACAATTTCAATTTTCTTAAATACTGAGGCTTGATTCGTGACCTAAGACATGATCTATCCTGGAGAATTTTCCATGCGCACTTCAGAAGAAAGTGTAATCTGCTGTTTTTGGATGGAATGTCCTATAAATATCAATTAAATCTGTCTGGTCTGTTGTGTCATTTAAAGCTTGTGTTTCCTTATTAATTTTCTGTTTGGATGATCTGTCCATTGGTGTAGTGAGGTGTTAAAGCCCCCCTCTATGATTGTGTTACTGTTGATTTCCTCTTTTAGAGCTGTTAGCAGTTGCCTTATGTATTGAGGTGCTCCTATGTTGGGTGCATATATGTTTATAATTGTTATATCTTCTTCTTGGATTGATCCCTTGATCATTACGTAATGTCTTTCCTTGTCTCTTGTAACGTTCTTTATTTTAAAGTCTATTTTACCTGATATGAGTATTGCTACTCCAGCTTTCTTTTGATTTCCATTTGCATGGAATATCATTTTCCATCCCCTCACTTTCAGTTTGTATGTGTTGCTAGGTCTGAAGTGGGTCTCTTGTAGACAGCATATATATGGGTCTTGTTTTTGTATCCATTCACCAAGCCTGTGTCTTTTGGTTGGAGCATTTAATCCATTCACGTTTAAGGTAATTATCGATATTTATGTTCCTATGACCATTTTCTTAATTGTTTTGGGTTTGTTTTTGTAGGTCCTTTTCTTCTCTTGTGTTTCCCACTTAGAGAAGTTCCTTTAGCATTTGTTGTAGAGCTGGTTTGGTGGTGCTGAATTCTCTTAGCTTTTGCTTGTCTGTAAAGCTTTTGATTTCTGAATGAGATCCTTGCCGGGTAGAGTAATCTTGGTTGTAGTTTCTTCCCTTTCATCACTTTAAGTATATCATGCCACTCCCTCTGGCTTGTAGAGTTTCTGCTGAGAAATCAGCTGTTAACCTTATGGGAGTTCCCTTGTATGTTATTTGTCATTTTTCCCTTGCTGCTTTCAATAATTTTTCTTTGTCTTTGATTTTTGCCACTTTGATTACTATGTGTCTCGGCGTGTTTCTCCTTGGGTTTATCCTGTATGGGACTCTCTCTGCTTCCTGGACTTGGGTGGCTATTTCCTTTCCCATGTTAGGGAAATTTGCATCTATATTGTCTTCAAATATTTTTTCGGGTCCTTTCTCTCTCTCTCTTCTCTTTCTGGGACCCCTGTAATGCGAATGTTGTTGCTTTTAATGTTGTCCCAGCGGTCTCTTAGGCTGTCTTCATTTCTTTTCATTCTTTTTTCTTTATTCTGTTCCGCAGCAGTGAATTCCACCATTCTGTCTTCCAGGTCACTTATCTTTTCTTCTGCCTCAGTTATTCTCCTGTTGATTCCTTCTAGTGTAGTTTTCATTTCACTTATTGTATTGTTCATCTCTGTTTGTTTATTCTTTAATTCTTCTAGATCTTTGTTAAACATTTCTTGCATCTTCTCGATCTTTGACTGCATTCTTTTTCCGAGGTCCTGGATCATCTTCACTATCATTATTCTGAATTCTTTTTCTGGAAGGTTGCCTATCTCCATTTCATTTAGTTGTTTTTCTGGGGTTTTATCTTGTTCCTTCATGTGGTACATAGCTCTCTGCGTGTTCATGTTGTCTATCTTTTTGTGAATGTGGTTTTTGTTCCACAGGCTGCAGGATATTAGTTCTTCTTGCTTCTGCTGTCTGCCCTCTGGTGGATGAGGCTATCTAAGAGGCTTGTGGAAGTTTCCTGATGGGAGGGACTGGTGGTGGGTAGAGCTGACTGTTGCTCTGTGACAGAGCTCATTAAAACTTTAATCCGCTTGTGCTGATGGGTGGGGCTGGGTTCCCTCCCTCTTCGTTGTTTGGCCTGAGGCGACCCAACACTGGAGCCTACCTGTGCTCTTTGGTGGGGCTAATTGCAGACTCTGGGAGGACCCACGCCAAGGAGTACTTCCCAGAACTTCTGCTGCCAGTGTCCTTGTCCTCATGGTGAGCCACAGCCACCCCCCGCCTCTGCAGGAGACCCTCCAACACTAGCAGGTAGGTCTGGTTCAGTCTCCCCTGGGGGTCACTGCTCCTTCCCCTGGGTCCCGATGTGCACACTACTTTGTGTGTGCCCTCCAAGAGTGGAGTCTCTGTTTCCCCCAGTCCTGCCAAAGTCCTTCAGTCAATTCCCACTAGCCTTCAATGTCTGATTCTCTAGGAATTCCTCCTCCCTTTGCCAGACCCCCAGGTTGAGAAGCCTGACGTGTGACTCAGTACCTTCACTCCAGTGGGTGGACTTCTGTGGTATAAGTGTTTTCCAGTTTGTGAGTCACCCACCAGCAGTTATGGGATTTGATTTTATTGTGATTGCACCCCTCCTACCGTCTCATTGTGGCTTCTCCTTTGTCTTTGCATGTGGGGTATCTTTTTTGGTGAGTTCCAGTGACTTCCTGTCAATGATTGTTCAGCAGTTAGTTGTGATTCTGGTGTTCTCGAAAGAGGGAGTGAGAGCATGTCCTTCTACTCAACCATCTTGAACCAATCCTCCAGAATTCACCTTTGAAACCATCTGCCACTGGAATTTTCTTTGTGAAGAGGTTTCTAACTATAGATTCAATACCTTTAATAGACAGAGGGCTATTCGGGTTATCTATTCTTTTAAGTGGAATTTAGTGTATTTGTCTTTTCAGTGAATTTGTTTATATCTTTGAAGTTGTCAACTTTAAATGAGTAAGTTATCTATACTACTATTTTATCATCCTTTTTAATATCTGTATTGTTGTGCTTTGTGTCTCATTTCTGATATTGGTGATTTCTGACTATTCTAATTTTTCCCTATCAGTGTAGAGTTTTATTCATTTTATTGATTTTCCTTAAAAGCATGTAAATTGAGATCATTGACTGTGCACCTTTCTTTCTATTCTTTCTATTATAGATGGTTAGTACCATAATTTTTTTCAGTACTGCTTTAGTTGCGTCCCACATAGTCCAACATTTTGGTTTTCATTTTCATTAAATTCTGACTTTCTAATTTCCCTGTTTACTTCTTTTCCTATTTATATCTATTTAGTTTCCATGCATTTGGGAGTTTTCCAGATCTCTTTCTGTTAATTGATTTTGAATTTAATCCCATGAGGTCAAAGAACATACTTTGCATGACGAATCAATGTAAATATATAGAAATTTAGTTTGTCACCCACAGTATGGTTTCTTTTGGTAATAGTTCTGTGTGCACTTGTAAAGAACCTGTAATCTACTCTTGTTAATTTGAGTGTTCTACAAATGTTAATTAGGTCAAATTAAGTAGTGCTGTTCGAGTCTGTCATAACGGTGATGATCTTCTATTTGCTCCACCAATTTTATAGAAAGTTAAGTTAAAATCTCCAACTGTAATTGTGAATTTATCTTTTCCCCCTTGTAATTTTAGCAGATTTTGCTTCCTGTGTTTTGATGGTCTGTTATTAGGTGCACAGATGTTTAGCACAGTCATGTCCTCTTGAAGAATTGACCAGTTTATCATTATAGAATGAGATTCTATATTCCTGTTAATATTCTTGGTCCTGAAACGTATATGTATGTATTGATAAATCAGTATTATTGCAATAAGAGACAAAGCAGAATATTCCTCCACTTCTGTAGCAACCGTTTTTTTTTTTTTTATTCTTCTCTTTCTCACAAACAAAGTTTGGAGACATTAGGACATTGGAAAAAAAGACTAATTGCAACCCTCACAGATGTAATAAGAAATTGTGTGAGACTTTTTGCCATGTGTGAGGCTGAGACATGGAATTAGACCTTGTGATGACTAGAGGGCTGAAATGAAAGTCACTGCAACACTGGAATTAGTTATAATACAAAAATGTGGATGCAGTAAAATATTCAACAACAACAACAAAATCCTCTCTGCATGTTTCATTCATTAAAAAAAAGAAATTAAATACTTGCTGCTCACATATTCCATATTCAGGTGCATATATGTATTTGTTTAAAAATTAACCTTAGATTTTCCAAAGATTCTTTTTTAAAAAAGTCTTTTGCTTTACCATGATAGAGTCAGTGCAAGTAAGGACATCTATTTTTCTTATTTCCTTGAAATCTGAAAACTATTTGATTCTGTGTTTAATGACAATACCTGCCTAATGTTAGCTTTAATATGAGGAAGAACCCTGGTCTGGGGATCAGAATACTTTCATTGTAATTTTGGTTACACTGTTAACTAGACCCCTACTGTGTGATTGTGAAAGGTCACTCAACCCCTCCAGGTATGATTTTTCTATAGATAAAATTAAGTTATGAGCTAGGTGATTTTTAGGGTCTCTTCTCATTTAAGCTTTTTATAATTACCTGGTTGTTTGACCCAAAACATCATTTTTTTTTTTTTTTTTTACTTAATGGTGTGTCTCTAAAAATTGAGGAACGTACTAAATGCAAGGTAGAATTGAAATGTTTGATTTATTTATGACTCTACAAGGAAAAATATACTACCATGTAAAAGACATTCTCTTTGTATAAAAAGCTAAGTTTAATCAATGCTTGACAATATACTTCAGTGTCTATAACTGAATTGTTGACTGAATATAACTAATTTTTCTCTATTCAGTCTATACTCCAGGATGAAGGGAAGTAAGTGTAGGTATAATATTGATGGGTATTGTAAAATTTTTTATCTGGAAAATTCTCCCTCAGATGTTTCACTGTATCAGTATCTGAAGCAGGAAGACTTGGAATGCTTAACCATGGAAGCCTCACGTGTAAATGTCTAAATCACTAGTCCACAAAAATGTGCAATGTGTGTGTTCTATTTACATTTATAACAAATTTGTATGTTAGCATATAAACTTAGGACATGATGCTCTTACTAATATTCTTAAAGTAAAATAGCAACATGGTTTGTTTGTTTGGGGGGAAAGTTTTTTTTTTCTTTTATTATAGTGGTTTAAAAAAGCATATCATTAAATTTACCATCTTAATCATTTTTAAGTATACAATTCAGTGGTGTTAAGTATATTCACATGGTTGTGCAACAGATTTATTGAACTTCAACATGGTTCTTTTATCAACAAATAGATAACTAATTGTATGCTTTTTTTAAAAAAGCAAAACTTTCCAGACAGATTACATGTATAGTCCCCGTATAATATTTCATATTAGAACACATAAATACATTTCAAAATCAACTTTGTAGAGCTTAGCTCATGTGTCTGTGTAGTTTCATTCTATCTATTTCAGGCAGATAGAGAAAATGTTATTAGGGCAGATACTACAGCCACATGTGCTGAAGTGGGTGGAGGTCACAGCCAAAGGTGTGGAAGGAGCAGGTCTGCTTCAGAAACATTGTAGGTAGAAAGGGTTGGCCAAAGACTCTTTAGAAATGTAGTAAATAGAAGGAGGAGCAAGATATGTGTGTGTGTGTGTTATGTGTGTATATATATATATATATTTTTTTTTTTTTTCTTTGTGTTGAATGAAAGATTTTTTCTCTGGTAGTCAAATTAACGGAGTCATTCCTACCTACAAATGAAACATTCTGACCTTAGGGAGCATCATCTATTTCTTACTTGATGCTGCAAAAGTAAAAGTGAATTAGAGTCCGGTGACCTGCTAGTGAATAATAAGTTTACCACTATCTCTGTGATTCTTGATAATTCACTTAATCATAATTTGCTTCAGTTTCTTTAATGGAAAAAAAAATTAGTTCCTTATAAGAGATTTGTAGTTATATTAAATGAATTGAAGCATAAGTACTATATACTAATATACACCTTGTTTCCTCTTGCTTTCTGTCTTCTTACCTGTCTCTGAGCATTCAGTATCTGTCTGTGATCTATACCCTTACATTTGACTGAATCTTACTGGGAATATGTGCTCACTCTGAATAAAGTGTGATGAAGTCAGGAGGAAGAAGAAGAACCCAAATCTCATGGGAGATGACACATCCCACCTTAGGGTTAGTGTCATTCTCTGTGACACCGTCCATCTTTGTGTTGGGCTAAAAATTCACAACACTGGGATACTGACATTTTATCTTATTTAAAATGCATAGAGACATTCAGAAAGTTTCAGTTCTGAAAATTTATTCCTATACAGGTCCTTTCCTAAAACACTAAATCTTTTGCCAAGTGCATGACACTTCAACCAAGAAAAAAATTCTCTACATAAAAGTCTTTTCTTTTGAGATTGATTTTGAAATTCATAACGAGTGAACATTCATAGTTCAGTTTTGAAATAATATTTTATAGTTATAAATGACACAACTCTTTTCCCCCAGGACTTCAAAACCTGTTTTTAAGAGTTGCCCGTGAATCTTTGGAAAAATTTTGTCTTGTAAGAAGCAAATATTATTATATTTATTTTCTCCCTGTGTAGAAGCAAAGGTTAAAGAGGGTTGTCTAAGGGCATTTCATAGACGATAGAAATTGGGAATAAAATTCTTGACTTCTGATGTACTGTTCCAATGTACTATGCCATCTTTACAAATGACCCACAAGCTTAATACCACTAAAAAATATTTCAAAACTTTATGAAACTTTAGATTCATTGTCTTATTAATTGTTCTTTAGACAAATTTCCCTGCTGTTTATAAAGCTTTTGGGAACACATTTTTAAAATCATTTCAGAAATACAAATAAACATTATACCTTCTTTCAGGGGATTCTTTTTTTTTTTTTTTTTTAATTTATTTATGGCTGTGTTGGGTCTTCGTTTCTGTACGAGGGCTTTCCCTAGTTGTGGCAAGCGGGGGCCACTCCTCATCGCGGTGCGCGGGCCTCTCACTATCGCGGCCTCTCTTGTTGCGGAGCGCAGGCTCCAGCCGCGCAGGCTCAGCAATTGTGGCTCACGGGCCCAGCTGCTCCGCGGCATGTGGGATCCTCCCAGACCAGGGCTCGAACCCGTGTCCCCTGCACCGGCAGGCAGACTCTCAACCACTGCGCCACCAGGGAAGCCCTCTTTCAGGGGATTCTTGAATAGAGTAATGAATTTGCACTGAGGACACAAAACTTGATTTCTTTATGTTAGCTTAATGATTTTCTATTTTTGTTGAAGTTGTTAGCTTCACATTTTTTTTTACACTCACTCGAAGTAGATAAAAAAGGTTAACTATATTTTTTATCTCTTAGTAATGAAATGTAATCATGTTTATAATGTGCTAAATTTAAAAAATGCCTATTGAGCATTTTCCCATCAACCTGCAGAATACTAATTACTGAATAAACTTCGTTATTTATTACTGCTTAATTCTGAATTTACCCTTTAAAACTAATTTTGTTTTATTTTGAAAACTTTTAAAGAAATGATTAGATACCTATGGATTAAATTGTTTTATATTAATTTCCAGTTATATATATGAAGTATATTTTTATGTTTGTTTCATTGACTACTATCATATAAATTGTCTCTTTCAAATAATTTGTTATGCTATGTATGAACTTTGTTCAGTGAACAAATAACCGCTTGAAATAGGAATTTTAACAGAATATCACAGATTTGCCGTGAGACAGTCAGTAATATATTAGATCTCAATGACCACTTAAGATATTTTATTTAATGGTTATAAATGCTAAAGGTATTAAAACATGGAGTCATTTTCATTTTTTAAGTACATCGTCTTTCTGTCATGCGTTTCTGTGTTACTTCTGTGCACCAATTAAGAAGATACTACAGATCTTTCCATTCATATCAAAGTTCAAAGGGCATCAAAATGCAGTCAGTTGCAGCTTTGAATTAATTATTGCTATTTTTGTAATGCATAAAAAACCTGTGTCAAATTCTGTAACCTTGATCTTAGAATCAGTGCCATATCATCTTGCATTAAAGTACCAGATGTTGTCAATTTGCAGTTTACACATTTAAATAATATACTAATCTAAAATAGGCCTTCATTAGAATTATAAAGAAAATGTGATTTCTTAGCTTACCACTACTGAATGATAAAAAGGGACAAGAGACGGACAAGTTATCACAAATGTTATTATAGCATTTTAAAAATAAATTGGTTATTAACATATTCCTAGATTTCATGGCTAAAATATTTGAGGACCATCATTTACATTTATACTAACTTTCCTATAAGAGAGCTCCCCAAATACGGAAATGACAAAAATGAAGCTTCTTATAAGAAAAATAAAATATTTCCCAAGTTGTCAAACTAAAAGCAAAGGGACAACACCTTGCATACTCAGTAACATCCTAACAGCATTTTAATGTCTGCCCAAGTGCTTTCTTCCTGTGATGGATCTCTCTGTGTTCACTAAGACCAAAATGAAGAGCAAACCGGTAAGCAACCTACATTTGCAATCAAAAAGTAGAAGTAAGTTACCTTGGGGAAAGAATTGGGTTTATTGAACTTAAAAAATGCCATTCTGAGCCAGGATGTGTCACTTTCAAATTTCAGCATGGATTTTAATTATTAATGTTGGTAACCTTTATTTTCATGTTAATTTCAGGCTGAGTCATTTTTGAAAATAAAATATAGAAAGTCCACCATGTCTGTTTCCATGCCAGCCTTTCCCAACCATGCACACGCAATTATGGTTCTCCCAAGCCCAACACACACACACACGCGCGCACACACACACACACACACACACACACACAGTCATGTGTATATACCTATACCTATACTTCTCCCTATACCTTTGTCTATATCTATATCATCTATATCTATATCTGTCTGTGTATATAAATTTCTATGCCAGCACACAGACTACTATTTGGCTATTCAAATCTCAAAAGGAGTGGAGCTTATTTGACACATTTTGTTGACCTGCTATCTTTCCTGTGTCAAAGCAACACAAGGCTCAATGGTGTGAGGCCAAGTGGTTTGCAGAAGAAATTAGGTATTCTTTAGTTCACAGGAATTATATTGTACAAATTTCTGTTATTGGATTGGTTTTCTGCAGAGGGCTGGGGCCCTGTGGTTGTCATAAACTTCTTGGGCTGTGGCATCTAACCAGAAGGAGACCTGCTTTGGAAACAGCTTCTTTTAGTTGGCTGCACTGCAGAACTGTGTCAACTTGCCAACCATTCCTCTGCAGATTGCCCAAGCACCTTACATTGGCCTGAAAGGTATTTATTGTCCATACCTTGAAAGCGTGGTGAGTGAGAAATCTGGAGTAACTGCATGTCATTGCTAACAAAGAGTAAAGTTTCCAATGATAGCAGAAGGATTTCAGTGACCTTCTTAGCATTGTTTCCTATTTTGTTGTGAGGACACTGTACAGTGTAAAGTCCTGTTAGGATGGATGCGATGGTCTGACAATGTTCCATTTCCCCAAGAATTTAGGGCCATAAAATTTAAGTGAGTGACAAACCTACTCAGTTTTATTAAACAGTAATTTCACAAAATGTACCCCCTGCCTTTCTTTTGAAGAGACCCAGGATTCAAGCCCTATTCTTTTTTTATTTTCATTCTAAAATGGTCCTAGGTATGAAATTCTAAAATGCCATCCACTTTTTAGTGTCTGGATTTGCTAATCTGTAGAAGGAAGTAACTAATATGCTGCTAGGTTGTCTGCAGAGTTTCTTCCTAAATATTTGGAGCCCTAAATGATTGCTTTGGGGAGATTCAGGAATGTTAGGGTTATTACCATCTAGAAAAGAAAAAAATGCTGACTGGCTATGATACTGAATAACTGGATTGCCGGAAAGCTGGTGTTACTTTACCTGTAACAACTGGAAAAAAGAGTTCATCTGTCTGAGAAAAATAGTTGTGCAGGTTATGGAATAAAGAGGTATCTTTTCAAACTTTAATTATGAAATTTGGAATTCAAATTAATTATTTTTTAATGTATGGCAATTTCAATCCTTTTCTTCTGTAACTCTCTAAAAATATTCTGGCTTTACTGTGTTATTGCTCTAACTTTGTTTTTACCTATTTGTTTAGAAATCTAGTTTGCTTATTAATTTGTTAAAAAAAAACACAAAAAACTATTGCTCTGAATTAAATGGAAATCTGTTCATTCAAGAGGTATAGAATAACATGTACACAGCTATTGGAAAATACATTTAAGAGTAAGTATTACTGTACATAAAGAGCCTTTTTTCTAAAATAAGGAAAATGAGGCTAAATCCAAAGACTAAAAACATAAGATATGCTGAGCATTTTCTTTGAATATGATCCTAAAAGAACGCTCTTAATATGAGTACAGAAAAGTATACACAAATTAAATCTGTGACAAATCTCAAACTAAGCTTACTAATTAAAGTAGACCTGATCTCATAAAAATATTTTCAGAAGTTTGGATCAAAAATAGAGAAAATGGGAAGGATAAAGTAATAATGAAAAAGTACAGAGCTGGCCAAGATGTGAAGCTGAAATTTACAGTAATTTTCTTTGTTTATTTGTTTATTATTGTTCTGTCTCTAAGCTGCCTCCTTCTCACATTTTTAGAATGAAGATTCATTTCTAATGAATCTACATCTACTGCTAGATTCAAATCCAACTGTTAATGCTCAGTGCTTCTGAGACTTCATATTTTTATTGATACGTAATTAATTCACATTTATCAGCACTAACACAGCTTTGCAATGCAGTTGTTTTATTGCTTGCTTGAATGAGAGAAAGAAAGAGCGATGGTTCAGAGCATATAGGCCTTGGAGTTCTTCCCCTCTAGACTACTACCAAAATATATTCATATCCTGTTGACCTGGTATTTAAAATTCCACTTCTTTCCCTTTTAATTACCTCTCAGTGTTTATTAAGCATATAATATGTGTAAGTACTTTTCCACAGCACAGATTAGCACATTTTGCAGGAAATAAATTCCTTCCTCCATTAGAAGAGCTAGAGCTGACAGTGCTATTTTTGGTGGGAAGAGAGAAGAACTATGCTTGAGCAGTTAACTCTTATTTGTCATATATTATGCTGGTGTCCTGGCTGACTGACACATACCATGGTATTGTATAATCATGTACAAATAAAAAGTGATCAATTGTATTGGTCAAATTAGATATGGATTTTTCCACCCAAAGAACATTACATACTTGAGGCTTAAGTAGCATCTCCTCATGCACCAAAACACACACAGAGGCACACCACAAAAAATGGTGAGTAACGTTTTTCTTTGCCTTGAGTACATCGATAATTCATAAGATTTACAGGCTTCATTAAACTCTTTTAGCACTTTAGGAAAGTACATGTACTCTTTTGGATGGTGATAAAAGAAATTTGCATAGGTGAAACAAACAAACAAGCAAACAAACAAAAAAACCTAAGGTATTATTACAACCTAAGTGCAATCTCATCCCCTTCTCTGCTTTGTATTGCTTCAGTGACTCTATGTCCAGCTGACATACTATATAGTTTATTTTTGCTTTTTTGTTTGGTTTTGTCTCTCTTTTCAAAGTAGAATGTGAGCTCCAAGAAGGCAGGGGATTCTGTCTGTTTTGTTCATTACAATATCTCCAGTGCCTATGACAGTTACTAGCACAGAATAGAGGCTTAAGACAAACTTATTGGGTGTATGAATAAGCAAATGCTTCCTGTACAGTTTTTACTTGTATTTGGATACTGTAGGTAATGCCATGAACTACTATCAATTAATGATATATGGTAGTTAGTGCCATCAGAATTTAATTGTGTAAAACCATCAGCTGTTGTTTGTGATATAAAGATACGTAAACAGAAGTCCCTTTCACAAGGAACTATCACAGCTTATCAAGATAACACAGAATTATATGACAGGAAATGACTTTGGTAAAATATGGATTGTAAAGAACAAATGAGAAAATGGAATTCAGATAGGATGGGCAGGCTCGTAAGATCTAGAACACCAATTCTAATTCCTACTAACTTGTTTCTTTTTTCTTTTTTGAGATTTTATTTTTATTATTTTTTTGTCTTCAAATGAATATTGCTTGTTTGTTTATAGGACTTTACATTACCCATAGGAGGATATTCAACACAGAAGCAAATCCCATATGTTTCTTCTACTGATTCATTCTTGCAAGAAATGATGCTGTGAGAACATCATTTCTAGCTCGGTCAACCCTCTTTCACGCTCCCTCTTGCTTTGTGAACCATAGCTTCCTGTCCCAATCCTCTGCTACTTTCGCACCAAGTAATAGTGGATTTGTGTATGATTCCTATATTGTTTTTTGGAAACAGTCTGCGTGTACAAATTGCTAGAAAATCTCCATTTCCTTTTGGGGAATTTGCTTCTAACTTGGAATCCTTTCATTGTATTTAGCTGCTAGTGGATGAAGCAATAAATAAAATTAAGAGGCGATCACAGCATTTTCAAGATGTAATTAAAAATAGGACACATGAGATCCCAGCTTTGGGGTCTGATGGTGAGGCATTGTAGTGTGTTGGGAACACTAAAACTGGGATAACCTAATAGAATTGGAGTTACACTGGGCATCAGGTCTCAGTAAGCTAATAGACAATTCCATCTTGTCAGCATTGTTCTTTGTTTCCATTTGTTAATATCTTACAAGGGTTAGGAGTAGCTGGGTGCTATTACGCATTTTCTTTGTTCTTAGAAATGTTTAAAATGTATATAATGTGGAAAAGTGCTGAGTTTCAAGTTTTAGTTTAAATACTACCCAATTTTTTTCCTTCCTTACTAACTAAATCAACTCATTCAAACAATTTTCAAGCAACTACAGCAGACCAGGCACTAATTAGGTACTAAATTCTATCTAGATGGCATGAAATAGAGAAAATAAAATAAAATATAGTATATGTGCTCATATGAAAATGACACAGGATGATGCTAGCAGCATTACTGCGGTACTATAGATTTGGAGATTGTGTAAGAAAAAGCCCTTTTGGGGGTAGGAGGGGGGCATATATGGCAAGACCTGGATGACAAGGATGAGCCAGACTTCTGATGCCTTCTAGACAGAGTATCCTAAGGAAGGAATGAGCTCATACACATTGGACAATGGAAGGAAGGCAGATACGGTTATAGAATGGTGAGGATGGTGGTCAGAAGTGAGAGCAGAAGATTGTTTGGAGGGAGGGGCAAGATCTGGGTTGTATAGATCCTTGTGGTCTCTTTTTTTTAAGTTCAAGCCTGGAGAATTTTACAGTCCGTTCTTGCTATAAGTCTAAGACGGCATGACCACAGTCGAAATCCTTAGGATTTATCTAGTCTTAGTGTGCTCTATTTTAGTTAAGGGAATTGTTCTAAATAATTTTCTCTGATAGCAAGATCCATAGGGACCCCAAATCAGAAAGAGACTTTACATTTCTGACATATGGGTGCTCATGAGATCACAGAATCAACCACCAAAAACAAAAACAAAAACCCTCCTCCTAGAGAATTAAGTAAACTATCACAAATTCAGGTAGGTTCCACTGGTCTTGTCTGATAATACTCCAAAAGATATTTTGCAATAAGGAGAGAAGCTTAGGGGAGAGACAGGTGATAGGTAGATAGATAGATAGTAGATACACAGTGGATATATTTGATACATTTGTTGAGTTCTTTGAGCTGGGAATTGAGACATAAGATATATACAAGACTGGTCTCTCTCTTGGCTGTACTACCTTGGATATTCTAGGAAGGCCAAAACTATTGGAGGGCTTAGAGAATTTTATGCTCGTTAGGCCAATGTACCTGATCTCTAAAATAATGGGTGAGATAGATATATCAGTTTTAATTGAATGTATTGCCTAGTTGAATTAAAAGAAAAAAAAAGACTCTTCTATATAATAGAATGCAGTCATTTCCCTACAACTGAATCAGAGGTTTCATAACCTGGATGTGTAACTTTTCAATTCTGTAACTTTTCAATTCTTTCTTAAAATGTTAATTTCTCGTTTTGTACATTGTCCTGACTGAAAGTTTTTCACTGTGCTCCTAACACGTCAGTTGGTTTCTGAAAATTCTCCTAAAATTCTCAATGTTCTGATAGTAATCTACATCCAATCTACCATTTTGAAAACAAACAAAATGTTAAATAAAATAAATCTGAAAAGTTTCAGGACACTGCAGCTCAACAAGGTAAAAGAACAATAGGAGTAGGTAAAGAAAGATGGATGACAAATGAAGTCTGCCATATTGATCCAGGTAGTTCACTTTTGACTCAACGCCGAATTTTAGATGGGAATAAAATTAAATGGTCCCTGTAAAAAATACTAGCATGGCAACGAGCCTATAGTAAGGTATCCAAAACTGATATTTATTGGGTTTTCAGCATTCAGACCTTTATCATGCCTTGAGTGTAACATGTACAAACATTGTAATGTGAACTTCAATTAATAAATTATGTAAAAGGAGATTACAAAATATTTATGCTTAACCATTTCCACATTGTTCACTGTTATCTAGAACACATTGTTACAAGAATCTAAAGTCCTATTTCAAGTATTTTGGGGTTTTTTGAGATATAGATATCATTCTGTATAAATTTATATTTTAAGTTCATATTAAGCCTTTCCTGTTTTTGTTTACAAATGTATGTTACTTTAGGTGTAAATTTACATATAAATAGAAACAAAAATAAAACTACTCTGAAAGAGACATCTCCAGCTATAATTTAATGTTTATCTCCTTGTATTGTATTTAAGCCTAGACAAATTGAAATGGACAATTCTTTCTTAATAGGATGTATTAAAACCTCTTAAAAGGATTCATGACAAAAGCTTAGCTAATTCATTTCTATTTGACCAAGTGAAACATACTTGGAATTTATTTCTGCTCTGTTCTTTTTAAATTATGAGTTTCAACCTTGTAGTATAAAGTGTATTTTAAGATATATATTATACTTTGTGATATACATATGGTGATTTTAGCTGTCCTTTAAACACATTGGGAAAAAAAGAATAATTTATGTGGGAGAGGAGCTTCAAGGTGGCGGAAGAGTAAGACGCAGAGATCACCTTCCTCCCCACAAATACATCAGAAATACATCTACATGTGGAACTGCTCCTATAGAACACCCACTGAACGCTGGCAGAAGACATCAGACCTCCCAAAAGGCAAGAGACTCCCCACATACCTGGGTAGGGCAAAAGGAAAAAGAAAAAACAGAGACAAAAGAATAGGGACGGGACCTGCACCAGTGGGAGGGAGCCGTGAAGGAGGAAAAGTGTCCACACACTAGGAGCCCCTTCGTGGGCAGAGACTGCGGGTGGTGGAGGGGGGAGCTTCGGAGCCGCGGAGGAGAGCGCAGCCACAGGGGTGCGGAGGGCAAAGCGGAGAGATTCCCGCACAGAGGAGCGGCGCGGAGCAGCACTAACCAGCCCGAGAGGCTTGTCTGCTCAGCCGCCGGGGCGGGCGGGGCTGGGAGCTGAGGCTCGGGCTGCGGTCGGATCGCAGGGAGAGGACTGGGGTTGGCGGCGTGAACACAGCCTGAAGGGGCTAGTGCGCCACGGCTGGCCGGGAGGGAATCCGGGAAAGAGTCTGCAGCTGCCGAAGAGGCAAGAGACTTTTTCTTGCCTCTATGTTTCCTGGTGCACGAGGAG
Source organism: Balaenoptera acutorostrata (assembly GCF_949987535.1). Lineage (NCBI taxonomy): Eukaryota > Metazoa > Chordata > Mammalia > Artiodactyla > Balaenopteridae > Balaenoptera > Balaenoptera acutorostrata. The sequence continues at coordinate 36,648,839 of NC_080084.1, read as the reverse complement.
AGGGGATTCAGAGCGCCGCCTAAGCGAGCTCCAGAGATGGGCGCGAGCCGCGGCGATCAGCGCGGACCCCAGAGGCAGGTGCGAGCCGCGGCCATCAGCGCGGACCCCAGAGACGGGCATGAGACGCTAAGGCTGCTGCTGCCGCCACCAAGAAGCCTGTGTGCGAGCACAGGTCACTCTCCACACCGCCCCTCCCGGGAGCCGGTGCAGCCCGCCAGGGCCAGGCTCCCGTGATCCGGGGACAACTTCCCCTCGAGAGCGCACAGCGCGCCTCGGGCTGGTGCAACGTCACGACGCCTCTGACGCCGCAAGCTCGCCCCGCCTCCTCCGTACTGCTCCCTCCCACCGCCTGAGTGAGTCAGAGCCCCTGAAGCAGTGGCTCCTTTAACCCCGTCCTGTGTGAGCGAAGAACAGACGCCCTCAGGCGACCTACACGCAGAGGCGGGGCCACATCCAAAGCTGAACCCCGGGAGCTGTGCGAACAAAGAAGAGAAAGGGAAATCTCTCCCAGCAGCCTCAGGAGCAGCGGATTAAAGCTCCACAAACAACTTGATGTACCTGCATCTGTGGAATACCTGATAGACAACGAATCATCCCAAACTGAGGAGGTGGACTTTGGAAGCAACAATATATATATTGTTTTCCCTTTTTCTCTTTTTGTGAGTGTGTATATGTATGCTTTTGTGTGTGATTTTGTCTGTATAGCTTTGCTTTTCATATTCGTCCTAGGGTTCTGTCTGTCTGGGTTTTTTTGTTTTTGTTTTCTTTATTACTTTTAAAAAATTTGTTCTTAATAATTATTTTTTATTTTTAATAGTTTTATTTTATTTTATTTTATTTTATCTTCTTTCTTTCTTTCTTTCTATTTTTTCTCCCTTTTATTCTGAGCCCTGTGGATGAAAGGCTCTTGGTGCTCCAGCCAGGCATCAGGGCTGTGCCTCTGAGGTGGGAGAGCCAAGTTCAGGATACTGGTCCACAAGAGACCTCCCAGCTCCACATAATATCAAACGGCAAAAATCTCCCAGAGATCTCCATCTCAACACCAAGACCCAGCTTCACTCAACGACCAGCAAGCTGCAATGCTGGACACCCTATGCCAAACAACTAGCAAGACAGGAACACAGCCCCATCCATTAGCAGAGAGGCTGCCTAAAATCATAATAAGGCCACAGACACCACAAAACACACCACCATACGTGGACTTGCCCACCAGAAAGACAAGATCCAGCCTCAACCACCAGAACACAGGCACTAGTCCCCTCCACTAGGAAGCCTACACAGCCCACTGAACCAACCTTAGCCACTGGGGGCAGACACCAAAAACAACGGGAACTACGAACCTGCAGCCTGCGAAAAGGAGACCACAAACGCAGTAAGTTAAGCAAAATGAGAAGAAAGAGAAACACACAGCAGATGAAGGAGCAAGGTAAAAACACACCAGACCTAACAAATGAAGAGGAAATAGGCAGTCTACCTGAAAAAGAATTCAGAGTAATGATAGTAAACATGATCCAAAATCTTGGCAATAGAATGGGGAAAATACAAGAAACGTTTAACGAGGCCCTAGAAGATCTAAAGAGGTAACAAACAGTGATGACAACACAACAAATGAAATTAAAAATTCTTTAGAAAGGATCAATAGCAGAATAACTGAGGCAGAAGAATGGATAAGTGACCTGGAAGATAAAATAGTGGAAATAACTACTGCAGAGCAGAATAAAGAAAAAAGAATGAAAAGAATTGAGGACAGTCTCAGAGACCTCTGGGACAACATTAAATGCACCAACATTCGAATTATAGGGGTCCCAGAAGAAGAAGAGGAAAAGAAAGGGACTGAGAAAATATTTGAAGAGATTAGAGTTGAAAACTTTCCTAATATGGGAAACGAAATAGTTAATCAAGTCCAGGAAGCACAGAGAGTCACATACAAGATAAATCCAAGGAGAAACACACCAAGACACATATTAATCAAATTATCAAAAATTAAATACAAAGAAAAAATATTAAAAACAACAAGGGAAAAACAACAAAAAACCACACAAGGGAATCCCCATAAGGTTAACAGCTGATCTTTCAGCAGAAACTCTGCAAGCCAGAAGGGTTTGGCAGGACATATTTAAAGTGATGAAGGAGAAAAACCTACAACCAAGATTACTTTACCCAACAAGGATCTCACTGAGATTTGACGGAGAAATTAAAACCTTTATAGACAAAGAAAAGCTCAGAGAATTGACCACCACCAAACCAGCTTTACAACAAATGCTAAAGGAAATTCTCTGGGCAGGAAACACAAGAAAAGGAAAAGTCCTACAATAACAAACCCAAAACAATTAAGAAAATGGTAATAGGAACATACATATTGATAATTACCTTAAATGTAAATGGATTAAATGCTCCAACCAAAAGACACAGACTGGCTGAATGGACCCATATATATGCTGTCTGCAAGAGACCCACTTCAGACCTAGGGACACATACAGACTGAAAGTGAGGGGATGGAAAAAAATATTCCATGCAAATGGAAATCAAAAGAAAGCTGTAGTAGCCATTCTCATATCAGACAAAATAGACTTTAAAACAAAGACTATTACAAGAGACAAAGAAGGACACTACATAATGATCAAGGGATCAATCCAAGAAGAAGATATAACAATTGTAAATATTTATGCACCCAATATAGGAGCACCTCAATACATAAGGCAAATACTAACAGCCATCAAAGGGGAAATCGACAGTAACACAATCATAGGAGGGGACTTGAACACCCCAGTTTCACCAATGGACAGATCATCCAAAATGAAAATAAATAAGGAAACACAAGCTTTAAATGATACATTAAACAAGATGAACTTAATTGATATTTATAGGACATGCCATCCAAAAACAACAGAATACACATTCTTCTCAAGTGCTCACGGAACATTCTCCAGGATAGATCATATCTTGGGTCACAAATCCAGCCTTGGTAAATTAAGAAAATTGAAATGGTATCAAGTATCTTTTCCAACCACAACGCTATGAGACTAGATATCAATTACAGGAAAAAACCTGTAAGAAGTACAAACACATGGAGGCTAAACAATACACTACTTAATAACCAACAGATCACTGAAGAAATCAAAGAGGAAATCAAAAATTACCTAAAAACAAATGACAATGAAAACACGACGACCCAAAACCTATGGGATGGAGCAAAAGCAGTTCTAAGAGGGAAGCTAATAGCAATACAATCCTACCTTAAAAAAGAAGAAACATCTCAAATAAACAACCTAACCTTACACCTAAAGCAATTAGAGAAAGAAGAACAAAAAAACCCCAAAGTTAGCAGAAAGAAAGAAATCATAAAGATAAGGTCAGAAATAAATGAAAAAGAAATAAAGGAAATGATAGCAAAGATCAATAAATCTAAAAGTTGGTTCTTTGCGGAGATAAACAACATTGATAAACCATTAGCCAGACTCATCAAGAAAAAAAGGGAGAAGACTCGAATCAATAGAATTCGAAATGAAAAAGGGGAAGTAACAACTGACACTGCAGAAATACAAAGGATCATGAGAGATTACTACAAGCAACTATATGCCAATAAAATGGACAACATGCAAGAAATGGACAAATTCTTAGAAATGCACAACCTTCCGAGACTGAACCAGGAAGAAATAGAAAATATGAACAGACCAATCACAAGCACTGAAATTGAAAGTGTGATTAAAAATCTTCCAACAAACCAAAGCCCAGGACCAGATGGCTTCACAGGCGAATTCTATCAAACATTTAGAGAAGAGCTAATACCTAACCTTCTCAAACTCTTCCAAAATATAGCAGAGGGAGGATCACTCCCAAACTCATTCTACGAGGCCACCATCACCCTGATACCAAAACCAGACAAGATGTCACAAAGAAAGAAAACTACAGGCCAATATCACTGATGAACATAGATGCAAAATTCCTCAACAAAATACTTGCAAACAGAACCCAACAGCACATTTAAAGGATCATACACCATGATCAACTGGGGTTTATCCCAGGAATGCAAGGATTCTTCAACATACGCAAATCAATCAATGTGATACACCATATTAACAAATTGAAGGAGAAAAACCATATGATCATCTCAATAGATGCAGAGAAAGTTTTCATCAAAATTCAACACCAATTTATGATAAAAACCTTCCAGAAAGTAGGCATAGAGGGAACTTTTCTCAACATAATAAAGTCCATATATGACAAACCCACAGCCAACATCATACTCAGTGGTGAAAAACTGAAACCATTTCCACTAAGATCAGGAACAAGACAAGGTTGCCCTCTCTCACCACTATTATTCAACATAGTTTTGGAAGTGTTAGCCACAGCAATCAGAGAAGAAAAAGAAATAAAAGGAATCGAAATAGGAAAAGAAGAAGTAAAGATGTCACTGTTTGCAGATGACATGATACTCTACATAGAGAATCCTAAAGATGCTACCAGAAAACTACTAGAGCTAATCAATGAATTTGGTAAAATAGCAGGATACAAAATTAATGCACAGAAATTTCTAGCATTACTATACACTAATGATGAAAAATCTGAAAGTGAAATTAAGAAAACACTCCCATTTTCCACTGCAACAAAAAGAATAAAATATCTAGGAATAAACCTACCTAAGGAGACAAAAGACCTGTATGCAGAAAATTATAAGACACTGATGAAAGAAATTAAGGATGATACAAATAGATGGAGAGATATACCATGTTCTTGGATTGGAAGAATCAACATTGTGAAAATGTCTCTACTACCCAAAGCAATCTACAGATTCAATGCAATCCCTATCAAACTACCACTGGCATTTTTCAGAGAACTAGAACAAAAAATTTCACAATTTGTATGGAAACACAAAAGATCCCGAATAGCCAAAGCAATCTTGAGAATGAAAAATGGAGCTGGAGGAATCAGGCTCCCTGACTTCAGACTATACTACAAAGCTACAGTAATCAATACAGTATGGTACTGGCACAGAAACAGAAATATAGATCAATGGAACAGGATAGAAAGCCCAGAGGTAAACCCACACCCATATAGTCACCTTATCTTTGATAAAGGAGGCAAGAATATACAGTGGAGAAAAGACAGTCTCTTCAATAAGTGGTGCTGGGAAAGCTGGACAGGTACATGTAAAACTATGAAATTAGAACACTCCCTAACACCATACACAAAAATAAACTCTAAACGGATTAAAGACCTAAATGTAAGGCCAGACACTATCAAACTCTTAGAGGAAAACATAGGCAGAACACTCTATGATATAAATCATAACAAGATCCTTTTTGATCCACCTCCTAGAGAAATGGAAATAAAAACAAAAATAAATGGGACCTAATGAAACTTAAAAGCTTTTTCACAGCAAAGGAAACCATAAACACGATGAAAAGACAACCCTCAGAATGGAAGAAAATATTTGCAAATGAAGCAACTGACAAAGGATTAATCTCCAAAATTTACAAGTAGCTCATGCAGCTCCATGTCAAGAAAACAAACAACCCAATCCATAAATGGGCAGAAGACCTAAATAGACATTTCTCCAAAGAACACATACAGATTGCCAACAAACACGTGAAAGAATGCTCAACATCATTAATCATTAGAGAATTGCAAATCAAAACTACAATGAGATATCATCTCACACCAGTCAGAATGGCCATCATCAAAAAATCTAGAAACAATAAATGCTGGAGAGGGTGTGGAGAAAAGCGAACCCTCTTGCACTGTTGGTGGGAATGTAAATTGATTCAGCCACTATTGAGAACAGTATGGAGGTTACTTAAAAAACTAAAAATAGAACTACCATATGACCCAGCAATCCCACTACTGGGCCTATACACTTTGAAGACCATAATTCAAAATGAGTCATGTACCAAAATGTTCATTACAGCTCTATTTACAATAGCCAGGACATGGAAACAACCTAAGTGTCCATCAACAGATGAATGGACAAAGAAGATGTGGCACATATATACAATGGAATATTACTCAGCCATAAAAAGAAACGAAATTGAGTTATTTGTAGTGAGGTGGATGGACCTAGAGTCTGTCATACAGAGTGAAGCAAGTCAGAAAGAGAAAAACAAATACTGTTAGCTAACACATATATATGGAATCTAAGGGGGAAAAAAAGGCCATGAAGAACCTAGGGGCAAGATGGGAATAAAGACACAGACCTACTAGAGAGTGGACTTGAGGATATGGGGAGGGGGAAGGGTAAGCTGTGACAAAGTGAGAGAGTGGCATGGACATACATACACTACCAAACGTAAAATAGATAGCTAGTGGGAAGCAGCCGCATAGCACAGGGAGACCAGCTCGGTGCTTTGTGACCACCTAGAGGGGTGGGATGGGGAGGGTGGGAAGGAGGGAGATGCAAGAAGGAAGAGATATGGGAACATATGTATATGTATAACTGATTCACTTTGTTATAAAGCAGAAACTAACACACCATTGTAAAGCAATTATACTCCAATAAAGATGTTAAAAAAATAATTTATGTGGATTTTTGTTCTTCTGTTAATAAAAAAGTCTTATATGCCAGTATAGGTATATTTAATTTTTTATAATTATTCTCTTGTATAAGTGAAGACATTTTCACTATAGGAGACAAATATATTTCAAACTGAAAAACATACAAGCCCAGGCCTCTTTTTTGCCGTATTGGTATAATAATTTAACAGAAACTGGGAAAAGAAAAGAAAACTAGTAGAAGAGACGAGAATAAGGATCCCTGAGATATTCCTGCATGCTTTTACACTGAGATTCTTTCTGCACCGATAAATAGTAACTAAGATTCCACTTTTGTTATGTCATATCGTTCTGCCTATGTTAGATGTGTTCCAGCCCCAATTAACAATGCTTCAATTTCTACCTCCAGGTATAGTTGAAAGAAAAACATTTGGTTGCCAGAATGAACTGGGTTTAGTTCCTGACGTTTGAACCTTTGACTCGTGTGATTTGGTCTAAATCATGTATTCCTTTTCAGCCTACTTTCCTTATGGATAAATTTATAGGTGATGAGATTGCCACATAGATGAGAAACTGAAGGACTGTCTGGCACATGTCCATGTGCAATCAAACTTGCATTCTTTTTGGTCCTTTTTCTTCCTTCTCTACTTAGTTATTCCCAACGCTATTTTCTACCCTTGGAGCCCAACACTGGGACAACAATGCACCCACACGTTAATGTTTTCCTTCTCATGCCTGATCATATTCTCATATTCCCAGTTTTGAAATGTAGCACCACCATCCAGCCAGCCTAAGTAAGGACTAAGAGTCCTCCTTGATGCGATTTGACTCCACCCACAGCTCTCCATTTTTCATGAGGTCACTACATTCTGTCAATTCGACATTTTGAATATCTTTCAAATCTCTCTTACCATCTAGACTACCCCCAGACAAGTTTAGAATCTCAGTTATTTTTTTGTCTTACTTCAACATATTTGGCCTCCATGCACTCTATTGGGTCATCTCACTTTGAATTGCTCTTCTGTCAGCAAAGTTATTTTTTAAAGTACAATGTTGACTATCAAGTTAAAATTATCAGTTTCCCTCATGCTACATTTAAAAATCCAAGCTACTTAGCATGATATGAAAAGCCCTTTTTTGCATTAAGCGTAACATCATATCCATATTACCTCATACTATTTATTCATTTTAAAATGATTAAAAGCAGTTTCCCAGTGTCACAATAATCTCTCCCATATCTGCTACCTTTAGGGACATGATGCTCTATTTCACCTGAGATGCAGCTCCTTGACGTCCTGCAACCCTGCCAACTGCTCCTTCTGGCTCAGTTTCTTCTGTCCCATGAGATTTATTTCAGGTAACAGTCATCCCAGGACTTGACTGAGTCCCTCCCCTTCCCTTCAGCCATCTACCTCTGGATGAGATGCCATTTGCATGTGTGTATCATTGCAATGATAGACTTTGCTGTACTTGTTTGTAAACCAGCCTATTTTCATATCAGTATACTTTTTGATAATAAGTATGTTGAATTCATTTTCGTATTATTAGAGCCTGTAAGATTTTAAAAATAGTGATTCTCAGTAGGTCTCAAGTTCTTAGTTTGGGATGAGTGGTGATATGCTGTTACTGATGTTGGCAGTTTTATACACATGCCACCATTTACACTAAGACTCTGAATAGTGTTTGGTTAGATGGCAGGAAATTAAAGATGCATGTTTGCTATAGAAATAACACTGCAGTTGTCACCCTACTTTTGTTGAATGATAGTAGAATTGGCCAATCCTGCTCTAACTTGCAAATAGCCTTTGTGCTATATCACTCCTGAGAATGTGCTCAAAAAAAGGTTTGGGGCATCCCTTATAAGACATGGTAGTTAAGCTAGACATGAAGAAAACCTCCAGTTAGTATGACGTGTCAAACACAGGAGCCAACTGTAAAGTAGGATCACATTTTGTGAGTTGGAGGAGATCTTAGCGATTATCCACTTCAATACCCATGTTTTGTGGATTAGAACCTTGAAGTTCAGAGAAGACAAGGTCTCTGTTTTAGGAGACATAGAGTTTCAGCCACAGCCTACACAAAGACACAGTCTTTGGCTCCTTGTCGTTGCTGCTTTCCTGTTGATAGTTTCCATATACAGGGATAAGAAATAATATTAGAACAAAAGTTTTTTATAGAAAAAAATCTCAACTGGTAGCTATTTTTCAATGAATAGAAGATGAAATGTTAGAAAATTTTCGAAACTCCCCTAAATATTACCATGGCCACTTCTATTCTTACAGAACATCTGAAGAGGAAGTAGACAGAGAATACCTGTATTAAAAGAGGAAGTTATGTAGAAAAATTGGAAACAGGATTTTTTCTTCTAAGAAAGATTGTAGCAATATTTCTTCTCCTCTATGTTCTAAGTAAAAGCAAGGACTGATTACTATTCAAAGAGAGGTAAATCTGCAGATAATGTTTATTTTAGCTTAAACACTCCTTGAGAACATCAAAGATATATTTAACCCCCCTAGAATTTATCTAACTATAAATTAGAGCAAAAAAAACAATAGTTGAGATCATGTCTTCTCACATTTTTATGGGGAAAAGTTTTACTGGTTGTTTTTATTATTATCTTAATTGAGTGATTCTCGAGGATTCCTTCATATCCCAGTAAAGGAAATAATCACTGAAATTAATCTATTTTTCGTCTAGAAAAATATATCAAATGGAAGAAAACCCATAGGTATTGCTATTTGGAGGGTTTATAGATTCAGTCAGTTTGTTACTTCTAGCACAATGATAACAAAATAACATTAATTTCTTGAACTCACTCTCTTCATATACCTCTCCTTGTGTCAGGTATAGAGGAGAAAAAACTGCTACTTAATTAATAAAGACCTCATGAATGTTTCTTTTCAGTATTGTGTCTTATCATAATTAAACATTTTAAATATTTATCTCATATTTATTCGTGTGCACACAGAATATTTTAAAACTAATAACATTTAATATTTGAAAAGATAAATAATGTAAAATTTATTTTATTCAGTTTACATTAATTATGACATGTTCTTAATGCAGTAATTATATGTAAACTTATTTTGGCCTGTTGGGCTAAAGCACAAAGTAATATATTTATTCTCAGAAGAATAAAGTGAAGAATTATCAAAATACATAGGCAGAAATTGCAAAAATAACGTTTGTGCCCCAAGAATACTAATCTGACCTTTCTGTTGAATAAAGACTAGCAGAAGATGGATGAAAGAAAGAGAAAAAGACAGAGACAGAGAGACCAGAAAAATAAATTAAAATGTCTTTATTTTTAGGCAATTTGTGTTACAAGCTATTGGAGTTACTAAAAGTAGTAGTAAGCAGGTAGTTGAAAATGGGTATGTGGAGATAGAACCACTAGTTGGGTGTTAGGAATACAGAGTTAAGAGCCACATAGCCATCTGCAGGAGAGAAATAGAGAAATTATGAGGAAGAAAATAATCACAGCAGTTTAATATTTGGAGGGAGAAAAGAACAAGAATAAAATGTTAAGACATTATAATGGAAGGGAAAAGGGAAGGAAGAAATGCCACCAAAGGAGATGAGAGCAGAGCAATCAGGGACTAAAAAGAGTCTGAGGACAGTACAATAATATGAAGATCAAAGGAGTCAGAGTTCATCAGTCTTCATATCTTGTTAAAGGATGTGCATATTCAATAAAAGTTTCCAGATTATTTTTTTTACATACATGTGTTACTTTGATCTCTTTAAATTATTTACAATTCCAAAAGGTACTGGAGGACTATAAGCAAATTTGAGATTTTAACTGTTTACCAGGATGGTTTTCAAGTCATGTGAAGTTGCAAATACTAGAAACAAAATCAAACTAGTTTATATTGTAAGTACTAAAATCCAAATCAACTTGTCAAATCATATCACATTTAAATCAATGGTGGGTGCCCTTAGGTCAGCAAGGTTTCTGTAATGTTCACATAATCTCCTTTTAACAACTCCAGCATAAAGACATCTTCTTGCTTTTAACATTCACATATGAAATCTACTGTAACAACTACCGCAAACATTGTAACTCTAAAGAAGATATTTATTTTATCTTACAATTTGTAGGGCATACATTTTGGCAAGGATTGCCTGGGCAAATCTTCTATTCCAACGGGTTTTAACAGAGGTTATTTGATAGCATTCAGCAGACTGCTCACCTAGTCTGGATAATCCAGGATGGCTTCTGCTCTTTGTGGGGTTGGGTAGAAGGCTTGGCTTAGGTGGGGCGCTGTCAGCTGGGGTGCTTACATGTGGACAAGCTATGTATTTGGGGTTTCCTCACAGAAAGGTGGCCTTAGGGTATTTAACTTTCTTATATTTTCACTCACAGCTTCTGAAGGGAAATGAATAAGCTGTTAGTCCTCTTAAAACCTAGACCTGAAATTGGCCAAGCATCACCTCTGCCATTTTCTATTGGTCAAGCAAGTCATTAAGGCTAGAATTGAATAGAAGAAAAATTAAATTCTACTTCTCAGTGGGGGAGTGGCAAAGTATTTGCAACTTCTTTAATCTACTATACTTGGAAAACATCCTGATTGACTCTGTTTCTGCTTCTGTTATAGCCTCACATATATAGGAAACAGATGATTCACCAACAGGTCTAAAAGAAAGGGGAAGGGAAAAAATGCCATGTAGAAAAAATAATAATTAATAAGCATCCTCCAAAAATAGACAGCCTAAGATCACTACCTAACAATCAATCCTCTCCCTAAAGAAATTAGTAAATACATAGTAAGTTATTTGTTTATGGACTTTCTGAAAATATTAATATAGTAACTTCTTTTGCTTTTCTACTTCTACATATAATTATATGGTCTAAAATTGAACAGAAAAAATGAAATAAAGATTTTCACATCTACTTTAACTGAAAAGACCAATGTGATTAATTTTAGGTATGCATTTGTCTGTTGTTTTGAGAAAGAAACAAAATGTTCACTGACTTTTTGCAATAATGCTTTTAAATTAAAGGCAATAGCGACATATTTGATTAGAAGTTCGTGGATATACATGACTGACCAACCAATGAAAACTATTTCATAAGGACTAAGAATTAATGAGAAAGAAATGGAAATACAATAGTTATGAAGAAAGTGGCACTGTGGATTTGACATTTATAATGGATTAGCTGTTAATTTTTCCTCTTCTATATGTTGCTCTAATAAGGTTTGTCAGACTACTGTACAATCTATCTTTCTGCACATTTCTCTTACAAATGATGGATCACTGCATATTATAAGCCAAATTTTCAAATAAAATGAAGAAGAGACTTGCTCCCAGCAATAGATGCATATGAAATAATGGCATTTGTATGATTATAACCATGACACCTATGCCCTACTTTTCCTTTTTTCAAAAATATTTATATAATCATGGATAGATTACCAGTTAAATTATATTAGATTTTTTTTTTCTGGTAGTTCATGTGTAAAGCAGATACTGTTTCTACTTCTTTCTCTAATCTTCTCACCTTCTCTTTTCTCTGCTTTTCTGCGTCTTTATCACTCACTGACATGCCTCTCTCTTCCTCTCCCTCCCCTCATTCTTTCTTTCTGCCTCACCTATGTCTTTGTGCCCCTTTCCTTCTCTCTTTCTGTATCACCCTCTCTGACTCTATTTCTCTGTTTCTCCCATTTACGTTGACAAAAGAGATCCTAACACATTTTATAAATAGAGGATACTCAGTCGATTCAATAGATTTTTATTGTCAATGTCCATGTAGAATACAGTCCAAGAAGGACAAGCTTCGGTGGGTCTGCAATTTATGAAGCTAAAGTCAAGTGGACCAGAGATACTGCAGGCTTTAACTTTCAGTACTTCAAGACCAATATATCTTTGGGAAGAGGTATCAATCCCCTATTATCTCATTCTTTCTTTACCTCCCCAAATAAACATGCAATCCTGACTACGTATTACAAAACATCACAATCTCTCTACTCACGAAATAACCCTTGTCTACTACTTTGTAACAAACATATGGGCAAAAAGGTAAATTTTTCAACTAGTGTAAACACATTAAGTCTAAGTTTCTATAAAAACTACTTGGACTTTAAATATTAACTCAAACTTGCTTTTTAGATCTGGACCTGGAACCCCAAAAGAACTATTTGTGCTTTGCTGTGGAAATTCACCAGGAAAAGTCCTAAATTATAAAAACAAATATAAAAAAATTTAATGTTATTGGCTATGTATCTAAGATGTTTACACAGTGCACTTTAAATAATATATGTATATAAAATATTATCCATTTTCTTATCATATACATAATATTTAAGGACACATATGAATAATATAAGATGCATTTGTATGGATTCACATAAATTAAAATGAAAAAGAAGTTTTATATCAACCTTTAAATTTAGTCCTACTATAAACTGAAATTATGGTTCTATTTTACAAAATTAAAATCAGTTCTCATGATTTATAAAGTTTATCATTGATAAACATGGCTACACATTAAATGACTCACTTAGAATAATCATTTCTTTAAAAAAGCTCATACTCACCAAATATATAACATTTAAAGAACTAAAGAAGTAAAGAACATTTACAGAACACAGAAAGAACAGAAAAGTTTTGAGGTGCATTACCCTGAGATAAAATAAAATGGACAATGCATAGGTGATGACGTCAAGAAGAAGGACAAAGGAGTATAGGACTAAGTAAAGTTTTTCCAACATATTTATTTGCTATTTGTGGATTTTGCAAAAGGAAAAAAAAAATTTCTTCACAGTGTTCATGTGGAAAACACACCTAAAGTTTAAAAGAAAGTTATCTATTCTTGGTCCTAAAACCAAAAATTGCATTGAGGTATTTTCAAAAAACACCATTAACTTTTTAAGGAGATTAAGTTCATGGTGCTACTTATTACACGATCCCTGATATAGACATCAATAAAATCAGCATTTAGAAGACACAATTCACACAGCACATCGATTTTGTACATTCACAATTTGTGGCGCTCTCTTTGTCTGACTCTACGTGTAGCGATAGTGAATTTAGAGTATTTTCTTTATGTTTTGAAAGACAAAACTTTATCTTTTTCCCAGGAAAATGCACAAACGTCAACCTCAAGATATTTTTTTTTTTTTTTAAGGATTTTCTTATTTATTTATTTATTTATTTTATTTTATTTTTGGCTGTGTTGGGTCTTCGGTTCGTGCGAGGGCTTTCTCCAGTTGCGGCAAGCGGGGGCCACTCTTCATCGCGGTGCGGGGACCGCTCTTCATCGCGGTGCGCGGGCCTTTCTCTATCGCGGCCCCTCCCGTCACGGGGCACAGGCTCCAGACGCGCAGGCTCAGCAATTGTGGCTCACGGGCCCAGCTGCTCCGCGGCATGTGGGATCCTCCCAGACCAGGGCTCGAACCCGTGTCCCCTGCATTAGCAGGCAGATTCTCAACCACTGCGCCACCAGGGAAGCCCAACCTCAAGATATTTTGCAAACACGTTTAGGATGTTTTGGTTCCCTGAAGCCCAGTTTGAACACTCACGATTAAGAGCAGTGGGTACCCAATGAGTTTGATTACGAAAATCTACTGGGAGCATTTTTTAAAATACAGATTCATTGTCTGTCATCCGAGAAATACAAAATCAGAATTGGGGAGGTTGGGGGTGAAGAGGGAGGCTGATAATTTCTATTTTTAGAAAGTGCCCGGGTAAATATCATGGTCAGTGAGAATCTGGAACTACTAAGGAAGAAAGAGACGGCATTCTCTATGCTATCTTCCATATATAAAATAGATTAGACCTAGACCAAAAGATTAAAAACTAGAAAACAAAAGGTAACGCATGGAATCATTAATAAAGAAAATAGTAGATCACTTTTATTTGTTTGTCTCTTAATATGTGCTGCATAATATGTCAATAATTTCTCAACTAGACGTATAGGACAGGTACTATTATTGCCATCATCCCCCAACGATTACATATGGGAGAATGATAGTTTAAAGGCACTTGCTCAAGATCTCAGGGCAAGTAAGGCACAGAGTGTGATTCAGCCCCAGGTAGTCTGACTCTAGAGCCTCCATGCTTAACCACTGAGCTGGACAATGATATCCATAAAAGATTTCATTACAATTTGGAAGTAAATTACATTTTTGTGGTGGACCACACTTCTTTGGAATGAGGATCATTATTGGAGCAAGGGTGTCCTTGCTATACTAAGATGAACCTGCATGTATTAGGTGATGGCAAGATTACTGGTAAAGCCAATTACATCGAAAAGTAAGTTTGAAGGTATTTTGGGGGGGAAACAGATAGACAGCTGGTTATCTTTGGATCTGTATGTGCATTTATTAGCCTGATTTCCAGAATCCTTCCAAACAAAGCCTGTAATACGCCCAGTTCTTTGCAAAAGCTCACTTAGCGTGTAAGACTTCTTTTATTAGAAAATGAAAACTATGATTATATTTTATCAACAGTCAACTATGCTGTCAGGTTTTTTTTTTTTAATCTTGATTCTCTACCAGATAAAGAAATTTACATCTACATTTATAGTGTTCTTAAGTTCACTAGACAGAAGAAGATCAGCAGAAAATGAAGTGACAAAGATATCTTTACGTATGTTTTTACAAAGGTCACTTAAAACAGAAATTTGTCAATTAATTTTCTTCAGGTACTCCATTTCTATTTCTTCCTGAAAAATAGTTAATATAGAATTTACATCCCCAATCATAGTGGGTAATATTGTCACACGGCAGCTTTTTGGAACCAGCAAACTACTCTGATTGTCAGGGTAATGGAGAAGGTCTATACATAAATTATTCAAAGGCTTGTATAATCAGTACAGCATTCAATTTAAACCCCAGAATGTGCAAATTAGGCAATTATTCATAAAAAATTATTAACATTTTAATTTTTCAGAGCTCAACGTGACATTTTGCATAGCTTTGCTTAAATATAGCATGGAACACTGTAATTAGAGCCATAGTTCCAGTTCCATACTTAAGCATTATATATTTGGATGAATATTTATAAGTCTATAAGTAATATTATGGAAATAAAAAATAGTAATAAAGTTATTGATGATTCTGCAAATGTGAACATGTGTCTGATTAGTTGAACTTATCAGTTATAATCAAAGAGATTCTTGACACCTGAACTTAATCACCTGTGAGGTTGTCCATTACGGGCTCAATTTTTTTCCCGTGGAGGGTAGCGTCCACAACAAGATATTATCCTACCTGCCACACACACTATAGACATACATCCTTGTATACAGTATATGCAGACATTCAGTTCTAAAAAGAATAACTTTATTCACTTTAAAACATCAATATATACTATTTTTCAGTAGTTTAGCAGAGAAATAATGAGGGGCTGAATTAGGTCAGTAATAGTGAAAATGGTGAGGTGGAGTTGTATTCGGGTGCTAGAAATAATTGATCGACTGATTTTTCTGCGAGAAGGATATATTAAGCATAGTAGCAGATTGTCTGCCTTATTGAACTAGGTAGAGTATAATACAACTGAACAACTTAGGGAATTTAAGAAATGAGTGATTTGGGTTGTAAAAGTGTGATTCTTGCAGGAAATCAATGAACTTGATTTTGGACAAAGTACGTTCAAGGTATCTATGGGAATTTCCTGTAGACACTATTCCCTGCAGGCTGTTGGCACTGCCTTTGGGGTGCTATTGCATTAGTAGGCACAGGCATCCAGTAATTTTAGCAGAGGGCTTGTGTGGCAGTGGATGGGATAGCGCATATAGAAAGTAGCACAATAAGAAAACAAGTCATTATGGAAATCCTCACAGAGACTCAGTGAATAAGGGTGAACACAGAAGAGCCTGTGTTGTAGAAGAAAGGCAGTTTTTGAAGCAGGGAGAGAACCAGGAACAGGTATTATTATAAGGGAAGAATGTGTGTATTAGTTTTCTGTTTTTTTTCTGTAACAAATTACCACAAACTTGGTGGCTCCAAACAACACAAATTTATTACCTTACAATTCCATAGGTTAGAATTCCAAAATATGTCTCAAGGGCTAAAATCAAAGTGTCAGCAGGGCTGTGTTCCTTCCCAAAAGCTCTGGGGAAGATCTGTGCCCTTGCCTCTTCCAGCTTCTAGAAGCCACCTTCATTCCTTGGCTTGTGCCTCCCTTCCAGCCCGGCAATATTTCATCTCTCTAACCATTCTCCTCTAGTCTCATCTCCCTTGGTCCACAATTTGGAAAGATTCCTGACTTTTGAAGACCCGTGTGATTAGATTGGGTCCGCCCAGATAATCCAGGATGATCTCCTTATCTCAAGGTTTTTAACTTAACCACTTCTGCAAAGAACCTTTTTGCCACAAAAGCACATTCACAGGCTCTGGGTATTAGGATGTCTTTGGGAGGATGCTATTCTGTCTACTACAAGCTTCAAGAAGTGGGTTCGGATGTGCAAGTTTAAGAGAGAGAGGTATTATGGGCAAGAGTAACAAATGTTGCGGAGAAGTCAAATACTGGAACTTTTCTGCTATTTTCCCATGTTTCACAGATGCCATATGAATCCATTCTCTATCTCTTCCAACTATGAAGACAATTTAGTTAAGTACAGGGTTCAGGATATGTGAGTGAGGACAGGGGGCCATGAGCATAGGAAGAGATAAAAACTAGAAGAGGATTCCCCAAAAATAGACCCTGCCAAGGTTTTTAAGGATATCTTTAAACACCAATCATAGCAAACAAAACAAAACAAAACAAATGTTTAAAAAGTTTAAAAATTAAGCGATGTTTTAAATTCATTCTGAAGTTCTAGAATCTGACCAGCTACTGGTCAGGCTGCCCTTAAATATCTGTGGGAACTCAGCTCAGTTGCTGTTTCAGCAGTAGAGCTTTGCCTGGGGAAACAGGCACAGCCTTCATTGATGAAATGGGCTAAACATTCTTGAGGATTGGTGTTCACAAATCCCCAAAAATTGCTCATAATGCAAACTCTAATACTGAACGACATATGCACAGACACCATTTGATGGAAAGAGAATAATTGTTCTTTCAAGAATTGACATGATAAATAGGTAAAGTTAAATGTTGAGTAACCAAACCCTGAAAATAATATTCTTCAATCATGCTTTGAAAACTGTACATTATATTAACCATTCATTATTCTTTCACAGTTTATTTTTATTTCTTTTAGTAAATACTACTGGGAGGAAAAACATATGAGATTCTTTAAGCTTAAAGTAAGTACATTTCTTTCTTAAACCCAGTTCTGACTAAAAAAACCATGAAAAATACACTAAAAATGATGGAAAATGCTACAATTTGGGAAATAAAGTTGAACTTTGACAATTTCCTGATTTTTCCTGGAATCATAAGATCGAGGAAGATGGTTAACTTTTGAGACAAACGAGCGCAGAAATGAATCTCTGATCACCTATGATTGTGCTGTTTGATCTTAGCTAAGATAGTTACTACATTTTAGTCTCTATTATTCATATATAAATGGTTATAATAATATCAGTTTTGAAATAGTGATAAGAAATTAGAGAAAATACATGAAAGCACGCATGACCATGTCTGCTGCAGAGTAGGCATTCAGAGACAGGAAGCAGTAATAGCAAGTACTTACCTCCCAGAGTCTGCAAGGTACCCTTGGGCTTATACTTAATTACCGGTTGATGAAATATGTTCATTTTTATGTATATTATTGCTTATTCACCTAAACATTGAAACAAAATGAAAAGGCAAGCTATGGGAGAAATGGGAGAAAATATCATCAAACCACATATCTGATAAGGAGTTAATATCCAAACTATATAAGGAACTCATAAAATTCAATAGCCAAAACCAAACCAAACCAAAACAAACAAACAAAAAAATCAGATGATCCAGTTGAAAAATGGGCAAAGGACCTGAACAGACATTTCTCCAAGGAAGACATACAAATGGACCACTGGTACATAAAAAGGTGCTCCACATCATTCATCGTCAGGGGAGTTCAAATCAAATCCATGATGAGCTACCACATGACACCTGTTAGAATGGCTGTTACAGAAAAGATGAGATGAGATAACAAGTCTGGAGAGCATACGGAGAAAAGGAAACCCTTGCACACTGTTGGTGGGAATGTGAACTGGTACCGCTATTATAGAAAACAGTATGGAGATTACTCAAAAAATTGAAAATAGAACTACCATATGATCACTCGATACTACTACTGGATATATAACTGAAGGAAATGGAAATCACTGTCTCGAAGAGATAGCTGCATTTTTATGTTCATTGCAGCATTATTTACAATAGCCAAGATACGGAAACAACCTAAGTGTCTGTCAATGGATGAATGGATAAAGAAAATGTGGCGTAAATATACAATGGAATAATATTCAGTCATTAAAAAAAACAAAAGAAGGAAATCCTGCCATTTGTGACAGCATGGGTAGACCTTGAGGGCATTATGCTATGTGAGCTGAGTTAGACAAGAGAAAGACAAATGCTGTATTATCTCCCTTATATGTGTAATCTAAAAAGCTGGACTCATAGAAACAGAGATTAGAATGGTGGCTGCCAGGGTTGGGGGCTTGAGTGTGGGGGGAATGGGGGAACGTGGTCAAGGGGTACAACCTTCCAGCTCTAGGATGAGTAAGTTCTAGGGATATGGTGTCTAGCATGGTGGCTCTGTTAAAAACAGCGTCAACTGTGTATTTGGAAGTCACTAAAAGAGGAAATTTTAAAAGTTCTCACCACAAACACAAAAAAAGAAATTGAATTTCTTCTGTATGAGGTGGGAAACTTGAATCAAGGTGGGAGTAAAATAAAACCCTTTTAGTTTATAAATCTCATATATTAATTAACACTTTTTCTCTGGGATACCTACCATATATAAGCATACAGCATGTTTCAGTTGTACCTGTATACTCCCAGGAAAATGTTTAAAACAATCTTTTATCTCAAATTAAGACATTGAATGGGTTAACTTCTTGAAAGAATTTACATTGTAAGTGTTGATGATATCATTAATTTTCATGTAATATAAAAAGATAATTATATTTCATTTACTTCTGAAGATTTATCTTGTCAGTGGAGAAGATTTCCACGCTGAAATGTGAAATTAAAATAATTAAAACAGCCCATAAAACCTAACGATTTTTAAAAGGTCTATTTTTAAAAGTGTCTCATTTAATCTAAAATTTTCTTTTAAAAGTCATTGCCATCATATCTAATTTGAATTGTCTGTTAACATCTAACAGTGGGCAGGGCCTGCTTCAGAAAAGCAAAAAATGTAAGTAAAACAAAATTACATTTCAAATGCAACTAAAATATGCAGTATCCATAAATGACTACACGTTTTTTAATTTGTTGATGTATAAATAAATATGCCCTCTACTGCAATTCTCTCCTACCCAGAAGGTTCATATTACAATCTGAAAACAGCTTAACACATACAAGATGTGATGCCAAAGAAATGCTGAATGTTTTATAATTGAGAAGACAGATTTAAATATAATCTCTTTTTTTTAACATCTTTATTGGAGTATATTTGCTTTACAATGGTGTGTTAGTTTCTGCTTTAAAGCAAAGTGAATCAGCTATACATATACATATATCCCCGTTTGAGCAGCATGGTGCAGAAGAAATGGCTGGGCTTGGAATGGAAAGCAATGAAGGGCAGTCATCAGCAGATCCTCACTTCTGCGAGACCTAGAGAAAGGTAGTTTGTCTCAATTTCCTCATCAGTAAAATTGATACCACAAAAACACCTAACATTTCTGTGAGCTAATTTTGTGAAAGTAATTTTTAGATATTGTCATTGTACAAATGCAAGATATCATATACTTTCTGCTCATTCCTTTATTGTTATGTTCAGGGGAGAAGGAAAGAAACGCCGCATGAATTTCTTTTAGAACAAAGCAACCAGACAGTCCTGATGTTCATCTATGACATGCCACCTCCCACGCGAGAGACCTTGAGTAAGTCTTGTAAATTCTTAGACGCTTACTTGTTTCTCGTAGGATGAGTGTAATCCTACGTGCTTCAAAAGGTTTTGTCAGAAGTTAATGAAATACTTTTGCATGAGTTAGGAAATATAACGCCTTATATGGTATAGGCACCTCACAAGTCTTAGTTTCAGTCCCTCACTCTATCCAGTTTATGAAAGCAATGAAGGAGATGGGAATGGTGCCCGAGGGAAGTTTCTTATTTCCTTTTGTTTTTTTCCAGAAGTAATCCAATGTGAAGTACAGGGAGAAAAGAGAAGTTATGTTGTTTAATAAAGGCAGTTTTAACTATTTTAATGATTTGAATTAATGGCTGTTCATGTACACAATTCCTTTGGAATAATGTGCCACCCAATAGAAAACCCCGTTCAAAGTCAAATACAACTCAAACACAGAAATATACACACAGTATCAGTATGCAACCAGTTAAATATAAACTTCATAATAATCCACAGTAACATCATGTCTTCTAAATAAATAACGTTTTGCTAAATTCTCTCTGACCAGCTTAAGAGTCTCTTGTTCTTTGTTAAGGAGGAGACTATCAAATTCTCTTTATTTATTTATTTATTTAGATTCCATATATATGTGTTAGCATATGGTATTTGTTTTCCTCTTTCTGACTTCACTCTGTATGACAGACTCTAAGTCCATCCACCTCACTACAAATAACTCAATTTTGTTTCTTTTTATTCCATTGTATACATGTGCCACATCTTCTTTATCCATTCATCTGTTGATAGACACTTAGGTTGCTTCCATGATGAGGACACGGGGAAGGGGAAGGGGAAGCTGGGACGAAGTGAGAGAGTGGCATGGACATATATACACTACCAAGTGTAAAATAGATAGCTAGTGGGAAGCAGCTGCACAGCACAGGGAGATCTACTTGGTGCTTTGTGACCATCTAGAGGGGTGGGATAGGGAGGGTGGGAGGGAGAGAGACGCAAGAGGGAAGAGAAATGGGAACATATTGTATATGTATAACTGATTCACTTTGTTATAAAGCAGAAACTAACAAAAAAAGACTTCTCTTTATTTTAATATAATGAGTGCTGCTAATCCCAGCCTACTTCTAACTACCCAGCCAGATCATGAGACGCTTTCTTGTCAATAAACAGGTTAAAAATGCTTAATATAGAACGGTAAATAACACACTTAAGTTTACTTTAAAAAATTCTGTATTCATAGTAAAACATGGCCCAGATATGAGTGTATAAAAAAAGAACTCCTAACGGACCATTTATAAAATTTCATGAAGCAAGTTTGATGAAATAACTCCATATTTCATATTAATCACAAGTTAACTTGTGACAGAAAACCATCTGAAAGCCTGCTCAATCAGTGCACTTGGGTGCCCTAAGAATAGCTTGTCTTCTCTGAAGGTGTGATAAACTAGGTCAGTTGGGAGGGGTCACTTACAGAGACACTTGAGGACACCACTGAGTTAGGTTTGCTGTCAGGCAGTGACATCTGTGGCTCACTCTGAAAGCACTAGGAGAGGCAGTACAGTTTTCTTACAAAACAGTAAAATGAGAAGTCACTGCAACTCTAGGACGATGTCTTATTTTATAAAGACAAAAGCCCCAACTCCCCTAACGTTTTGATTACATCTGAAGTTTGAGTCATTCACATTTGCCTAGAGAAATTGACAAAAAAGTTGTACACCTGAAACTAATATAGTATTGTAAATCAACTATACATCAATTTTTTTGATAAGT
Source organism: Balaenoptera acutorostrata (assembly GCF_949987535.1). Classification (NCBI taxonomy): domain Eukaryota; kingdom Metazoa; phylum Chordata; class Mammalia; order Artiodactyla; family Balaenopteridae; genus Balaenoptera; species Balaenoptera acutorostrata. The sequence goes on along the minus strand of NC_080084.1, from coordinate 36,626,680 downwards.
TGGGTACATTTATTTATTTTTAATTTTTTATGTCGGAGTATAGTTGATTAACATGTTGTGTTTCAGGTGTACAGCAAAGTGATTCAGTTATAAATATACATGTATGTATTCTTTTTCAAATTCTTTTCCCATTTAGGTTATTATGGACTATTGAGCAGAGTTCCCTGTGCTATACAGTAGGCCCTTGTTGTTTATCTATTTTAAATATAGTAGTAGTACATGTCAATCCCCAAATAAATAAATAAAATAATGCTCAAGAAATGAACAATAAAAAGGAGGAAAGAGAACAATTCTGGGTAATTTTAAAAGATCTAGATAGGCCTAAGGTATCCTGGGTATTAATAATAAAAAGGTCATGTATGATTTTCCTGGGAGGAATTTTTAATAGGGTGTTAAATGTTGAAAAGACCTTGCAGAAAGTTACAGAGTGAGTTTGAGCTGAAAAAGTAGAGATGATAAAAACAAACATCTTAAAGGATGTGACTATGAGGTGTGTGTTCCAGGTGGGATTCCCCAGGAAGCATTCGTTGAGGAAGAGCTTATCAGGAATTTCATTAGGGAGTGTCCTTGGTATTAACACCTGTGCTAAGAAGGGTGAGGGAAGCAGAAGTAGGAGAAGCGGAGCTGTGATGCAGTACTGACTGCACTTTCAGCCAAATCCAGGAAGTTCTGGAGCTAAAATGGCCCATCGTCGGGCTAACGTGGCTGGATTTTTATAATCTTCCTTCGTCGAGTCATTAGTGGTAGGCTGTCTCAGAAAAAGGGTAAACTTTGGAACAGGTGTCTAGCGAACATCTGACAATAGGCCCCTGACCTCCTTGACTTAGAGCTTTTACTGGAAAGTTCTGAAAAATGTGCATCTTTCTCTGCCCTGTCTCTACCAGAACCCAATACAATTTCAGGCAATATTTTCAAAAGGTATGTAATTCTCCCTTGCAGATGACATAAACTTGCTCCAGATCACTAGGGGGGGTCTGTGTTCCCTCTTGGGACTTGCCATAAATTCCACACTCGATCTTTTCCCACCTCTGCTCCTTTTAATTGCAAAGTGCCTGCTGGGTCAAAAGGCACAAGCGTTAGGTCAGCTTGCACTTCAGCCTGGGTCCTCAGGATCTTGTGACGGGCCCCACCGCAAAAGTTGGTCGCCTTCTGTGTCTGGTACAGGGGTCGAATAGAGTACTGCTAGGTGTGGGATATAGGGACTCCATAGCCTGATGAAACATACCAGGTATTATACTTCCTTCTTTATGTTAAGAAATACAAGATGCAATACAGCCCTTGTCCTTTACTTTGAGTGGCGTGTTCCTTTTCCTGACCGCTGGACTCCTGAAATAATACCTGCTGGTGTGAAGGCCTCTGAAACTCCTGAAATACCTGCTGGCGTGAAGGCCTCTGAAACTCCTGAAATACCTGCTGGTGTGAAGGCCTCTGAAACCTCTTGAGGCTCATCTTCCAGCCTCTGGAGTGCGTGTTCTCAGCGGTTCATCAAATGTGATAGATACTTCTTGATCATCTGATCCAGTTAGCGTGATGTCTTTGATGTCTACCGTGCATTAATGTCATGTTGTTCAGGATGTCCAGATGGTCCATATCGCTTTGGACTATATTATGACAGAGAACAAGAGAATTAACACGTCCTGAGCCAAGAACTACAAATGTGTACGGTTATTCATGCTTGGTGAATGTGAACTCTTTCTGATTCTCTTTCCTGGTCAGAATATAAAGGAACACATTTGCTAAAGCTGTAATCATTTCCCATGTACCTGAGTCTGATGTAATCAGCTCTAGCCAAGTAGCACATCTGACAAGGCAGCTGCGGTGGTCTGCTGTCATACTTGGGGGTCTGTGTAATTTCTCCAGATGCCATTCAGTGAGTTAAAAATGGATATGACGGGACCACAGTCTTTGCAACTTTTTAGAACTTAACTGTGGCACTAGTCTGTTCCCCATCCCGGAATGGAATATTTCTATTGGTTTAGCCTCTTGTCTGGTGGAGGGGTGTAGCTTCAGAGGTTTCCACTTGGTCGTCCTCACTATGATATACCTCGCTCTTGAGGCTGAGGACCCCATTTAGGGGTTGCACCAGATACCAAGTATGTCTATGCCAATTATATATCCAAGGACCAGCAGACCGTAGAGATGGAGGGGCTAGAGAAACTAAAGAGAGGAGATAGTTCAGACAAAGAAGGTACTTGAAGGACAGGGAGAATATTTAGAGTAGAAGAAGGTGGTATGAAAGGCAGTATTTCCTTTGTAAAAGATCCATGTGTGTAGTAATCATACTTTTGGAAATCCATGGAGCTCTCAACTGATGACTCATTTGCTCTAAGAAGAGGAGGCAGGATTGCCATTAAAGAGGGAGGATTCAGAGTTTAGAGGAGAGTGGGGGATGATTTGGAACAGACCCTGGGGAGACGTGGAAAATAAAAGTAGAAGAAACAACATCAAGGGCTCAGTTGAGGCTGGCAAACATAAATTCACAGTGGTACCAATTGCCTGGTGTGTAATTATTTCCAACAGCGCTTGCATCTGGGAATAAGCATTGAGAATTCTGGTGAGATTGAGAGTACACTGAGGTAAGACAGCTGAGGATACTGCTAAAGGAATAATTAACTACTTAATAGTGAATAGGTATATGTAATAATTATTTGAATTATTGGAATTTAAAATGGTTAGATTTACTTTACATTTTTAAAGAAAAGTCTCAGATCATCTAAGGTATGAAAATCTGCATTATTTTACAACTAATTTTGGTTTACATAATTCAAGGTAAAATAGGTATGGTAATAGTACTGAAGTGAGGCAGATGTCCTGTTTTTATTCGTATGAACTGCCAAAAGCCTGATTACTGTTTGTCCCTGCATGCAGCAATGTAAATGTTGAAAGGAAAATCAGTGAACACTTACTGAGTGTCTTTAGTATGTGGAGTGTGCATTACTTTTATATATTGGACAAAGTTAAATTTTTCTTCTAATTTTTTATGCTTATTATGAAATGGTAGTCTAATGATTATAGAATATAGAATAAATAAAAACTATCTAGCCCATCCCACATTATAGTTAGTTACGTAGTTAAATCACTAGATGGTTTGTTTGTTTTCTTTTTTTTTTGGCTGAGTTGGGTCCTCGTTGCTGCGCGCAGGCTTTCTCTAGTTGCGCCGAGCTGGGGCTGCTCTTCGTTGCATTGCGCGGGCTTCTCACTGCGGTGGCTTCTCTTGTTGTGGAGCACGGGCTCTAGGCACGTGGGCTTCAGTAGTTGCAGCACGTGGGCTCAGTAGTTGTGGCTCGCGGGCTCTAGAGCGCAGGCTCAGTAGTTGTGGCGCACGGGCTTAGTTGCTCTGCGGCATGTGGGAACTTCCCGGACCAGGGGTCGAACCAGTGTACCCTGCAGTGGCAGGCAGATTCTTTAACCACTGTGCCACCCAGGGAAGTCCTGGTTTGTTTGTTTTCTTTTTGACTACTTTCAGATTTACTGATAGGGATGAAACAGTCAATTCAAAACCTCTTGATTAGTTCTCAAAACTTGAAAAATCTGCCTTTTCAAGGTAAATTTTCCTTCACTTTTAGGTAACGAAAACTATATATACATTGTGTTGACAAGAGAAGCATAGATAGATTTTTAGGATAGATTTTTGCCTAAGTGGAGATGAAATCAAATTTATATTGAAAAAGTAAATACAGTAAGTGGCTGACATCACTAAATATGGACAAATCTGTTGATATTTTTATTCATTTATAAACCATAATCACTAGAAATAAGTTTGAAATTTAAAGTATGTGTCTTATAAATATGTAACTGAAATTAAAATAAAAACATTGTTACAATTATTTTTTATTAAATTCAAATAATTCTGTGCAATAAAAATTAAATTTGAAATGACAGTAAGCCAGGAGATGCAACATAAATCTGTTGGTGATGTGCTTAAGTAATGGTTTGCAAAAAAGTCATTAAGAAGCATATCATTATTGGAAGAGATGAATTATTATAAATATTATAAATATTTTAAATGCATATGAAAATGTAGACCCAGTTTTTTTCATTTTTAAGTTTTGATTTACATTATTTTTTGTTTGCTTGTTTTTTTCTATTTCTTTTATTTTCTATCTATATGAGATGCTGGGTTGATGGATGTTCCTGTCTGCTCGTTTTCAACTTTGTTTTTTCATATTTTAAATACCTGCCTTATAACTTCTAGTTCCATTGCCTCTAATAGAAGAAATATATTATTCATCAACTAAAAATGATATGACACAAACTCCCCGTTTTTGCACAGCAATCACTACCTGGTTAAAAAATATGCAGTTGGTGTCAGCTGCTTATTTAGGCCATTTGAGTAGTAAAATAATTCTACATAGAAAAAAAATAGCTTTATTTGAAACAATCTCTATTATACTGTTGAATAAAGGAAACAAGAGTGGTGTTCTGAAATTACTAAATTGTCTTCTCAGAGCTACTACTGATGCTTTGGGTGACACTGGCATGTACTTTCACCTCTTTCCCCGACTGGATTATAAATTCTATGAGAGCAGGATAAGTATCTGGTTATTCTTCCTAATGCATCATCCGTGTCTAGTAATATACACAACACATAGTTGGTGCCTAATCGTTTTTGAATGAAATAATAAACGGACAGAAAGTTACACTGTTGGGAGTAATAAAAAGGAAGCAAGGGCTTGCCTGGTGGTGCAGTGGTTAGGAATCCGCCTGCCAGTGCAGGGGACACGGGTTTGAGCCCTGCTCCGGGAAGATCCCACATGCCATGGAGCAGCTGAGCCTGTGAGCCACAACTACTGAGCCCGCGCACCTCAACCACTGAAGCCCGCGCGCCTAGAGCCCGTGCTCCGCAACAAGAGAAGCCACCGCAGTGAGAAGCCCGCGCACCGCAACGAAGAGTAGCCCCCGCTTGCCGCAACTAGAGAAAGCCCACGTGCAGCAATGAAGATCCAACACAGCCAAAAATAAACAAATTAAATAAATAAATTCATATATATATTAAAAAAACCCAAGCTCAATTGCTTTAAAAAAAAAAAAAGGAAGCAAGACTTGCAGCAGGAAGGTTTGCTTGGAAGTAAGATGCTTGAGATGTGTATTGAGACGATAAAGGACTATCTTGACAAGAAGCTAATGGATTCTATTAAAGGAAAAATGGGCAATTAACTTCATTCATTCATTTAGCCTTGGAAGACTTTGAAGTTTAGAGAAATTAAACATTTTGCCCAAGGTCAAACAATGACTAAGTGGCAAGGATTATCAGAGCTGTCAGACAAAAGATTCTCAGTTCTTAACTAAATGGGCCAGTTGAGAGATCACTGAGATGCCAATCAGGAAACCTGGTGGCTCTGCCCAGTTCTTTCACTAATTATCTATGGCCTCGGGCAGAGTGGTCCTTACATTTTGCCTCTGCTTCCTCATCTCTCACATGAATTTAAAAGAGTACTACCCTGCGTCTCTCTCAGGAGTAGATGAGACCCAAGAATCACCAAAAAAGTTAGAAGGACTATATTACACATGTTGATATCAGGGTTATCACTGCTAGTCTTAGTGAGGAAACCATTCCCTAACTATAGATAACCGGGATCTTAAGTACCTTGAGAGTATTAGGACTCCTCAAGACCTACTTAATTCCATCTGGAGAACAAATAAAGGCACATATATTTTAATATTTAAAAGTAACATGGACAAAAACCAACTCACCAGATTTGCAGGCTACCTGCATTCCTTTCTGGGACCCTACCCTTTAATTTGACTACTGAGGGGCAGATTGTGAGCCTAGATCATCAGTCCTGTCTTCCTCCACCTTTACATTAAATTCTGTTTTGTAGCAAATTAGCATACCTTCTTATGAGTTGGGCAATTTTAATCCATCTAGAAGATTATAATGCAGTTAAATTTTCAAATGGAAAATTTTTTTTTCTTTTCTTCCCAAAAGACCCCTTGTCCCATATGTAAGTTTATCCATCCGTTCCCCAGGAAAAGACTATCATTCGAAGCAATGTAAAGAACCATATTCAGGGACTTCTCTTGTGGTCCAATGGTAGAGAATCTGCCTTACAATGCAGGGGATGTGGGTTCGATCCCTGGTCAGGGAACTAATACCCCACGTGCCACGGGGCAACTAAGCCTGCGCGCCACAACTACTGAGCTCACGTGCCCCAACTAGAGAGCCTGTGTGCTGCAAACTACAGAGCCCATGCGCCACACGCCACAACTAGAGAGAAGCCCATGCGCCACAAGGAAGAGTCCGTGCGCCACAACGAAAGACCCACACACCTCAGTGAAGATCCTGCGTGCTGCACCTAAGACCCGACACAGCCAAAAATAAATAAATCTTAAAAAAAAAAAAAGAACCACATTCATTCTTAAAGCACAACCTCTCCTGTGTACAATTTACTGTCAATGATCGTCTACTAGTTACTCAAGGTAAATAGTTGTTAGTTACCTAGAACACATAGAAGGGAATTCCAAAGTGATTTTCTATTTCGCCTACCCAGAAAAGATGCTGACATATTTAAATGTGAGTTTTTCTCACTAATGACACATTATAACACATTTAGGTACTACAGTAATGGAAATATTTCATTTCTGATTTGAATTGCTTCCTTTCCCAGTATCCAACCCTCTTTTTTTCTGGTTCTGACACCCCAGTTTTCCTATGAAGAAAAGCATTCTTGTATCATTTAGTGTTCTACGCAAGAGAACGAAACCACTGGAGTTATTTTAATGAGAAGTGTGGTTTATATAGGAAAATAGTGCTTGTAAAATCGCCGGAAGAGCTAGAGGAGCTGGAGTCTGGAGAACCCTACTAAGACAACTGCATACATACCAAGCATACACACCACGGTTGAGAGCCAGGGAGCAGGGTGTCACATCAACCACAGTTTCTGTCAACTTTAACAAAGCTGGTGACTAAACCATGAGTGTTTAATAAAACCACCACAGTTGCCTTTTGAGGTTGAAGATTTCATGCCCTCTCTTTCAGAAAGCAAAACAAAACAAAAACAAAGCAAAAATATGTCGTCCACTTCACATTCATTCTCCAAAACTCACTCTAGTGCATTGCATATAAGTGGCAGAATCTTATTTGCATTTTGAAATCTAGCTACAAGGGAGTCTAGTAATATAGTTTTTAGCTTTTCTGACACTTCTGAACCCAAAAGTTCAATTAAGGATATGAAATGAATGCAAACTCCCCATCAAATTTATCTACACTATTCTCTGGGGACTCTTGGTAATTCAACATCCACACACACATCCATTCATCTACACATTTAAATAATAAAAAAACATAAAATGAAAACAACAGCAGAATATATTTCTACCTTATACAACTTTCTGCCTGAAAGAGGAGCCTCAATAATATCCATTATTGTATACATCTTTGGGTAATATTTCTTCTTTTTCTCTTATAGTCTAAATCTCAGGTCAATTTGCTGTAATCCAAAGAATAAATTATAGGGACAATTATGACCAACATGCCTTATATAGAATACGAGGAAGAAAAGAAATAAAATTACCTACAAGCATCACAAAGCTAGAAAGAAAATTTGGATAGCAACCCTTTTTTTGTGTGTATGTCTGAACTAGACACTAGACCGTGGTTAGTGGTCATAGATTTCTTCCTCCACTGTCTATTCCATTTTTCCTTTTGATCTTAGCCAGTAACTGAATTGCTTGGGAATCTGAAATTGGTGCAGTGACCCAAACTTTCATTCCTGCTGACTCTTAAACCATAGCTGAGCTTTCCCATACAGGACTTCAGGTTGGTCTATTTTACTCCTCTCTGTATCCATTTTGCAGAAATAACCCAATTCCCCTTGATAATAAAGGTCAGCAACTACAAAAGTACCTATCGTTTGGAGTGTCACTTCAGGAGCATGAAGAGTACAAAATAATCAAGTGGCATTTTTAACTTCCAGTTCAGTTGAACCATTATTACATCTCCTGTTGGAAGCATTTATTCCTTGGATACTAAGAACTCCCAACTAGTAAAATCCCAAGTTATAGGGGATGGCAGACAATAATTTTGTGAGAGTGTAATTAGCTGTACTAGAGAGACGTGGCCCTCACACTTCCAAACCTTGGTTACCAGTAAAATGGAGCTATGAGAGACACAGAAATATATTTGGTTCAGAGTATAATCTGCACCCTGTGAAATAGGACCCAAGGACTGCAAGGTGGCATCTTCCAAGAGATGCCACGATTGTGCCTTCAATAGTCTGTTCCATTATTCTTTTAGACCAGTTATTTCAGGGTGATGGGTTATAATGAAACACCAGTTGGCCACTGCCTCAGTTCTTTTAACATAGCATGGCCCCCTTACTCATAAATAATAGTACGTGGGATATTGTAGAAGGGCATGAAAAATTTTATTAGTCCTTGGATTATATTTCTGGAAAGAGCATGTACACAAGAGAGGCAAATCTGTATCCAGAACAAATGACTATTTTAGGACAAATCGCTGTCCCCTACATAATGAAAGTGGTTTAATGTAATCAAACTGGCAAGAGATCATTGATAAATATCCCTAGAAAAAATGGTGTTGTGTTGGGAATCAGCCTCAGCTCTGTTGTTGACAGATTGGGTATAGCATTAAAAGAGATTAGATAGACCTCGGATTGGAAAGTCCAAATTTTTGCATAATGTCTAACCTTCATCCCTTTCACAGTGCCTACTTAGTTTATGAACTTACTGACCAGAACCAGGGTGACTGAGGGAGAATGACTGACACTCACAAAACAGGTCATCTTTATCAGCTTGATTATTGAGTCCTCTCTATAATAGGTGCTGTTGGTTCAGCATTCACATGTAACATAAATATTCTCAGACTCTGGCCCATTTGAAAAGTAAATCCACACATAGTTTACCCATGCCTCCTGTTACCATCCCTTTATGATCATTTCATCAAACTGTTAGTTATTACCAATGAATCAGTGTACTTCCATATCTCTGAAAATTTCTGTGTGCAGGTAAAGTGAGCCACAAAATATTCTGTCGCTTGGGAAGATTTTTCTTCCAGACAGAATCTATCCCATTTGGAGTTGTAATGTTAGCCATTAGATTTCCTCTGTTGTCTCTCTATTTCTTGAAATCACTTGTAAATCAGGTTCACATTCTAGCTTCCTTATTCTTTTCCACATGGAGAACTCCCCATGAGGTTACTGGTTTGGCTTTAAGGAGTTTAAAGAGGCAAGTGAGTGCATCAGTAAAGTGCGTTGGGAGTGTAAGGCATGTACCTATGTAACTCACTTATGCCTTTAGGGGTATCTCAAACTCAGTCTTATATATCCCACTTCTACTTCATCATGTAGTGCTTCAGTGCACAGCAATTTTATGGCTTTCTGTGTCAGTTGTCACCTATACAATGATGGGCAAAATCATTCGGTGTCCCACTCCAACATTCAGTTTCTTCCAGGGTCTAGTAGGAAGGAAAAAACTGTTTCTCATGAAGAAAATAGTTATTTGTCAAAGATGGTGTGACTTTGCTCTAGATCTCTGGGGATCTGTGTTCTGATCATCTTATAAGACCTAATACATTTGCAGCATGGATTCTACCTCTGTTGCATCTGTCAGGAAATAAGAAACATAGGTGTGAACTAAGAATGCAGAGGAACCTCCTCTTGCTTTGAGCTCCACTAAAATTCTGGAAGACATGCCGCACTTGGTAATGGGACTGAGGGGAACAATTACATGCGGAATATCTTGCCTCTAAAATCAAAAGAGTTTTCCCTTCTGGAGTTAGGCTTTGTACTTGTCTTACTGAAGTATGCTGGGATCTCACCTCTGTCCTAGTGGTAGAATGTCGAAGGTGCATCACTTAGATTTTCAATTTGGTGGGGAAATCATACACACAACTTGACCCCCCAGATTTCACCAAAATTGCAAGACCTTGTAATGTTATGATATATCTCCTACCTTCTAGAATATATTTCTCTCAGCACGTATCTTAGATCCATTTTGTTTCCTTGCCTGTAACAACTAATTCTTGGTTGCAAAATACATCAGCATGCTGGAATCTATGAAGTAGCCCAATATGAGGTCAGGATCCCAGCAGAAGAAATTATTTCAAGAGCTAGAGAGTTCACAGAGTCCAGAAATAAAAGACACTGAACGTGTCCTGCTTTCCCTGCCAAGAAAAGCTGTTTTAATCGGTGTGTGTGTGTGCGTGTGTGTGTGTGTGAGAGAGAGAGAGAGAGAGAGAGAGAAATAAAAGCTCCCCCCCAAAGCAATTGCTTTATATCAAGTGCAAGAATTTATGTTAAATTGCTCCAGGGTTTGGAAATCCAATTGCATTTTGAGTCATAGTCTTTAAAAGTACTTATCAAGTTTGGCATGATGCACCATCTTCTATTAAGTCCTAAATGATCTTTGCATAGGCCACTCAGTTCTGAAAATGGGAATGAGATAAAAATTACCACCCCTGCGTCTTTTTATTGTTTAGGATCTCCTCTATAATTCTTTCAGGGATCTAGTGTTGCTTTTGGTCTACTGATTTGGTAAGAGTTTCATTCGCCGAGGTTTACGCTTGATTCTTGACACTATAATAGACGAAGAAAAATCAGTAAACATATGGACTGTGCAAGTTGCCAAGAACGTTTAACATAAATATGTATATTCAAGAATTGGGGAAATGCCCACAAAGTGTATTCTTACCACAACTTCTGGGAGACAAAATTATTTCAGAACACAACTTATCACCTGTGATTTCATATTCTCGACATTGAATACAGTCACGTTTTGGGTCCCTGGTTAATATTAGTTCATAGATTAATTACATGTCCAGTAATCTCTGAAATGTCTGCTTATCTTTTATCCCCGGAATATAGTTTTTGTGATAAATTGCTGCAGATCCGTTTATTGAAAGTCAGGAGGAAAATTTATAGTAATTCTACTTGTGGCAACATCTAAGGGCATTCCTCATTTGTTTACAGACTTCCTTTATTGTATTGTCCTAGATGTGTAAATTTGCAAAGTTGACAACTGAGTAAAAAAGTGACTCTCCATCTCTCCATTATAGTGACTAAAGTCAGATTTCTCTTCTTCAGACCTAGACCCTTTTTTTTAACTTCTTTTATTTCCATTTTATAAGTATTACAGGCTTCTGAGGATGCACATCAAACAATCACTGCCTAAGGCCTCTGTGAATCAGAGCATGGTGGTTAGAATTCTGGCCCAAATTGTCCTGGGTAGGTAGGTACCAACATCTGACCGTTACCACTTTGGGATTGCATTTCAATGAAAATATATGTAATATGAAATATATATACATAATATAAGAGTTAATATGGATATAAATAAAATTATTTCTATTTCTATTCTTTTTTCATTTTTCCGTCTCTGTTTATTAGTCAGGCTTTTATCAATTGTGTCCTCGACTCAAGCAGTAAGCTCACATTGTCCCATTTTTGCCCTCCCCACCTTTTGTTGTTGTTTTCAGGATAAAGAGCAATTTCCAGAGCAGAACAGTATTTTTTAAAAAATGAAGGCATGAGCAACTATCACCCTCATATTCTTAATTAATCTAAAAGATGTGTTTGTTTAACATAATAATATTAACAATTTATGTTTATAGCATATGGATAAATGAAATAAATGACAGCTTCGTCAAAAGGGCCTAGAGGAGAAACTGGAATTACTCTGTTTTAAGGCTCCTGCACAGCACATCCTATCTTGCAAATTATAAGAGAGCCATTACAGTATTTAAAGAATTATAATTAATGTGCTGAGAGGAGTTAGAATGGAATCATGTAAAATGTTCAGTTAAAAGAAGTCAGTAAAAAGAGGAAAAAAGCAAACAAGTCCAATGAATACAAACACAGTTAAAAACACTGTGTATATTAATCCCGCTATATAAGTAATTATTTTAAATGTGAATGCTACAAGTTTAACACCTCAATTTTTTATTAAAAATTTGATTTTTCTGGAATTTGTGGACACGTGGGTACAGACACTAGCATAACAGTGCCTGGCATCTGTAGCAGTTGTATCATAGGATAGGCAGACTTTCTTCCAACTACATATTTAACAGAGTAGTGTGGACCTAGTGGTACTAATTCTGATTAAGGGGTACATTTCGTTCTACAGACAATTTATTCTCATCTGTGATTCTAATATATAAAATAGAAATATTTGGGAGATTTGGAAATCATTATATGACTTCAGTAGCTAATTATTTCCTATTGGTTAAACACAATTTTCAGGATAATTCAATATACAACCAGTTGTGGCATCAGAAGAGAATATTTTATGCTTGCATAACAAAAATGTGACCCCATTATTAGGGCTTCAGTAGACTGTGTGAAACAATAACCTGAAGTGTTTTTATTTGATGATAATGAAAGTGAGTGATATGTGGAGAAAAAAAAGTCCAACTTTATTTCGGACCGGAATTAAGTTCTAGAAGCAAGTAGAATATAGAAAGAATTTACAAATAAAAACAATGCCATAGTTCAAATGTCCAGTAATTCTTTAACTGAGAAATAATTATGTATGTAACTACATTAAGAAAAAAATGTGAAGGGATAGGACTCTTTCCAGGTATTTGATAACTGCTGAAAAAATTAGCTACGGATCAATAACAGTAATAATTATTATTAGTTAATGGTCTAGTCAGGATAAATGAATCGCATGTTAACTCATTTTTGATGGAATATAGCTATTGTAAGATAACTAATTGGTAGAGAAAAGTAGAAAAAAATATATGAGACACTTTAATCAAAACAGTACTTATCCCAGTTAGTCTTTTATCAGATTTCTCACTATCCCATTTAAATAACGTAAAACATCTGTAGATTCATAATAAATCTATTCCACTGAATGATACTAATAAGCACTTACTCCAAAAGAGATAGATAACAAACAAGTTTTACATGTATGAGGAAATGTAAATAGTATTCAACTAATAAAATATTGTTTTCTTTCTGTTCACAAAATCATTGCATTCAGTTCTTAAAATCCAGGCTGTCTTCCTTTGTGGCTTTTTCCCCAAAGCCAAATCCATTATTTTAGGGACAAGCTATAATAATCCTTCCTCCTATTATACAAAGAGAAAGGGAGTCCTGCCGCTTCAGTGTAACACCTGAAGTGCTGGTTATGACAGCAAGACTCCACAGATGAAGAAATGGATGACCTGCCTGAGGAAACCTCTGCAGGTAGCAAACCTGCTGAGATCAGCTAAGGCCTGGTTATAAATGGAAAAAGATACTCTCTTTTTCCTGCCCAGAACTGAACTTTGGAGAGATTAGGTAGGAACCAATGACCAGTAAAAATGTGCCTGAGGCTGAAACTGCCTTGACTGGTCACCATCATCCATCTTCTGAGCAGTAACCTCTCTTAGGTTTAGACGTCTCCACCTACACTCCCCGCGCTGAGAACCATACTGGCTCGCACACCTGAGACATTGTAGGAAAATGATTCAGTAAATTAAAAGTTAAACTAGTGACTTCACAGAAAGGAAGGGAGGGAGGGAGGGAGGAAGGGAGGGAGGGAGGGAGGAAGGAAGGAAGGAAGGAAGGAAGGAAGGAAGGAAGGAAGGAAGGAGAGAACTTAGGGCACATATAGAAAAAGAATTGACATAATGGTGTTTTAACTTTGTTAATGTACAAGAAATGGGTTGGACCATTCTAAATTAATATAGTAATTTCTCAAAGCTACAGAACTTCTCCCTCTCCCCCTTTTTTTTCTTTTATTTAAAAAAGTAAGCTGTATTAAAGACAGTCTACCTGCTAACATTTAAAAATCATTGGTTAAGGGCTTCCCTGGCGGTCCAGTGGTTGGGACTTTGCCTTCCAATGCAGGGGGTGTGGGTTTGATCCCTGGTCAGGGAGCTGGGATCCCACATGCCTTGCGGCCAAAAAACCCAAAAAACCGTGTTGTAGCAAATTCAATAAAGACTTTAAAAAAATGGTCCACATAAAAAAAATCTTTAAAAAAATAAAAAATAAAAATCATTGGGGCTTCCCTGGTGGCGCAGTGGTTGAGAATCTGCCTGCTAATGCAGGGGACACGGGTTCGAGCCCTGGTCTGGGAAGATCCCACATGCCACGGAGCAGCTGGGCCCGTGAGCCACAGTTGCTGAGCCTGCGCGTCTGGAGCCTGTGCCCCGCGACGGGAGGGGCCGCGATAGAGAAAGGCCCGCGCACCGCGATGAAGAGCGGTCCCCGCACCGCGATGAAGAGCGGCCCCCGCTTGCCGCAACTGGAGAAAGCCCTCGCACGAACCGAAGACCCAACACAGCCAAAAATAAATAAATAAATAAATAAATAAATAAATAAATAAATAAGAAAATCCTTAAAAAAAAAAAAAAAAAATCATTGGTTAGTGCATCAGGTTAGAACATAGCTCTGTAATTGCTGAACAATGAATGCTGTAACCCTATGTGAATTATTTACATACAGAAAATATCTTAAGTCCTGGGAGAATTTAATTCGTGATTATGGAAAGTTCTTTCACAAAGCCTGTTGTATCATTTTATTGTTTTCTTTTCCCTTCCTGTTTATTCCAAATTTACATCATTTTAGTATATTTTTCTTGCCTGACAAATAAAGAAGTTCAATGGGATCTTGAATATCTTTCCTAAAAAAGGAATGTTCTGGCTCTTGTATTTTTCAGATAATAACATTTCTTCAGATATATTATTTTCTAGAACCATATAAAATGATAAATGACTCCCCGTTTATAATTTTACTGTAAATGTTTATTTTAAGAGAGCTGTTTTTTTCTACAATTCCAAAAAAATATGTGCGATTTTTTTCTATACATAGTAACTGACAGAGATTTCCATGATTTCAGAAATAGTAGGGTAGAAAATGTCCTGCTCCACAGTTAAAAAGGAAGACACTTTTCGTGAACTGTGCTTTGTAAACTCACTTCATTCATATGTATATGAAGAAGCAGATTCCCCTATATTTGAAGCACAGTGATGATAATTCAGTTAATAGATTATTTTACCTTAGAGCATCAGAATATGCAAATTTTTGTTGGATCATCCATGCAATGTTTGGATTATCCATTCACTTTAAAACTTTGCCTGGGTTGACTTAAATTCTCCTCTGCTGTATAGATATGTAACTTCCAATGTGTCTAAATAATACTTTATTATTTTTGAAAAAAGAAAACAGCAGCAATATTTTTCTATAGCAACTATATATCCTTAGGGTTTCAGCTTGTCATGTAAACCAAATTATCTCGCTAGCAAGAGAGGTAAATAGATATAGTGCCGCACACTACATCAACTGAAAGTGAGCAACTGACCCTCCGGGTACGAACCAAAATAGACTCTAGTCACTTCTGGGATTTAATAAAATATCTTTTCCCTTATGATGGCTCAAACAATTGATAAATACACTGTAATATCTTTAAACGTGTGTGAGCATATCTTAAATGCTGTCATATATCTCTTTAGTCTTGTCTCTCCCCGATTCATGGTATTTGCTAGTATAAATACCATTAGCTGCTACAAATACCATCATTTTTTTGACACAATAAATTTTAAAATAAATCTCAGTTTATAATTTTATGCTTTTTTAGTAGCTCTGATATTTATATATCATGGCTATATATATATATATATATATATATATATAGCCAGCATTTGAAGAAAGAAAACAGAACAAAATTATTAGCTATATTTATTTTGTGCTTATTTTCTCAGAAGTTTTCTTAAATGAACTATATTTGTTTTCCCTGATTTGTGGTAATTTTCCCCAGTCTATGCAGACAGATATAACTCTTTAACATATTTTCCATGATCAGTTGCTTTAATCATGATGAATATTTTTTTAAAAGAAATGTTGTGCTCAAGCACAATTCATATATTAAATAATTTTGCTGATTAAGTTCCTTGCTTTGAGTCTTAGGTTTTATCTGTAGTGCAGCTACGTATCTATGCCACACACACACACACACACACACGGAGACACACACAGTCAAATATCTGAACTTTTCCATAATTCTAATTGATCAGATTTGGCTTTTAAATACATGATGTGATAATAAATAAAGGTTGATAATATTAATTCCATACTAAGAATAAAGTGAAACCAGTTTTTATAATATAATTTACATTGGAGAGGTAAAACATATACTGATTTGAAAGCAAAATTAAAACTAAATTAAAGATAAATTGAATATTCATT
The DNA here is from genome assembly GCF_949987535.1 of Balaenoptera acutorostrata. Classification (NCBI taxonomy): domain Eukaryota; kingdom Metazoa; phylum Chordata; class Mammalia; order Artiodactyla; family Balaenopteridae; genus Balaenoptera; species Balaenoptera acutorostrata. The sequence continues at coordinate 36,610,547 of NC_080084.1, read as the reverse complement.
ATCTCAAACTGTAGTTCAAATAATTGTCCTGTCATCGAATTAGTTATTTTGACAAAGTCAATAGTGATAGTTATATTTGGTATTTAGTTTCGATATATGATTGAAGAATTATATCCTATGAATATTGAATGAGACTAAAGTTTCCTTGTTTTTCTTATTGAACAAGTATGCATCATTTTTCATGACAATTTTAAGCATCACCATTATAACTTTGTAAAATTTATGTGACATGATACATTAAAATTTCTCTCCTAGGTACTACATACCTTTTTTACAATTACAGAGAATATGAGCAAAAGATAATAGAGAAAAAAGTCTCCTCCATACAAGGCTAGTAGCATGGGTATGCAAAAAAAAATGGAAGACCACAGATCATGGTTTTGTCCATGTTGAATCAGCAATATAGAAAAGAAATATTTTATATCTCTTTCACTGTTGATCTATTTTTTCATCTAACTACCTACATAAGAAAGTGACATGGCATGTACTCACTCAAGTGCTTGGAATGAGAAAGTTGAGGGACCAGTATTTTAAAACAGATTTGTTTTAGAGAATATCATACAACACAGTAAGCTTTAAAAAGAATGATGAAAAATGTGCCAATTAAAATGTTTCTATTAAGAATTTTGAAATGTAAAATGTAAGATCAAATGATATTTAAACTTTTTCATAAGAAAACAAAATGCTCCACTTAGTATGCTTTATATGGCCAATGATCATGAAAGACACATTCAAATGAGGTGGAAAAGCAAACACAGAAGGCAAAAGACCAAACGTATTTTATATCAACAGTAGTGGTCTTTAAAGAGCCCTACTCGATCAGATCTAGAATCATTCTCTTTATTTCTCTATCTATCACTGTCTGTGATATGTTTGCAGTGATGAACATTTTTGGCAAACATTTTGGCAGTTTATTGTTTGGTAGAAGAAAGTTGAAGAACTAGTTTCACCCTAGGGAAGGAAATAGCCATTTATTGAGTACCTACTATATACCAGCACTGTATACATTTTATATGTGATATTGATATGATCTTATTAAGAGGATATTTAGTGTACCATATTTCAGGGAAGAGAACAATTACACAAGTTAATTCACGTAAGTGCTTACAGCTAGTCAGTGCAAACTAAGGTCTATCTGACGCCAAATAAGTTTTACGGAGTGCTTCCTGTGGTCTAGGCACTGTTCTTGTGCTTTTATATGCATTGGTTTATTTAATCTGCACAAAAAAGTTATGAAATAATTCACTGGAGCTACATTTTCATATGACAACATGCTGTCCTCAGAGCAGAGTTCCTAGATATTGCTGAGCTGTGCCGGGTCTGTGCTGGACGCCTGCTAAACCAGAGCCGTGGCATCCCCCAGAATATGATGGTTGTGGAAGAGATAACGCTACAGCTAGCTGTCCTCCTCCACCAGCCATGTGGTAGCTGGTATCCCAAACGTGTATAGAAGTAGGTGAGTAAACACTAGAAGTAGAGGCAGAAATCTCCCTTAAGCAAAGGAATAGACCCTGGGCAAAGGTGGCAGCTAGTGAATTGGGGTGAAGATGTGTAACTGGCTCCAATGCAGCAGTCAGAAAGACTATACATATTATAATTAAAAACAAATGTTGACTACAAAAGGAAAAAATGTGATGTGGTATTAACACACATTATGTTTATATATACATATAAATATTTTATGCTGAGTAACGCACTTCACTTGGATAAAAAAATTCATAAGGAAATAGGATTATTGATATATGTTACTGGAAAGAGAATTAGTGATATGGAAGACAGGCCAGAGGAAAATATCCAGAAAGAAATACAGAATGGATAATAATCCAGAAAGAAGATCTCATGCACATACACACAAAATATATATGACATGGTAAGAGGGTCTGAGATTCAATAAGAAAAAGAAAAAAATGGGGCAGAAGCCATATTTGAAGAGTTAATGGTGAGAATTTTGATTTTGCTACTAGGAGGGACCATTGTTGAAAGACACAGGCTCATGGTGTACTCTCTCTTCTCTCTTCTATTAAGTTCTTGAGTACATTACCTAGTATCTAACTCTTGGAACAGGAGCAAATCTTGTGTCTCTCCTTGTCTTTTCTTAATTATGCTTATAACCTAAGCACTGGTTATTGTACTAAATTCCTAAACAGAGCAGAGGTGATAAGCATTTACATTTGGAGGAAGAAGGAAGTCCCATTTATGTCTTAAATGCTAAATTGATTTCCTACAGCTTTATCATCACTGTTTCCCTTAAGGTACTTATCACTCATATTACTACTAATAAAGTGTTAGTTTTTTCCCAATAGTAAAGCCCTGTAAGGAGGAAGATAGGGACTAGGCAATATTCAGGCATTCCTGAATATATAAGCATAATATCATTAAATACACTAAAATCCCAATTTAACTCGATCTAGGCAAGGGAGTCATTGAAATGATGCATCTGAGAATATAGTGAATAATAAAGGAAATATGAGGTCTGGAAGGGTTGGAAAAGAGGGAAGACATTTTACAGCCAAATGTAAATTAACATGAGGTTGGAAAGAATAAATCATGTAAGCACATGAGATATTTGGAAGCATAGAATATTATTGTATATTACTAGACATTTTTAGTGCTGGATTTTAACAGTACATAGTGTGGCCAATGGGGTGGATGGCTGAAATATAGTAGGTATCAGATCTAGAACTGATCAGATCAGGAAACTATAAGATTAAGGTTCATCTATAAAAATACTGAAGTTCCTCAGTTTAAAAACTGAAATTGGGATGGAGTGAAAAAGGTGTCAGATTCACAAGTGTCTGGTGGGCTTTTAATTAATAGAATATGAAAATAGATGACAAACCTTTTGATAGTGGCTCTGTGGATTTAGTAGAGAGCACAGCTGGTGGTATATGGAGTATGACAGAATGAGTGGTCTTCATTCAAGAAGCTTGCAGAGCTAGTAAGATTCCTGGAGAGAATGGTTTCAGAAAAGTTAAAGATTTGGAATGTGGGTTCTGCAAAGGGATTGATAGTGTATGGTAATGTGTTTTCAAAGGATAATCGGTTCTTTTTTAAAAAATCAATTAATAATTTATTTTTGGCTGTGTTGGGTCTTCGTTGCTGCGCACGGGCTTCTCTAGTTGCAGCGAGTGGGGGCTCCTCTTTGTTGCGGAGCGCGGGCTTCTCATTGCGGTGGCTTCTCTTGTTGCGGAGCACGGGCTCTAGGCGCGTGGGCTCAGTAGTTGTGGCTCATAGGCTCAGTAGTTGTGGCTCGTGGGCTCTAGAGTGCAGGCTCAGTAGTTGTGGCACGCAGGCTTAGTTGCTCCGTGGCATGTGGGATCTTCCCCGACCAGGGCTCGAACCCGTGTATCCTGCATTGTCAGGCAGATTTTTAACCACTGCGCCACCAGGGAAGTCCAGGATAATTGGTTCTCAAGGGCCCAAGTGTGAAGGGTGGTAAGTAACTTGATGATGAAAAATAAATTAAGAATTTAACTTGAATGACTTCCTGCAGAGTTAAGTTAGCTAGTTAAAATGTAAAAATTATCTTCAGTGATGACCTACTAAACATAAATTTCATGTAATTCATTTGAAATCACATCTTAGAATCTTATCCAGCATACCTAGCAAGCAGCGAAATCTATATTTTACATTAATTTCTTCTATTTTTTTAGAAAGCCAATTTATATGTTTATATATAATCTTTTGGAACTAGTTCTGTTCTCCAATATTCATCAACATTCCCTGATAGAGCTCATCAATAGCATTTGCAAGTTCCCTTATTATCCTGTGATGTTCTCATTTAATGAGGGAATTTGAACTCATTAAGAGCATCTGGTGTTCTTTCATAATCTCTTTACATATCTTAGGCTTCAATTATCTCTTATACAGGTTTATTCTCATCTTTCTCGTTCACCAATCAGTCTTGTTAAAGATGGAAAGCAAAATAAGTGTTGGTTGCTCATTTCTCTGTGCATTGTGCATTATACCCCAAGCAGATTTTAAAAAAGATTTTTATTGAAATTTTGAAAATCTCTGACCCTTTTCTGGGTCTGTTACAATATTATTAAGCTATGCATGTTCTATTATGTTCATCCTTGATTATACTTCAGTACGTTTGCCTTCTCTGGATTTTTCTGGAGCCTTAAAATTTTGGGTTGGTCAACGTTTCCTATACTACATTTCCTCCTATTTTTTAGCTTATTTTCTAGTCAGGATCATTTATAAATACAGCATAAGACCTAGTTATTGCAAAAGATTCAGACAATAGACTTATGTCTGTTCGTATCTCTGTTTCCTAAAATTTGAAATCTTTCCTAAAAGGTATGTTGATCAATACGTTGCTCTATACTAGGAGGCATTTTATGTGGTATTTAAGAGTGAAGATGTTGGGAGTCAGACAGGTCTGAAATTGAACTCTGGAGTTTTGTTTACTGAACATGAACTTAGTAATTCTCAGTAAGCTCCAGAAAATTTTCTTACTGATAAAATGTAGACAACAGTATATACCTCACTGGGTTGCTGGGACAATTTTATGAATTAAGGATACAGAACAATTAGCGGTATGTCTGGCACCTCACAAGCATTTAATGAACCTTTGTTGTTATTGCTATTATTAAATATATTTTTCTCTTTTTAAAAATTCACGTGCAATGTTTTCTTACTCTAATTACGATTTATTTGAGTTCAGGAATTTGTATTTTAAAAAATATCTCACAGCAATAAATATGGAATTTTGAAACCTTATTTATTTTTTTAAAACCAACATATTAGAACTTGTTTGGAGTTGCTTTTCTCTTTAACTGTTTCTTAGTTTATTCTCTATTGTTTTTATTTATTTATTATTCTCTTTATCTCTGTTGATGTTCAGTGTTCTTATTTTTCTCATCACTTTGGCTTTTCTTTATTAGCATTAGGGTTGGCTTTTTTTTCACCTTTTCACATAATTCCACAAGAAATTCCATTATATATTTTTTATTTTATTATCATTATCGTTCATTTTTTCATTTTCATGGCCATTCTATTGGTTTTGAGGTTTTATGACATGTGGGGAAAATCTCCTACATTATTATGCCTGGAGGACAAATTTCAATTGTATCATGTTAGTAATGTTTTAATTGAATTATACATAGCAGAGGTCAGGACCACATAGGCTGTTCACAGGACTTTCCAGGGATCCTCAGAGATCCCTTTGTGAAAAATGATTTTATAGTTAGTGTAGAGAAATGTCATTTGGGGGCTAAACTGTGTTTGTGCTATTTTTTCCAAGCATTTAAAAAAGTTCTTTATGCTGTTTTACTTCATTTATGCTGACTAAAAAGTTAATAATTAGTATTTTGTAGAAATAAGTAACATTTTAATTTAAATAAACAAAATGTAACCCTTATTAAAATCAGAGTGAGTGAGAAATACAAATAATTCTAGGCTATGCTATTGTATAACAAACATTTCCGGAAATCTAGCAGACTGATTTCACTGTAGGTCTTCAGGGTCCTTCTCCATTTTGTGAGTTTTTGCCTCTTATAGCAAAACTTCAGTGTTTGCTTCTATGAAGGAATGAGGCCTGGAGGATCAATTGGTTCCAATTGGTAAATGCTTTTGTTTACAGGCTTTTGGCCAGAAATCGTCAAATGGCTCAGTCAACCTTACTCTAGGAGGCCGGGGAATGTGTGGGATCACGTGGATATCTAATGACTATGTACTATCTCAGCCACAGTGATCTTTATTAGATTTTTATAAAGCTTTCTTCTTCTATAGTTTGGTATCGGATTTTTCAAGGTAGTTGCTCAATTGTATCATTTGCTTTTTCTGTATCTATTAAAATGTTCAAGTGAAATTTTTTCTCCTTTTTTTCTGTTGGTGTTATGAATTAAATCAATTGATTTCATAGTGCTAAATCCTCCTTTTACTCCTTGACCATGTCATATTGTTATTTTAATGTATCAGTGGGTCGAGTTGCTCATATTTTGTTGAGAACTTTTCTATCTTTGTTCATAAGATAGGTTAATCTGTAATTTTATATCCATGTAATGCCCTGTCAAATTTTAATATCAAAATTATGTTGGCTCACTGTAAGATCTGCAATGTTTCCTCTTTTTTATTCTCTGGAAGAGTTTATATAAGATTGGTGTGATGTCTTTTTTAAAATAAGAAATAAGGAAATAAGCCATCTGTGAACAGAGCTTCTTTGTTTACTGTAAAATTCAATTTTTAGAAATATATAACATTCCATTCACATGAAATGTCCAGAACAGGGAAATCTAGAGAGATGGAAAATAAATGAGTGGTTGCCTTGGGCTGAGGGGGAGGGGAGAAATGTAGGGAATGAAAGCAAAATTGTACTTACTTTTTTTTTAAGTGACAAAAAATGTTCTAAAATTCACTGTGTTGATGGTTGCACATATCTGTGAATATACTAAGAAACAGTGAATTGTACACTTAAATGGGTGAATTGTGTTGTATGTGAACTATACCTCAGTAAAGCTGTTTAAAAAGCACATTATTTGACAGCTGGGTTATATGTGAACATGTAGTCAAATCAAAGTTGTAATGGAACAAAGACAGTAAGTTCTACAGTTTTACAGATGCTCAATATACACCTCATGCTCCATACACGCGCTTTGTGTCACATGGCACATGGCAATTCATCTGAAACTCTTTGTAGAGTATCCTGTTGATGGTGAAAACGGCAGCCGTGATTTATTCTGTTATTTATTCATTTCCTCAGGACTGTGAGGTTCCTGACACGTCCCCACAAGATGTCAATGGTGTGATATCTGGGGATCTGCATGGCCACTGTTCCAAAGGTAAGCCGGCATCTCAACAGAAAGTTCTTCTCAGTTCCCTTGAACACGGTCATTACATAAGTTCTGGACCGCACAATAGAAGAGGAGCCTTATCCTGCTAGAAATTGATGTTTTCAAAGACTTCCTGAAGCTGTGGGGAAAACCCTCAGTGTATGCTGATTAATAACCCCAGTCATTATGTCCTTTACACCCATCCGCACACGCACACACACACACACAATGGCCCAAAGGTACTTAGGTACGATATAGCATAAAAGACATTAACTACTGGGAAATTTCTTACGAATTGAATCACCACATGTTGGTATTTAGTGTCCCATATATGGATGCAATGGAGGTAAACATTTTTGGTTAAATGAATGTGGCCTTATCACTGAGTTTGAGACAACCCGCAAAATCAGCTTCATCTTCTACGTGAGTCTGAAAAAGGCAGCTGAAGTTCTATCACTTTACTTTATCTGCCTCCATCAGGGCCTGCAGAGGGCACAAGATTTTACCTTTCACTATTTATGGAGAATTTACTAGATCATGGGCTGAGGAACACAGAGGTCTGGTCAGCCTTCCCTGATGTTAGACTGGGCTGAGTGGTGATTCAGAATCATCAAAGACGATTCACAGCTTTTTAGGAATGTCAGATATAAGAGCAGTTACAAGTTGGTGCCTAATATGTGTTTACTGGTCACTGAGTAATTCATTTTTGAACATGTTCAATTCTTTTTGAATGATCTGGTATGTAATATACAAAAACTACAAGTGTTCACTAGTGATTGAGAGGGAATTTTACTAATTTTACTAATCACCAGATCATCTAATTACACTGTGATATAGACACATACATGTGTCACACCACAATACAGTGTCAATTTATTAGGTGGCATGCCTTTTATAAACTTACCTTGGTTGATCCTCAGAACAATCCTGCAAGATAGGTATCAAGATCCCTATTTTACAGACAAGGAAACTGAGGCTCAGAGAACCAAGTCACTTGATCAAATTCTTGCAAAAGGCAGAACGTAGAACTGGGATTTCATCTCAATGGTTAAGTCCAGGACTCTAGGGTTAATGTTTGAAAGTATGCAACCAATATCATATTAATATTTGGTCTCTTCAGAGCTTTTCAACTAAATGAGTCAAAATTTATATTGTTATTTTACTAGAAATGTTTGCTTTTTCTATAGAATCAGAATAATTAACATAGTGCTGTATATGTGTTTTCTTAATCTCCTACTTACCTAGGTTTATAGGTCTACATCCTTCCTCATTATTATAAAGCTTTGTTCAAATTTCTGTCTGTTTGTTTTCTCTTCTTTTTGGTGATTTAAGATTAATGGTTGGTAATTTTAGTTAGAAATATTTTAAAGAAAGATATTTAACAATTGATTTATTTATTATACTTTTTGTCTTATACATTATTAGTTTTCAGTTGTCTCTATCATAAAATGTTTTAAATAGTTATTTTTTTCTAAATTTTAGCGAAAGTTTACACAATTCATTTTCATTCTTTCTGGTTTAACAAGCTTTAGCAAAATTCTGTAAGTCAATGAATGTATAGTTTTATTTTTTTGCCGTTATTTTTCATTTAGAGGCAAAGTCAGTTCCCATCTGACAAATGTCAACAAACATGGTTGGTGATTACACTTGGTTATATGCTTTGTCTGATTGTTCAGTAGTTGAATCCTATTTTCAGACCTGAGCTAGAGAAGGGAATTTATTTCAACCTTCAGTTACCACTAAGATTATACAAATTATATTTCTTCTGTGGAACGGTGGCATCTTTTCTTCTTACTTCAGATTCTAAATTCTCTTTTATTCCTATGAAATGGATAAATACCAAACCTTCTTGGATGGAATAATACTAGAGATCACCTGTCTCCATTTACATTTAAAGCATTTCATATATCCCTCAATATACAATAAATTTATGAGTTCTATTTCCTCATTAATTATTTTCAGAACCTTAAACAAATTAAATTGCTGTATTAAAAAAACCTGTGGAAAAAGGCATATTGATGCAGTGCTGGAGATTGTGTTGTTGTCACAGTATCTTCAAAGATATTTGGCAGAAAGCAACAAGAACTATACGGAAAATTAGAGGCCATTTGAACTGATAAACTTCCATGTAGAAATATGTTCCAAAGAAATCATTAAAGATATTCAGAAAGCTATAAAACTGTACATGTACATTTAGCGTTATTCATTATCAGTAAGATATTAGATTGAAATTATGTATTTAAAAAAAAGACATTTTAAAATAACTATGGGACAGATGAAACAATTATGTTTGAGATTATAAGTAGTTCCTGAAAATCTTGTTATAAATGAGATTCTTTTACATGGAAAGATACTCAAAAATTAATGTTAAATGAAATAAGAGGTTAAAAGATTAAAACACGGAACTGACATCTACATTACAAAAAAATAGGTAGAAGACAGATAGCATTTTGAGGTAGAGTGATATTTTTCTCTTTATATTTTCAAGGTTTTCCATGATTTCTAATGCAGACTTTAAAAACTGTTGATAACGTATCATAGTGGTGGCTTTTCATGTGTGTTTATATTATTTTAAAATAAAAGAGCTAAAGAGGAATATTAAGTTTTAAAAAACTATTCATCGTTTACTGTAACGTTATATTGTTATACAGATGTCATATTTATTTTTATTTTCTGTACTCTCACAGTGCAAAATAGCACATCTGCTATCTAAATATTTTCATTGAAGTGATGCAGAACTTGAAATCGTTTTTACTCATGGACACTAAAACATCACCTGCTTCTGGTTAGTTAATTGAACTAGTGATTATTCTTGAACATGTGGGTTGGTTGTTTTCTGCCTGAAATAATTACCCAATGAAGCTTACGCTAGGGCTATCAGCAGCAAGCTAACAATCAGGGTGTTGGTGAGAAGAATGCACGTAACACTTCTATGTCTGCTGCCCGATGGAGAAGCAGATGGGTGTGCAATACATGCAAAACTACCTACATGACCTAAAATCTTCTCAATATCCATTAGCAACAAGGTCAAGTTTTTTTTTTTTTTTTTTTAAAGTGGTCACTTTTTTTTTTTTTTTTTTTTTAGAAATTCACGTTCTTTTATTTATTTATTTATTTATTTATGACTGTGTTGAGTCTTCGTTTCTGTGCGAGGGCTTTCTCCAGTTGCGGCAAGCGGGGTCCACTCTTCATCGCGGTGCGCGGGCCTCTCACTATCGCGGCCTCTCCCGTTGCTTAGCACAGGCTCCAGACGCGCAGGCTCAGTAGTTGTGGCTCACGGGCCCAGTTGCTCCGTGGCATGTGGGATCTTCCCAGACCAGGGCTCGAACCCGTGTCCCCTGCATTGGCAGGCAGATTCTCAACCACTGCGCCACCAGGGAAGCCCAGGTCAAGTTTTTTGAAAACCAATTTTTTCAACCAATGGATCACTAAAAATGAGCGAATAATAGGTTTCTGTATATAAGACTATATTTTTACCTACAAATCATTTTTGAACCAAATAGTACATTTGTTGCCCACTACTAAAATAAGTGGTAATACTAATGTTTATTAATTTACATGACTAGGTAATCAGGTAGTTACTGAAAAAGACACTACTTAGTGTCTTTTTACATCTTTCTCAGACTAAAGATTTAAATCATTACTTTTAGTACAATTATTCCTCTAAACTGTGGTAAAAAGGGATTTTAACTTGAAGACCAATTGTTCTGTGTGTGTGTCAATTTATCTATCTATATAAATATATGACTTATTACAATTATTGTCCTATGCTGCCCTAGACATAGAAGCTCAAATTTTCCCAACATGTTTAAACTACCTGTTGAGATTTTAATCTTTATTATAGGAATTTTCTATGAAAACATTCTTTAGTGCCAGTGTTAAAACAAGGTACACTTATTTCTGATCATTTCTAGTTATCCATCAGTTTTCCTCAGGTGTTTTGACATTACAATGGAAAATAAAAAATCTATAGGAGAATATGTTCATGTCAGTAATCTGAAAAGGGAAGTTAATCATAATACTCAGAATATACATTTACATCCACAATATGCTAACATATTTTCCCACAATTGTTATGCTGTTGTTTACATTTGTTAAACATAACTGTTGCATTGTATTTTTTGTCTCAAACACATAAAGGATTTAATTGTGCAAAGCTTGATTTACTAAATTGGAAAATGATAGTAGTAATAACATACAACAATTGAGATTAAAGCCATACATTCATATAATGAACATGTATAAATAGTAGATGTATTTATACTTGCTAGAAAATTAATATGCAAAGTCCATTTTATGTAATTACACATAAAAATTTCAAATGGGTCAATAAGATCTTTAAAAATTAAGGGTTATTTAGCCCTAGTCCCTAAGAGAAAGCAATACTATAAAGAGGCTTGATAAATATCCACTGTTATTGACATATATAGTCAAAAAATTGGAAGTTTTCTGTCAGTATTTGTCAATCAAATCACACTGCTGCATAATGACACTAGATGTAAAACAACATTATTACTTGGCTATACAAGCGGATACTTTATTTTTCATGTGGACAAAAACTGACAGAAAATAATAAGCTTCTGGCATGTGTTGTGTATAGACAAGGGATACATGCTAATGGCTTTTTATTCTCTTTATCACTGAAAGTCCAAATCTCAGGACTTTTGATTTCAGTTCCGATGTGTAAAGAGCTTGGAAGTTGTCACACCCATCCTTGCGACAAGAAAAATCTGGACAAACCGAGTGTTAATGACTTTTCTTGGGCCCATTGGAGAAATGAGCTTACAGGGACAAGCACAACCTTGAGGTCTGAAGAGTTGCAGGAAAATCCAGAGAATTACAACCGAGATCTGCTTACTTGTAGTAGTGGTTGCTAGAGCCACAGTCTACTAGGAACAGTTAAATAGTAATTTGGCTAAATGCTGAAGACTGTGTGTGATCTAACAAGAGTGAGCAATCTCGGGGGATGCAGTCCTGCACGTCCCCACATGTTCATGGGCTTTACCTTCAGGTGTCTCGCCAGTTTCTCATGGTGAAGATCTGAGCAAGATCTCCTCATAGCTCTGCAGAATGAAAGGAGAGAGTAATTCTTGTGGATACTCCCAGAGCCTTCTCCATTACCGAAGACCTGCTCCCCAGGGGAAGAAACTTTACCAGGGTCTTGTATGAGCTGGGTGAAGGGTATTCCTCCAACTCCAGCCCCTTTAGTCTTCTTGTCTCATCTCAGGGGGACATGATTCTTTTCTATGAGAAATATCTATTCAAATTATTTGCCCATTTTTAATTGGGTTATATTTATTTGTCTTTTTATTGAGTAGTACCTGTTCCTTATATGTTCTAGATATTAAGCAGTTATCAGATATACGATTTGCAAATATGTTCTCCTATTCTGTGAGCTGTCTTTTCACGTTTACATGCTTTTCTATTAATTTTTGCTTAAAATACCTTTGATGTATTTCCATGCTAATTTATTTGTTTTCCTCATTCTTTTTAGTAATGGCATGTTTTCAATATTTTAAATTGTTTTGTCAAATTTATGGACAAAAATGCCTCTCATTGTATAATTTTGCATTTTTTTTAAAAGGAGGTAATTTCTAAATTGTTATTGGTCTGCTGTTTCTTTCCACTGTATTAACCTGCTTATCCTTCCACATGGAATTTATCATCACCTGGCAAGCTGGCATGTTATATATTTATTGTTAATTGATTTTGTATTTTATTTTTTTGCCATTCACTAGAATGAGGGTATGCTATTTGTTTTGTTCATTTGCTCTAGCAGTGATTTTCTTGAATGACATAATATTTTTCCACTTGTTTATCTTAGAGCATTTGATTGTGGCATTGAACATTTTCTAATTGACATAGAGAAGTATAGCATAGCCTTGTTTTTCAAGTATGTACTGAGGAAGGTCCACGTTTTTACTGTTTTCTTAATTTAATTTACTAGAAGGAAAAAATACCATTAAACTTGGAAATCCTTATTAATGGCAAATACCATGGCCTATATCTTTTATATAATTCTAAGTCACTGTTAGATAGTATGTACTGGGAGCAGCTATCAGAGGTAATAGAACAAATCCTTATGGCAGATGGGAGAGGAATGATTTAACATAAATTGTGACTCTTTACTCTAAATGTCCTTAAAATTTCCATTCCCAATGGAAGAAAAGGAAGTATTAAGACGTAAGACCAGACATGTATTTCTGAATTAGAGAAGCCAAGGAGACATTTAGTCGTTCTATCTATATTCGGGCCCAATGTTTTTGGTTTAGATAGCTTAAGAGAACATTGTTGATATAAACTCAATTACTGTTTAACTTAATTTATGATATTGACTTTCTGTAACATTCTCTAGTTTGCAATATTTGCTAAACTAAAGAATGGGAGTTTAATAATTTATAAAATATCATGTCATATCTAATTTTTGAGTACTATTATTTCTGAATAACGCATACATCAAATAATTTAATAAGGCAATAGATATATGTGTGTTTATTTCCCAAGGTTTTAAATTAGATTTTATCTACTTGAAAAATGCTAAGATTTTCATTAAGACAACTTATGAAAATGATCTGGGAAATGTCATTAGTTAATAGTTGTTAAACAACACAGTATTCTATCAATTTATCAACTGCACATGTTTTCACATAACTAACATCTGTGAAATTAAGTTGAGTCTTACAATGGCTAGTATGTCATAATCTAATTGGCAAGATTTTTCTTTCTTGGTGGTATATGTAAAATGATATGTACAAAAAAATGAAGGAAATAATAGCATTTTGATTATTAGATTTTGCTTTATACTTGTGTGTTAAAGTCTACTCATTTTTCCAATGTAGTTAAAGGAAAATATAAGAGCAAATAATATTAAAATACAGTAATTAGTGCAGTCTGAGGTGTTCTATTTTTGACATCCTTAAAGAGGTTGTGCTTTTTTATGATATTTAGGTTTTTTTAAAAAACATGATATCCCCAGGGAAGAAACCTAGAATGATGCTTGGAAGTAAGTTGTTATCAAAATACACATTCTGAGTAACCTGAAAGTATCTTAAAAATATTTATGGAAATATTTGCATATATATTTGTTATTTAAATGGCATTTACTGGCACAAGGCACATAACACATCATTGTTGCCACTTCTACTTCCAAATGAATGCATAACCATAAAATCCAGTATTACGTAGATTCTACTTTCATCAGTCATACTGCTGAGTCAGGTCTAAAAGAGAGGCACATGCAACAAAGAATGTAGACAAAAGCCAAGTAGCACCTTGTTGTTTTGTTTTGTTTTGTTTTTTACTGTGATTTGAGCAGAGATTTTAAGAAACAATTATGGTATGTGGGCTACATTTCTTAAATAGTCAGAACCAAAAAGCTTCAAACTAATACAGTCTCCAAGGCTTTTGTTTTCCATGAAATCCCTGGGATTTCTAAATGTGAGTCTCAGAATGTATCACACTGCAAGAGTAGTCCCACCCGATACATTCATGCCACTACCATGAAATCTGGATAAAGAAGACACATTTGGTTCAAAGAAATGAGAGAGGGTAGATACATGTGTTAGCTGTTTCCAGAATCTGTAAAATAAATAAATTAATTAGTAAACAGGTACTTTGTTCCCAAGGACACACATTTATAAGCTGGGATCTACAAACTTGGTTTGTGGATGGGCTCCAAGGGATGTGAGCAACTTGAAGTTGTAGGCAAATTGTGCTTGCCTTTGCATCTGTGCACTTCTCTGGGGAGGGGGACCACAGCTTGCATTTGCGTCTCAGAGGGTTTTGTGACCAAACAAATCGTATAAACCACAGTCCTAGACCCTCTGTATAAGCACCGTTACGGTCTGCAGAATGACTACCTCACTTTAAAGCACAGATCTGACATCTGCTTTTCTATGACCTTGAGCAAGTTTCTTAGTATTTCGGTGCCTCAGTTTCCTCATCTGAGAAACAGGGAGTCGATTATAGTAGTTTTGAAGGTTAATTTAGTTAACACAGATAAACTCATTAGGGCAGTGCCTGGCACCCAAAATAAGCTCTGATAGCTATTATTATTGGTTTCCTTGAACCGAGTGAACCAACAATGTTTTTTCTACACACAGGACTGTGTCTTGCAACCATAACTACCGTAGAATTATACTGAGAGATTACATTAAGGTCACATTATGTAAAATCATTAACTTAGTAACTGTTGTACAGAACCAAGAAGCACCCTCAGATAGGGAGGGCCAAAGCTCATCATCAAATCTCAAACAAGAATAAAATGCACAAGAATCATTGAGTGCATATTTGATGTATCCTAACCTAGAAATAGTCTCATTATGTAGATCTGTGTTGAGGTCAAGATTTTGCATTTCTGATAAAGGGCCCCAGGTATGAATGATTCAGGTGATCCACGGACCACCATGAAGAGCCTTGCCTTCAATGGCATTACTTTCTGCCTTTTTTGTTCCTGCAGCCCTCCTAGTTATCTTTGTCAGTTGTGATGTGATCTCTAAAACCAATGGATCATACACAAATTACCTAACTGCAGACAGAGGTAGACTAGATAAACAAATGCCCTTTTGTACACGAAAACTAGCTTCTTTTCTCTCCCCTGAAAAAAAGTTACCTATCACTTTTCTACTCCCAAGCTAGCTCAGGTTATTTACATTTTATCTTGTTAAAACCACTTCTGTTACGATTAGGAGGTCCTCAGTTTTCCACCTGGCTATAGCTTCATCCTCTGCCACAGCAATGCCTTTGCCACACAACATCCAGGAGGTAACTAGGTCAAAGTCATGTATTACAATATTTTTTGTTTTCCAAAAGCATGCCTAAGAAGCAAAAATTTAAAAAAACCCAACACACACACACACACACACACACACACACACACACTCTCTCTCTCTCTCTCTCTCTCTCTCTCTCTCTCTCTCATACAGGCCTTATAGTTTATAATCTGATTTTGCTACAATTACAATAAAACTTGTATCTTGCACCATGACACTGATGATATTCTGATTTTTCAATATAACGTAGATTCTTGAAAAATTAATTCCTCATCTTCTGTGTAGCTAAATATTTTGAAACTGTGATTTTTCCATCACAAAAAAGGAATTTAAAACATATTTCTTGACATATCATTCCAATGGGAATTTCATGCAAAAGTAATATTTTAACAGCAGGCTGGAAGGAAGACTCATTGCCTTGTCAAGTGCCAGTTACAAAATTAGACACAGTCTTAAAGGGAATAAATGGGGGATTAAAATGTTTTCGAAGCCACTCATTTGTCTAAACTTTATTAAAATTTCCATGAAAGGGTAATGATATTGATTGATATATTGTCATATATACAGAACAAAAACAACGTGAACAGAAGAATGATTAATTATTTCCTCTTAAAAATTAACATTACTGATGGCCAGTGCTATCTGAACAGTATTTAGATGAATTAAGCAGATGTTACACTTCTTTTTCTAAAGAAAGAAATTTAATTCAAACTAAAACATAGGAAGGCAAATCTCAGAAAAAAATGTGAAGGTTTAAAACAGTCCTAGCTCTGCCAGTTGAGATGTCATTAGCAAACTACTATTTCACCTGAAATAAAATTTATATTATCATACTTGCTATCAATATGCGATGTTTATATGAATTTACATAAGTGACTAAT
Source organism: Balaenoptera acutorostrata (assembly GCF_949987535.1). Taxonomy (NCBI): domain Eukaryota; kingdom Metazoa; phylum Chordata; class Mammalia; order Artiodactyla; family Balaenopteridae; genus Balaenoptera; species Balaenoptera acutorostrata. The sequence continues at coordinate 36,594,119 of NC_080084.1, read as the reverse complement.
TTAGGTTATAAATCATGAATTATTATATCATTTTGCTTCTTTTAATATCTGTGTCCTTTCTGGTTTCAAAGTGATCCATTCTAGGTTCTTCTATAGTCCTTTGAGCTAGTATCTTTATACAGCCAGACTGATGGAGCTACCTTTGATGTAGGCTGGGACTTGGACCCGGGACCCTTTACTGAAGTGCTTGCACCTGGACAAAAGTCTCCTGGAGCAAGAGAATACAAAGGAACTGTACAGGACTAAAAATAACTGCATGCATGTGCAGTTGGGGCAAATTACGAACAATACAGTACAAAAAGGCCAAAAACCAACTGCCACGTCTAGATGCCGGGAGCAAAAGCAGGGTCCTGTACTTGCTCCCTTCACCACGCACCACCAAGGGGGTGGGCAGATGACCTGAGCCACCCCTGTGGCCTGACCCACCCATCTGCCCCTAACCTTCACCCCAGTTAAGGAACTAGCCTGCCCGCCTCAGAGTGAGCACGGGCACCTGTGTCTTGTTTTTGCTCCCTCGTGTTGCCGCAGGAGTCCCAGTAAAGTCCTGCTTGAATTTCTTGTCTGACCTTTTACCAATTTCTACTGATTGAAGAATCCAAGGCCCCAGGTTGGTAACACCTTTACTCTCGATGGATTCCACTTTGCAAATAGATTGACGCCTACTTCTCATTTCTCTTTACAAATCATGTTTTCTACTCTGAATATTTTTTTTCCTGTGTGTGAATCTATCATTATTCCCAAGAGTAGATGACCGGATGGTACGTACAGCAGACGTGCTGTACGTAGCAGTATTTAGTTGAAAACCTCACGGACAGAAGAATAGTAGGTGGCTGTGCAGATTCTCAGGTGGCCTTTCATTTGGGGTCCCAGAAGCATTCTCTGGGGGGGTCTTAAAGCAACATGCTGTTTGTTTGGGGTTTTTTGTTTGTTTGTTTTGTAAACTGAAAGGAAGCTTTATTTAGTTTTCTTTTTAAAGCAGTATAGTTTAAAAACCAGTTGAGGTTAAGAGACAAGAATATGAAACCTAACAGAGGGAGTCAGACAGACAGACGGGAGGACTGGGCAGGGGCTTAAAGGTCGGATCTTCTGCATCTTGGAATCAAGGTCATTACAGATTCCGGTCAGTCCTCGTTTTCTTTAGTCCTCTGCAGAGGCTGGATGCATCTTCTCCTTGCTCAGGCTCACCTGGAGGGCCGGAGGCTTCCCTCCCTGCCTCCTGTTTCTCAAACCACTTGAAGGAGTCAGAGAGAGATTCTTCGCCGGTGTCCAGTTCTGCAGTAGCGCATCTTTTCCGCTCGGAACCTTCTGGATTTTGGCTCTGTCCAGCTCCTTCTCTTTCTGAGCCTCCTCTATCGCCTGGCACACTGTCCCCGCAAAGCCGCCCACGACCTTCCCCACCTTCAGGTGCTCCACGTGGAGCTTCTCACAGCTGCCCTTGGGCAACAGGGCCTCCCTCTGCGTGGCTTCCGCCCATGCATCCAGGCCCCTCGGGCCGCTCTGCAGCTGGTCCGCCGCCGGCCGCCTGCACGCCCCGCCCCGCCGCCAGGGGGCGCCTGCGCACCACGGGCAGGACGGGTCTCGGGGCCCCGGGCGCCGGTCTCGGAGCGCCGTCGCTGAGGAGCGGGGCCGGCCTGCGGTGGAAGGGCCGCTCCCTCCGCGCCGGCTGCTTAAACGAGGAAGCCGCATCGGCTCCGGGTCCCGTTGGGGCTGGTGCCAGAGCCGCGGGGGGCCGGGAAGCGCCCCGGAGGGTGACCTCCGCGCAGGAGCGGTACCTCCCAGGTGAGTCCTGCGCGGCCGCGACCCGCGGGCTGCCCGGCGAGGCGGGTCCCAGGGCCGGGCCTCCCGCCGTCGCGTCCTCGGCTCGGCCTGCTCCGGCCTGGAGGGCCCCGCGGACGAGGAGCGGGGCCTCGCCTCGGGTCTCGCGCTCCTCGAGGGGGGCCGGAGGCCTGGCCCAGCCCCCCGCGGGCCCTCGGCCTTCGCGCGCCGACGACTGGCGGGCGCTGTTCTCCGGGCCTCGGCGTCCTCGGGGCGGGCGCCGGGCTCTGTCTCGGGCGCCCGCGTGGGCCGGAGTCTCGGCCTCGCCCTCGCTAGGCGGAGCGCGGGGCGGCGCCGGCAGCCGGGTTCGCGGCGGCGCCGCTTCAGGGGCGGCGGGCGGGTGGCGAGGCCGCGCGCGGCCGCGTTGCCGGTCGCGGCCCCCGACGCCACCGGCTCTCGGTTGCGGCCGCGCCGCCCTTGCCGTCTCGGCCTTGGTCGGTTTTCGGGGGCTTTGCGGGGTGCAGGCTCCTTCCCGAGAGAGCGGCCCGCAGGGTCAGACTTTGAGTCACGTGCATCCACCTGATGAAAACGGGTTTGCGGCGGCCTGTGAACAGCGGGCTGACCGTGGAGCCGCGGCGGCCCTGCCGTCTCGAAGTGCGTGCTGTTTCCAGCGCGGTGACTTGGCTGTAGTTTAAGATGAGCAGCTGTGAAATTAAATGAAAATGTATCCTGCGTAAATGTTTGCTGTGCGTATGAAAAGTAGAACAGAAAGCTCAGAAATTATTAAAAATATGACTGGCAGTGCAGTTTAATTATAAAAATCGGCGTGTCAACAAATAAACTTCCGCAACGAAAAACTGTCGGCAGAGGTGCACTCTGGCTTTAGTGGAAGTGCTGTTAATACCGCGTTCCCGTGATAAAAGAGAAGGCTGTAACCATACAAAAAGAGATTACTATATAGATTGTAACGTGCTTCGTTCCTAATTGCCATGCGACAGCCTGTTCTCTAGAACTCACCGCTCCCTAAAATATACGGCTTTATTTAATTCGCTTATTATCCGCCTAATTACAACTGAAACGCAATATAGCAATTTGCGATTTCGTATCCTGTTCTCCATTCTCGGAGGCGGTAAACACAGGGATGCCGCCTCTGGAGGCAGGCGTCGGTCTTGGGAGAGACGCTTGAATTTCTGTGCCTGTATTCTTTAATTTTAAAGCAGAACAATAGCAGTATATCTCTCCTAAGTGTGTTGTGAAGATTCATGAAGTTAATATGCATAAAGTTCAGAACTGTGCATAATACAGATTCACATGACATTTTTGTTAGTCATGTGAGCAAACTGAGAGGTGTAAATCACATACCCAATTAACCGCCGTCTTGTATCTTCAACTTCCTTTCCCCAATTTGTGTGAACTTACGTAGTTCACGGTTGTTCTCTCAGTTAACCTTTACAGCTCAAAATAGGATATCAGTCTGTTTTTCGATCCATCCGATTTAGATGTGTTTATTGATTGACCATATTCATTGCTTCCTTATTTTCACATATAAGGAAAGTAGCATACCCGTGCTTCCCTTCCCCCTCTGATTTATTTCTGCTCTACCGTTGTTAAAGTTTCTAACAGTGGTATTCTGTACTGTATCTATAATCGTGTACCTTGCTTTGTCTAAAGGTGAACTCTGTGTGTTGGAAAACATTGAACGCTAGCAGGAGCTAACAGTTATGGTTTGTTTTGTGCTGGGCACTGTGCTAAGTACTAAGTACAGGAGATAAATTATCTAAATTTATGATCAAACCGATCCTGGGAGAATGGTCCTAATTTTAGAACCCTACTTTATAAATGGGGTTCTGTGCTTAACACTGTTTTATAAATGAGAGCCCTGATGTGTAGCGAGGTTTTAGAAAATTCCTAAGACTTAACACCTAATAAACGAAGGAAGTTCACGTGTAGCAGATCTGCTACCAGCGCTTTTCAAAAGATAGGTTATGATGCCCCTCAAATGTATTTACAAATCAGTATCATGGCTGTGTTAATATTATAAATGACATAAGTGCAGTGATGGACTCTTAGGTAAGAAAATGTAAATCTTTTTGTCTAAGCTACTTGACGGAGAACGTTCAAACCATCAGGTTCAGTACGTTCTCTTTCTTACATTCTTTATCGATTTCTCAAACCTATGTCATATGTTAGATTGCTTTACAACCCTACGGTAACTATTTGTCCAGTGTTGTGGTCTTCCTGGACTCTCTAGTTAATATTCTTTTGTATATAGACGAGTCATTGCAATTCCTGTAATAACATACATTTTGCTGACAGGGAACTACTTTTTTGTTGACCAAGACATCTTTATGGTCTCACTTTTAATAATTTAAATGTAATTAGATTATCTATTTCGCTAATGAGACATTCGTCATGGAGCCTCCTTGGGCTTCCATATTTTTTTGATTCTTATTTTCATTTTCCTGGAATCTGTTCTTTTGTTAGTTTGAATGATTATTGGAGTTGACTGAATCGGAATGACTCTCAAATAATAGTGACTTAAAAAAAGATAGGTAAAAAAGATAGGTTACTCCTCACGGAAGTGTAAGGTGGTCCTTGACTGGGAAAGCAGCTGCATGTGTTTCAGACTTCTATGTCATTTCTCTGTCATCTTTATCACTTGACTTCATTCTCATGGTCCAGTATGTCCACCTCAGGTTTCCTCTCTCATATCACTATGCACGAGCAAGGAAGAAATGGGAAAGGCAGTGATGTAGGGGGAGGTTCTGTTTCTGTTAAGGGAAGAACCCAGAGGACTCTTAAACATTCACATTGCAATGGTCAGAACCTAGGCGGAGAGCCACACCTAGCAGCAGAAAGGTTGGGAAAGCTTTTCTTTAGCTGGGTGACCATTGCCGAACTGAATGCTCTTGCATTGTAAGAAGAGATATTCGAGGGTTGCCAGCGTCTCTGTACCCTTTTTGAGATATACAGAACATTTGCAGCTAAATTTTTGTTGATGCATTTTGGGATAGAAATGTCACAGGCTTCTGTAGGCTAAGGTGTAGTCTCTTTAACAATACATTTTCAGAAAGGAAAAAAAAAAAAGTAGGTTTCCAGTCTTTCTGCTTTTTGTCAATTTCCTGTGCGAGTTACCCCAGACAGAGAGCCCATCTGGACATAGAGATTAACCTGAACACTTTCACTTTCTTTGTACTGGTCTTTGTGGTTTGTCCTTCAAGATCTCTCTCTGACCGCAGGAAACTAAAATTGGGCCAGTTGTTGAATATTTACCAGTCAGCACTGATTTTAGCAAGCTATATTGTCGGTGACAAGTTTGATGGTGGTTTAATTTTTATTCCTCTGTAGATAACCTGTATTTTCATCATAGGAATCTTTTAAAATTATGTATTTTTCATTGGAATTTTCAACACTCTTGTCTCTGTGTTTAGGTCAGTGAACTCAATGTGTCTTTCAATTAAAAGATTGAATGGTATATTTGACAGTCATTTTATTAATTGCCTTAGATGTTTTCTGTCTTCCTGATCTTTGTCAATGTATCTATATTCCCATAACCAATGCTATCACAAGTGTGTTACATTTTTTACATAGTCATCGTAATTTTGATGGGATTTTGAGGGGAAATGAAATTTAAAATGTGTTCTCAATCCACCCCCATTTAAAACCTCAGAAATGTACGCAAATGTTAATAAAGACTAGGGCTTTAAAAATGAGACTATTTACCAGGATTATTTCCAGCTCACCAACTATTTAGGAAGACAGAGGTATTTTGATAATATAAATATACTTTCTTTTCATCTGTAATGAGAATAAAAATAACTAAGTTATCAATTCATTAATTTTTCTTTTATTTTTGCCATTTTTCAAATGTTTAATAATAAAATAATCAATGTATTTTCTATCCTAAAGTTAGACAATGCTAGATTCTCTGAGTAGTTTGAAAAAAAGAGCAAAGTTAAAATGACTGACTATATCACAATCTTTTCCACGCCTGTAACTGTGTGAAAAGCAGGGTGTTTTTTACATGTAAATAAATGTGGTTTGGACCCATGTTTTTCATTCTCAAATAATACTAGAACCTGATTGATGGCTTTATGTTAATAAATCTCTGGACATTGAAAGACTACTTTTAGTTTGTTGGAAACCACAATGCACCTGAGCAGTGGGGCAGCTGAGAGGAGTGGATGTGTACGCTGTAAATGTGGTTATGTGTTTATATTTAAAATGTTATTTGTTGCACGTTTTTAATGCATTGACCTCATATGAAACTTTACTGATCAGTGTTTAGAACTGTTTCTTGTATATCTCTGTATACACATACACATATGCATCATCTATCTGGGTATGATTTAATTAATTGATTCGTGTTACTGCTTAGCTGTTTTTCATAATGTGCCCACAATTTTTTCTCCAAAGGCCCTAAGGAACAATGTACAATAAGTAAATAAATAACCAGAAGTTATTATTCTTTGTTGTGATATTTGACATAAATCAAATAATTTGCTTCCCTATAGTTCTAGCCATATATGATGAATGAGGCAGATTATTCCAGTGTCAAAATTTCTTCCTTGTGTGTACTCGTCCGTCAGACTTTGAACCTACTTATTATATCATTACCAGTTCATCAGTTTTTTAAAAAGAAGGTGTTGTGAAATACTCCTTGGCTAACTTTGTGCTTGAGAATTATATTTTAGTGGATCTGTGGGAACAAGCCAAAATTTGAGTGAATTCAATAGAAACGAGAAGATATTTTGCAAAGGGGAGAAAATAACTTGTGTAGTGGCTGTTTGGGAGAAACGGTGTCCCGCAAGTTTGTGTCATTGTTCATTTCACTTTGTTTTGTTTCTCAGTATGTAAAAACAAACAGTGTATTTTTATGCTCCTGAGAAGAAAGCAGCACAAAATGTAATATCAGTAAGCGAGAACAGAAAACTGCTAGAGCAATATACGTAAGTGGCCAGATGATTGGGTCTAGAAAATAAAGGGAGGGATTGACTTGGCATGATGACTTTGGCAGTTTATTAAGATAACAGTTGGAAAGGCAGAGCACGGGGTGCAGATCCTGATAGGTGGGCACGTGGTAGTGGGAGTCTGCAGAGCGTCTTTTCTAATGTTGCAGTTACACCAGCAAAGGGTAAATCAGGACATTCCCTGAAACTAAGGAGAAGGGAGGAGAGTTGGAAATGTAAGAAGAGAAAAGATGTAAAGGAGCCGTGTAGGAGAGTGGTCGATGGAAGGCCTGGAGAAGTATGACTGTCAGATAGCCTAAAGGTCACTGAAGGTTAGTGCCGTCATCATAAGGGAGGCTGATGGGACGCATGCATGCAGAAATAGAGGTGGACTGCTGGGCTTACCCCAAAAATGGTGCTTTTGCCAAGTGAGTTTAAACAGTGAGAAAAAAGGCAGGAGGGTCAGGGAATTACGTGAAAGAATCATTATTCTGATTGACCATAGTATTTAAGCTGGCTGAGGACAAGAGGGCACCAAATGGGTGAGGGGCAGTGAAAATGCAATGCGATTTGAAGTTCCTATGGGTAGAAGGATTGTTGGGGCCTGGGTCTTGCAGGAAGTGATCTCAGATGCCAGTCGGCAGTGGTTACAGTGGGATGCGTGAAATTGAGATCATGAAGGGTATGCAGATTATTTGAAACGACAAAATCTGTGGTTAATTGCTTATGTAGGGTGAAGAATAAGAGCAACGAGGGAGGGGCTCCAGGATGTGAGTAGTTAGCGTGTTGGAAGCATTATCTACAGACATACTGAAATCAAGACTCATTGGGACAGGTGACTTGTAAGGAGGATGACAGTGAATTAGGAACTGAAGTGATCAGTAAACAACGGTGAATTACCCAGGTCTTGGTGAGTGACGTCAGTGAGTTTCAGAATTGGTAACATAAAGTAATGATAAGAGTTTTAAGGTCGGGCATTTTTAGGGAAGTGTGAGGGAAAATGGTTTCAAGGGTCTGATGAAGAGCAGGAAAGATACCTACCCTATATCCAGAGCCAGTGGTTCAGGACCTGTTCAGGGGTGTGGAGAGCAGTCGCCACTTGAGAAGACAGTGCGGAAACATCGACCTCTCTGGCAGAGTCCGGTTTAGTCACTGTTTTAACTTTTCTCTGTATATTTAAAAAATATGAGCGACACTTTCCTCCTTTTCAGCGTTCTTGCCCCTTCCTTCTGCTTCATGCCTTCTATACCCTTGTATGCTTTTCTTCTATAACGATTAGCTCCTCTTTCGCAGTTTCTCTCTGTGTAAAGATTGCCTTTTCCCCTGGGAAAATTATCCCATTTCATTTGCCTGCTCATTAAATGTCTCTTCTCATTCTTCTCTCTGCGGTTCAGCTCATTATTAAGGTTTTAAATTTTTTCCCCACAAAAAAAAATGTTCATTTAAAAAATCTCTGCTATATTGTCTTATGGATGAACTGCCCAATTATTTCCTGTTGGCTTGTTTTATGAGTACTATGTAAACTTCCCATAACCTGCCTGCGGTGATGATGTGTGATCAGTGACGCATGTTGCCAGAGGGTATGACCATGATTCGTCTTCCGGACTTGGAAACTTTTCATTCATCTCAGTGTCTCCTGTATAAGGTTTATCCCTGTTTTCCGTCCAAAGGGCCCACATTCTCTGCTCTTCCTCTAGCCAGATGTTTCTCTTGCCTGCTGTTTGGTGGAAGTAAGTAAGGGGGTCAAGAATCTAACTAAGCCCGGCTGCCCCTCCAAACAAACCTCACGGGGCTTTTCCCTTTTCCCAAGATTTGCCACATTTCAGTTCAGAGCAACTCTCACAGCAAACAGTGTTGCTGCAAAAATCTAAGAGTATGTCCAGAGTTTAGTACCAATCTTCTTGTGGAATATATGCCAAGCATTCTGCTAAGCAGTTTGTATGGAGTTAACCATTTCATCCCCACATCAGATCTTTGAAATAAATCCTGTTATTATTCCCAGTTTGTAGAAGAGGATAGTGTTGGAGTCCAAATAATTTTACCAAGGTCACAATATAAAATAATTGACCCAGTCCCAGACAGTTTGGCCATAGGGTCCATGCCTTATCCACCATGATTTACTACCAAGATTCAATGAGAGACTATTCTGTATTTCTCCTTTTCTGTAATCTGAGTTAGACGTTTGTCCCCTTTGGGTCTCCCATTTCAGAAATGATTCCTCTTTTCTCCACCTGTCTTTCCTTGGTGATTTTCTAGTGTCTTTGGCCTTTTCTGTGGGGTGATCTTCTTCTGTATTTTTAGAAAAGGGATAACTATTATGGGTAAAGTGTTTTTTAGCAGTTATCTACATTAATCATACAAGTCTAGCTGCAACACTGATGTTAACGTTTTCAGCACTGCTAATTATGGCTGTTTCCATTGCTTTAATTTTTGTCCCTTCTGGTTGAATGTGAAAAGAATCCAGGGTAAATCTGAATTCTCTCAAATTATAAGCAACATTGTGTTTATGTCTACATTGGTATTTTTATTTTTTTCCTGTAGTAAAGCTCCAAAGATTTCATTAGACCTTAGACTTGTAAACTGCAAAAGACATTATATAGGGAAAACATGTCCCTACATACACATATAGTAACATACTTCATTTTGTAAACAAAATGGGAAACTGAAACTTGTATACAGACCTAGCTACATGAAATGAAAAATATTTTCCATTGGATTTACCATTGGGAATGAGAGTAAAAAGAGATCAGTAAAAGCAGAAAAATGCTACACCCTAAATCTTGCAAATATATAGGAGAAAAACAATGAACATTTCTCATAAATATAATGTTATTTACAAACCACATAAAGCACATAAAATAGCTCTAATGGTAATAAATATGTATTATCATTCTAAATCAAGCCATAACTAATAGATACGCAGGGAAGGGTTTAGTTTATACTGAGGCTAGGTGTCTTGCAAATGAAAAGCTATTTAAGTGCTAAAATCAATTGACTATATCATACCATGTTTTCTAATGGGAATAGTGCACAAAAGATGCCTGGAAGTTGTTTGTTACAATGTCTAAATGAGATTGTACCTCTGGTTATTATCAACCCATACATTCATCATTATAAACCACTTCATTTTTATTTTATTATATTGATTTACCTTAGCACCCAAGACAGTCTGTACTCCTACAAAATTCAGAAAACATTGATTTACTTAAATTATTCAATACTTTACTCTACGGCTATTATGTCATTTAACATTTTAGACAAATCAATACAACATTTTTAATTGCCTGTCACATACCTAAGGTGTCACAAATGTGTTTTGCTGGAATCATTAATTTGCACTATGTTGATGACAGTTTTATAAATCAACTAGTTTAAAACAATAAAGTAGCATATGTGGGGAAAAAGTACTAGGATATGAAATGAATAATTTAAACTAGTTGGAATATATAACACTGCCGAATATTTTATTAAGGTTATAATAATTCCATTTCTCAAATAGCTGAAAGGTATACTGCTGTCTTCTGTGGACATTGTATATGAATTTTTTTTTTTCTTTAAAACACTGCGTAAGTGTAATGGATGAGATGGTAAGTAAATTCAATGCAGTGTTTTCTATTTTGAGAAATTTGCTGTAGAGAATTTTGCCTACATGGCAGAGGAATCACTGTAATTGGCAAGAAAGATATACTTCAAATGATAGTTTGCTGTTTTTGTACATTAGAAGAGAGCAAAAAAGCTGATATTTAAAATGGTGAAATGAACTTATACAGCGAGATGATTATCTAAAAGTGTTATGTGGACCTGCCTGTCTTCTTTCTGATCACTTTGGAAAGAGATGTGAGTGTCGGGCTCATTCTGCTACCTAGAAAATAAGCCATATATGGGCAAGGATATATGCCTGTTTTACTTATTTGCTATATGTGTAGTATAGAGTAATATACCTGTCACATTCCTGACATATAATAGGTAATCAGTAAATATTTGTTGAATAAGCAGTGGATCAAAAAGCATAACTTCCGTTCTGTCATTTATTTAATTGGCGTACTTGCACAAACCACTTGAGGAACCTATACTTGTATTTTCCTAATATCTTAAATAATACTGAATTAAATGAAATATGTGCAACATAAAGATAAATGTCAAGTTTAAGTGGACACAGTGACCATATTACATTGAACTCAGAGTAACTATTGCTGAAATATCACCCCATGTATTATAGAATGAGAAATATATATATATATATAGCAGAGCCCTAAGAAGGAAGTAAGTCACCCAAAGTCATAGCAACCAGAAGTTAACAAGGTAAACACCATTGGTATTTTGGAGAATCATTTTGCATATGCATGTGAGTTACTATGTTCCAGTGACTTTCCTGTCAGCTCTGTCTAATACTATCAAGTATTAGAATATGTTTATTATTACCTAGTTTAAGAACAGGAATATTGTACGCTTGAAGGGTTTATATTGTATGAATGAGTGTGCTGTTATAATTACCATAATTATTTACTTACTGATCTTTATACTGTGTATAAGGCATCTATCATGATCCAGAAACAGTTGTAGATAATTTCTTGAAATTGAAGAACTTCGCATCTGGGAAGGAAAATTACAAATGAACTTTAAAACAAAAGTGTGTTGAAAAATAAACTACAGGAAGAAAGTGGTGTAGGAATATAAACTGTGTTAATGCTTCTAAAACCATAATGTGGTAAAGGACTGTTTTCCCCCAATGTGTCATAAGCAAATACTTTTGGGGAAATCCAATAAAAAAGTGAAATTCTAGAAAAATGAAAATAAAACATATAAAATGTCACAAATTATAATGATTAGATTTAGCAGAGACAAAAGTGTATTTCAATAAATACATCAAAACAAGTGTGGCATAAAGGAGAAAATATTCACAAAATATGTACCTCTTGATGGTTGAAATAAGCATATTGAAGATAAGAGAATCACTATTGCATTTGTAACATTGTGTCATCACACAGCAAGGGTAATCAGAAATTTGTGAATGAAATAGCAATTCACTGTATAGAATATCTTTAGGCCCGTTTTAAACAGGTGTATCATTATTTAAAGTCCTTAATGTGACAGTGTGCTTGCTGTTTAATGGTTAGTTTATCTAATCTAGAGTGGGTTTGCAACCTCACCACTTGCAAGAGGTAATACATATTTAAACTCTAAAAATCTTAAAGTCTTTGAAAAACACTCATGTTAGAGAAGGCAGTGTGAGAGATGCATGTTGACAAAAGTGGGCGAACAGGTTATAAAGCAAGTTCAGCATGTTCATTTATAATTTTTATCCAAATGTATTTAGAAAGTTATGCTCTATTTTTGAAATTAATTTACCTTAAATTTTACAGTGTAAATCTGTTAAATAAGATTTTTGATTAAATTTTTAAAAAATGGATTCAAATTTATGAATCTCTTATTGATGGATCTACTTAATAGAAAATAAAATTCAAAACTTTATATTAAGTTCATAACATGATTGGTGATGACTTTCAACTAAGGTGATGACCTATTTCACTGATAATTGTCGTTAAATTATGAAATATGTCATAACAGTTCCTAGGAATGTTTTTCTTCCAAACTTCTAACTTTCCTTTGTCCTTGGATCTTATCTGCCATTGAAAAAAGCAAGTGCATTCCTTCTTTGTCTGGAAGGATTAAAATCGTTAAACAATACCAAAGGTATGAGGCAGATTAGCAATTTTGACTGTCCAGTTCACATCTTTAAAGATTTGGGAACAAACTGGTCTTGCAGAAACACTAGGAGTTTGTTCTGTACTTCAAAATTCACAACTGAACTTTTGCCTTGAAAAACATCCTACTTTAGCATGAATTAACATTTGTTTATAATCAGTTTTTATATTATTACCTAGTAGAAGAAAAATTGAATTTAATACATGTGACTAAACATATTTAGTTTATGTGACTCATTTTTCTCATGCCGCCAAAGAAAGTAGTGTTTGATTTACATGTTGGTGTGACAGTCTTAATCTGGTACAAGCTACTGCCATTAAAACATATTCCTAACATGACTTAAAGTCCAGCTCACATCTTACATCTTAGTTATATAGCTCACAGCTAGTTGTGTTTGTTGGCAATGCATTAAAAAAAAAGATTTCTTACTTCATATCACCATTACGTTAAAATAATGCTTACCAATACCTATATTCACAATATCAGTACGCTTAAGTTACAATTAAGATTTTTTGGCTTTATTTGCTCAAAGTTGGTCTTTCATATCTTTGGCCAACTCCTGACTGTGTCCAGGTGTAGTGCCATTGGAAAGCATCCTGTGACCTTCCTTCTTACAGCAGATTCACCTGACATTTATAATCATCATCTTCAGTAGTGTCTTTCACTAATGTCGGGGCAAAGGTATATGTTTATATATTAGTTCGTTGGTCTTAGAAAATCAAAGTGCTGCTTTATAAGAAAAGCTGCAAAACACTAATATTTGTATGTGAAATTTATAACTGCTTCTGTCAGCTTTTTTATTCAAGTCTTTCAAATAATCCTCTTATTTTTAATTTATTTTGTTTAATAGTGTAAGTGCTGATTAAGTTTTGATGATCTCATTGCTTCACTAGCCAGTAAATCTCTGCAAATAAAACACTAGATTTCATGCTGTAACAAGTTTTAGATACAACACTGAACTCAGTACTAATGAAACCAGAACAGATAATTTGGGACTGTACTTTTTTCAGAGTCCTTTCCAACATTATTATTTGGTTAAATAATACTGTTGTTTGGTTTAATAATATTTCACAGAAGAGTTATGTCTTTTTTTCAGGAAAAAAATTCTAGTGACGCTTGTTTCACCATCTCCAGATTGGGGTTAAAATACACATTTCAGTTTCCTAATTTAATAATGTTAAATAATAAATTTAAAAAATATATTTTATTAAAACTTTAACTTGCAAAACTAGTATTTCTTGCAAAACACGATTAGCAGAATATCATTATTCTTTTGTCTGTAATCTAGAAATATATCAGAAAGTGGAGAAATTTCAAGGTAAATCTACTCGTCATATTGCATTTGAGTTGTGCTATAATTGTCATTCTGTGGGGAAAGCAAAGATGTATTTGCTAATGATATCTATTCAAAATATTGTCTTCCTGACTTTTAAGGTGTCCTGGCCAGAATGATATCCTGTAGGCATACTCCTTAGGTAATATTTTATACATTGTTTAATTAAATTGTTAAGATATTGGATATACACTAGAAATATTATTATATATTTACAGTTTTGCCTAACACAGTTTTTTTCCATTACATGTCATATATTCTGTTACACTTGTTCCCACTGCACACCTTTTGTTCATGCTTCTACCCAGAGCTCTCCACAACTCTTTGCTGTGGTAATCACTGTTTATATTTTACATATTAGGTTAAAATATTTCCTTGGTGAGGCATAATTAAAATTAAGTGAATTCTATTTTCATTCCCCAGATACCCTGTCCTGTATCTTTGTAGCACTTATTCCAATTTCAAATTATATACCTATTGTGTATTATTTATAGTCATCAGTAAAGTTAGGGATCATGTCTCATTCATCATTATGTATACGGTTTTTGACATGCTGGCTATACATTGGAGGTCTCTAATGATTACATGTTTAATGAGTAATTGGATATTATTACCAGTGATTACATAGGTCAAATATATAACTAAATGCTTTTTGGACTTTTCCATGGAGTCCACCCTTCTCAGACTCTCAACTGGATGATTTAGGTAGCTTTGTTACTGTGTTTCTGTTTGCATTTGATCCACTAGAATCAATTTTATGTCCAATAAAGTTGTCTTTTTAAAAAGAAAGCCAAATTAAGTCGCTTTCCTCTGAGAATTTTCTTACTGAATGTAATTGAAATGATTGACAAGGCCATTCATAAGTTGATCACTGTCTAATTCTCAGAAATAATTTATTGCCACCTTTCTTCAGGCTCACTATTTCATGCACACTGGTTTTCTAATATTTTTTTATACACACTAATGGTTATTCCTCCATAGAACAAGTAACAGGTAGTTCAGGCCAAACTTACAGAATAAATAGAACAAAATATTCAGTGATTCACATCAAATAGAAATTAATTTCTCTCTCATGTAACACATTGGGGTAGGCAAAGGATCCTTCCAGCTTGCTGATCTGATAGCTTCCTAGAGACTTGTCTTGCGTTGCTTAAGCCTGCCATCAGGACAATATACGAGTTCCAGCCCTCAGGAAGAAGAAAGCAGAAACCAGATCCTTACAGGGCATGATCTGTAAGTTAAACATATTTTCATTCATAGCCCATTGGTTGCTCATTTCGCAGGGCCACCCCTAACAGTCTGGGGAATGTGGATATGTGTCCTGCTTAAACTTGGAGGAAGAGGTTTTATTTATTAAAAGGAGAAAAAGAATACTAGGGAAAACTAGCTGTCTTGGTTACAAGGTCTTGGCATTTGTTACTTCCTTTGCCTGAAATGGTTGGACTGCAGATTTTAAAATGCTTAGTTCCTAGTTACCATTCAAGTTTCAAGTAAAATTAATCTCCTTAGGTAGGTTTAACAACCAATTGCACGTGGTCTCCATCATTACTGTTAATTAAATTTTTTTTTCATAGCACTCATCACTACCTGAAAATATCTTGTCCAATTATTGATTTACTTTTCTATTTGTATGTTTAAATGTTCTGTTCTCTTTCTGCTTCTCCATCAAAATGAATGCAAGTAAGCCCCTTGAGAACAGGAATTTTGTCTGCGTATTGCTCTATGTCTGTGCTTTCTGCATCTAGAAAAATACCTGTCGCATAACTCTCAAAAAATTATGGAATGAGTGAAAAAAATGACACAATTTTATGACATATGAAGAAAATATTCACTTTTCTCTTTCCTTTCATGCTTGCATGAGACAGAGATGTATATAACAGTAGCTAAATATGTAAAATAGTATACTGATGTAACACAGAATCAGAAGCAATTCAGTCTATATTTTAAAGATATTTTTATTTTTATGTACATACAAGACGTAATCAGTTCTTTAGTAAAGAGCTATGATTCGTAGCAATATATTCTCTTAACATTATATCTCAACTTATTTTTGTACAATGCGACTAATTATCTAAGGAACTTCTACCTAAATATTTCTCCCAGAAGGTCACATGCTTCCTGTATGACATGCATTTCCGTTACCAATAGCACAGCTACTGTGATAAACAAATGCAGTCACACCTAGTGCCGTTAACACAGAGGGATTGATGGCTGTCATAAGAACAACTAAAACTGAGGCTAAGGATACTATATAGAAGGTGTGACCTTTTAGTAGTTTTGAAGGAGAAACAAATTGTACGTACAAGAAGAGCACTTCAGGAAATAGAATAGTACTTGTAATTTCTAGAAGTAAGAATGACCTGCCTTATGTAGCCTGAGATGATCAAGGAGAATCAGTCGTTGTTGGGCTTGAAAACATTTTTCTTTCAAATGCCTTTTTCAAAAGCACAGCTACTTTTGTTCTATTAACTTCCCAATTTGCAGAGTCTAGACTTTGATCCTAAAATATGATATTTCATCACTAGTATCGCTCTATGTTTCTGGTTAACTCTTTTAATTTTTTTTGTTTGTCAAGGGCAAGCTGAACATTAATTAATTTCATTTGCAGTTAACATTATCTCTAAATAATTGGATTTGGTGTGATCCCATTACCAGATTCCCTTACATAAGACAATCTCATTAACAGGGCCCCCCCTGCCCTGAGATGTCACTTTAGATCCATTTGGTAACAGAGATACAGACATAAACTCATTACATGATGCACTCTCCATTCTTAAACTGACGAGGTTTGCTTTTGTTGTTTGAAAGCAATATGCCTGAAATGTAGTATTTCTGCAGAGGATAAAGAAAATTATTTTCAAAGAGAAAAAGTTTATAAACTGAAGGAAAGAGAAAAGAAGGAAGGAAGAAAGCAAAAAAGAAAAAAGCAAAGGCATAAATTATTCCTAATCACATTACACAATACTATTTATTAAAAGTTATAGAAACATTTGTGCAGGCTTTGGTTAACCTCATAGAGCTATTTATTATCATTCAAGGCAATTAAATTTTTTGAAAATAGAAAAATATAAATACTTTGTCATTTATTGTCATTTCTGTTGAAACTAGTCTTATCCCTCCAAAAAATTAATATGAAATGTGCATCTCTTATTTGGATTTCTGGTAAGAAATTAGCAATACACTAAGTCTGCTGAATATATTTATTAGTAAATTTATTAGTAAATCTAAGATGCTGCCTCACGCCAGTGTCCTCTTCTTACTGAACTATAAGGGTATAAGTGGTGATTGGGTAGGAGTCAATTGGGGGCGGCCAGTACTCGGGCAACCAGAGAACAAAGCTTCTTTATTTGCCCTGTACTAGCCTGGCATTGATCCAAACTGAAGTGCTGTGGGCCAGTTACAAGTGATATTACAGGCAGTTTTCCTGGCATGCTCTTCTATTACCAAGCCCATAGAGAATCTGCATTTCTTTGCCTTGGGAACTTTTATGGGGGCAGAAAGCAAGAAGTGTAGGAAGATGAGGTTTTTTAATCCATTGTTTAGTATATAAGTTTTGTTTATAAAAGCAGTCGTACTGTACTGGAGAACAGCAGTTTCTGCCTCGCCCCTTCATATCTATGATTTTCACTCCCCAGAGGCAGTCCTATGCAACTCATTCATCGATTTCTTCTTGCATATTTCATTGTATTTCTGGATACTGGTATAGCTTATATTACCATTTCTAGATTTCTCCATTGATAAACCAATTGACTGCCAACCGTGAAAGATGAGAATATAATCTCCTTATTCAACGTCCTCTTACCCATTTCCCTTGCCATATACTCTTCCCAATACTCTTGTATCTCAATTTCTGGTTCAGTATTTAGTGATTACATTTTGTGGTTATAAATGGTTATAAATGTTATTTAAACTGACTCCTATCATTTCCTGTGATTACATTTCCCATTTAGGACAACTTTATCAGGTAAACTACCAATTCCATTCTTCTTTTCTTGGACTCATTGTTCCTTAAAACACTCTTGTCTTCATCTTGCAGTTTGAATTGGTTGTTTTCTAGACCTGCAAAACAGCTGTTGTAATGGAACTTCTTTTTACTATGCTCATGGGAAGTCTTATACCTTTTTACTATATTCAGTACTTGTTTCCTGGTTCCCACATTTTTTCTTTTCATGGTTAACTTTTATAGTTTTTATGAAAGATACTCTCCAGTAGCTTCTTGAAAAAAACAACAGATAAAGGTAAACATTTTGAGGCCTTGCTGTCCTTAAATGGTCTTTATATTCTTTGCTATTTTGGTTAACATTGATATAGATATTTTGGTTAGAATATTGAATTGATTGATATTTTGGTCAAAACAGCAGTTATTTAGTATTAGCTTCGTGAACAGTCACTTCGACTTACTCCCAGTATTCATTTGCCTCATTTCCCCCTCCACCCTTTTTTTCCTTTGTGTTATCAGTGTGCTTATCAAAAAAAGAAATCAATTACATACCCATTATCAGATTTGGTTACTATAGAAAGACTTTGAATAACAGTGGCTTAAATCAAAGAGAAATATTTCTCTCTTCAGAAGCTGTCTGAATATTGTCATTTGAGGGCTGACATGATAGCTCTACAGCATTAGGCGTTTAGTTTATCCACTCTTATTCCTCTAGCCTATTCCTCACGCAGCTCCTATTTTATTATCTGTCATGGCTGGTCCAGCTACCTGAGCGCGTGCCACCCAGCCCGAAGAGGAGAAGGGGAAGCGGAGGATTCCTTCCCTTGAACAGCAGTCACAAGAAGTCACACATCCCAGTAACCTCATGGGCCAGACTATATGGTTCTTTTTGTTTTCTGAATGCCCCTTTTGCATAGCATTGTGGTATTTTTTTCAAGAATGCATTTTCCTTTACTATGTTTTAAGATTTACTTGAAATTTTCACCCAAAAACTCTGCTTGTTTCTTCTGAGTTCTTTTTTGCTCTTGGTATGGGCACGTATATGGTGATCTCTGGATAACTATTTATAATTAAAAGTGAGGCACTCAGGTGGCAATTGGAGGCATTTTGTGGATGGGTCTCACTTATAAAGAGTTTTACCATAGGTTAATTAGTAAGAGAGTCTGTTACTCCACTGGGAAATCCTGAAGTGTCATTATTTTTTCACATTTGGTCTGTCCACTGCCCAGAAAAAGTCCTGGTAAATACGTTGAGGAAGAGAGCAGAGGGGTATCACCATGCACTGTGCAGACAGGCATTAATTGTTTTTTTTTTTTTTTAACATCTTTATTGGAGTATAATTGCTTTACAGTGGTGTGTTAGTTTCTGCTTTATAGCAAAGTGAATCAGCTATACATATACATATGTTCCCATATCTCTTCCCTCTTGTGTCTCCCTGCCTCCCACCCTCCCTATCCCACCCCTCTAGGTGGTCACAAAGCACCGAGCTGATCTCCCTGTGCTATGCGGCTGCTTCCCACTAGCTATTTTACATTTAGTAGTGTATGTATGTCCAAGCCACTCTCTCACTTTGTCACAGCTTACCCTTCCCCCTCCCCATATCCTCAGGTCCATTCTCTAGTAGGTCTGTGTCTTTATTCCCATCTCATGCATTAATCTTTAGTTTCACCCCACTGCTATGTGTAGTTCTTTGAGTCCAGAGCTTTACTGATCCAGCCTTCTCAGAGAGTATATTTCCTCTATTCTGCTGGAGTGGGAAAGGTACGTTTTCTTGGCAGTAAAGCCTTGGGGGAAAAAAATCTGGGGGCCCCAAGCATAGTGTTTTCAGTCTCAACCCTCATACTCCAGCCTTCAGAAGTAGTTGTTGCCTCCAGACTTCTAGGTCTTCTGGTTTTCTGTGGGATAAATCAGCTAGTTTATAATTGGCTCCATGCCCTTAAGGATTGTCTTTCTCTCTCTGCTAAGTAAGTTGCCACTCATCTGTCCATTTTCTATATGTAAAGATTTGTTGGCTTTTCTCATCTTGTACTTGTCACCTTTTCAGTCCTTTCTGTCCTTGTTGGAATACAATTTAAAATTTTTATTTTCTTTATTGTTGTAATAGTGAAATTTGAGGAGGGACCAGAGAGAAAAATGTGATCATTGCTATATATGTGAATGGCAGTTCCCTAAGCTTACTTGTAGAGTACCTTTGAAGGTAATAAAGTAACAATTTTTACTGTATAACAAAAGAGAGGAGTAGAGATTTTTTGTTCCCGAAGAAGACTCATGCCCAACTCCTTGTCTGCCTTCCAGTGAGCGGGCACACTGTTGAGATGACATCTATTTGAGATGCCTTGAGGCTGAATCTTAGGTGCCTGAACTCACAGTCGCAGCAAGAGGGACAGAACACAAGGCAGGGAGGCCAGGAGAGACTGCAAGAGTGAGGACCTGAGCAGCGACCACGATGGCCAGGTACACGAGGTCGTTCTCTACTTCAGCCGTCCAGGGAGAGGAAGGGTGCTTCTGAGACACCCTGCCTCTGTCAGAGCTGTTAAGCTAGATGCCACCTAGAAACACAGATCTTTGATGAAGTACTGTCCTTTGTCATTACTGCTAAAGATCTTGGCCCTAATTTGTCACAGGACTCATAACACTTCCTTTTCTGTGTGTGTTTTGCCAAATTTCTCCTACTAAGACTTTACTTTCTACTTCACTAGAAGCAGGATTAATCTGAATTACTGATTATTTAGAAGTGTGATAGTGAATTCTGAGAATTTGGTCACTCTTTCTGAAATGCTTTAATAATTTTTTTTTTCTTAATTTACCTCAATTTAACATGATAAGGTAACCAGTTCTTTTTTTATGATACAGCCATAATTATGGAAAAAAAGCACTAAACATATTGCCCTGAATGCGGCTGGTTACATTAGAATGTACTTGGTGTGTTACTTATTTCTGCTGTAATAAATCACTACAAGTGAGTGGCTTAAAACAACAGAAATTTATTATGTTATTATTCTGCAGATCAGAAATCTAAAAGCAGTCTGCAGGGCTGCATTCCTTTTGAATGCCCTAGGTGGGAAGGGAGGGTAGAGGAACTTTATCTGTTCCTTTGCCTTTTCCAGCTTCCAGAGACCATCATCATTCCTTGCCTCAGGATCCCATCCTTACATCATCCAGACCTCTGCTTCAGTCATCATATCTCCTTCTCTGACTCTGACTTTCTGACTTTTTTCTTCTATGAGAACTCTTTGGATTACATTGGGCTCACCCAGATAATCCAGGATAATCTTCTCATCTCCAGGGTTCTTAATTTAATAACTGCAAAGTCCATTTGCCATGTTAGGTAACATAATCACAGGACATTAACATCTTTGAAGGACCATTATTCTGTCTACCACACTTGGAATCATGAAATTACCTCAATTATTAGATCTAATTACAATACTTAGTGTATTCTAATACACACACCCACACACACACACAGCATTCCAAAGACTGAACTCTATCCTATTTTCCAATAGACAAACATTTTTCTTTCAATCTATTGAAGGATTTCATCCCAGAGAACAATGACTATCATTTAAAAAAATTCATTCACAAAGGTGTTTTAAGGTGTGTGTGTGTGTGTGTGTGTGGGTGGGTGGGTGTGTGTTAGTAGAAATGACAGATCTTGGAGAAATCTTGTATTTCCTTTTGGATACAATACCAAACATGCTATTTCTATACTCTGTCTTAAAATCTTTTATGAGTTGATAATTAATTGGCATGTTAAGTGTATCTTTTCTACTAAGAAACTTGTTTGGGTTTATTCAGCTGATTTTTTGAGTCTTTTGCCAATCAATTACAAATACATTTAACATATAGTTATTTGGTTAAAATGACTATTGAAAAATTAGATATTTGTGCAATTTCAGCTGCTAAGATGACAGAAAAATGATAGCAAATTGAACGTGTATCTGTTAATTATACTAAGTCTGACAGTTTAAATTCTAAACTCAGTGAGCTTTCTATGTTAATTGAATATGCCAGCAAGGTATTTAGCCCTTCTTGGAGTGTTGTAATTTCAGATATTTGGTCACCTTTTCAGACCATTTAGTTTTGGAACATACATCCAGAATGCAGTTAAGACGTACTTTGAGGGACTGTTAGGCATATACCACGAGAAATTTTAGACCGTACAGAAAATTCCAGAGCCACTTACTTTTGTGTTCTTAAACAAGCAAGGACTTATGTTGTATAAGAAAAAAAAAATCCACATAGGCCTTTGTGAACCCTCAGCTCAAGTGCTTTGTTAGTTTTTAAAAACTTTTTGAAAATGGGATTCCCAATTTACTTGATTCTTTTCTCTGGCATTCTTTAAACTCTTCCTCTCTCCTGGATCACCTCAAAACAAAACACCTGCATCCTTCTTGTCCTTGGCCTTCTTAGTTTCTGTCCCATTTCTGCCTCATCTCTGCCCAATTTCTTGAAAGAGCAATCTGCTGTTGAAATATCAATTCATACACTAGTCTACTGTCTTCAGATTTCTAACTCTACTTTTCCTATGAACTTTCTGTCCAAAATGAATTCGTTTTCCCAAACAAATAAGCATTTTAAGTCCCTATATTGACCACCAATTGTTTTCTTAAGATACCTGTGTTATCTTTTTTTCTTTTCCTTCTGTACTTCTTTTTCTTTTACTTATTTCAAGATCTTAGATTCCACCTCATGGTATGCAGAATTCCAAGACAGCCCCCCAAGGCTGTGTCGCCCTAAACCTGGGAATAAGCTTTGACACCCCTCCTGTGCTATCGTATCATGTTCTATGGTACAGTTGACCTTAAGGTAGGGAAGTTATCGGGGGACCTAAATTAATCCCATGAACCACTTCACAGGCAGAGTTTTTCCTCTCACTTTGGTAGAGGGAAAGATTTGAAGCAGAAGAATTTGGTGCACTGTGTTTGGCTTGAAGTTAGAGGGGATTATTTGGCATGGAATGTAGGTGGCCTCTAGAAGCTGAGAACAGCTCCCAATTACCAGCCATTGACAAAATGCAGACTTCAGTCCTGCAACTTTTTGGAACTCAGTTTTTCCAAGAACCCAAGTGAACTTGTAAGAGAACCCTGACTTCCAGATGAGAACAAAGCTGGTCGACATTTTGATTTCAACCTGAGCAGAGAATCCAGCCAACCATGCTGCACTTCTGACCTACAGAACTGTGAGGTAATAAGCAGGTGTGGTTTCAAGTCACTTGGTTTGTGGTAACTTATTACACGGTAATAGAAAACTACCTAATACATACCCCTTAAATCTAGATGTTCCTTTGACTATTGATTTTTTTTGTATACAGTGCATTTCATGGACAATGTCATCCTTTCTCATTGTTTAAAAACCACTTTAATATTCATAATCACCAAATATATATCTTGTAGATTCTGAACTTCAGATTTTATATTGATTGCATGTTATATGTCTATACTTGGTTATTGTAGAGATGACTCATACTCAGTTGTTCTCAAACTGACTGTGTAAACTCAGCACCTTCAACAACTAGTTTAACTTTTTATATTTAAACAAGAGTTTTTAAGGAGCCATTTTACAAGTAGTCAAAGCTTTAAACATGAATTTTAGCCCTGAAATTTCTATTGATTTTAGCAAAATTGCATAGATAATGCACTCATCCTTTCTTTCACACTTGTTAATCTGTATCTCTGAAGGACTGCTTTCAACTTAGCTGTAGAAACAAAAATTATTAAAGCTCACTAGACTAAAGTAATACTTCCTAAAATAAAGTTTATTTTTGTCTTTTTATATCACAAAAGAACGTGTGAATAGTGTTACCCAAGGGTTCTGGTTTGAGTTCACTGATAATATCTCTTTATAACACAGTGCCAACAAATAAACATTAAAAAAAAACAAAGGAAAGTAATATGAAAGCCACAATAAAAAATTCACCAACCAAAAATTCTTTATGTTTATATATTGAGGTTTTCACCACACAATCAGGATGTCAAAAGGAAATTTCTTTCTTAGTTTAAATTATTGAAACAATAGGATGTCAGAATAGTTTAAATAAATCAATTACAAAACTGTAAGAGTGCATCGAAAAATTTAATATGTTACTGACTGCTCAGTCATAGGTAAGCAGCTAAGTTTTCTCTATACTTTTATTTGTACTAAATTTATTGAGCCAAAAACAAAAAAAGAAAAAAAAAAAAGAGGAAAGGAAGGAAAAAAGGAAATCAATATCCTGAGCTATATATGATGCAAGTTTGAGATATTGAGTTCATGGCTTATCAATTCCTGACTAGTAGAAGTTTCTTACTTCATTTTTTGTGAATGGTTTTATAACTAAATGTGAACATAGATGAACCTAACATCCCAACAGGTTAATTGCTCAGCAGAATTAAAGCATTCCGACATTTATGACTGCAACTAAATTACTTGACTTTGAAAAAGATAAAATTCAGTTAGATTTGGGTAAAGATTAAAGCATATGTGGTTCCCTTGCCTTTCTTTTTCATCCTCTAGGAGAGCTCAACCTGGGTTGATGGGCTTGGAGATACTCCAGTCAGAAATTTCTGGGTCTTCCCATTCTTAGGTTTTTATTTCCTAGCAACCCAAGAAGTGACATCATTAACTTTCTAGCTCCAAAATAAGGTTTATTCAGGAGGCAGACCAAACTGTGGCCTGCCATTGTAAATGTGGCTTGCCAAAATGCACACTCATTTCAGTCTCCCTCTGTCAAACTTTTTCATATATGAATAATTAGGTGGAAATAAATGTTAAGTGATATAATTTTTTCTCCATGCCCATATGGCATTAAAAAAAAATAAACTTTGGACTGACTTCATTAAGATAGCCGAATCTGAGGAGAACAAATTAAAAAAATGAAAAAAGAGTAACGAAAGCCTATGTGAACTATGGGATAACATTAAGAGAAGCAGTCTGTGAATTATTGGAGTCCCAGAAGGAGAAGAAAGGGAGAAGGGAGCAGGAAGTTTATTTAAGCAATAATGACTGAGAACTTCCCAAATCTGTGAAGAGATTTGGCCATCCAAGTTCATGAAGCTTATAGAACTTCAGACAAATACCACTTAAAAAGATCGTTTCTCAGACACATTGTAACAAAACTGTCAAAAATCAAAGACAGAGAATTTCTTAAAAGCAACAAGAGAAATGAAGCTCATAACGTACAGGGGAAATCCCACCTGTAAGACTATCAGTTGATTTCTCAACAGAAATCTTACAGGACAGTAGAGGATGGGATAATACATTCAGAGTGCTCAAAAAAAAATTTTTTCAACCAAGAATTCTTTACCCAGAAAAGTTGTCCTTCAGAAATTAAGGAAATAAAAAGACATTCCCAGATAAACAAAAGATGAAGGAGTTCATCACCACTAAACTTATCTGACAGGAAATGCTGAAAGGAATTTTTTCAAGCTGAAATAAAAGGATGCTAATGAGTAACACGAAAATATGTGACATGTTGGCAAAGATAAGTATGTAGTCAAATTCAGAATACTATAATACTGTAATACGGTAGTGTGTTAACAACTTAACTCTACAAAAAGGTTAAAAGACAAAAGTATTAAAAATAACTAGAGCTACAGTAGTTGGTTAATGAACGTAAAATATAAAAACATAAATTATGACATTACAAGTATAAAAGGGAGAGTAAAAGGGTAGAGTTTTTGTATGCGATCCAAGTTAAATTGCAATTGGTGTAAAACAGACTGCTGTATCTATAGTACATTCTGTAAAGCCTCATGATAGCCACAAAACAATACATACAGTAGATACACAAAATGTAAAGAGAAGGGAATCAAAGCATACCACTAGGGAAAATCATTAACTCACAAAGGAAGGCAGCAGGAGAAGAAGAAACAACGGAAATACAAAACAGCCAGAAAACAATAAGATAGCATGAGTAAGTCTTACCTCTCAGTAATGAATCTCAAAGTAATTGGATTAAACTAGCCAATCAGAAGGCATAGGATGTCTGAAAGGATAAAAATAAGACCCAACTATATGTTGTCTACAAGAGATTCAGTCAGTTTGAAGGACACAACCAAAAGGCTCAAAATGAAGGGATGGAAAAAGATATTCTATACAAGTTGAACCCGAAAGAGACCAGGACTCTCTCTACTTCTATCAGACAAGACAGACTTTGAACCAAAGACAGTAACATGAACACCTACATTAAGAAAAAATATATCTCAAATAAACAACTAGTTTTACACTTTGAGGAATGAGAAAGAGAAGAAGGAACTGAGCAGAAGGTTAGCAGAATGAGGGAAATAGCAAGGATCAGAGCGGAAATAAATGCAATAGAGACCAGAAAACCAGTAGGAAAAAAATCAATGAAACCAAGAGCTCAATTTTTTTTTTTTTTTAATTTTATTTATTTATTTATGGCTGTGTTGGGTCTTTGTTTCTGTGCGAGGGCTTTCTCCAGTTGCGGCAAGTGGGGGCCGCTCTTCATCGCGGTGCACGGGCCTCTCACTATCGTGGCCTCTCTTGTTGCGGAGCACAGGCTCCAGACGCGCAGGCTCAGTAACTGTGGCTCACGGGCCCAGTTGCTCTGCAGCATGTGGGATCTTCCCAGACCAGGGCTCGAACCTGTGTCCCCTGCATTGGCAGGCGGATTCTCAACCACTGCGCCACCAGGGAAGCCCAAGAGCTCATTTTTTGAAAAGATAAAAAAATATGGACAAACTCTAGCTAGGTTAAGAAAAAAAGAAGACTCAAATGAGAAGTGAAAGAGGAGGCATTACAACAAATATCACACAAATACATAGGATCCTAACAGAGTACTATGAAAAATTATATGCCAACAAATTGGATATCCCAGAAGAAATGGACAAATGTGTATAAAGATACAAAGTACCTACACTCAATTAGGAAGAAATAGAAAATCTGAACATATCAATAATTACTAAGGAGATTGAATCAGTAATCAGAAAGCTCCCAACAAATAAAAGCCCAGGACTGAATATTTCTCTGGTGAATTCTATCAAACATTAAAAGAAGAATTAATACTAATTTATTTTAAACTCTTCCAAAAATGTAAAGAAGAGGGAACTCTCCCAAACTCATTTTACAAGGCCAGCATTACTCTGCTATAGGATAAGGACACTATGAGAAAAGGGAAATAAAGGCTAATAAAGGCTGATGCATACAGATGCAAAAATTCTCAAAAAAAAAACTGAAGTCAACATGACATTTAAAGTTCATACACCATGATCAAGTGGGATTTATCCCTAGCATGCAAGGATAGTTCATCATACTTAATTCAATTGATATACCACATTAATAGAATGAAGGATAAAAATCATATGATCATTTCAGTAGATGCATAAAAAGCATTTGACAAAATTCAACATCCATTCATACTAAAAACTCTCAATAAATTGAGTGTAGAAAGGACATGCTTCAACATAATGAAGGCCATATATGACAAGCCCACAGCTAACATTGTGCACAATGGTGACAGGATGAAAGTTTTTTTTTGCTAAGATCGGTAACAAGACAAGAATGCCCACTCTCATAACTCTTTGTTAACATAGTTCTGGACAGCCTAGACTGAGCAATTAGGCAAGAAAAAGAAATAAAAGGCACTCAATCAGTAAAGAAGTAAAATTTTCTCTGTTTTCAGGTGATATGCTCTCATATATTTGGAAAATCCTAAAGATTCCATTAAAAAAATCTGTTCAAATTAATCAACATTCATTAAAGTTACAAGATACAAAATCAGCATACAAAAATCAGTTGTGTTACTATACACTAACCACAAAATATCTGAAAAGGAATGAAAGGAAATCTCATTTACCATAGTATCCAAAATAATGGAAAAAAAATTAAAAAATAATGAAATACTTAGGAACAAATTTAATCAAAGAGATGAAACACCTGTACACTGAAAACTATAAGACTTTGATGAAAGAAATGGAGATACAAATAAATGGAAAGATATCCCATGTTCATGCATCTGAAGAATTAATATTAAAATATCCATACTACATAAAGCCATCTATAGATTCAATGCAGTACCTTTCAAAATTCCAATGACATTTTTCAGAGAAAAAAATTCCTAAAATTCATATAGAGCCACCTATGATCCTCAATAGCCAAAGCAATTTTGAGAAAGAAGAACAAAGCTGAAGGCATCATACATACTTCCTTATTTTAAACTATATTACAAGGCTGTAATAATCAAGAGTATGGTGCTGGCATAAAAGCAGACACTTGGGCCAGTGGAAAAGAATTGAGGGCCTAGAAGTAAGCCCTTGACAGTGGTGCCAAGAATACTCAGTGGGGAAAGAAAATTCTCTTCAGTAAATGGTGCTGGGAAAATTAGATAACTACATGCAGAAGAATTAAACTCCTATCTTATACCACTCACAAAAACTAACTCAAAATGGATTAAAAACTTAAAATGTAAAACTCCCAGTAAAAAACAGGGGGAATCTTCTTGACATTGGTCTTGGTGATGATTTTTTGATATGACACCAAAAGCACAAACAATTAAAGCAAAAATAAATAAGTGGGGGTGTATCAAGCTAAGAAGCTTTTGCTAAAGCAACAATAAACAAAATGAGAAGACAGCCTGTAGGTGGGAGAAAAATATGTGTAAACTATCTGAGTAAGGATTAATATTCAAAATATAAAGTATCTCAACATACAACTTAACAGCAAAACAAAAAAAAATATTATTTAAGGAATGGACAGAATAGCTGAATAGACTTTTTTCCCCAAAGATGGCATATAAGTGGCCATCAGATACATGAAAAGATGTTCAATATTACTAATATTACTAATCATCGGGGAAATGCATCTGTTAGAATGGCTACCATCAAAAAGACAAGAGGTGAGTGCTGGCAAAGATACGGAGAAAAGGGAACCTGTGTGCACTGTTGATGGGAATGTAAATTGGTACAACCACTATAGAGGTTCCTCAAAACACTTAAAAATAGAACTGCCGTATTATCCAGCAATCCCACTTCTGGGCATACATCTAAAGGAAATGAAATAGAATCTCTAAGTGATATCTGCACCCACCATCTTCATTGCAGCATTATCCACAGTAGTCTAACCTTGGAAGCAACCTAAATGTCCATCAGCAGGTGAATGGATAAAACAGTTGTGGTATATAAGTAAATGGAGTATTATTCAGTCATGAGAAAGAAGGAAATTCTGTCATTTGGCATAACATGGATGGACCTTGAGGACTCTCAACACAATCACTTATGATAAGTGAAGTTAAGTCAGACAGAGAAAGGCAAATACTGTATGATATCATTTATGTGTGGAATCTAAAAATCTGAACTCATGGAATCAGAGTAGAATGGTGCTGGCCAAGGGCTGAAATGTGGTGGAAATGGGAAGATGACAGTCAAATGCTACAGACTTCCGTTTAGACGATGCAAAAGTTCTGGAGATATCGTGTAAGCATAATGACTGTAGTTAACAATGCTGTATGATATACATGAAAGTTTCTAAGAGAGTATATCTTAAATGTTCTCAACACACACACACACACAAAAGGTAATTATGTGAGGTGAAGGAGCTTTTAACTAACCCTATTGTGGTAATCATTTCACAATACAAAAATGTATCAAATCATGATCTGTACACCTTAAACTTCCACAATGTTGTATGTTAATTTATCTCAATAAAGTTGCAAAAAGTAAAATAACTTTATTTGTTATGACATTTTGAATTCCAAAAATATGGGGAAGATATGGATAGTACAATTTCCACATACTTGAGACCCACTTTCCTCTGTGGTTATCATCTTACATCTTAGTGTAGTACATTTACTATGATTAATGAACCAATATTGGTCCATTATTACTAACCTAGATATCTTTAAGGTATTCTGCCCCAAGATCCCATACCATGTTACATTGGTTTTTACATCTTTAGGTTCCTCTTAACTGTCACAGTTTCTCAGACATTCCTTGTTTTTGATGACCTTACTGGTTTTTAAAACTTCTGGTCAAGTATCCTGTAGAATGTCTGTCTATTGGGATTTGTCTGATGTTTCCTCATGAGTAAACTGAGGTGATGGGTCTGGAGAGGGAGACCATAGAGGTAAAGTGTCATTCCTGTCATGTCATATCAAGTGTACATACTATCAACATGACTTACCACTGTTGACATTGACCTTGCTCACCGGGCAGAAGTGGTGTTTGTCAAATTTCTCCTCTATAAAGTTATTCTTTCTTCCTCATTTCCATATCGTACTTTGGAAAAAAGTCACTATGCACAGTGCAACAAAATAAAGTAGTATTGAATTATGACACAAAGTATTAAGTAAATAACCCATGAGTACATACTGATATAAATAAATGACCAAATGAATTAATAAACAGAGAAGACATAAATCTCTGATGCAGAAGAATTCCAAATAATTTATGCAGATATCCTCACTCAAGCAGGTGGAACATAACGTTTCACTCCTTCAGTGACTTTTCTTTTGACTTCTCTCAATGGGGGTATGTCTAAGCAGATTCCTAGGAGGTAACAGAATAGGGATAGACAAAATTAAGTATATGATGACTGATATTTTCCAAAATTAAATAAAGCCACGTAGGTTCCTAGTCCAGCAGTCTAATGAATCCTAAACACTACATGAACCTATGACATGCAGAGCAGTTAAAACAAAGAAAAACTTGAACGTGTTTGGAGAAAAAAGATTATTTATAAAAGAATGACATGTATTTCCATAAGCATATGAAACTCTTAAGGACAGAAACAAAAAGATAGGAAACTTACAGAAACACTGAGTGCTAGAGTTGATGGCATATCTACTAAAGTTTTTGGAAAGAATTTCCAGGAGAGAGGAAAAAAAAGTCTCATTAGTGAAGTGATAGATTTGAGCCTTGTAATAAGCAGCTCCTGGATTTATTCTGTATCTTGGCAAGAATATACTTCTAAATACACACACCCATACATACAGGCATACACACCCTCCACATATTTGAGTTTGTGAATGCTTCTGTCTCTGTGAGTGTATGTGTATATATGTGTGTGTATGTGAATGTCTGTTTATATCTAAGAGAATAGAGTCACTATCAGCATATTCTTTATAAGAGTCAAGCAGTTTGCTAAGTTGCTTGATTTATTCCTTGGGAACTTTTATATGCTGGAAAAAAGTGTCTTAAGTGGGAAATGACAAAATCTGTAATGCTTTAGAAGCTTATTAAATTACTCTATTTATATATAGTATTAACAATCATCTGTTCTCTCATGCCTATATATTGATATATTTTCTTTAATTTATGTGAGTTAAGTAATATTCACCATGATTTAAATAAAAGATCTGGTAAAATTTGATCATTTTAGGAAAATAATTTATAACGTATTGTACACAGAATATCTTAGTGCCAACCAGTAGTTGAAATGGTTATATTTAAATTTAAGTATTTCTCTGATTATTTAGAAGAGCATGTTAATTTCATCTTACATTTAAAATATGTAAAATGCAGTCAATTATTTATGAAATCTTAGTTTGGCAAATTTCAGCCATTTTGAATATCACTGAGGTGAAAATTGTTATAAAGATACAAATGTGCCTGTCACCTACATGTTTAACAGCAAACACAATTTTTAAAGTCACAAAGCTGCATTGTCAAAAACTAAAGATAAATTTTGACACTGGCGGAAATGTGGTTCACTTAAAGGAAATAAAAAAACACTCAGGCTTATGTGTAAATTACCTTCAGTTCTCTTCACTTGGCAGGGTATTTAGGGATAAAAAAAGTAGTGGTCTCTTAGGCACGTAATATTTATAAGTTCAGGATTTTGTGTACTCAGACTTTTTTCCTAAATGACATAACCTTGCTCAAACATCACCCAGAAACCCATTCGCTCTCACAAGAGACTTTCTAAGTAACAGTCACATCTGTGCTATTACACTGTATTTTTGCAAAGCTAGCAACAACTGAAGCCATATTATTAAATTATGAAAAAAATGCATAAATCTCAATAGACTTGTTTGTTGTTTCAAGAGCCAGAAGTAGTGATCCCTATGCCTTGAATTGCTTAAATTTTTGTAATGATATTATTAAATATGTAATAGTATGATATTTTGAGTAATTTCAAATATAAATGACATTAAAAATTAACCTGTTTAAACTATGTAAGGTTACCTGAATAAATTTGATTAGAAATCTGTTTTAAATCTATTTAAAGTAGCAGTGATGCTAGAAGTTGCAATTTTCCAGGAAACCAATAAATCAGTAGTTTAATATGTAAATGAAATATGTACTAAATTAAATAATTAAAGTATAAAATCACTTTGTAGGGTTGGGGGCTGCTTAAAAACATTGAGATAAATTGTTATTTCTGCATTATCCTCATATAACTTTTCTGTATACAAAATCTTTACTTAAAAAATAACCACTGGAAAAAATAAAATAAAATAACCACTGGCCTGATTATATGTAGCTTTAGTTAGTACTGTAAGATCATATGTCTGCTGTATCTTTCCTTATTCTTCAGTTTTCCCATTCATTCTTTATATCTTATATTATTATCTAATCATTCACTGGAAATGTTGACAGGAAATTTTGCAAGGCATTTTTTTATCTTTAAATTAGAATTCACACTCCAGCTCATGAATTCATATCTGGTGTTTGATAATAAAATATTATTGAAATAAGAGAAACATAAAATCTGTATTCAGTAAATTATTCTGTTTTAAAATCTTTGTTAATAGCTATATTCTGCTTTTAAAAAGTATAGTATTTCAGAACTATAATGAGGTACATACTGAACATATTAATACTAGCTCTCATACAGAAAAACATAATTGTACACAGTGGAAAAGCACTTATTATTATATCAAATATTTCAGATCATTTCATGGAAAATTGTTGAAGGTTTACTTAACTTTGAATCATATGCGAATCCAAGAATTAATTACAATTGATTTTATGGAACAGTAAAGCAGGACTTTTAAAATTCTGTTGTTTTTCAGAAAGTTTTCAATAATACAATTTAATTTTCCTTGATATTACTGGAGGCCAGGGAAAGCTGATTTAATTTGATAATGATAAGTCTTGCCTTCTTTTAAATGGAGTCTTTAAAACATGTCAGCTAACTCTGATTATTTAATGATTTATAGGGAAGATTCAGTACAGCATATAATAATATTGTTCCTTTCCAAAAAAAAAGGAAAAGGGACCATGGACTGTGGTTCTACAGTTTGGAAAGGCGAATATATGGAAGTCTGAAGTTTTTAATGAAAGGCATGATATTTATAATTGGTAATTGTTTAATGCAATAGATACAAAGAAATTTACATTTATAATAAGAGTATAAGTACATGAATTTAGATTGTGATTCCTTCTTTTCTTTTTTGTGAAATACTTCTTTTAAATTACCCTTTCTATTTATGCATTTATTATGTAAACCTACACAATGTTTTATTATGTCTAGACACATAAATTTTCATTGGGGTGAATTATGCAACATCATGTCTCTCTTCTTGAAGAATTGCAAATGTTCATATACACCATGTAATTGAGATTGAGACTATTAAATACATCTCATCTTAAAATGAAACAGACATCAGAGTGACCCAAGGCAGAAAAAAATGGGATTGGCCTTAGATTTAACACAAACAAAAAAAGCAAAACACAAACAAGAAACAGAAAACAAAGTGTGTACATCTTACCCTGAGGTAGTAGAGAAATAAGACAAGTTGTTTTCAGATGCAGTTAATGTTACAGGTAGTTAAGTATCCCTGATGACTTGAGGAAGTATGAGAGACTGAGAAAAACAAAGCAAACAATAAATATTGTACAGAGCTGACTAGGAAACTGGAAAATTGCAGAAAGATCACCGATGTTAGAGTCCCTGAATCTTTAGCGGTGCCCATTGGCAGAGCCATGTGATTTGCCAGGAGAGGGTTTGCATCCTGGGTTAAAGAAATGGGAGTGACTATTGAAGGATTAATACGCTGAGGGACAGTTTATCCTGGGGAAAAGGGAATTTTATAACCAAGAATGTGACCTGTATTGTTTAGATTGGCCAGGAAAAAAAAAAAGTCCAACAAGAAATGAGATTGTTAGATTAGGAGAAAATGGTTATTTCAAAGAGCTGGATATAATAATAGGGCTGATAAGCACAAGTGGTGGAAGGAAAAACCTGAGTGAAATAGTGTGATAAAAAGTGGAGAAGTGGAGAATAGGACAATGACATTAGAGAGTCAGGGACGATGAAGGCAGTGCGAGTTTACTTATATTTCTCATGGAGACAAACTCTCTAAACCTCATTTTTTCAGTATGACGGAAAGTAAAATAATGTGACTTATTGAAGTGTTGTGAGAAATAATAACAAGTGGTTGATCTAGCATTGGGCACATTGTTATGAAATATTTTCCATATATGAATGCAGTTTTATAATTCATTTATTAATTCACTTTTTTCCTCTTCCCTCATTAACAAAGAGGACTCCCACATAATTAGTGATCATTTTAGTTTCATTTGCCAGATTTTTGTTTTTCAAATTAAATATTGTCTCTGTCTGGAAGCCACTTTCCCCTGGATTTCTACATGTCTTGCTGAATTAGTTTTGACCATCCTTTTACAAATGCAAATCAGTATCAAATCTGCCTTCCCTTTCATGTCAGTGCCTTGGCCACTAGCTAAGTCATAAAGTCTATTCGATTTTCTGAAAGTTGTTTTTTGGGCTCTGGGTATCTGGCCCACTGTGGTTTCTTTAATGATTTGGCATGTGCAGAACACCTTCTCTAGGCATTGCAGATTGCCTCTTTACATGCCCCACATTCCTGATTTCACTTCTTGAGTTACTAGCAAGCCTGTAAGGAAATGCTTCTCTAAATTGCTCTGTAAACTATTCTGCCCTCATTGTGAGCTATCTATCACAAAAAGAAAGAGTAAAGTTAAAGAGTTTCTCTTATCTGCATCAGTAGTTTCACATCTAACAGTGAAGTTTTTATTTTCATGTAGCTTGCTCAAGTGTTCCTTTTATTCCTATTACATTTTTCATTAAAACGATTTCTGTTTCTCAGTATGGAGTCAAACTAGAAGTAATTATTGACTGATTTCTCCAGCATTAAGTTTGAGAGTCTCTTGCTTGTTGCTCAGTCATTTGGTTGTAGATTATATTAATTACAGAATCTGTTTCACATACTTTTTCTGGTATTTGTTTTAACATCTCTGTGTTTTCCTGAAAAACTTAGGGACCTATATGTGGAAAAATTATCAGCCAGGCATATAACACCCCTTCTGTGAAAGTAAGGCAGGATGGAAAATTCATGATTAAATTATGGCTGTCCTTTGCTCTGTTCTTCTGTTTATCACTCCTGCTATAGGGGTTTTAATGTCAAACTCTGTTCTCAGTTTTGTTCCAAAACAGAGATTTTCAGGGCAGCATAAAGCTTCATTAACTCCTTCAGCTCACTGGGATTCCATTCAAGGTAGTGCTTTAATGTTTGAGAACTAAGGAATAAGAAATAGTATGCATTTTTGATGGCACTTTGATAGTAATCACATTTCTATTCCTGGGTGTGCTCAGTGTTGTATTTAAGTTGCTCTTAAGTGTGCTAAACAGTACCCTGTGGGTATAAAAGCGGTATCTTCTGAGGGTGCCAGATTGGTGACCAGAGAGTAACTAGGACCCCGTGAAAATCAGATCATTATATTGACCCCTGCTTTACCAATTTTTTTCTCTCACTGATCTTCTGTTATATAACTACACTTAGTATTAAACAGAGTATATAAATACATACTGGCTTTTTAGTGCTGCTAGTTGAATAGTAATAAACATATTAGATCTTCCTGTGGTAATTTCTTTGGCTCAACAGACAGCCAGTTAGCACTGTAGGACATAGAAATATAACATCACAAACAAGCTACTTGCGTGTTTCAGTATTAAATTAGTTTTCTTTTAATTCGATGAAAGTAGTGCTAATGATAAGATCTAATGAGTGAACATGCATTCTCAAGCATTTTCTTTTATCTCTAATTCATTTTATTTTTTTTATCAGTTTGATTTAACATTGAAAGGGACTCATTAGGGAAAACACAAAGATATTAATGTAAAGATTTAAGTGATGTAAAGAGAGCTTTGTCCAAGGTGCAGGTGCATATCAAATCATTTTAATTAAAATAATGGAACTAGGGAGGCGTTTTAGAAGATGGTAATCTCTAACCTTGATAAACTGGAAGAACCGTCTGCATATAGCCAAGTATTATCTTTTCTCAGCACACATATGATGAAGAAAATGAAATATATTTAATTTACTATTGTACTAAGACATGTTTTATGTCCAGCTAAATTTTTATTTTAACATTGAGATTGTTCTTTAAGTTACGCTTTTTAGTAATTCTTTCTAATGACACAAAACATTCATTCAGTTCCATTCACTAAGGCATTCCATTCCCTAAGGAATAGGTACTAATTCTGATTTATAGAAATACTGTTTTCCTTATTCAGATAGATGAATCAGCAGTTATGAAAGCAGTTCCATAATTTAAATTCAGTTAGTCGTGGGGACATTTGGTGTGGTTGTTTGGTTGAACTCTCTAGATACCTAGGCGGAATGAAGGGTTACTACAGAGTCCCTGGAAAAGGTGCTTTCACAGGAATAGCTGAAGCACTGAGATCTTGCTCTGTAAATAGTGCAGTGCAATTTGTGAGTTAAAATATGTGATGGCCAGATGAAGGAACTATTGACACAATAAAAAGAGGGAAGGAATGAATGTAAAAGTGTGACTCACAAGTTTATATGAGGAGTTTAAAATGCTACTGCCAGCATTTTATCAACAACTTGGT
Organism: Balaenoptera acutorostrata; assembly: GCF_949987535.1. Classification (NCBI taxonomy): domain Eukaryota; kingdom Metazoa; phylum Chordata; class Mammalia; order Artiodactyla; family Balaenopteridae; genus Balaenoptera; species Balaenoptera acutorostrata. The sequence goes on along the minus strand of NC_080084.1, from coordinate 36,557,662 downwards.
AACCATATAATATACTTCTTATAAGTCAGTTTGATTTTCAAGCATTCTACCTTACAGTGCAACCCTTTGACCTGGCCAAGAAGAGCTTAGTGCTTGGTGGGTTCTTCAAGTTCAGTGTTGTTAAGAACATCATAAATGAATGACCTTGTTTCATGACTTACGTGTGCATATGTGCAACACACCATTCACATTTTAAGATTTCTTAAATTAGAATGTGTTCTGCAATCATAGTTGATCTCTCTCCCCACGATCACTTTTCTTAATAGAGCTCCTAAAATTATTATAGGCAAGGAAAAGTGTACAAATGATCAAATACAATTTTACTACCGTATATGTGATTAACCAATTCACTAATGCATAGCTATGGAGAAACGATAGATTATATCACTCTGATTATCACATTCTCAATTACAGAGACTCTTAGAAAAAGGCAAAGAGACGTTGCAGTTTTTCCACAAGCCCATCATGAACTTTGCAAAGATATCTTCTAATACTTTCAACCTCACCCTTATCCTTCTCAAGACCAGATGATGACTTGGCTTCCTATAACACAGAGGTTTTCAGGCGTGTAGCCGCCTTGATTTACTGACTCATATATCAATTTATCTCTTTGTGTGAATACATCCTGATTGCTTCATTCTTCCTTTTCCAAAAAGATAAACTTCTTATGCAAAGCAAATTGATGTCTCTGTACCATGGAGATTTACTCTTCCTGTCATTTTTGCAAAATAAGTGCATCAATTTTCTAGTTCCTCCACTGTGTATCTTTTCCTTTTCAGTTGGCTTCTCTCCCTGAGCACCTAAGTGTCTTTAAGTTTTTAACTCCTTAAAAAGAATCCTGCCATGATCCCATGACTTTTCTTTTTATAGCTAAGCTTTAAAAAGAGAAACGCTTCATCCTAGTCTACATTTTTACCTCCTATTCACTACTCATCCCATTTTAATCTGACTCCTGTACTCAACTTTCCACTGAAACTTTTCTCACTAAGATTATCAATGATTTTTATCACCAAGTCCATTGAGCACTCTTCAGTCCTTATTTAAACTGTTTTGTGTTACTTAACATTCTCGATGATTCTTTTTTCCTTGAAATTCTCCATGGTCTTTACTAAGATCTTTATGTTGGCTCAGGCCGGCATCAGTTTATACCTGCATTAAAAAATACTCAAGGTAAAACCAATTCAGCCCTGCTATATGAAACAGAACTTTGTGAGCTCATTCTCAAGTCAACTGTGCAGTAAAGTAAATTCAAAACCATTATCCGAGGTTAATTTTGACTGCCCTGCCTGAAAGTGTTCAAAAGGCTTATCTTTGAACATAGGTTGGATGTACTTCAATTCACATGCTTTCATTTTTGGGCTGTTCAGCTTTCATGGAAGGGTATTAATCCTCTTCAGCTGAATATGTGTTCAATGAGTGCCTCTCAATAGTTTTCAATCAAGTGTTTGCCAGGGAGTATATGTTTAACCGCTCTGAAGATTTATCAAAATCTCAGTTTGGAGAAATCATAATGAGGAAATATTAATTAAAAAATATTCAGACTATCCTGGCTTTTAGAAATGCTAAAGTACCACACACTAACTCTTCTGATACAAGAGACAACATGTGTATAACACATTATGTTGATCTCATATAAAATTGCTAATGTGGAGGAGGCAATATAATATAGTGATTAAGAACTTGTGCTTTGGAGTGAGACAGCTCTGGGTTTGAATCCGGTTCAATAAATTCTCAATTAAGCAATCGTGTAAAGTGCCATTTCATTTCTCCACACCTGAAAGAAATCATAATAAAATCCCCTGTATATGTTAGCCCTCAATTTCAGGAAACAACCACTCTAATAATATTCATTACACTGTCATTCTGCTCTGGCTAATAGTACTCCTAATATTACCACTAATATTAAAGTTCTCAGAAATCAGATGTTTCTTTCATACATTTACACACTTGGGAATCTATTATGAGACTACAAGACCTAGACTCTCTTTATCAATCAGCAAACTATGTGTACTACTTTCTTTCCTATCTCAGGAATCCTTTTTCTCTTTTTCTTCTGTGCAACAATCATAGTTTACATATTGTATATGGTTTATTTTAGTAGTAATTCACTCCATGTTTTCTAAAAGGGTGTGTAAGTCTTGTGTTTTATTAAATTTTTAGATTTTTAGGAGCATTAATTTATATAATAACTGGTCATTAGGAAAAATTGCAAAACCATTGTTGGTTGTATGTGTAAAATAAGTAAATGATGAAACACAGTATGTAATGGCTTTATTTGGAGTTCTGTCTTACTTCAGTTTTATCAAGATTTTTTCAATAATATGAATAAATCTATAGAAAAATATCAAATTTGCAGGTGACATTTACAGAAAAACACAACTATGATATCTAATACAAATTTACATTAAAATCTTTGGTTGGAATAATGAGCTGATTCTGAAAGGAGCAATTTCAATAAGGATATATGTGAATTTCTCAAATATGGTTCAAAACCTCACTGTACAAGTACAGAATGAAAAAACTATAGCTCAGTAGCAACACAAGTAAAAATGACTTTAGGTTTTTTATGCTTAAACAGACTTTACAGGACTTCTACTTCCAGGAAGATGTGGTAGACATATTTTCCCTATTCCTCCTGCTAAACACAAATATCGATAAAAACCCTTGAAATTATACGTATAGCAATCATGAGGAGACTCTGAAAGTTGGGGAGAAGATGGAAGATCAGATAGGGACCTTGGGACCCAGAGAATCATATGGTAGTGATATCCCTGTTTTTGTTTTTGCTTTGACTCATATATCCCAGACTTAGAGCTGAATAAACAAGCACCTGGAAATATGAAAGTGTTTGGGTGAAAAAAAAACACATTGAACTGAATGAAAAGGAAACCACACCATATTAAAATATGTTGGATACAGCTAAAGAAATGGAGAGAGCTAAATTTATAGTGTGAAATGCATATACAAGAACAGAGGGAACATCTCAAATCAGTAATCTAGGCTTCCACCTTGTATCAGTTAGTTCCAGCTACTATAACAGTATACCACAGGCTGGGTAGCTTAAAAAAACCCAAAATTTATATGCTCACAGTTCTGGAGCCTGGAAGTCCAGGACCAGGGTGCCAGCAGTGTCAGTGATTGATGATAGCTCTCTCCTTGGGTTATAGATGGCTACCTTCTTGTGTCCTCACGTGATGGAGACAGAGGACAAGCTCTCTGGTGGCTCTTCTTAGGAGGACACAAATTCCACTGGATCTGGGCTCCACCCTTAGGACCTCACTTAACCTTAAGTACTTTCTCATCTTCAGTTACATGGGGGTTTAGAGCTTTAACGTAGGAAGTTTGGGGGGAAATAAACATTTAGTTCATAACATACCTCAAGAACCTTGAAAAGCAGAGCAAAATAAAGTCAAAGCAAGCAGAAGGAAGTTATGAAGATAAGGGCAAAATAAATACAATTATATATGAAAAAGCAATAGAGAAAATCAATGAAATAACTAATTCTTTGTAAAGATCAATATATTTGACAGACTTCTTGCAAAGTTGACAATGAAGAGAGAAGACACGAATTACTCATATAAAAATGAAACAGGGACTATCAATACAGACCCTGCAAAAATCAAAAGGATAATAAGAGAATACTATGAACAACTCTGCATACATACATTTGACATGTTATATGAAATGGGTCAATCCCTTGAAAAGCACAAACTACCATAAGCCATTCAGTATAAGATAGACTATGTGATTCATTATATAACGGTTAAGGAAATTGAACTTGTAATTAAAAGCAACCAAACAAGAAAACTCTATACGCAAATGGTTTTCTTGGATAGTGCTCCCAAATGTTTAAAGAAGAACCAATTCTACACAATCTTTTCCAGGAACTAGAAGAGGAGGAAACACTTCCCAATTCTTTTTATAAAGTTGTAATTATCCTGATACCAAAACAAGAAAAAGGCAGTCAAAAAAAAAAAAAAGGCAGACAGAAATACTAATATCTATCGTAAATAAAGATGAAAAGTTCATAACAAGACAAACAAAATTTACCAAGATATAATAATAATTTATACAGCATGACCAAGTTGAGTTTATGTCAAATTTGAAGCTGGTTTGATACTAGAAATCATTCAACATAATCTACCATATTAGGAGGTTAAAGAAGAAAAATCACATGATCATATCAATTTATGCAAAAAAGTTATTTGACAAAATTTAACACCCATTCCCTATAAAAACTCTCAGAAAAATAGGAACAGAGGGTCATTTTCTCATCTTGATAAATAGCTTCTGCAAAGGCCTTGAGCTAACATTATACTTAAAGTTGAACTACTAAATACTTTCTAAGATTCCTAATGAGACGACAGTGTCTGCTCTCACCATTATTATGTAACAGAGTACTGAAAGTTCTAGTTAGTACAGAAAGGCAAGGAAAGGAAATAACCTACAGATAAGAAGGGAAGAATTAAACTGTCTCTTTTTGTAGACAACATCATCATCTTTGTATAAAAGCCCTAGGAGTCTACAATTTTTTAACTAGTTAATTTTATTTTAAAAATTTTAGAGAGATAATTGATATATAACATTAGTTTCAGGTGTATAAAGTAATGATTCAATATATTTATATATTGTAAAATGGTCACCAGAATAAGTCTAGTTAACATCCGTCACCAAACATTGTTACATATTTTTTTCTTGTGATGACAACTTTTAAGATTGCTCTCTTACCAACTTTTAACTCTACAATACAGTTCTGTTAACTACATTAACCTGTTGTTTATTACATCTCTGTTCAGCCATTAAAAAAGTAAATAAAAGAAGGAAATCCTGCCATTTGTGATAGTATGAATAGGCCTTCAGTGTATTATGCTGAGTGAAATAGTGAGTCAGAGAAATGGTCTCACTTACACGTGGAATCTAAAAAAAAAGTATGTATAGGTTTTTAATACTGAAAAAATTTTAAATAATCATGAAATTAATCAAAGCAGATCTAAATAATTAGAGACATATCTTTTTCATGGTATGGAAGATTCAGCGTAGTACGGTTGCCAATTCTCCCCAAATTGAAGAGATTTAACATAATCTCTATCCAAATCCCAGCAAGGCATTTTTGTAAATATAGACAAGATAATTCTAAAATGTATATGGAAAGGCAAAGGAAATAGAATAATTAAAACAGTTTTGGAAAGGAAGAAAGGAAGGAGGATGATTCTATCCAATTTCAGGACTTATTGTAGCCAAGACTCTATGGTACTGACGTAGAGATAGACACATAGATCAGTGGAATAGAATAGGGAATTCAGAAATAGACCCACATGACTATGCCTAGACTATGATTTAATGCACAAAGTACAAATGCAATTCAGTGGCAGAAAGGTAGCCTTTGCAATAAGTGGTGCTGGAGCAATTGGAAATCTATGAGCAAAAATATTTCTTCAGGATCTAGGGCTAGACAAAGCATTCTTTGATTTGATACGAAAAGCATGACCTATAAAAAGACAACTTGATCAATTGATTTCTTCAAAATTAAACACTTGCTGTGTAAGGCCATGTAAAGAGGATAAAAATTCAAGATATAGGCTAGGAGAAAACAATTGCAATTCACATATACAACAGAAAACTAGAATTTAGGCTATATTAAGGACTCATAAAAATCAACATTGGAAAAACAGTCCAGTTTAAAAAAAAGTATGCAAAAGATATGAACAGATATTTTATTGATGAGGATATAGAGGTGGCAAATAATTATGTTAAAGATGTTCAGTGTAATTAGATATTAGGGAACTCATTATTGAAACTATAAAGAGATATTACTACATGTTTCTTAAAATTGCTAAAAAAATAATTTAAAAAATGACACCAGGAAACACCGTCAAAGATGTGGAGTAACTGTATAACTCATATATTGGTGGTGGGAATGTAAAATGGTATAGCCATCCTATAAAACATTTGACAGTTTCTTAAAAAAAAATAAACATGTGACTGTTTGTGAACCAATGTTTGGACTCCTGATTATTTATATTAGAGAAATAATTGCATGTTGACACAAAAACCTAAACATGATCGTTTATCCATATCATGGAGTACAACTCAGCAATAAAAGAAGAATGAGAAGGGAGGAAAAGCCAATCCCCAAGGTTAGCATACAGTATGATTCCATCTATATAACATTCTTGAAAGGATAAAATATTAGAAGTTGAAAACAGATTAGTGGTTGCCAGAGGTTAATGAGGGTGTGGGTTTGGGGGGGCGGGGGAGGTGGGTGTATTTATATAACACAAAATGAGGGATCCTTGTGGTGATGGACATGTTTTGTATCTGGACGGTATCAATGTCAATATCCTGGTTGTGATATTGTAGTATAGGTTTGCAAAGCATTGCCACTAGGGGTACCTTGATAATGGATCTATGAGATCTCTCTGTATTATTTTTGCAACTGTGTGTTAACTTCAGTTATCACGAAACAAAAAGTTCAACTGAAAAAAAGGTGTTACTTCATGTGTCTGTTAACAAAATTTATGTATGATCATAATACCCTTAATATCTAGAAAAATGGAAATGCTATTAACAATTTATATACATTGCCAAAAATCAAGCCAGGATGACTGGATTTAAATCGTGGTAGATGCCTTGAGTGTTTTAGACTAATTGGGATTTATTCATAAATAAAAAACTAAGGTGAGGGATAACTTGAAACAGTACAGTATGCTAAGTTAGCAATTATCTTCAAATCTGTATAGATATATTCTCTTTTGTCCTTAGAGTAGAACTAGAAGTAATGATAGACGTTTCAGGGAAACGTTTCATTCTTGAATGAGGGAGTGTTATTTATAATATGTAACACTTATTGATTGATTTTTGCCTGGTGATATTGTAAACACTTAACATATATAATTCAATTAGTCCTGAAAACAGTATGATGTTGTCACTACTAATGCGATTCAAATTTTACAAATGAGGACTATAAAGGTTAAATATTTTCCTAAGTTTACCTACACACCAGGTAGCAGGGCCAGCTTTTAAAGCCTAACAGTTTGACTACAAAGCTTTTGCTGATAACCATTGTGCTGTAGTATTTTTAGTATATATGTTCTCCAACCACAATGTAATGAAACTAGAATGTATAACTGAAAGGAATTTGGGTATTCATAAATATGTAGGAATTAAACAACAGTCCTAAATTACCTGTGGCCCAAGGAAGAAATCAGAGTTTAAATTAGAAAATGATGAGTGAAAATATAAAAGGAACAAACCAAAAGTTCTGGAGAGGAAGCTAGTGTAGTACATAGAGGGAAATTTGTTGCTGTAAATGTCTATATTACAAAGAAGGAAAATCACAAATCAATAACCTAACTTTCCAATGTAAGTAACCAGAATAAAGATGAAACCAAACTCAAAGCAAGCAGGAGGAAGGAAATAATAAAGATTATAGTGAAATAAAATGAAATGGAGAGTAGAAAGATAGTAGAGAAAATCAATGAAATCAAGAGTTCTTTCTTTGAAAAGAACAACAATTTGACAAACCTTTCACTAGACTAATAAAAAAGGAAAGAGAAGACATTATTAAAAGGAAAGATTGAGGGAAAATTATTTCCTACTTTACCAAAATAAATGGATTTATAAGGGAATAAAATTAACAGTTGTATGGCAAAAAATTAGATACCCTAGAATAAATGGATAAATTCCTGGAAAGACAAAACAACCCAAACTGTCTTAAGAAGAAATAGAAAATCTGAATAGACCTCTAACAATGAAGGATATTGATTTAGTAATCAGACGTACTCCTATAATGCAGAGCCAAGCCCAGTCTCACTGTTAAATTGTACCAAACATTTAAAGAAGAATTAAAACGCCAATCCTTCACAAACTGCAAAAGAAAACGAAGAGGAGGGACCATTTTCCAACTCATTATATGAGGCCTTTATCATCCTGATAAAAAAAACAAAGACAACACAAAGAGCACAAACTACAGACCAATATGTCTTATGAATATGAATGCAAAAATCCTTTAAAATACTAGCAAGCAGAATCTAGCAACATGTAAAAATAATGATTTGCTATGACCAATTATCCCTTAATGAAAAGGTGGTTCTACATATGAATATCAGTCAATGTAATACATCAGAGTAATAGAATAAATTAAAAAACCACAGGGTCATCTCAGTAGATATAGGGAAAGCACTTAACAAAATCCAAAACCATTTCATGATTAAAAAAAAAAAACCAACACAACAAAGTTGGACAGAAGTTATTTAATCTAATAAATGTTATTTATGGGAAAAACAAAAAACAGAAACACAGGTAACATCATACTTATTGGTGAAATGACTAAACCTTCCCTCCTAAGATCAGGAACAAAACAAGTATCTCTCTCCTCTTGGCACTTCTATTCAGCATTGAACTGGAACTTCTTCTAGCCAGGGCAAGAAAGCAAGAAAAAATTTTAAATCATCCACATTGGAAACTAAGAAGTAAAACAATTTCTATTTAACAATGACATGATATTATATAGAAGTCATAAATAATCCTCAAAAGGAATTTTAGACCTATTACGTTCAGCAAAGTGTATAGTAAAGATCAATATAAAAATAGTTGTATTTCTATAAACTAACAATGACCAAGAAAAATGAAATTAAGAAAATAATTTCATTTATAATAGAATAAAAAAACAAAACAGGGATAAATTAAACACAAAAGTGCAACACCTACATGAAAAGAAAACTGCAAACCATTGTTGAAAAAAAGTAGACCTAATAGAGATATATTTCATGTTGATTTATTGGAAGACTTAATATTGTTAAGGTGACAAAAGATACATGCACCACAATGTTTATTTTATTTTGTTTTTCAAACAAGAAGTTTTAGAATCATTAAAGTTTGAGGTGCAAACGGAGGCATGCATTACAGATTAGACTAGAGAAATAAAAGTAAGTAGATCATAGGTGCTCTACTTAAATGTTTCACAAAAGGAAAAACCTATGGTTTAATTGTGATTTGGCTTGATTACTCTCCCAGTAATCGATGTGAAAGAGGTGAAATATGTTGACCAGAGAGACTGCTTAAAAAGTATTTGAAGTAGTCTCTCGAGATTCAGGACAAGGACCTGCCTAAAGTAAGAAATCAACTGTAGGGATGGGTAGGTGAAAAGAAATTTGAGAGATATTCAAGATCTAACTTAATAGGATTCAGTTAAACTGTTGGCTAAGCTTATTGATAGCAAAAGTGGAGACCTGGACCATCCCTTAAATTTGAGTTTTCACGATTGGGTGGAAATTGGTGCCCTTAGATGAAGTTAGCAAAAGCAGGGGTGAAGGTGTGAGCTAGGGGGTAGGTTAAGGATCAAGGAAGGAGAAATGAACTCACTTTTCTTCATGTTGAATTTTTGCTATTAGCACATCCAACAGATTTGCCACAAATATTTTGTTCAGAAGCTCAAAACTAAAGATCTGAATGTGCGGTTAGCTGCATATCTATCGTCTCCACATGTTTCTAAACTCGCTGAGGAAAATGAATATATCTTATTAACCTTTGAAACCCCAGATGACTGAAATATCACATTATAAATAGGTCCTCATGATTTCTTTCTTAATCAAATGAAGAAGTTACAGTGAACTCAGGTTTCCTGAACTTTTGCAGTATTCTTACATTTTTCATGTTGTAGAGTTTGGGAAAAATTAAATTTTTAAATTTGCACAGAATGTTTACATTTATGTTAATATCTTTGACTGAAGTATTCATGATTCTCCAGTTATAATAATAAAAGTAAACTCAATGGAAAAAATAAAAACACTCTGATTTTTAGTCCATGGCAGCAGATTGATATGTTACTATTCAGTTGGATGGAGGAATTTCCCCATTTCTTCATAATTAAAACTAATGTACTACTTATATGATATGGTGGAAACTAAACTTTCAAGATTTTGATTCAAATTCAACTGGAAGAAGACATCAAATCAATATATTAAAATTATTGTAGCAACCATCTTTTCTGAATGGGATACATTGTTTTAGAAAAGGTTAGTTTCGTTTTTCATTCATTTTGATTAACTAACAATAGTACCAGAAATGGAATGCCATGGCTAATGTATCACTATACTCAACTAAAATGTTCAATATAATTCTTAATATAAATAGGTTATAATATCTAATAAAATCACTTTTTTGACATGAACTAAAATATCTAGTGAAGGAGTGACAAAAGCACTAAAATGAAAGCCATCATTACATTGAGTTAGAAAGAGATTTATTTAACTGGTTAGGTTTCTGACTGAAATAACTGCATTCAATTTGTTAATAGGTCTGTGAGGTTTTTTTTTTGTTTTTTGTTTTATAGGCTGAAATTTTGTTAATTGTCCCACTGACAGTTCAGCATTCACAAGACTAGCTCTAGAAATGCCATCCAGTCACTACATGAATTTCAGATTTACATTTGGCAAACAACAGGAGATTACTTTACCTACAGTGCTTATTCTGAAATATAATTTAGGATATGGTGTTTATTCTTCTGTTTTTTAATAGCATCTACTGAGAAATCACTTTTATTGGGAATCCAAACAACTGGAATTTATTTCATGCTTTATAATTTTATGAGAAGCAAGTGATAATAAACAGTCTGATACCATGACTATATTCATAAAACCAGCTTAGAGACTATGGTTAGTACAAATCCTATATTAGTAATCCTACTCTCCGCGATAAGATATTGGACGTATATGGAACAAAGCTATGCATATTAAAGATGACAATTATTGATTGAATTATCCGAAGAAGAAGAAAACTTATTTTCTGAGAATTCAGGCTCTGGAGTCTAGCTGTCTGGATTGAATCATTTTTTTTCACTATAATTGTAGTGTCAGATGCAGATTATGTTACTCTAGGTATAAAAAAATTGGAACCTTTGCATATGTATATATTTTTGCCCAGTTAGTTAGAAATAGTTATTCATTTTCATAACATAAACTTACTAAAAAGCTGATAATGAGGAAACCGGCACAACCACAGTTGAGAAGCATGCCCAGATTTACCAGCCAGTATGTGTAGAAAGCATGTTAGCAGACTAGCCAAACCATCATAGATGCCTAGGATATTTATATTCTATTATGAATGCTGTTCTAAATCTATCACTGTAGAATAGAAAAGAGGGTAATCTAGAGATCTCACAGGACTCACTAAAAGAAGTGTACAGTATCTAACTTTTAAGGTAACATAATCCTAGTTGAAAATTACAGATATCATTGCTTTACTCAAAAGATACCACCAAAATAAAAATTAGGGTTTTAGTTGATTATAAATTGAATGCAGAGTTATTTTAGATGCTATGTACTAGAAAATATCATATAATCCTAGATGGTTATTGTCATTATTATTCTTTGGGTATACCTAACTCTGCTGTTTCAAAAAAAAAGGTAATTTTACATTTTTTAACCTTTTCGTATTGGAATTAATAAATCACAGTTACAGCTTCACTGCATTTATGTAGTCCCTTCCCCTTACCATTTGTCAAAACTCTTATGTATATTTTACTATTTCCACATGCAAATGTAGATTTCAGTGGCCAGCAGACCCATGGAATATACACCCAGCTCATACTTTCTTGATAGTTGTTCAGAAAGTCTTAATACATCTGGTTTTGTTTACTCATTTGTTTGTTTTAATTCTCTACAGATGTTTTGAATAGTGTACTGATGTTTCATTCTCATATTGGGGAATAGAAATGTTATAGTAAGATATATATATATTTATTACTGTGCTATAATAGCAGTTCTAGACTTGCAGAAGTTGATTTTGTCAACTTTTCTTATTCTGGCTTAACCTCATTTCTGTATTCATTATTCTTTGATATCTATTATCTATCATGGTGATGAGTGAATTCTTTAATTTACATAAAGGAGTGATATTTACATATATGCACATAGAAAATAAGGAAGCAAAGCACAGGATACCTCTCAGTATATTTAAAATCTTGAAGCTTCAGACTCAGGGCCAAGGAAAGTTTAACCAAAAACAGATGTAATAAAAATAGTATGCCGTAAGACTGTCAGTGGTGATGTTAGAACAGGCAGATAGGTATACATGAGCAGAGAAATGGGCACAGGCCAAATAGCAGGAAACCAAGCATCTTGTAAACAATATGGGGGTCCTTGGGCAGACAAAGAAAAGCAGGAACCTCCAGACTAACAGGAAACCACATATTTTGGGGTGTCAAGTGTCCTGGAGGCAGACAAAGAAGATGGAAAAAGACGGGAATCTCTGCTTCAAAGGCAACCTTTTGCTCATTATTCTCTCATTACAATAAAACTAGTCTCACAGATAAGAAGTTCCCATCATGTACCAACGCCATGAGACTTCCCATCAAGACTAAATAAGGACGAGATCCCTCCTCCCCTTGGGAAGGTGGAACTGGGATGAAAATCAGGGAATACAACCCTAATCCTCTGCCTCCCCAATGAATAGTCCACCTCTTCATTTCTACACCCCACATATCCAGCTTGCCAAAGAAACTCAGGGCAGCTACTCACCTGAGTCTGCCCGCTCTCCCCTTGAGAGCATACTATCACTTAATATATCCAGACTTTCCTTTCTTGACCTCTGCGTCTCATCTCTGAATTCTTTCTGCAATGAGACAAGAACATACTCTCTGGTAACAGTGATATATTCAGGAATATTTACCAACGAATTTCTAAGTCCCAATGTGAATGCTTATAATCAAAGATGACTGAGACATCTATATTTGGAATACATGGAATTTAGATCAGTATTTGTAACCTTATTAAAGAGATGTTTTCATGATATGAAAGCTTTTCTCATGAAGAGGCAGGAATGAAGGCTATGAATCAACTCTGAAAACAAGAATGACTTAATCTAATAAATACAGGCTACTGCATTTGAACACTGCAGCAGAAGGTTGTTCATAAAGGCAGTGATGTGGGTGTGATGTGATGTGAAAGGAACTGGCAACATGCTTCAATAGAATTAAAATGTGCACCATCTTTACTGTTGTGGACTGCTGATTATTGAGCAATTATTGGGGATTGCTGACTCAGAGCTCAGGTTTTATTGTTGTTATTGTTCATTTATTTGTTTTGCAGGATGGAATACTTTCATTTCCTAGTGCTTTGGCTCGGTAAATAATCCTTGATAGTGTGACACATTTTCCTTTATATTTATAAACATTACATTGAAGTATCATAAACCATACAGAGAAGCACACAAATTATAAATGTACTTTTGAATGAATTTTCACCAAGTGAACATATCCATGTAACTAGTACTTAGGTTAAGAAACAAAACATAGATTGAACCACAAAACCTTGTTTTGTCTCTTTGAGCCACTGAACTCTCCAAGGATAACCACTATTTTGACTTCTAGTACTATAGATAAATTTTGCCAGTTATTGGACTTTATATAAATGAAGTAATATGGTGTATACTCTTTTGTTTCTGCTTCTTTTATTCAACATTGTAATTTTGAGATTCATCCAAATTATTTTATATATAGTTTTAAATCATTAATTCTCAGTGTTCACAGGGCTGTCCAATAGAACTTTCTGTAGTATGGGAACAGTTCCATATATGCACTATAATATGCTGTAAAGTAAAGTAGTCATCCATGATCCACATATAGTTACTGAGCACTTAGAGTATGACTGGTGTAACTGATAAATTAAATATTTTTAATTAAATAAAATTTAACCAGTTTCATGTGGCTAGTGGTTACCATATTGGACAACACATGCATTTGTGTGACTGTGCTGCAATTTAATCATCCATTTTTCTGTAGAAAAACATTTGGGTAGTTACAGGTTCATACTATTATGAATGATGTTCTTATGCAATATCTTTTATATGTCTTTGAGGGAAAGAGCATATACATTTCCATTGAATACAGTCCCATTATGTAGGAGTTGTATTATAACTTTCAACTTTAATAGAAGATGTCAAATAATTTTGTAAATTGGTTGCACCATATTACCCTCTTATCAGCAATCTATGCATGTTCCATTTACTTCACAGTCTCATCAATGATATTGTCTATCTCTTTTTTACCAATTTGATAGGTGTACAATATAGCAATTATGGTTTCAACTTCCATTTTTAAAAATTATTAAAGAAAGGGAGCATCGTTTCAAATATAATGACAATGACACTCTACCAATGTGGTCTTCCTTCCAAATACTCATAATCTCTGTATAACCATAAGGAAAATATCAGAAAAATCCCAATTGAAACATTCTACAAATACCTGAGCCAGTACTTCTCAAAATTGTGAAGGATATGAAAAGCAAAAAAAGTCTGTCACAGCCAAAGGCGCTTAAGCAACATGACCACTAAATGAAATGTGCTCTGCTGGATGGGATCTTAAAACAAAAAAAGTACATTAGGTAAAAACTAAGGAATTCTGAATGAAGCATGCATTTTAGTTAACATGGTAATTGGTTATTGGTTCATTAATTGTAACAAACAGACTACACTAATACAAGATGCCAATAATAGACGAATCTCTGTGTACAGTATATGGGATTCTCTGTAGTTTCTTCACAATTTTTTCTCTGTCATCAATTGTCCTAAAACAAAAAAGTTCATTCAATAAAAGAGTCCTAGAATACATTTTGTTTTTTACTTCATTTCCACTCTCCTGAGTCTCCCATTCTGAAACCTTTAAAAATATTAGAAATTCTTCTAATAAATATATTGATCTATCTGAGGTAAAGTATAAAGTGAAGTTTTTGTATCTAACCATGCTTAAGGAATAAAATAAAATTTTCCCAAAATGCAGTGTAAAAGGTCACTAAATACTCAAAGGTGCTATTTAGAGACTCTGAGAGAGAGATGAAAAGGAACATAGATTGGTAAACTGCCTCACTGCACTGATACTCCATGATTTACTTATTGTGACAAATAGCAAATAAGATTTTTTTCAAAGACCACAGTGCCACAATGACTAGTTTTTCTTCCCCAAGCATTCACAGGTAACACAAGCCAAACTATGTCTTTTTTTTTTTTGAGAAAGAAACATCACTTTTATTTTATTAAGACAAGAGATTAATTTCAGCACAGGGATCTCCATGAATATATTTCCCTTCAAACATTGCCAGGGTCAATGGAATTTTGACTTGTCTGGTGCATTTGTACTGGATACACAGCTTAAGCCTTCCTAAAGCAAACATAATTTACAATCTATAGTTTGCTCTTTAAAGTCCAAGTTGAATATTTCTATTTCTTGTTTAGCCTTTACATGCTATATTTTTTTTCTCCTTGCCATATTCCTTGGTTTTTTTTATGTACCTAAAACTTCAGATTATATCGATTAAGATTTTTTAGTAAGCATTAAAATGAGAAACAAAGATGACTGGACTAAGGCAGTAACTATGTCTGTGCACTGAGCTGCCAAGCATAAGCTCAGGTTGATGTTTATTTTAATTAGAGTTATACTGTAATGAAGAAAGTAGTTTTCTGTGTGTATGTGTGGAAAATGGGTAGTTTGGTGGCCTTTGTAGAATGTGTGATTTATGTGACTTATCTGTTTGTATTTTTTTTTTAACATCTTTATTGAAGTATAATTGCTTTACAATGGTGTGTTAGTTTCTGCTTTAAAACAAAGTGAATCAGTTATACATATACATATGTTCCCATATCTCTTCCCTCTTGCATCTCCCTCCCTCCCACCCTCCTTATCCCACCCCTCTAGGTGGTCACAAAGCACCAAGCTGATCTCCCTGTGCTATGTGGCTGCTTCCCACTAGCTTGTTTGTATTTTTAAATGGATAGCTTCAAGCAGTATAAAAAGTAGAAATGAAATATGATCATGTGCACAGCTGAAAAATAGAAATATTGAACTTATATATTTTACATTATTTGGCTTCAAACTAAATTTGTAAGCACTAGACATTTATCTTCACATACTCAATCCATTTGAATATACCTTTAAGTGATTTATGATTTGTCTCAATGAAGGGCTCCATTGAAGCTGTTGCTTGCTCCAAATTTCCTGATTCTCATACACCCAGCTAAATAAAAACAGTACTGCATTTTAACATGTAAGAGCCCTGTTGTGTATTTCAAGAGTAAAATAACATTGAGGCCATTTGTGCGGGTGTATGAGTAAACACATATTACTTTATTTTGAGTATTGCATTTATTTTTAAAATTCTCCTCTGCTTCAGTACAGAGACTTCTTTCTTGATGTACAATACAAACATTTCACAGTGTTTCTGTGGAGATGATGATCTGCAGTAACATAAATGTGAGATTTTAAAAATGGGAATTTAAGAGATTGAAGGAGAAAATAATGTTATAGAGGCTAATCACAGGGATAATTTGGCTAGCTTATCATTTCTTTCAACATGTGTTGCTCTTCTCCTTTACTTAGGTAACAGAATCCTTCAGTTACTTTGGGAAATTGCTCCTCCCTTACGTGATGTGGTCTACAAATGAGGCCTTCAACGTAAGAAATGCAGTAGTAGAATTTTAAGGCAGGTCAGTGTGTACTGTTCCTTTGGGCATGAGTTTTAGTTGATAAAAGGACACTTTACCAAAACTGAGACAGTCAGATTTATTTTAATGAGTTGAAAGGGGTACAGAAAAAGGTGACATCTTCATTTATTTATTGATCGATTGATTTATTGGCCACGCTGTACATCATGCGGGATTTTAGTTCCCCGACCAGGGATCGAACCTGTGCCCTCTGCACTGGGAGCACGGAATCTTAACCGCTGGACCGCCAGGGAAGTCCCGACATCTTCTTTTAAAGATTATTGACAGTAAGATATCTTTAAGCCTAGATCTTCTGTTGTTCATTTGTGCCATCGTGTAGAGATGTCTCAAGAGAATGATTACATAGCCAAAAGACAGACAGAAATATTCCTGAAGAACATTGTTTTCTTCAGGAAATTTTTGGGTGTCTCTATCTAGCCTTGCCTGAAGCTGTTACAGCCTGCTCTTTGCGGTTAGGTTTTGATTTTGATTCCTGTCAGTTTCATTGAAAACTGACTCATGCCTGATAACACGCATGCAGGTACTTCTTTGACCTGTAGTCCGTTTTTGTTTTTGACTAGCATCGCAAATAACAGCTTATGACAATTAGCATACATAAATTAGGAAAAAGGGCCTAAAATGCTTTTGAGTAAAATGGCAATATATAAAACATCTCACTAAATAGACAACCCACCTTAACTTTTTTGTAAGTCACAGCTATTAGAATAGTCATTTCTAGGATATAGTTCAGTAAGATGATGCCACTTTGTAACAACAGAAACTTTGAAAAAGCAGAATAGTTTCAGGAAAAAGCACCCTCAAAAGTGTACAGATGGTCTCCTTTCAATGCTTTTGTATTGGAAAAACACTAATTAGCCTTTGTGAGAATACAATTAAGGAATTAAAATGTATATATTCCAAATCAGTACAATCTAAATGGGTTGAAGGATTTTGCCATTATTCTGCATTTAGCCCTCTGTCATTCAGTAGAATTATGACCCAGTTATTTTGATGTCAAGTTTTAATGTTGTATTTTTATGGCAGGGACTCTATTTCCTTTCACCTGGTACACCTCTGAGTTTCTCAATTAGAGAAGAGTATTTACTAAGTTATGATCAAGTTTCCTTAATATGTATGAATTTTTTCCCTCTTACTAATGGAAGAAAACATTGGAATTAGTTTTAGCAGATAGCATGCCAATCTAATACAGAAATCAGACTCACAGTTTTGAAATTTTGGCAGATTTTGTTTTGTGGAATATTCCAGTGAGTCAAATAATTTCTTGTGGTATATAGACTTAATGGTGTTGGAAGCTGCAATGCCCTGGTTTGTTTTAAATCAGAATTAAAGATGTGTCAACCTGTCACAACTCCTACGCACAAAGTACACTACAGTTCTTCACACCCCTTTGAATTCATATCAATCATTTGAAAATAACATTTTTCCCTCAGAATGAGCTGTCACTATCAATTTGAATAGTGGCTGTTGAACTGGAATTCATCCACATTTTCTGCAAGCCATTTGGTTCATTATATCACAAACCAAATGACTTGCAAAACTATTTTTTTCACACTGTTTAAAGCAAATGCAATACTATCTCTTCAAAGATTGCAATAATAATTTGATATCTTTATTCAAATATCTATTTAGATTTCTCTTTTTTCCTGCTTTATTGGCATTTCTAATTCACGTCTCAATAATCAGCCCAAAGTCTTTTTTTCTTAGTATCTACTGTGTTTGATTCATTGGTACTTTAGCTCTGGTTATGTGTAACCACCAAATGACAAACAGATCTTTGTGCTGCCCTGTTTCTGTTCCTCTTATGAAAGTGTAAATCGCTAGATGCTGTACGATAATGATGGTGTTCAGAGTAAAATAGTATTTGTGAACACATTGGAATAAAAATGTTTTTTCTCATTTTAACACATCCACCATACCTGACATTTCATAAAATACCTATGATTTAGGATTGTTTATGTATTGTTATCTGTCACTAAGTGACACAGTATGTTGCATGGGATTGAAAATTGTAAAATCAGCTGCAGTTTTCCTAGAGGAAAACATCTGTTGCTCCCTTCTGCTGGGATTTTGTTTCCATTTTATTCCAGAATTAATACATAAGTTTTTTTTTTAAACATCTTTATTGGAGTATAATTGCTTTACAATTGTGTGTTAGTTTCTGCTTTATAGCAGAGTGAATCAGTTATACATATACATATATCCCCATATCTCCTCCCTCTTGCATCTCCCTCCCTCCCACCCTCCCTATCCCACCTCTCTAGGTGGTCACAAAGCACCAAGCTGATCTCCCTGTGCTATGCGGCTGCTTCCCACTAGCTATCTATTTTACGTTTGGTAGTGTCTATATGTCCATGCCACTCTCTCACTTCGTCCCAGCTTACCCTTCCCCCTCCCCGTGTCCTCAAGTCCATTCTCTACGTCTGCGTCTTTATTCCGGTCCTGCCCCTAGGTTCTTCAGACCCATTTTTTTTTTTAATATTCCATATATATGTATTAGCATTCGGTATTTGTTTTTCTCTTTCTAACTTACTTCACTCTGAATGACAGTCTCTATGTCCATCCCCCTCACTACAAATAACTCAATTTTGTTTCTGTTTATGGCTGAGTAATATTCCATTGTATATATGTGCCACGTCTTCTTTATCCATTCATCTGTCGATGAACACTTAGGTTGCTTTCATATCCTCGCTATTGTAAATAGTGCTGGAATGAACATTGTGGTACATGTCTCTTTTTGGATTATGGTTCTTGCAGGGTATATGCCAAGGAGCGGGATTGCTGGGTCATATGGTAATTCTATTTTTAGTTTTTTAAGGAACGTCCATACTGTTCTCCATAGTGGCTGTATCAATTTACATTCCCACCAACAGTGCAAGAGGATTCCCTTTTCTGCACACCCTCTCCAGCATTTGTTGTTTGTAGATTTATTGATGATGACCATTGTGACCGGTGTGAGGTGATACCTCATGGTAGTTTTGATTTGCATTTCTCTAATGATTAGTGATGTTGATCATCCTTTCATGTGTTTGTTGGCAATCTGTATATCTTATTTGGAGAAATGTCTATTTAGGTCTTCTGCCCATTTTTGGATTGGGTTGTTTGTTTTTTCTGATATGTAGCTGCATGAGCTGCTTGTAAATTTTGGAGATTAATCCAATTGTCAGTTGCTTCGTATGCAAATATTTTCTCCCATTCTGAGGGTTGTCTTTTCATCTTGTTTATGGTTTCCTTTGTTGTGCAAAACCTTTTAAGTTTCATTAGGTCCCATTTGTTTATTTTTGTTTTTATTTCCATTTCTCTAGGAGGTGGATCAAAAAGGATCTTGCTGTGATTTATGTCATAGAGTGTTGTGCCTATGTTTTCCTCAAAGAGTTTTAGAGTGTCTGTCCTTACATTTAGGTCTTTAATCTATTTGGAGTTTATTTTTGTGTATGGTGTTAAGGAGTGTTCTAATTTCATTCTTTTACATGTAGCTGTCCAGTTTTACCAGCACCACTTATTGAAGAGGCTGTCTTTTCTCCATTGTATATTCTTGCCTCCTTTATCAAAAATAAGGTGACCATATGTGCATGGGTTTATCTCTGGGCTTTCTATCCTGTTCCATTGATCTATCTTTCTGTTTTTGTGCCAGTACCATACTGTCTTGATTACTGTAGCTTTCTAGTATAGACTGAAATCAGGGAGCCTGATTCCTCCAGCTCCATTTTTCTTTCTTAAGATTCCTTTGGCTATTTGGGGTCTTTTGTGTTTCCATACAAATTGTGAAATTTTTTGTTCTAGTTCTGTGAAAAATGTCATTGGTAGTTTGATAGGGATTGCATTGAATCAGTAGATTGCTTTGGGTAGTAGAGTCATTTTCATAATGTTGATTCTTCCAATCCACGAGCATGGTATATCTCTCCATCTGTTTGTATCATCTTTAATTTCTTTCATCAGTGTCTTATAGTTTTCTGCATACAGGTCTTTTGTCTCCTTAGGTAGGTTTATTCCTAGGTATTTTATTCTTTTTGTTGCAGTGGTAATTGGGAGTGTTTCCTTAATTTCTCCTTCAGATTTTTCATCATTAGTGTATAGGAATGCAAGAGATTTCTGTGCATTAATTTGGTATCCTGCTGCTTTACCAAATGCATTGACTACCTCTGGTAGTTTCCTGGTTGCATCTTTAGGATTCTCTATGTATAGTATCATGTCATCTGCAAAAAGTGACAGTTTTACTTCTTCTTTTCCGATTTGGATTCCTTTTATTTCTTTTTCTTCTCTGATTGCTGTGGCTAAAACTTCAAAAACTGTGTTGAATACTAGTGGTGAGAGTGGGCAACCTTGTCTTGTTCCTGATCTTAGTGGAAATGGTTTCAGTTTTTCACCATTGAGAATGATGTTGCCTGTGGGTTTGTCATATATGGTCTTTATTATGTTGAGATAAGTTCCCTCTGTGCCTAGTTTCTGGAGAGTTTTTATCATAAATGGGTGTTAAATTTTGTCAAAAGCTTTTTCTGCATCTATTGAAATAATCATATGGTGTTTATCCTTCAACTTGCTAATATGGTGTATCACATTGATTGATTTGCATATACTGAAGAAGCCTTGCATTCCTGGGATAAGGCCCACTTGATCATGGTGTATGATCTGTTTAATGTGCCATTGGGTTCTGTTTGCAGTATTTTGTTGAGGATTTTTGCATCTGTGTTCATCACTGATATTGGTCTGTAGTTTTCTTTTTTTGTGACATCTTTGTCTGGTTGTGGTACCAGGGTGATGTGATGGTGGCCTCATAGAATGAGTTTGGGAGTGTTCCTCCCTCTGCTATATTTTGGAAGAGTTTGAGAAGGATAGGTGTTAGCTCTTCTCTAAATGTTTGATAGAATTCGCCTCTGAAGCCATTTGGTCCTGGGCTTTTGTTTGTTGGAAGATTTTTAATCACAGTTTCAATTTCAGTGCTTGTGATTGGTCTGTTTATATTTTCTATTCCTTCCTGGTTCAGTCATGGAAGGTTGTGCTTTTCTAAGAATTTGTCCATTTCTTCCAGTTTGTCCATTTTATTGGCATATAGTTCCTTCTAGTAATCTCTCATGATCCTTTGTATTTCTGCAGTGTCAGTTGTGACTTCTCCTTTTTCACTTCTAATTCTGTTGATTTGAGTCTTCTCCCTTTGTTTCTTGATGAGTCTTTCTAATGGTTTATCAATTTAGTTTATCTTCTGAAAGAACCAGCTTTTAGTTTTATTGATCTTTGCTATCGTTTCCTTCATTTCTTTTTCATTTATTTCTGATCTAATCTTTATGATTTCTTTTCTTCTGCTAACTTTGGGGTTTTCTGTTCTTCTTTGTCTAATTGCTTTAGGTGTAAGGTTAGGTTGTTTATTTGAGATTTTTCTTGTTTCTTGAGGTAGGATTGTATTGCTATAATCTTCCCTCTTAGAACTGCTTTTGCTGCATCCCATAGGTTTTGGGTCGACGTGTTTTCATTGACATTTGTTTCCAGGTAATTTTTGATTTCCTCTTTGATTTCTACAAGGATCTCTTGGTCATTTAGTAGTTTATTGTTTAACCTCTATGTGTTTATATGTTTTACAGTTTTTTTTTCCCTATAATTGATATCTAGTCTCATAGTGCTGTGGTCGGAAAAGATATTTGATACGATTTCAGTTTTCTTAAATTTACCAAGGCTTGATTTGTGGTCCAAGATATGATCTATCCTGGAGAATGTCCCATGAGCACTTGAGAAGAAAGTGTATTCTGTTGGTTTTGGATGGAATGTCCTATAAATATCAATTAAGTCCATCTTGTTTAATGTGTCATTTAAAGCTTGTGTTTCCTTATTTATTTTCATTTTGGATGATCTGTCCATTGGTGAAAGTAGGTTGTTACAGTCCCCTCTTATGATCGTGTTACTGTCTATTTCCCCTTTTATGGCTGTTAGCATTTGCCTTATGTATTCAGGTGCTCCTACGTTGGGTGCATAAATACCTACAATTGTTATATCTTCTTCTTGGATTGATCCCCTCATCATTATGTAGTGTCCTTCTTTGTCTCTTCTTATAGTCTTTATTTTAAACTCTATTTTGTCTGATATGAGTGTTGCTACTCCAGCTTTGTTTTGATTTCCATTTGCATGAGTACCTTTTTCCATCCCCTCACTTTCAGTCTGTATGTATCCCTAGGTCTGATGTGGGTCTCTTGTAGACTGTATATATACGGGTCTTGTTTTTGTATCCATTTAGCGAGCCTGTGTCTTTTGGTTGGAGCATTTAATCCAATTACATTTATGGTAATTATCAATATGTATGTTCCTATTACCAGTTTCTTAATTGTTTTGGGTTTATTACTGTAGGTCTTTTCCTTCTCTTGTGTTTCCTGCCTAGAGAAGTTCCTTTAGCATTTGTTGTAAAGCTGGTTGGGTGGTGCTGAATTCTCTTAGCTCTTGCTTGTCTGAAAAGGTTTTAATTTCTCCATCGAACCTGAATGAGATCCTTGCTGGGTAGAGTAATCTTGGGTGTAGGTTTTTCCCTTTCATCACTTTAAATATGTCCTGCCACTGCCTTCTGGCCTGTAGAGTTTGTGCTGAACGATCAGCTGTTAACCTTATGGGGATTCCCATGTATGTTATTGGTTGCTTTACTCTTGCTGTTTTTAATATTTTTTCTTTGTATTTAATTTTTGATGATTTGATTTATATTTGTCGTGGCGTGTTTCTCCTTGGATTTATCCTGTATGGGACTGTCTGCATTTCCTGGACTTGATTGATCATTATTTTCCCATATTAGGGAATTTTTCAACTATAATCTCTTCAGATATTTTCTCAGACCCTTTCTCTTTCTTTTCTGCTTTTGGGACCCCTATATTTCGAATGTTGGTGCATTTAATGTTGTCCCAGAGATCTCTGAGACTGTCCTCAATTCTTTTCATTCTTTATTCTGCTCTGTGGTAGTTATTTCCACTATTTTATCTTCTAGGTCACTTTTCCTTTCTTCTGCCTCAGTTATTCTGCTATTAATTCCCTCTAGAGAATTTTTAATTGCATTTATTTTGTTGTTCATCATTGTTTCTTTGCTCTTTAGGTCTTCTAGCTCCTTCTTAAACATTTCTTGTATTTTCTTCATTGTATTTTCAAGATTTTGGATCATCTTTACTGTCATTACTCTGAATTCTTTTCAGGTAGACTGCCTATTTCCTCTTCATTTGTTTGGTCTGGTGGGTTTTTACCTTGCTCCTTCATCTGCTGCGTATTTCTCTGTCTTCTCATTTTGTTTACTTACTGTGTTCATGGTCTCCTTTTCGCAGACTGCAGGTTCGTAGTTCCTGTTGTTTTTGGTGTCTGCCCCCAGTGGGTAAGGTTGGTTCAGTGGCTTGTGTAGGCTTCCTGGTGCAGGGGACTGGTGCCTGTGTTCTGTGGGTGGGGCTGGATCTTGTCTTTCTTGTGGGCAGGGCTGTGTCTGGTGGTGTGTTTTGGGGTGTCTGTGAACTTATTATGATTTTAGGCAGCTTCTCTGCTAATGGGTGGGGTTGTGTTCCTCTCTTGCTAGTTGTTTGGCATGGGGTGTCCAACACTGCAGCTTGCTGGTCATTGAGTGTAACTGGGTCTTAGCGTTGAGACAGAGATCTCTGGGAGAGCTCTCTCCAACTAATATTACGTGGGGCTACGAGGTCTCTGGTGGTCCAGTGTCCTGAAGTCAGCTCTCCCACCTCAGAGTCTCAGGCCTGACACCAGGTCGGAGCACCAAGGCCCTGTCAGCCCCACGGCTCAGAAGAAAAGGGAGAAAAGGAAAGAAGGAAAAAATAGATAAATAAAGTTATTAAAATAAAAAATTAAAAGAATATTATTAAAATTAAAAAAATAAAACAAAAAAATTATAAAACAAAAAGAAGAGAAAAACCAAACCAATAAACAAATCCACCAATGATAACAAGCACTAAAAACTAAACTAAGATAACCATATAAATCACAAACTAGTCAGTTGCATACAGCAAACCCCAAGTCTACAGTTGCTCCCAAAGTCCACCTCCTCAATTTTGGGATGATTCGTTGTCTATTCAGGTATTCCACAGATGCAGGTACATCAAGTTGACGGTGGAGATTTAATCTGCTGCTCCTAAGGCTGCTGGGAGAGATTTCCCTTCTGTTCTTTGTTCGCACAGCCCCTTAGGTTCAGCTTTGGATTTGGACCCGCCTCTGCATGTAGGTTGTCCTCTAGTGTCTTTTGGGAAGTCTGAGGTCTTCTGCCAGTGCTCAGTTGGTGTTCTGTAGGAGTTGTTCCACATTTAGATGTATTTTTGATGTATTTGTGGGGAGGAAGGTGATCTCCACATCTTACTCCTCTGCCATCCTGAAGGTCCATCCAATAGATAAGTTTTTATTTTTCAGGAGGAGAATAGTTTATTTTACCAACCACAGAGATTTCAATTTGTATAACCTATCAATTTCAATTAAGTTTTTTTAATAAAATTTAATTCAAATAAACTCTAATAACTCCTGTGTAAGGCATATTTGTAGAAGATTATTAGAAAAGAAATCAAAGAAACATGACAAAATACATTTCACAATTTGTGGCGAAGATTAATATCTAACACCTGGAACATATTGTTGATGTGGAATGTAGTCCTGATTGGGACATTCAATTTTACGTCCTAGATCTCAGTCTGAACACAAGTTATTATCTCTCTAGGCATCAGCTACTTTACCCAGAAAATGGGACTAAAACATCAAACTGCCTTTATCACTGGGATGCTCCAAAGGCAAAACAATAACAAATGCCAAAGAGTTTGAGGTATTAGAAGTGTCACAATTCAGGAAGAGTAGATAAATCACCTGTTATAGTGATGCTGGAAAATCCAGTTTAATTTTACCTACATTTTCTCATGTCTGAAATCATCTCAAGGTACACTTCCTTCTCTATTTTGACATAATCTGAAACTTAAATAATTTATGTTTCCCTAGCCCATCAATAAATTTTTTGTAGCATCTCTTCTACTTCTTCTGTTTTGCCCCAGGAAATCTGCATTTTCACATGAACAAAATTTTCACACTCATGAACATTTACAGTTATTTAATAGTTTCCTTGTTGTTCCTTGGTGATAACTTCCCTTTCAGTCAGGGACAGTGTACATCCCACTCCCATAACTAATTATAGAAATGGCGTTATGGGTTATCATATTACTACCACCTCACTTTTATTTGCAAATTATTGATCTGCCACTACCATTAAAGTTGCTAAATCGGAAGTTCATGCATGCCTCTGTAATCTCATTGCCATTACTTATTTATGCCCAGGAAGTCTTTAGCAGTTTGGGACCTTGCTCAGTTTCTTTGTATGTAGATATGTTTTGTCATATATCTTAGCAACTTCTGATTTCTTATTGATGACTTATTTCTCTTCTAAATTTTGCTAAATATATTTTGTAAATCTTCAAACTCCAGTGAATTTCATCTTTATTAGGTTTCAGTCACCTGCAAGAACAATTAAGACTTTGATCACATCACCTGGAGCTATGCTTTGATTCTAAGATTTTAAACTCTAACATTCACTGTCATACCAGACAGTCTGGTTATTGTAAGCTCCATATCCAAAATCTGCATAAAATGATCTTTCTCCTTCATTCTTAGCTTAAGTGTGTAAACCACCAACCTATTTCATCAAGTCTTATGTAGCATAATAGTTGTTTTATCCTTCTTTGACTCTATGGTAGACCATTTAAAAGTACACTATATTCTGGTTTTTAAATGTTTTATTCATTTTTTTAGTTTTATATTTTTACTTTTTATTTTAGCTTTGTTGAAGTATAATTGACATAAACAATTTCAAGATATTTAAAGTGTGTGTCATGATGATTTGATACACGTATACATTGTGAAAGGATTTCACCATAAAATTAACACATCTATCACCTCACATTGTATGTTTTCTTTTTTGGTGAGGACATTGCTTCTCTCTAATGTCTTAGCAATTTCAAGTACACAATACAGTGTTATAAACTATAGTCATCAGGTTTTACATTAGTTCCTCAAACTTACTCATCTGATAGCTGAAAGTTTGTACCCTTTTACCAACATCTCCTATTTCTCCCACCTTTCAATCCCAGGCCACCACTTTTCCATTCTCTGTTTCTATGAGTTTGAGTTCTGTTTTCTTTTGTTTTTTAGATTCCACATATAAGTGAATAGTACAATATTTGTCTTTCTCTGTCTCACTTATTTCACTCAGAATAATGCCCTCAAGTTTCAAACTTGTGCTTACCAAAGGGGAAAGGGAAGGGGGTTGGGACAGATTAGGGGGATGGGATTAAAAGATACAGACTATTATATTTAAAATAGATAAGCAACAAGGATTTACTGTATAGAACACGGAATTATACCCATTATCTTGTAATAACCTGTAATGGAACAGAATCTGCAAAAATACTGAAGCACTACGGTATACACCTGAAACTAACACAATATTGTAAATCAGCTATACTGCAATAAAAAACCCCGCTATTTTACACATTGGCACATGGTAGGCACACAGTAAATATTTGTTAAATGTCTATTGCTGTGTAGAGCTCCACCAAGCAGAAACCATAAGGCCCAGTAGGTGAAATACATGCTCTGATGCAAACTATACTTGATTTTTAAAAATATGAATTAAAATTGGAAAGAATAGATTCCATTCAAATGATTTGGGAATCTGCAGTAATAATTACCAAGTAAATGAGGGAGGCCAGCGTATTCATTCATTTGTTCATTCAGTCAGTCAACAAATATTTGTTGAGAGCTTGCTCTTGCCACACATAGCACTTCCCCTGCTGCTTTATTATTTTTTAAAAAACATATTTAACTAGGAGGTTTAGCAGGATTTGAAACCCTTATATATCAAGAAATAGGTTTTCTGCAATTCGAGTTTCTTGAAACAACTTTGCATTAATCCATAAAACCAATCCATTATTTCAAGACTATTTTATTTGGATGCCAATAAGACATATCCCAGGTGAAGAATATTGGCCATGGGGGGGTAAACTGTGAGGAATTAAAGTGATCATACAAATGTAGCCAAAGGCCATGGCAAAAGGGTTATTTTAGTGTTTTAATTACCATTTAGATGACTCAACTCAAATTAGACTGGTCAGGATTGTTCAGAATCCACAGATGATTTCTAGCCAGTTCTTAGAGAATGCGGAATGTAGACCTAAGATAAATTAACTGGATTAATAAGCATTTCCTGGAGATGGGCTCACAGGTAAATCAGCAGAGGCCATTTAGTAGACTGTTACTGAGGTGCTGAGTTAAGAATGGGCTAGTAAAGAACATATCTATGTAAATATTTCACTTCATTTTGTAGTCATGGGATATATTTTATTATGAAAAATATTTAATATGTTGAAATGTGTTTGATATTCAATTTTAGTGTATTTCCAAAATTTAACATCTATTAATGTATGCAAAATTTTTTGTGAATGCACTATTTTTGTACTGTTGCTATTTGAACTCTAGTATTCTGGAGGTCTCATTTCATCTTATCAAGATGTTCCAATTGTGGAAATCTGAAGAATTAAGAATGATTTTTTGATTAGTTTGCTTGTTCTTTATATGTAATGTATTCCACTAAAACGTAATACTTGGGCTCAAAAATATCAATCAAATAAAATGTAGAGTCAGACTATAGCAAGAATAATAAAAAGCAATACTTTTTAGCCAGTCTGTACTATCAGAAAAAGCAGAAAATTAAAGCTAGAAAAATTTAGTATGCATACAGCTGACCATACACTAAACTGAGGAAGACCCACATGATCACAACCCTGTCATTTAATAACCTCCTTCCGTTTCTTCCACCCCACATCCAAGCAGAAAATATGGACTTTACTTTGAGAAATAAGATCCAATTAAAAATTCACATTATACCCCAATGTCTGTTATTGTGAGACGGGATAGTACTATCGTGGGGATTACTGTATTTTTAAGTTGTTTCTAACACCCATAAAGAGAAGTCTGATTTAATGTCACAGAAAAAAAGCGTTTGCTTTAACATTTCTTTGTTTATTTCTTTACTGTCAAATGCATATTTTATCAAGCATTTGGTTTTGACCTTTGATAACTTTTGGATTATAGTAGTGAATTTGTGTATTGTCTATTTAATTTTAGTTGAAAATTTAAAATTATATCAGTAATCATAGGCCCTGTATAATTTAATATCTCTGCTTTGTACTTCATCTTGATAATTTATTTGTTATTTTAACTCAAAGAGATTAGGATAAATGCAGTGTGTTCAGTTGTTCTCACAGATTTTATTTTCTGAGGGGAAGAATTATGTAAACCTCAAAAGGTTCTTCTTGAACAGCAGAATCCTGTGGGTTTTGCAGGAGTGTCAAAGATGGGACCTGAAATGTATTTTCCAAAGTATTGTGGATTTACATTAAATATTTTAAATTACTCCATATAAAAATACACTTCTTTATATTTCTGTCTTCCACAAGATGCATTTATTTATTGCTTTCAGAATGACTCTTTTGACTTCTCACATATTGCTATACTGCCAAATATATATATTACTTAATAAGGGAAGAAAATAAAAGTAAGATTTAAACTGCCCTGTGTTTTTCAAAGACTACATTTTTATGGCCATTTAGAGTTCTTTAACTTCTTGTTTTTTGCTGTCCTTGCCAAATTTTTTCCCAAGCCACAGATGTCAGTTCCTACTCATCTGCTGCTCTGTTTCTTCCTGATACCCTGCAGATTACATGGGTTGTTTTCCAGCTCAAATTGGATCATTTGAGTAAGAAAGGAACTTTAAAATCTGTTGCCATTTTCTTTAGCTTCTTTTTACCTCCTTCCCACACAATTTTATTCCTTAGTAAATAGTCATTTTTTTATTTCAAGTTTTAATGTTGGACTGTTCAAATATGTGTAGGCCTTGGTTTGGCTTTTGAAAATTCTCAAAAATACAAGCAATTCTATTTTCAACAATAATTTAAAATAGGGAATTGTACATGTCAAAGACTTAAAAATGCCAGTAAATTATGTAGATATTTAAAGCAATAGACACAATTTTATAAAAATAACAAAAGAGTAATTTATTAAAATGTATTTGAATAACATTTTGATTGTATTCATCAAATTAATATTAATTTTCAATTATTTAAGTATAGTTTAAGCTAAACACTGTATTTTTTGGTAAAGGAAAATCTAAAAAATATATTCTCAACATTTTTAGAGTACTTTAGACAGTTGATCTTTTGCAATTATGAATATTTAATTTTGACAAAAAGCTAATGATTTTGAAACCATCCTCATTCAGTCAATGACATCTCTCGGTGGCATTTTCAAGTATGCAAGAATCTATTACCACTTTCCCATGTCTTCTGAATACACTATCTTCCATCTTCAGTAGCATCATAGCTCAACAAGTTGAGGGATCCAGTATCTTCATGCTTACCCCAAGTCTTATTTTTAGAAAAATACATATAATTAATGAGAGCCAAGGTTTGAAATTTTACTGTATATATATGTCACTTCAGAGCTTGTTTAATATCCACTTTCAGTCTCTACCAGTAGAAATAAGACATATGTCTAGAAATGTTTAAATAATTAGCACACATGGAAATTCTTATTCTAGAAATCCTTTGACCACATTTTAGGAACTTTATACAAAAGAATAGGTGATTCATTACAGCATAAAGTATTTCTCCACCCATAAGCATTTTCATTTTGCTGTATTATGAGTAAAGGGAATTAGTCATTTATTAATGGATTGAGAATAAAAATAATGAGAAGGAGAAAAGGGATTATTTTTTTCTGGGAAATCCTTAAATTATATCATATTAATACTCTTACATTGTTGCCACATACTATGCCAGTGTTCTCTGAAAAAAAATTTAGATAAAAAAATAGTATCTTGGCTTACTGGTCTATGAAACAAAACAATGCAGAAGCAAGTTTGCAAAACAACATAATCATTATAGGCACAGGCTTTGGAGCCACTACCTAGGGTCAAGTCTCAGCTCTTCAGTGTACTCAGTGTCTTAAGCTATCTGTGCCCTGGTTAACAAATCCATAAAATTCTTTTAAAAAAGTCAGTGCTTCATAAAGTTACTATGAAGATGAAATGGGTTAAACATCTAAAACATTCAGAAGAGTGCATCGTAGATCATGTTTGCTTATTAGATGACTTATTACCTGTTGTTTTGGTGATTAAGTCAGTTGTTACTTAGTATATTTTCTTTATTTTCACTGAGGTGGCAATGAAATATGTTGATATTATGTGCTATTTAACACAATAAAGGTTTATAGAAAAATTTCCTTCCTTTTAAGCATTTTAACAGATGTTCTTTGATGTTTGTAAGAAAATCCATCTATATTATTTTTGCAAATCCCAAGGTATATATAGAAATAGAACAATAATGTACTGTTGGAATATAAACAGTCTGAAAGTTCCCAACACACACCTACACTCACACAAAACTTCTAAGAAATTAATCACACAATAGATGTACACAAAATTAGATATCCCATTAAATTCCTGCTATGCTTTAATGGCTTTAAAAGTTTAAAGATGTTGTATGTAATTGGGGAATTATAATGTATTATGGCTTAATTCCATGCAATTATTTTACCTTAAAGCTTTGTCAAATCATATTGTGTTCATTGTATATTTACCTATAATAATGACTTCTTAACTTGATTCATATAAAGCTTATAAATATGTATATATATATGTATATATATATATACCTATATGTATATATTATTTGAGCATCTGTCTTTAGCAATATCATTTAAATCTTGATATTCTATATTCTTTGGTTACAGATGGCTGAAAAGCTGAATTGTCCACATGGACCATTTCAGTTTCTTGGTCATTGTTCTATCATGTACCATCCTTGGGGCTCCTATGCCTCCTTTATTTTGTTTCTGACAGTCTTGTGTAAATTGGAGTGTTCCTATTCTCATCTGCTCATTCCTTTACTGTCATAACTGTCCCATTTTGTATTGGAAATTGGTCTTCTTTGAGGCTTAAATATTGTTTTATGTTGTTTATGGTTTCTATATTCTATATGAAAACTAAGATTTTTGATGCCCTGGACAGACCACTTGGTTCCAGTCCTTCAAAGAAAAATGTTACATTAAAGTCAGTTTTGGTAACCCTGCAGTGTATCAGAACACTTTATGAAATATTAACTATGCCAGAAAGAGAGATAACAGCATGCTTAGTTATGGAGCTGAAAAGTATTGTATGTGATATTATGATTATTCACAACATTTCTTAATTTTTTTTTTCTAAGGCACTGTTCAATGCTAGACCTTCCCTAGAACTAACTCCCTCCCTCACATCAGTTCTTGAAGTATTCTTGTGTGTTAGTACATAGAAAGTGCTGAATTACCTCAAGGGAATTCATCTGTTGTCTTGTAGAAGAAGGATCTTTTAGGATAAATGTGAAGCATTAGTAAATTCCACAGGATGCTATATAAATTGCACTTCCATTCAAAGCAAAAATAACCATTATTTCTAAGGTTTCTCTTCAATGGATTATTTTTATGTTATTTTCCTGAACTCCAACTAGAGTAGCTCATGAAAAGCCCATACTAAGTTGATCTGTTTAAGGTCAACATGTGAATGTTGTCATTTTAATCACTATATGTAATTCAATCTCCATTTCCTTTTTTTTAAGTTTTTGTTTTGTTTTTTTTTTAATTTTATTTATTTATTTATTTATTTATTTATTTATTTATGGCTGTGTTGGGTCTTTGTTGCTGGGTGTGGGCTTTCTCTAGTTGCAGTGGGGGGGGCTACTCTTCATTGCGGTGCGCAGGCTTCTCACTGTGGTGGCTTCTCTTGTTGTGGAGCACAGGCTCTAGGCATGCGGGCTTCAGTAGTTGTGGCACTTGGGCTCAGTAGTTGTGGCTCGCGGGCTCTAGAGCACTGTCTCAGTAGTTGTGGTGTATGGGCTCAGTAGCTGTGGTGCACGGGCTTAGTTGCTCCGCAGCATGTGGGATCTTCCCGGACCAGGGCTCGAACCCGTGTGCCCTGCGTTGGCAGGCAGATTCTTAACCACTGCGCCACGAGGGAAGCCCTCCATTTCCTTTTTTTTTCTTCTTCTTTTAATACTTAAAACATGATGTTAAGGTCAAGCAGGATCAGCCTTGGACAATATCATTTTCTAAGAAGTGTTGTTTTTGAGAATTATAACCGTTCTTTCCAAGCCTGCATGACCTCACTACTCCACGTGTAATTTTTTTGCAAAATTTGTTAATGATCTTCATGTTGATAATGCAGTTTTTTCATTTCTCACTTTATCTCAGAACCATTGTATTTAGTTAATTGGATTCTCCCTCTTCAAAATGTTGCTTCCTTAACTTCTGTGACACCACTTTCCTGCTGTTGGTTGCCTATCAAAAGCAGTATCTTTTTTTTTTTCTTCTGGCTAACAAAGCTTCAAATTTATGAAAATGATTACCATTCCCATTCTACTTACTTAGGGAAAATATTTGCCACCCTATGCCAACATAAAGAATTTTGGATCATCTAACAGACCACTGTGGTCTCATTCTCCTTGCTAGCAGGATGTACATGTGTGCCAGTTATGCCCTCTGGAACCTGAGAGAAGGTATGCTTATTGGCTTCTGGGAAAGGTTTTCCTTACCAATACAAATGCTTGCTTAGAGGGAAACACCCCTTTTCTTTGCAGAGTGTCATCCTGTCTTCATGCAATGCTTAGAATTACTGAAGCCATCTCATGACCATGAGGGAAGGTAATAGCAATAACGAGATGCCAGAATAGAAGGAACCCAGTTCTTTTATGACACTGCTGAGTAACTGAATCAAGAAACCTTGAAATCTTCCTATTTGCTTATTTGCTTATTATTTAACCCACATATACTTCTGGTATTTCAGTGGAAAGCATTCTAAATCATAGATCTGGGTTTGGGGTACCTTTTTTATATGGACAATCAGAGAATGAATTACTTGGGGACATGAGATGTCTGGGCAGTTCTAAAGCCCCATTTGAGGTGTGACACTCTCATTGCCTGTCAACAGCTTAACAGCAGTCACAGAGAACACCAACAGTTGGCTTCATCTAAGATTGTATATTTTTTTCCTGATATATGTTGTAAAGTATTTTATAAATGATTTGTAGTGTAATTTCAGAGCAGTGGAGATTCAAAACATAGAGAGTCAGCAGATTGCAAGTAACATTGCTGTCAAGTATGAGACAGTAGAAATAATTGAGGAAGAAAGATGATTAGGGCATTGTATTCAGAGTGCTGAATGGCTGACATTTTGGTGGTATCAGTGTCCATAGAATGATGATGATATTGTATGACTGAAGTAGATTGGGAAAGAAAATTACTGAATAGTAGTTTGAGAAGCAGAGAGATGAACTTGCTGGATGGGTATTCTACAGTGATTTTTAAGCTATCAAAGTATATTACACGACATATTGTATAGAGAAAGTAAGTAAGCCAAGTGCCAAAGTCACAATTTCTAAAGAAAAGTATCCAGAAGTTTTTAAAAGTTCATTTATTTAAAAACTTTTATTGAGCATCTACTATGTGCTAAGTGCTGTTCTCGGTACTTGCACTAACAAAAAAGAAAAAAAAATGTCCTCATGAGGTTCCTATTCTAACAAGAGGATACAGAGATTAATTGAAAAATTATACAGTACTGAGGTAAAGAAACACATTTTGGTAAAAGTATAAAATAAAAGAATACAAGATGATCAAGGGGGTCAAGGAGATTTCTCTAAGGAAGAAATATTTGATCTGAGAACTGAAGATGAGGAATTAAATAAAAGATTTTTAAAAAGGCAAGAGTTGGAGTTTGGCAGGAGAGTCCTCAGCAGAAAAAAAATCATCAAAAAAATATATGTGTAAGACTGTAATATGACATAATTCATGAACAAAGATAATAATGTTATATTTGAAACATAGAGAGGTGAAGGGAGAGCAAGAAAGAATGTACTAAACCTACAGAGTTGAAAAGCCAGGCAGTGTTTGCTCATGCAGTATGAAGAAACTCATATAAAAGATATGACATCAATCATAATATTGCAAAAGAAAATGCAAGTTATTGAAATGCTTAAAAAAGGAAGTGACATAATAGTTTTAAAATATTAAATAATTACTACAGTAATAACTATTGTTGGAAGTTTTGTCTGAATAATATTAGTTTCAGTGTGGAAGAGGCATTTACAATGGAATTAACATTGGGAAGTATATCAATTATTAGCATGTTCAGCTGGTAGTCATATAAAGAACACAATAAATATAGCTTGAAATGATAGAAGGTTATTTCTCTCTTATATAAACAGTAAGTTCAGGATGCCGGTTTTCAGGACTAAGTGCCTTTTATGTTACTGTCTAGACCTTTCATCATTCTGTATCATTCTCCAAATGGCTGCACCAGCACAAACGCCAACCAGCAATCTAACCAGTTGGAAAGAGAGAAGGAAAGTAGAAGAATATGCCATTTTCTTTAACACCTTCCTAAAAGGTACACACACCCCTTCTTTTTGCATCTCATTGGCCGGAATTTAGTCACATAGCTAAAATTAGATTCAAGGGAGCCTATAAATACAAACTTTATCTTTTGCCCAATAAACTGAGGAAAAAGGGAAGAATGAATATTATGGTCAACTACCTGTTTTGACTTAGGATATGAGGTTGACATTAATCTAATTTCCAGCCCTGAGGTTCATGGACTGTTGGAAAATAAGCAGTCTTAACATATTTACAGGCTGTTATCACAGCTCTTCCTGATGTTCAACACGTATTATACTCTACTAACCAAAGCAATAGTTGCACCATATCATTTTATAAGTGTAAATTGAATTTGACATAAGGAAGAAAATGAATGTTCTCTTTATGTATCTGAAAGGATACTGTCTTGTCCGTAGTTTGGTGGCTGATTTAGTCAGGCATCTGCAGGAATCATGTGACTGCATGTATCCACAGTCATCTCTGTAAGATTACTTTTGAAAAATAAGGGCTGTGGTCAAGAATAATCCACTGGCTCAAGAAATAATGAGCTAGTCTTTGTGAATTAGACTCTCAGTTTTTGAGGTTATTAAATTATAGTTTTCTATGTTAGCAAGCATGATTTAGAAATGTGGTTTGGAACTCTCAAATTTTTATTTTAAAAACTACAAAGAGATACATTCAAGCACGCTAGAATTAAACATATAAAGAATCAGAAAAATGCTTAAGTAACCCACATGAAGACAACTAGAAAGAAACGGACAACAAGCAGAGGAAACAAATTAAAAGAATAAAATGGCAGAGTTCTAACATCTCAATAATTAATGTAAGTGGTCTAGTTACAGTAGTCAAAAAATACAGACGGGTAGAGTGGATTAAAAAACATGACCCAACTATGTGTTGTTTATAAGAAACTTACATCAAATTCAGATTCATTGACATAGGTATAATATGTTGAAAGTAAAAAACAAACAAAAAAACCCTGCTAGACAGAACATCAGCAAATATTTAGAAGACTTGGACAACACAATCACCCAACAGAATCTAAGTGACTTATCTATAGAGCACTTCTCCAAACAAAAGGTAAACATTTTTTTACACACTATGGAATATTCATCAATATAGACTATAGCTTGGGCCATAAAATAAACTTCTACAAATGTCAAAGAATTGAAATCATATAGAGGATATTCTTTGACCTTAATGTAATCAAACTTGAAATGAGTAACAAAAAACAGGAATATTTCTAAATAAGAGGAAATTAAAACAATACAAGCAATACACTTCTAAAGTATCCATGGGTCTAAGAGGAGGTCTAAAGGTATATATATATATATATATATATATATATATATATATATATATATATACACACACACACACACACACAATATATATATGTATTTTGAATGCATATATTATATATATATATAGTATGTATTTTGAATGTATATATTGAATGTGTGTGTATGTATTTTATATATAATTCAACATATCATGAGGTAATTAAAGCAATATTTAGAGGGAAATTCATAGTCTTAAATGCTTACATAAGAAATGAAAAGGCTCAAATCAATAATTTAAACTCTCAATTACTTTGGGAAAGAAGAGCACAATAAGCCCAAACCAAGCACAAAGAAGAAATAATGACAATTGGAGCAGCAGTCAATTAAATTGAAACAGGAAATGATAGAGAAAATGAAACAAAAATCTAGTTCTTCAAAAAAGTTGATAAAATTGATGAATCTCTAGGAAGACTGGCAAAGGTAAAAATAGAGAAGACACTAATTACTAATGTCAGAAATGAAAAAGGGAATGTCTTTTATATCCTGCAGCTATTAAAACAACAATAAAGGAGTATTATTGCCATTTGAGTTCCCACTTTGGATAAATTTTAATTGAAGGCACAGTTTTAATGCACTCACACAAAGGAAGTAGAATCCCAAGGTTTATTACTTACAGAACCCAGAATTGGGGGGTGGGGGACACATGAGTCAGAGGAAAGGCAGTCCTGTTCCAGGTCACGAGTGAGCAGGAGATAGAGGGCAGGGTAGCAAGCACCTATTGTAAGGTGATTGGGGCAGAGGTCACTAACTTTTCTTGGGCTTAACTCTAAGTGATTATTTTCAATGATGCCCTCTGCCGTCAGGAATTTATGACCGGATGAAGTCCTTATTAAATGTCCAAACTCTGGGTGTAAGCAGGGTTATCACACTGTAGGATGTCTAGGCAGCAACTCAGAAAAATAAAACTTGTCTTTCTCTTCACAATACAAAAACCTAAACACAAATGTACGTAGCTGCTTTAATCATAATAGCCCACACTGGAAACAAACCAGGTATCTTTTAATGGATAAATGTTTTTTTTTTGTTTTTTTTTTTTTTTGGATAAATGTTTAATTGGTACATCTGTGCTGTGGAATAACTACCCAGGAAAAATGGAATAAACTACTGACAGAGTCAACAACTTAGATTAATCTCAAAGAAAAAAAATTACAAAATTTTGGATATGGAGAACAGATTAGTGATTACCATGGGTTAGGGCATGGTGGTAGTGATGAGAATTTAAGAAGGTTGGGTGTGATTATAAAAGGGCAAAATGAGGAAGCCTTGTGGTGATGTAACAGTTCTGTATCTTGACTGATGAAATTCAGTGATAGGGAACTCTAAATCTGGAACTTAATGGCATCATTAAAAAATCTACCTTATTTTCTCTCCATTTACCACATTTGTTATATGAGTTTTTATGTCAGCCTAATTTCCCTGATGGTAACAAGAGGTATGTAGCATTACAGTATATTACACCTAAAAACAAAAATGTCCAGAGGAGATAGATATTATCATATTCTTGTAGATCTTTCTTTGGAGTGAGGACATTTTTCCTAGGAACTTACTTATGCCTACTTCTAGCCCACCCCATTATCGGCTGGCTTCCTTTAATTCTTCATTGTCATTTTTTTCTTTTTAACTGCTCAAGTCTCAAACAATTACTGGTAATGGAAATTAAATCATCAGAATTGCTGAGATAAATTTAGAGTAATCCCAAGCTCTTCTCTCTCCACGTTGTGAAGGCACTGGGGTCAAACTCCCTGAGGAGTAGGATGCACTTTTCTGAGTCTTCTAGGCTGCGTCCTGTGCATCAAGGCTAATGAGTACAGCATGTCATCACTGTAATGGACATGCATGCTATCCAAGGGCAAGACAGAGTTTTACATAAAATTCCAGGTGTGGAAATATTTACCTGGACCATTTTATTTATGCATGTAGAAATACTTGATCCACCACCAAAGTTGCAAATGTTATGTTTTCCTTTTTTTTTTTTTAAAGAATGGTATACTTGGTTGGGTGACTCCAGACACTTTGTAGGTGTTCTTTCTTACTGGGGATGTGGGAAAGAGGCCTTTGCTTCCTCACTGCATGGATGTAAATGAACCATTTAAGCAAAATTTAGGCCACAGCAAAGCCTTGTCTCCAAGTAACTTGATTGCTTATTTGGTCACTTACATTTTCAAGTTTCAGCATTTAAGACCCTGATTAACATTAAACATTTTGTTATTTTGAAACTTTTGAAGGCAAAAATCTCTATCTCTTTTCTATTCAGACAATCCAAATTAGGCATTCACTTTCAATTTAGAAAAATACTTCTAAAAGCTGGAATACTTTTGTTCAGATATTAAATAGACCCATGGACTGATGATTACTAGTCTACATGACATTTCTCTTACTCTCCTGCTCTCTTCTCCGGTGGCTGCAGAGACTGTGGATTACCTCTCAAAAGTCATTCCTTTGCCTTATTCCGTTAATAGAGACTGCGAGTTCTATTGTCATCTCTCAGACTCCATTCCAGTTGAGATTGGTCATGTGACCAGGCTCTGTTAATAAGATGTAGACAGAAATTGTGAAGCTCTCAGCCAAGCTGATGACAGGTACAGGCTTTGTTGGTTCATGAGCACCCTGATGGTCATCTGTATGTCTTCTTTAAAATGTTTATTCAGTTCCTCTGACCATTTTTAAGCAGTTTGTATTTTTTTCCTATTTAGTTGTATGAGTTCTTTATATATTTTGGACACTAATCTCTTATCAGATATATGATTAGCAAATATTTTGTTCCATTCCATAAGCTGACTTTTCATTTTGTTGATGGTTTATTTTGCTGTGCAGTAACTTTTCAGTTTGATGTAGTTGTTTGCTTATTTTTGCTTTTTTTTGTTGTCTTTGCTTTTGGTGTCAAATCCGAAAATGAATTTCTTTTATTTTGACTAAGTTGTTTCCTATTACTTATTGTACTCTCTTGATGGTAATAAATTCCATAATACTTTCTACATTTCAAATCAGCTATTGCTATATCTGGATGCAATACAGAATCAATTATGGATGATATACCAGTTAGGCAGAATAGCTAGAATGCTGTTTTGCTTCCAGGTGTCACATATAATAATTACTGTGATGTGTATTAGAAAGAATAACAAAATACTATAATTTCAGCAACAAATTTGCATGTATTTTTGAAAACATATGCATAAATGCAAAAAACTACAAACCTGCAAGAGTAGATGAGGAAAGATTGTTATACATATGAAGGGTTTGTTCTTTGAAAATCTGCTTAATTAAGATACTGCAGTATAGTCTCTATATTCCTCCCCCATGAGATTCTCTTTCATACATTACACTGGAGTGGATTATAATACTGACACAACACTAAGAAACACAGTGTCTGTTTCTTTTACTACAGCAACAGTATTCTCCACTTGGCTTGGTTTTCATTTTGCTTTCCTGTTAATCTTTCCTTCTTTATTCGTTTTTAAAGACTTAGGAAGAGGGTACATTATCAATGTATACAATAAACATTACAATTTTGAAAAAGTATACTGAATTAGAATTATAAACCCTGGGATGTCACATGAGAGCAATGTAACATACTGCTCTAGTTTATTATATTATGGGGTATAGCACTTAACTCTTATTTTATCACTGGGTGTCAAGTACTTACCTGAGTCTATTTGCGAGTTTTTAATTTAGGAACTCTTTAAAATATTGTTTATTTTAACAAAACTGCTATTTAAAACTGTGTTGGAGTTTTATTAATATTAGAATCACCTCCAAATTTGAATGTCTCAGATAATTATTGATTTTAATGACTTCATGAAAAGAGAATCTCTGAAATTATCTGACTAGTCATGGTCATACTTCATGCAGGTATTTGTCATGTTATAATATCTAGTATGTACATCTGTAGCTTTATAAGTCTCTGTATATATCTGTATACACATATATTGTTGTTATTGTTTTTTATTAAGTATATTAAACTTAAAATGAAAATTCACTTCAAATTTAACTTTTTAAAGGCTTGTTTGTATATATTATATTTTACCTGTGTCTCATGTCTCCAGAAGGTCATTCTATTGTTGCTTCTTTTAATGTATGAAAAATAGGACCAGAGTAAAATTATGAGAAATAAGAGAAAAGAAGTGGAAGTACTTTCATATTATTTCACAAATATTTTTCCTTTAATTGCAGATCATCAGATAAGATTGTTGTCTTGATTTCTGGTCTTATGAAAGTTCACAAATCTAAGGTCATAATCTTTTACAGATTAATTTATCATAGTTCCCAGACAAGCTGAAGATGAGAACAGATCTGGCATAAGTTAAATTTAGACCATTAACATGTTTTTACAGAATTTAAGTTAAACATTTAGTTGCTAAGAATAATGATATTTTAGGATTTCTATACGATAGAAAAGTAAGATACAGATAAAATAACATGTGAAGATTAATGTTAGGAATGAGATACACAGGGAGACATAAGGAAGTAAGGGAGAGAAAATTTTGGAAAAGGTAAAGTTAAAATAGTGATAGACAGACCCTGATATAGTCTTTCTTAACAGGAGTCTGAATTTAATGCTGAGTGATTCTGAACTATTAAATTACTGAGATGGACTCCCTTAAACCCACATCACTCATCTTCTTAATATAGTAAATATAGTATATAGTATAGGGATCTTAATATAGTATAGGGATCTTAATATAGTAAAGTGAATTAATACCACCTTATACATCATGCTTTGCTCATCTCAGCTAGCAGTAAAATCCTTCGCCAAAAATGCTTCTATATACCTCTTACAAATATCACTGCTACTCTTACTTTCTTTTGCCTATCTTTGACAATGATACTTCTGATATACTTCGTTTCTGCCCTATACATTTTAGAATAACAGTAGATGTAGAGTTTCTTTTAATGTCAGTTTTTGAAAAATGAGTACAGAGTATAAATTTTTCTTATTCTCACTCTGGATTTTAAGACTTAAAAAAAATCATGCTTGTTCTAAGAATGAGAAAATTGAATAGGAAATGAGTAGTTTTTTCTTTTCTGTTTATTTCTATTCTAAGCAATTGGTTATTCTAGCAATAATTTAATTTTTTCTACCATCCAGTCAACTTTTCCCTCCATCCATGGAGTCAAGACAGGGTTAGCACACTCACAGCTAGTTCACGGCTCTCCCAGGGTCAAGAGTAAACCCGTTCTCAGGTGGAGACCACAATTCCTAGGATGTCTGCCTACATCAAAGAGGGTCAGGAAGAGACTCAAAAAAGGGAGTTAGACAGTATTTTTCTTACTCTCTTCTTTCCCTTCATTAAGGGGAAAAAAGTCTCAATATCAGAATAACATCGTGATTTCCTGGAGGTTCTCAATCTCATCAACCAGGGTGAAGAGGGAACTTATGAGCTT
The DNA here is from genome assembly GCF_949987535.1 of Balaenoptera acutorostrata. Lineage (NCBI taxonomy): Eukaryota > Metazoa > Chordata > Mammalia > Artiodactyla > Balaenopteridae > Balaenoptera > Balaenoptera acutorostrata. Next base: position 36,515,999 of record NC_080084.1, on the reverse strand, counting down.
GGAGAAAACTAGCCCCTCCCTAACAGAGTAGAAGAGTCAACACTCATCTTAGGTGGAAATGCTTGTCTCCTCTAGGCCATTTACCATCCTCATCATAGATCAAGGAATAATCAATATAACTGAAATAAGAACCTGCATCCACAGGCCTCCTTGTTTCTATGCACAGGGATCAGGAGAGACCCTAGTGCATATTGCTTACCAATGATCGTTATTTTAGGAAAATTTTAAGATGGATTGAACTCGAAGGGTTGCTTATATCTATATCCTGGTAGATGTCTGGCAATGTCAGGTGAAAAGGTGGAGGAAAAATATTTGAGTTGGCATTGTGTTTAACTGAGACTCTGTTGTTTGTGAAATTACTCATCTATGTTTTTATTAAGTTAATTTTTAAAAATAAAAATTCTAACCTAAGGAGATGCTATGCAAATAAGAGTTGCAAATTCTGTAGGTTATTTCTCCACTTAGAAATTCCTTTATTAATATGCTATACATAATGCTTTGTGGAACCTGGTTTGGGGAAGGGTGGCTTCACTACTAAATATGAAAAACAACCAATAAGGAAAAATACTTAAATGCAAATGAATCTTTAACTACTTATAGAAAAATATGTATTGACCAACCATGTGAAAATGGCTAGAACAAAGGGAAGGGTTTTATGTGCAATGTTCTTATTTCTGAAAATAAATGCCTGCTAAAGGCTTTTTGTCCTTTGATTTATTTAGTCAGTATTATTAGCCAGAATAGGCTAGGCTTATGCAGTTATAAATAAATCTTGAGATCTTAGTGCTTAAGACAAGAAAAATTGTGAGTGTGTATTTCTTAGTTTGATGATTTGAAAAAAAATTGTATGTGTAGATATTGAGAGATACAGCTAGTAGATAGAAGAGGGCTGAGTGACTCTCCTGTGTGGCATGATGCTCCCTTAATTCAGGCTTCTTGCATGTTCTAACTCCACCATCTCTTAGCTGTTCAGATAGGAGAATTTCGAAAAAGCATATATTTATCTATCAGTAAACCATATGTTTACTTTGGTTCAGAAGTAGCAAATATGTTGGCTAATTGGCATTAATTATATGACCGTGCCTAAATTGAATAGGGAAATGCATATAGATTTTTGGTAAGGCTAACACTCTCCTACCTAAATACTATTTTTTTTCTATAAGTTTTGTAATAGTACTGGGGAAAGAATCTAATTAGATTACGTGGTGGTTATGAAATCAATAAATCATTTCATCACAAGTTTGAACATTGAAAAGTACTTCCTCATCCTATAGTACTAAATTTTATTGATCAGATTTTCACATTTATAAAAGATTCTCTATAAGATATAAAAGAAATTGTAAAGGGAGAGTCAGGAGTGGATGAAAATGACAACTGACATGCAAAAATGGAAAGTACGGCATATTGAAATTCTGTAACCTGTAGACTGGAAAAATCTCATTATTTCCTGGAATATCTTTTAGGTTGCAAATACGTACAGCATAATTTCATACTACATAATAGAATATAAAGAAAGTTTGAAACTTATTTGAGGTTGATAATGGCTACATCCTATTTATTTATATTATTGAAATTTAAATCTGCAAGTATTTTTTGAGCACCTGCTCTATTCAGAGCACTGTAGTAAGCATTAGGAATTAAAAACATTAATCTGACATATTCTCCAAAAATAGAAATTCACATTCTACTGAGGGAAACAAACACATATGACCACTGCAAAACAAAGCAGACAAATGACTGTTGTAATAAATGTTTGTTTTTCAATGAGAAAATAGGAGATAGAGATTATTTCTGATTCAAGGAATTGAGAATTTGTTCTGGAAAGAGGTTCTCATTGAGTAATGTCAGAACATGGTTAAGCAGACAAGTAAATTAAGATGATATCTAGTAACAATAGCCATGGGTAAAATATACAAGGAGAGGATTTCTCAGATGTTCTGGGAAAAACTGTATGCTTTATTCAGCTGGAGCATATGATAGGATAAAATAATAATGATAATGTCAATATTATTAGTAGTAGATAATCTATTTAATGCTTGCTCTGTGCCAAAACTATGAACATTTCCTATATATTAATTCTTACACAACTGTGTAAAATAGGTTATCTCATTCTTCTCATTTTATGGAAGACAAAATTGAGAGCTTTAGTAACTTTAACAGGTTTATACATCTAATGAGTTATAGATCTGAGATTCAAACTGAATGGGGAGGAAAGTAACAATGGAGCAAGGTAAATAACACAGTAAGACCCTGAGGGTATTCACTATTTGGGACAAACAAATTCATATTGATGTCTTTGGTTTGAGGGGTACAAAAATCAAAGCCCAGGCGAAGGCCACCCAGGGTGAGAAGCCTATTAGAACACCTGCCAGAAGGCTACACCCTCAGGGTGAGGATTGTGATCCATGACCCCACAGCCTAAGAAGGTTCTGGGAGGTTTTAGGACTTATAACTTCAGTCATGGACTCAAATAACCAGGCTATGCACTAGGTTATGCAAATTCCAGTAAAGGAACTGAGATGGGAGAGTCTAGGGTAAACATGAGGAATGGAAAGCCGGCTAAATACAAAGTATGTAAACCAAAAGAAGTAAAATACGTTACTTTTTATACAATGGTTAAACACCCTTTAAAAAGTATGTTTATTAGAGGTTAATTTCATTTTCAGAATATTTTCACAGAGAGGCTTATTTTACAAGAGTTGATAACTAGATATGCCACAGTTCGATCCTATGCCCGACAGTATTTGAGCTGACAAAACTAGGTAATATTTGAGCTGAAAGACAAAGCAATATATATTTCTCCAAGTTCATCAGTCCTTCAATGAAATATATAATCCTGGAAGAAAATAAATCTTCATTTGATTTGTAATAATTACCATGCTTATAATTGCTAAATCTCTCTTCTTCATATTCTCCCTCCCTATATATACATGCATATGTATGTGTATGTAGTAGAAAATTATAAATTCATATATACTCTATTATATAATTATATATAGTATATACTATATATAAATTGTTTTATATATAGTATACCTATTGTGTAATTTGTATATATAAAATTTCATATATATTTATGTAACTTACTATAGAATCTATAAAATTACAGTAAACTTAGGAGGGAGTTTTTGGTTTTGTCGGAATAGACATAAAATAAAGGCTAAGAAACCTTAACAGTTACTCTCACTGTTGTAGATTAGCAAGTTAATTCAAGCAACACAAGATAAATATTTAGCAAGAAAACAAATTGTTTGCTAAGGTAAAATACTCAACATATTGGATTGGAACCTAAAACAGAGTTCATGTAAGATGCACTATTCTTTCCCACCTGTTCAGTTCTTTCTTTGAAATATCAATGGCTCTTACTCCTGGGTATGAAAACTTAAAAGCTCTCTTGGTAGAAGCTGAGTCAGCCATCAAGCTTGGGAATTCCCTGGCCTTCCAGTGGTTTGGACTCCGTGCTTCCACTGCAGGGGGCATGGGTTTGATCCCTGGTTGGGGAACTAAGATCCTGCATGCTGCGTGGCTGGCCAAAAGAAAAAAAAAAAAATCAAGCTTCTGTTTACGCTGCCATCCCTCTTACATAAGAGAAACCCAAAGCTATGACTAATGGGTGTGGTTGCATTATTTGTCAAAGTAAAATAGTTAGCTTACCTTGACCCTTAAAAAGATAGCAGGGATGAAAGCGAAATGACTTAGGGAAGTTTGGATTTGGGAATAATATTTTTCAAAAGATGGGAGCTGTGACACAGATTTGTGGCATTTTAGGCAGAGCTTTAGTTAAAAATCCTACCTTACCTATTTTTTAAATAAGAAATTCCATCCTTATTAGTTTTCTCACTATTTCTGCCCTATGATTAGATATATAATAATCCATTTGGTGTGAATAATATCCATAATCAAAACAATTTCCACATAATTTAAGTAATTCCTGTAACAAACTATTTGATAAGAAAAACATAATTGTTGAAGGCAAGTGTGTTGTTGATATTATCTTAGCTACATTAATTTAAATGTGCTCAATATTACATGGGAAAGAAAAAAGTTAGATATGTATTACTATATTTTTATACTTTCCTTAAAATTTTTCTCTAAACATAAAGCAGTTTTACCAGTCTTACGTATGAAAATAGCATTAACTTTTGTAATAACATCTTTAAATGTGAAGGACAATGATGCATTTTACATAAAAGCTTGTCATGGTTGTAACGTTTTAAAATGCAGAATGGAAACCATTATAAGAAGATGAATTACTTTCCCAAATAGCCCAATAAATGGAATCCAAAAGTTGTTAAGAATGGCATTGGTAAAATAGTGTACTGGGGATTTTATTTTACAATTTTAATTTTAAAAGAGTGGTACAATTTTGTCTGGTTTCAAATAAGACAATTCAACCATGAAAATAAGTGCTGACATTGTATGCAGAAACTAATTAGGGTGTGGCTAAAGGAAATAAGTCAGCAGTATTAATAAGTCATTCAGATAAAAATTTCAATGTGCTTTTGCTTATTCTATTTTTAGGTTAGGTTTCATGACAATCACTGTAAGTCAGAAAAGCAGAACATAATTCATATAGGCATGTGTTACTATGTCATTCACAACTGCTACTTGTGTCAAATTAACACACTATGTCATGAATTGTAATTATTTCAGACTGAGTAACTTTCCTCCTCACTTCTACTGTGACCTTCACTCCAGTTCAAACCTGTCTGCAGTATTCTATATCTGTCTCTTCTCTACCTTCAGTTTACAATTTCCTTACTTGGTGTATTTTTCACATTTCTTTGCTTGAATCCATGCCTTTAGTCAAAAGCCAATTGTAATTTTTTGTTTGCTTGTTTATTTTCTGTAGAATATACAAAGGAGATCTAGGTAACTGGCCAGTTTCTTCCCTGAAGCTAACTGCCTAGCCGGAGCATGACAGAACAAGGAGAAAACAAGAGAAGGGAGATACGTAGGAAAATACAAAGGAAACTCGCTTTGAATATTTAGTGGGGAAGATGAACTGTAAGCTTCTGGACCCAGAAAATAGGAGCAATTTCAAGTGAACAAGGAGGGTCTTCAAAAGAAGGAGGTGGGACAAAAGGAGACATATTTCACCTTGGCCAAAAAAAAAAAAGAGAGAAATGAGAAGACTAAAGAGTAGGAGGAAACGTGTGCAAAAACTTAATGACAATCAGAGAGATCATTCTTCCACCTGTGAAACAAGCAATAAAGGCTAAACCGGTCTCAGACCAAGGCTATGGCTGTGGCTGATTGGCAAATGGTCAAGTCAGGGTTTAGGGCTGAAGGAGAAGAGAGACAATCACAGAGGGATTAGCATCTCAAAAAGAAGCCCAGAGGAAAAGGAAAAGCAAAGTCTGAAAGAGCGAGGAAGCTTAGAGAAGGATTATGCAAGGGAAAAAGAAAAAAAAATCCAGTAAGAAAGGAGGAAAAGAAAATACAATATAAATGAAACTAAATTAGATGGACATTGGGAACAAAAATGTGTAAGAGGCAAAAATGGTATTTTATGATTAATGACTATGAAAAATGCAGATAAGAAAGTTATGGGAAAAAATCAGCCACTATTAATATACATGAGATTAAAAAACAGATATTTCGTTATATAATTAGGTTTATAGAGGCACTGCCTATGTGAAAGTAAAAACTGTTCTGATAGCTACAGAAAGTTCCATAAACATCAATTTGCTGGGGCAGGAGGAAGGACCAAAACAGGTTACTGGTTGACAGTTGAGGTCATTTTCTGTCTGCTAGTAAGAGAAGTAAGTAATATGTGAATGATGCCATATACATACATAACAGAAAAAGCTAGTCAAGACAGTTGACATTATAATATAAAACCAAAAATTTTTGGAAAGGCAATTGGTTTGTTCATGTCTTAAAACTAATGCCAACTCATAGTGAAAGACGAAGCAAAAGACAGTGAAAAGACCTTGAGCCCTACATATGAAGACGCCAAATAAAAGAAAAACATTTTAGAAACTTCAAAAACTTTTATTTCTTTTATTGAAGCTCATTCAAGATAGAGAAAACATGATAGGCAAGGATATGAATTGAAACTGTGTGTACAAAAGTATCTGTCCATTTATGTGTGCTTGTGTATGTTTTAATCAAAATAAATGCAGACAAAAATAATCTATCAGAATATAGAAGGTGTAACATAGCACTTAAACTATCCAGAAACTTGTGTGTTCATTAATTAAATTATGAGTATAAATAAATACAGAGAAAGCGTTGTACACATGAGCATACATACACTCCTAATACACAGAAAAAGGAGAAATGACAAAGTCTGTGATATCTGAACCCACTATCTTTTACGTACTTAACATAAGAAGGGGCATATCAGAAATATGCCACTGTCTAAAGATATTGACTTCATGCTATTAAAATGATTGTTTTATTGCAAAGATTAATCAACATATATTTAAACTTGTCTGTTTGGTGAGTATAACTATGTCAGTCACCCAAACAGGTACCGATTTGGTAAAGGAAACATTTTGTAAAGGTTGTTAATGGCATTCTGATCCTTCTAGGAAGAGAATCTTCGATGTAACAGACTCAGTCTTTACATTAATGTGTCTTTACATTATTTAATCTTTATGTATAGACTCAGTACAAAATCAATCTGTAATAATTAACTTAACCTTAAGACAACATAAACATAGCAAAATATATTTTTCAGTAAGTATACAATAAGAATCTTCTGTATGCTAGATTCTACCATTGAAAATAGAGAACAAATTGAGGAAATGAAGAAAAGGTAAATCCATGTTCTTTAATGAGAACTAGATAAAATGTGATATGAGTTACCTTGAGCATAATTATTATACGAAGCACTATAAATGATTTCCAGTAAAGTTCTGAAGTTAATTTTAATTTTGTCCACGTTAAAGATCTAGGGAAACTCTTAGTCCATTGTGGCTCAAATCATTTTCTCTGTTGTTTACTTCTAGTTCTCTGTTTGTCCTTTGGTTGTTAAGGTTGAGTTAACTTTAAATGTTTTAAATTTATTTTTAAATTTACCTACAGCCAAATTCATTCTGTGTGGTATATAGTTCAATGAGTCGTGACAAATACATAGAGTCCTTTGTCCACCGTCACAATGTTGATATGGACTAGTTTCCACAATCAAAAATATTCTCTCCTGTGTAGCCCTAATCTAGTATCTGGAATCCACTGATCTGTTTTTGTTTTTTGTTTTCTTGTCCCTGTATTAGTGTCCATTTTAGAATGTCATATAAATGGACTCATACCTTATATAGCCTTTTGAGTTTTCCATCTCTCACTCAGCAAAATGAATTTGAGATATGTCTGTGTTATTGAGAGTATCGATAGTTTTTATTTTTATTGCTGAGTAGTATTCTCTTGTATGGATATAACACAGCTTGTTTATCTATTAACCAGTTGAAGGACAGTTGATAGTTTCCAACGTGGGTCTATTATGAATGAAGGCTATAAATATTCACGTGCAGGTTTTAGAATGAACATAATTACTTAATTCCCTTTAAGAAACACACTTCAAATGTAAACATACAGTTAGGTTAAAAATAAAAGAATCAAGCAATTTGTACCATGGAAACATGAAAGCAAATAAACCTGGGATAGCCATAATGATTTTAGACAAAACAAATTCCAGAGCAGGGGTTCTTTTCAGGGATAAGAAGGAGTGTAAATAATAAAAAAGAGGTCAGCTCTCCAAGTAGGCATATCAAATATAAATGTGTATGAATCTACAAATAGGACTTCAGAAGTCCTTGGCAGTCTTCTCTCCTTCGGAGCTGTAAGCAACAAAAGGTTCTACCTTTAATCTATCAGAAGGTCATTGTGTCACGTTTTGTCATCAAAAGAATCTTTACATCTTATAAAACACTTACTTCTAATGAAAAGAATATGGAAAGGAACTTTACATTGTCAAAAACTGGGAGACACTCAGGGACTGAGGTTAACATCTTGTTGATGTTAATAAACCACGTCAGTATTACGTGCCTCCTGATAAAGTGCGATGAGAAGGATACTTCATCTTGTGATTTTCCCCCCCAAATTCTAACTCTAGTCCAATTATGAGAAAATGTCAGATAATTCAAAATAAGGGACATTCTAAAAAAATACTTGACCAGAACTATTCAAAGCTCTTAAGTTCATGAAAAATAAGGAAAGGCTGAAAAACTGTCATAGATTGGAAGAGACAGCAGAGTCATAACTAAATGCAACATGGTGTCTTGGCTTAGATCTTAGAACATTAAAAGGAAGTGAAAAAACTGATGAATTTAATTAATAATATTGTATCAATGCAATTTTTTGTTGTGATTAAGGTATCACATAATATAAGATGTTAATTTTAGGTGAACCTGGGAAATGGGTAGCCAGGAACTCTCTGTCCTATCTCTGTAACACTTCTGTAAATATAAAATCATTTCAAAATAAAATATGAAATAAATATACAAAACACCAATTGACCATATCTTTACAGGTTTATTTCAGGACTATTTTGTTTCATTGATTAATATATATATATTTTTTGCTAATATTTGTTGTCTTGATTACTCTAGCTTTATAATAAGTATTGAAACCAGGTTCTTTGGATTCTCTGACTTTGGTTCTTCTTTCCAGAATTGTTTTGCTATTCTTGTTCCTTTATTTTTCCATATTTCTGTCTGCCTTCTTTTGGATTAATTGAGAATTTTTTATAATTCCATTTTATTTCCTTTATTAATTTATTATTTATACTTCTTCTTACTTTTTAAAATAGTTTCCCTAGATTTTATGTCATTCACCATGAGTTAGAGTCTACTTTTAAGGACTATTACGCTACTTTCACATGTAGCTTAAGGACTTTACAGCATGATAGTCCCAATTTCTCTCTGTAATTTTTTATGTTATTCTGATACATTTTAGTTTTACAAATGCTATTGAAACAATATAACATATGGAAATTATTTTTAGACAGATAATTATCTTTTATGACAATATATAAAATCAAAAATCAATTTTATTTTGTCTTCATTTATTTCATTTCTGGGTTTCTTTATTTCTTTTTATAGATTCGTGTTTCTGCTTGGGCCATATTTCTTTGGCTAGTGAAGTTTTAACATTTCTTGAAGTGTGGGATCTGATGGTAATTAATTATATCATTAATTTTGTCTGCAAAAGTCTTATGTCTTCTTCATTTTTTAAAATTAATAAACTTTATTTTTAGAGCAGTTTTAGGTTCACAGCGAAACTGAGCAGAAAGCAGAGTTTCCATAAACCCCTGCCCCGTCCCCTCACAACACACAGCCTCCTCTCTGTCAGCATCCCTCTCCAGAGCGGTACACGTGTTACAACCTGTGAACCTCTATTGGCACGTCATTATCAGCCCAAATCCAAAGTTTACCTTAGGGTTCACTCTTTGTATTCTTTGTATTGTGCATCCTACTGGTTTCAACAAATGTATAATGACATGTACCTACCACTGTCGTATCATACAGAAAAATCTCGCTGCCCTAAAAGTTCTGTGTTCTATTCATTCCTCCTTCCCCTATAACCCTGGCCACAACTAATATTTTTTTACTGTCTCCATAGTTTGCCTTTTTCAGAATGTTATATAGTTGGAATCATACAGTATGTAACCTTTTCACGTTAGCTCCTTTCACTTAATAATATGCATTTAAGTTTCCTCCATGTCTTTCCATGATTTGATAGCTCACTTCTTTCTAGTGCTGAATAATATTCACATTCTGAGTGTGCCACAGCTTATTTATCCTTTCACCTATGAAGGGACATCTTGGTTGCCTCCAGGTTTTGGCAGTTATAAAAAAGCTGCAGTAAATATCTGTGTGCAGGTTTTGTGTGGACTTAAGTTTCAGTTCATTTGGGTAAATACCAGAGAGCTCAATTGCTGGATCATATGATATAAGTATGTTTAGTTTTGTAAGAAACTACCAAACCATCTTCTAAAATGGCTTACCGTTTTGCATTCCCATCAGCAATGAATGAAAGGTCCTATTACTCCACAGACATGCTAGAATTTGGTGGTGTCAGTGTTCTTGTTTTTTAGCCATTCTGATTGGTGTGCAGTGGTATCTCATTTTACTTTGTAATTCCTTAATGACATATGATATGGAGCGTCTTTTCCTAGGCTAACTTGCCACCTACATATATTCTCTAGCGAAGTGTCTGTTTAGAATTCTGCCCCATTTTTTTCTTACTGTTGAGTTTTAAAAGTTCTTTGTATATTTTGGATAATAGTCCTTTATCAAATGTGTCTTTTGAAAATATTTTCTCCTATTCTGTGGCTTTCCTTCTGATTCTCTTGACAGTGTCTTTTGCAGAGCAGAAGTTTTTAATTTTAATGAAGTCCAGTTTATCAATTATTTATTTAATGGATTGTGCCTTCGGTGTATCTGAAGTCATTGCCATACCGACTGTCACCTAGATTTTCTCCTGTGTTATCTTCTAGGAGTTTTGTAGTTTTACATTTCACATTTAGACCTGTAGTTTGTTTGGAGTTAATTTTTGTAGGGGATCCAGATTTTTTTTTTTTTTTCATGAGGATGTGTAGTTGTTCCCAAAACAACTATCTTTTGTGGAAGAAAACTATCTTATCTCCATTGTATTACCTTTGCTCCTTTGTCAAATATCAGTCAAATAACTTCATATGGATTGATCTCTGGGCTTTCTATTCTGTTCCATTGATCTATTTGTCTATTCTTCTACCAATATCACACTGACTTGATGACTGTAACTTTATGTTAAGTTGTGAAGTCAAGTATTTTCAGTCCTCCAAATCATTCTTTCCTTCAATATTGAGTAGGCTATTCGGCGTCTTTTGCCTCTACATATAAACTTTAGAATCATATGTTGATACCCCAAAATAACTTGCTGGGATGTTGATGAGATTGCATTGAATCATATCCCAGAAAATCTAGAGCTCGTTGAGAGTGTCAGAATAGGTCTTGTAGAAGAAATTATCATAAATTGAGACCTGAAGGAAGAGCAAGAACTAGACGGGTGAAACAGGAGGGGCAGCATGTGTGTTTCAGGCTGAGTGTGCCGTGTGAGCCAGGCATTTTTGCATTATTATGGCAGATAAAGATCATTCCCACTTTTAATAAATTTATTCTGTACCATGTGAAATAAGATGTGAGAATATACAGAAAATAATATAGGGTAAAATATATGAAAACAAAGCTCTACAGTCTAGGACAGTGATATCTAGGCTTACCTTGCTTTATTGTGCTTTGCTTTATTGCACTTTGCAGATAATTGTGTTTTTTATATTGAAGGTTTGTGGCAACCCTGTGTCAAGCAAGTCTGTGGGCAAAATTTTTCCAACAGCAGTGGCTCACTGCATATCTCTCTGTTACATTTTGGTAATTCTCACAATATTTGAAAGTTTTTATTATTATTGAATTTGTTATGGTGATCTGTGATCAGTGATGTTACTATTGTAATTGATTTGGGGCACCACAAACCACACCCGCGTAAGGCGGAGAACTTAGTAAACGCAGTGCATGTTCTGACTACTTTGACAACCTGCCTTTCTTGCTCCTCTCTCCCTCGCCTCGGGCCTCCCTGTTCCCTGGGACACAACAGTGTTAAAATCACACCAAATAATAATCATGCAGTGGCCTTCTAAGTGTTCAAGTGAAAGGAAGACTCCCACATCTCTCACTTTAAATAAAAAAATAGTAATGATTAAGCCTAGTGAGGAAGGCATGTCAAAAGCTGAGACAGGCTGAAAGCTAGGCCTCTTGTGCCGGTTAGCCAAGTTATGAATACAAAGGAGAAGTTCTTGGAGGAAATCAAAAGTGCTCCTCCAGTGAACACGCATATAATAAGACAGAAAACAGCCTTATTGCTGATGTGGAGAAGGTTTTAGTGATGATCTGGATAGAAAATCAGTCCAGCCACGAAATTCCCTCAAGCCAAAGCCTAACCCAGAGCAAGGCCCCAAGTCTCTTTAATTCCATGAGGCTGAGAGAGGTGCAGAAGAAGAGTCGGAAGCCAGCAGAGCTTGGTTCTCGAGGTTGGAAGAGAGAGGCTGTCTCTATAACATCAAAGTGCAAGGTTCAGCAGCAAGTGCTGATGTAGAAGCTGCAGCAAGGCATCCAGAAGATCTCGCTCAGATAATTAACGAAGGCGGCTACATCAAATGACAGATTTTCAGTGTAGATGAAACGGCCTTCTATTGGAAGAAGATGCCATCTAGGACTTTCATAGCCAGAAAGGAAATGTCAGTGCTCGGCTTCAGAGCTTCAAAGGATAGGCTGACTCTCTTGCTAGGGGCTAATGTTGCTGGTGACTTTCAGTTGAAGCCAGTGCTTATTTGCCATTCTGAAAATCCTAAGGCCCTTAATAATTATGCTAAATCTACTCTGCCTTTGCTCTCTAAGTGAAACAACAAAACCTGGATGGTAGCACATCTGTTTATAACATGGTTTACTGAATATTTTCGTCCACTGTTGAGACTTACTGCTCAAAAGAAAAGGTTCCTTTCAAAGTATTACTGCTCGGTGACAATGCAGCTAGTTACCCAAGAGCTCTGATGGCGGCGCACGATGAGATGAATGTTGTCATGCCTGCTGACACAGCACCCATCCTGCAGCCCGTGGATCGAGGAGTGATTTTGACTTTCAAGTCTTATTATTGAAGAAATACATTTCCTAAGGCTATAGCTGCCATGGATAGTAATTCCTCTGATGGTTCTGGGCGAAGTAAATTGAAAACCTTCTGAAAAGGATTCATCATTCTAGATGCCATTCAAAATATTAGTGATTCATGGGAAGAGGACAAAATATTAACATTAACAGGAGTTTGGTGAAAGTTGATTTCAACCCTCATGGATGACTTTGAGGGGTTCAAGCCTTCAGTAGAGGAAGTAATTGCAGATGTGGTGGAAATAACAAGAGACCTAGAATTAGAAGTGGAGTCTGAAAATGTGACTGAATTGCTGCCATCTCAGGACAAAACTTGAATGGATGAGGAGTTGCATTTTATGGATGAGCAGAGAAAGTGGTTCATGAGATGGAATCTGCTCCTGGTGAAAATGCTGTGAAGATTATTGAAATGACAACAAAGGATTTAGAATATTCTATAAACTTAGTTGATAAAGCAGCTTAAGGGTTTGAAAGGCTTGACTCCAATTTTGACAGAAGTTCTACTTTGGGTAAAAAACTGTCAAATAACATCGCAGGCTACAGAGAAATCATTCCTGAAAGGAAGAGTCAGTCAAAGTGGCAAACTTCATTGTTGTCTTATTTTAAGAAGTTGCCACAGCTACTCCAGCCTTCAGCAAACACCATCTGGTCAGTCAGCAGCCATCAACATCGAGGCAAGACCCTCCCCAAGGAAAAAGATTACAACTCCCTGAAGGTTAAAATGATGGTTAGCATTTTTTAGCAATAAAATATTTTAGAATTAAGGTATGTGCCTTTTTTCATAGACATAACGCTATTGCACAGTTAATAGAATACAGTATAGTGTAAACATAACTTTTATATGCACTGGGAAACAAAAATTCATGTGACTTGCCTTTGAGGTATTAATTTTATTGCTGTGGTCTGGAAATGAAAGTGTAATATCTCTGAGGTATGCCTGTAACAGTAATACTTCTAAGAAAATGCCTTAAGTCAGGGCATGGTGATTGGGAATAGTTGAGCTCTTTGGTTGGTCTCTGGCAGCCTAAATGTATACACAGATGATTATATCAAGACAAACAGTATATTGAGAATAAGCCTATTTCAAAAACAGTATAATGAGAATATTTGCAAGAATAAAAATTATATTTTTTAAATAGGATTTATTTTCTCAAACAGTGTACTAGCTCAGGACACATTTATCCAACTGCATTTAAGGTACATAGTAAATAATTTCAATTACTGGAAATAATTAGTAATAAAGATAGGATAGAAATGAATAAACAAAAACCTGGATATGAGTAGAGGTGAAAAGTTTTGTGGAGAAAAAAATGTAACGCTTTAAAAAATAATTATTTAAACAAAAACTGACAAGAAAAGAATTAATTTTTAAGATTCCTTTTCTATACCTGAAATTGATGGGAAAGTTTAGAATCATTCCCAAGGTGAGGGATCAGAACATGGAAAGGGGGGAGGGACAGCAAAAAAAAAAAAAAAAAAGAGGAAAAGATGAATGTAAGATGAATGTTAGCTTTGATAGAGGTCTGAGGAAAACACTGTAATAGGAAACACATGTTGGAATATTCTGGAGGAAGTACTTCAAAAGCATGAAGAGAGTAAAAATGAAGTGCAAAGAATGGGTATATTTTAGACTGGTAGAGGAGAGAAGCACACTGTGTTTCAGGGTTACAATGATAAATATTTAGGCAAAGAGTGAAGAGGTTGAAGATAAGAAAATTAAAAAAAAAAACAAAGCAGAAAGACATAGCATGAAACCAGAGTTACTTTTTTATTACTAACAGTTCTGCCATGGGATGTGTTTATATATAAAAATATTGATTAAAAATTGGTCATTCTCAAAAAAAAAAAATTGGTCATTCTGTCCAATAATGTGGAAAAAAATGATTTTCAAAGGTAACAAAATTTATTGCTTTAAAACGAATTAAGAAAGGATATACAAAACCCTTTCAGTAAGAATGTTGTGAGAATAAATGAGATGTCACTCTAGCAATTTTTTAATAGAAAAATCTGTGAGGATAAATGAGATTACATACTGAAAGTACTATGAGCATCTTACACAAAAAACACTATATAAATTCACTGTATTCCTTTTATTATAGATTTTCCCTTACCATTAATTATTGAATCTTTAGTGTGCATAATATTGAAAGAGAAGAAACCATTGTAGAAGATGGATGCAAAGTTTTTTTGTATAATAATTTTTTAAAGTTATATATATGTATATTTAATATGAATTGTTAAACATAACATTACATTTTAATGTCTTTTAATTGTTTATCAGAAGTGAAACATGCTTTATTGGCTTAATGCTGAAATATTTTACAAAGTGCGTGCTACAAATTCACAATGGCAGGCCTACAAGCTATTATTAAGTATTCATACTCATCCAACGTTGAAAGCATGTTGCTATAGAGATAAAGATCAAGATGGAATAGGTAGAGATAAAATTTGATGAAGTCATTTGCTCCTTTTATGAATGTAGACATAAAATGAAATGTGGTCAATAAATATCATTGTCAGTGCTATTTAAATTTGAGACAAAAATATTATCCTTGTTCAACAATCACAACACACACAAGGAAGCACTAATAATATAAGAAACAAATTCATCAGTCCGAGTTGCTGTTATTTACTATATTTAATCAGAGTCACTTAATTTGACTTATCTCATTTTTTAAATGTGGAATTACAGATATCATGACATTTTTCATCGGTAATGAAGGTTATCTTCATTCTTGTAACTGTGACACATTTCTGGCAGTTAAGTCCCTAAACTGCAGTTTTGTTGCTGATTTGTGAATTGTCTTTGCCTTTACTAATGAAATGATTTACTAAAGGATTTAAAAAACAACACCAGGGCTTCCCTGGTGGCGCAGTGGTTGAGAATCTGCCTGCTAATGCAGGAGACACGGGTTCGAGCCCTGGTCTGGGAGGATCCCACATGCCGCGGAGCGGCTGGGCCCGTGAGCCACGGCTGCTGAGCCTGCGCTTCTGGAGCCTGTGCCCCGCGACGGGAGGGGCCGCGATAGTGAAAGGCCCGCGCACCGCGATGAAGAGCGGTCCCCGCGCCGCGATGAAGAGTGGCCCCCACTTGCCGCAACTGGAGAAAGCCCTCGCACGAACCAAAGACCCAGCACAGCCAAAAATAAATAAATAAATAAATAAATAAATAAATAAAATTAAAAAAAAAAAAATCTGAGACTCAAATTTAAAAAAAAAAAAAAAAACAACACCAGCTTTTCAAATGTAGTTTCAGCTTCTTCTCATTGGAAGTAAATTAGATCCTCTTTGGACTGGAGCAGTACTGTAATAATTTGACAAATAGCACCTTTGTGACCTGATAGTGTTAAGTAAAGCTTTTAGCATTGCATTAAACCTAAATTTAAGTAGTATTTTATGCTGAATCCAGTGGTCACTAACAACTATCTTGTGATAATTGCTAGAATGTAGCGGTGACATGTGTAAGAGACAATCCCAACATTCATTTTCCCTCTTTTCCCAAGAAAACATCTAATATTCCAGGTATGTTTACCTATCTGAGATGTGACAATAAAGAAACCTCCTATGACCTGTGTCTTGAGAAGCAGTGCAGCAGAGCAGGGTTGAGTGTGGGCTTGGGAACTTGACTACCTGCTGGGATTTGAACCCTAGCTACATGGCCCTAGGCAAGTTGCTTAAGGTCTTCGTGCTTTGATTTCATGATTCTGTATGTGGATAATCCTAGGGTTGTTGTGAGCAGCCGTAGGTAGGTTCTGGACTCCATGTTCTTCTGTCCTGCAAGAGCCAAGTTCGTTTCACTCTCTTAGAGGTACCAGCAGCCACTGAGCAGTGCTCCCTGCCCCGGAAGTCTGATTACTTCGAGGCTCCCGACAGAGCTCCTGCTTACCAGGCACCCAGAGGCAAGAAGCAGATGTGACTGGGGCCTAATGAGTAGTGGAAAGATCAGAACAGTCGACCCCTTCAGCTCAACTCAAAACAACTTTAAAGATCTTCCTTGTTCCTGTCTGTCTTTCTCATGTTGTTATTGCTGTGTGAATGACCATTTTCCTTACTCTACACAAATCCATGTTCATAATTAGGTTAGAGATTTGCCTCCTTTAAGAAACGTATTTTGATGAGTTTGTTATTTGTATATATAATTATAACGTAGGTTCCTGTTAATATCCTAGCTGGTTCTCATTTACTATTAGTTTTCTTAAATATATTGTTAAATAAAAAAGTTGGCTTCTTTAAATAGGATTTTAAATCCTCTGAGGACAAAATCTGTGCTTTTTCTCTCCCTTTCTTTCCAAGATCGGGATAGTATATTGTACAGAATGTGAAGAAGAAGTCAAGGGTTCATTAAATGATGCTGTATAAATTTTACCCTTAACTACTAAAAAGGAGATATTCTATTTTTATTCTATTACCCCATTCCTTGCTTGCATTCTTCCTAGGACTTTGCATTAATGTAGAGTTTCCCTAAGAGAATTTTGTCTGCGCATTCTGAAGGCAGTGAACACCTGATTCCCTTCAACTGCTTATATTTCCTCAGGAAAATATAATTGGTACTGATACTGTATTAGCTTATTTTTAGCATGGGAAAGAATTATGCTGAAGAGCAGAACTTCAGTCTAAGATATTTTACCTGACATCAACATGTGTCTATGAAAGAAGGACTTTTAAAAATTAAGTATTATTCATCACGTTATTTATCCAAGGAATTTTACAGAAACATTTTCATAATAAGACCTGACAATAGATGGATTTCACTGATTCTTAATATAGACTATTTGAAATCTTTTGTCCATATACTCAGTTGTCAATTCATGCAGCTATATTTAACTGAAAATTTGTGCTTGGAGGGAGGCTTAGTACCATCCAGAATTATTGTTCTACAGCTGTTACAAGCCCTCAGCTGTTTGCACTTTCCAGTTTCTTTCTATCCAGAGAAAGAGAATGAGCCATTCTGGGGTCTGAGAGAGCGCATCTCTATTTTACACTTCATTATGTAGGCTATTTTTTAGCAGAGGAGTTAAATGCTAGCTGCCTGACTTTGCTGCACTGGACTGACCAAGATAATTATTGGTATTCTGCAGCTGTTTGAAGAACATTTTTGTAGGCAGAGTATGAAGAGCTGTAGATTTTTGTTATTTTGTCAACAATCCATGATCAAATAAGATCGTGTTCATAAGAATTTAAAACACAAGAAATGGAACCGTAGAATTTTGTTTCCTAGCAGTATTGAAATATCAAGAATGAGAGGCAAAAAGCAAAGTTCCTTATTCATTGAGCATACCATGAGTCTTTGGGCTGTTTTGCTGTAAATCTAATATTATAAAGGAGACATATCCTTATCTATCCTTTAACTGGTTAATTGATTCTTCCAGTTTATTTAAAATATGACACAAAATTCTGAAGATCACCTTTCCTCATTAAAATAAGTATATTTTTAAAAATACAAACTCTTGAAACTAAGAATATTCTTTTAAAAATAAGAATAATTTTTGAAATGTTCAAAGCTTACTTAGCTTTTAGAAATATGTAAAAGTTCAGACTATCACAGTAGTGGGATCGAAGGTTAAAAAATAGTGCCAGGCCAGATTTTGAGGGTCCCCAAATGCAAGCTACCGTATTTGGACTTTAGAGTCTGTGATCTACAGAGATGCTTGGAAGGCTTTATTACAGAAGGGTAGCTGGGGGAATAAAAGGCAAAATGTTAGGAAAATCATTCTGAAAATATGCCAGAGAATTAGAAGAATTGAAGAGAAATACTCAAGACTAAAAACGTATTAGGAAATAAATGCAACAATTAACAAGTCACAATATTTCCTTTCAGAAATAGCTCTTCTCTCTTGGCTTTTATGACACTGAGATTTTCTGATTCCAAATCTGCCCTGTCTATGTTTTCTTCTCTGTGTGACTTTTTTCTCCTCTGCACGTGGAGGTTCCACATTGGTTATCTGCTCTTCTCCCCGCTCCTTTCCTCCCCTCCCTGCGTGTCTCCTCCCCTCTCTCCTCTCTTTTCTTCACCTCCTGTCCTCTCCCCTCCCCTTAACCTTCTCTCCCTTTTCCTTCCATTGCAGTTATTCTTTCTCTCTCCTTTCTTTCTATTCCCTCCTTCCTTTCCTCCCTCTCCTCTTTCTCCCATCCCGTTTTCTCCTCTTTTAGTATATCTATATCCGTATCTCTACCTGTATCTATGTCTACATCTGTATTATCTATTTCCTTCAGAAATATTTATCTTTCAAGTATCATCTCTATGTGAATGATGACTCAGTATATAGCTCTAGGCCTTAGAAATGCAATCTTGTAGTCTCTCAAATTATACATTACAATTCCCCCCATCAAAATATAGAACTGCAGTGATAAATTAGTTCTCTTGCAAAGGGAGAAACTCCTAGTGATATTTGTCTGACTTTCTGTGTAACCTTAGGAAAGTTAATAGACCTCTATGAATCTTAGATCTCTCATCTGTAAAATGAAGAGATAATAACGCCTATTTCTGAGGGTCTGTTATAATAATTGAATTAGATTATTAATATAAAGCGCATAGCCCTGTCTCTTGTATAAAGTAAACTCTCAATAAAAAGTTTGCTCTTTCATTATTTTATAGTTTTGCAGGTAAAATAGAGAACGATTTAGAGCTTCTTTGGTATTTACTCCCTGTCTCAAGGATTATGGCTGGTTCTCAGTGATCGGTTTTAATCACAAATTACAAGGATACTGCTACTTCCTAATTATAAATACTGTAGAATGAGGATGCAAATTAACACCGGGTAAGGCATTTACATGATTTGAGCCTACTGTTATTTTTCCTCTAAAATGAAATGAGGAAGATAATTACTAACTTCATTAAGCCTTATTTTGAGTGTCAAAGAAATGGTATATTTGAAGACATATATATACTTAATTTCAACAAATTATAAGGTATTACTTAGACTAATGATATATAGAGGGATTGAGATAGACTACATTGTGACTTAAATAAATTTCCCCTGACCAAAATATTCTTGTGTTTAAAGTTTATTCCTAGATACCAACTTTGAAAGACATATAAACCAACAATATTTTTTCTGTTTTTCAGTGTTGAGGGACTAGTATTTTAAATACTCCTATTCTTTCATTAACTAATTATTAACTAAATTTTATCAGGTACTTATATTGAACCCAAAGGAATCATGAGTGATGTGGAATTTAAAAATTGCAAGCTTTAGTTCAGTATCAAGTAAATATAAATAATTAACAAAAATTTTATGTGTAACATGACTATGGTTAAGACCTCATGCTTTGTCTCAGTCTCAATGTTCGAGCTATACTGTATCTTAGAGATCAGTTAGTTCAACACTCTCATTTTAACCTCGGAGAAATAAAAACTAGAGATCCAAAAACGGTGAATATCTTGGCCTAAGGTATTTAGTGGCAGAATTGGAAATGGACATCAGGTCTCTTTGCCTCAGTTTGAGGCGTTTTTTGTAATAGAACTCCAGGAGAAGATTTATACATTTCAGAGGTGTCGTGGTGTCCCGATTTCTACGAGGAACTCCGGTCTGAAGCACTGGGTTTGAGGCCACTGCACACAGCATCCTGTGAGCAAGTGAAACTAGACTAAGCACAAAGGGAAAAAAAAAGTTGGGGAAGTCTGTGTCCTGGAATAGTGAAGTGACTTATCAGAGAGGAAGTAAGACTGTCTCCATGTGGTGTCAGTGGCTCCTGGCAGCTGCAGAATTAGCTGGTCCTCAAATAATATGATCTCACAGAAAGAGGGAAAACCACCTCTTCTTCAGCAGCCTTACCCATCCCTGAGAAGGATTCGAATTAGCTTTGTTGAGGTAGACTGAGGCTCAAGCGCTCGCCTCAAGCATCGGGTGCAAGTCTGCCCCGTGTATCTTCCCTTTCTCCTGGGAGGACCAGCTTCCCCAGAATAAGGAGAAGTAAATTGTAGACGCAGCAATAGGAAGACCATGGGCTCCAACTCTGTACCTTGAGACGAGGAAATAGAGGACATAATTTACCCAGGTCCCCTCAAGTGGCAAAACGGTAGAGACGGGTTTTGAACCCAAGTCTTTAGCCTCCAGAACCTGTGCTTTTAGCTACAGTGCAACTCTGCCTTAGGAAAAGCACATCAATCTTTGATTAGATAATAACAGCCGTGTGGCTGACAGGGTCTTGGTGCTCCGGTCGGGTGTCAGGCCCGAGCCTCTGAGGTGGGAAAGCCGAGTTCAGGACATGGGTCCACCAAAGACCTCCTAGCCCCATGTAATATCAACAGGCAAGAGCTCTCCCAGAGATCTCTGTCTCAACATTAAGACCCCGCTCCACCCAATGGCCAGCAAGCTCCAGTGCTGGACGCCCCATGCCAAACAACTAGCAAGACAGGAACACAGCCCCACCCATTAGCAGAGAGGCTGCAAAAAATCATACTAAGTTCACAGACACCCCAAAACACACCACCGGGTGCGGTCCTGCCCACAAGAAAGGCAAGATCCAGCCCCAGCCACCAGAACACAGGCACCAGTCCCGTCCATCAGGAAGCCTACACAACCCACTGAACCAACCTCACCTACTGGGAGGCTGACACCAAAAACAACAGGAACTATGAATCTGCAGCCTGCAAAAAAGGAGACCTCAAGCACAGTAAGTCAAACAAAATGAGAATACAGAGAAATATGCAGCAGATGAAGGAGCAAGGTAAAAACCCAACAGAACAAACAAATGAAGAGGAAATAGGCAGTCTACCTGAAAAAGAATTCAGAGTAATGATAGTAAAGTAAAATCTTGGAAATAGAATGGAGAAAATACAGGAAACGTTTAACAAAGAACTAGAAGAACTAAAGAGCAAACAAACAATGATGAACAACACAATAAATGAAATTAAAAATTCTCTAGAAGGAATCAATAGCAGAATAACTGAGGCAGAAGACCGGATAAGTGACCTGGAAGATAAAATAGTGGAAATAACTGCCACAGAGCAGAATAAAGAAAAAAGAATGAAAAGAACTGAGGACAGTCTCAGAGACATCTGGGACAACATGATACACACCAACATTTGAATTATAGGGCTCTCAGAAGAAGAAGAGAAAAAGAAAGGGTCTGAGAAAATATTTGAAGAGATTATAGTTGAAAAATTCCCGAACATGGGAAAGGAAATAATCAAGTCCAGGAAGCACAGAGAGTACCATACAGAATAAATCCAAGGAGAAACATGCCAAGACACATATTAATCAAACTATCAAAAATTAAATACAAAGAAAAATATTAAAAGCAGCAAGGGAAAAGCAACCAGTAACATATAAGGGAATCCCCATAAGGTTAACAGCTGATCTTTCAGCAGAAACTCTGCAAGCCAGAAGGGAGTGGCAGGACATATTTAAAGTGATGAAAGGGAAAAACCTACAACCAAGATTACTCTACCCAGCAAGGATCTCATTCAGATTCGTCAGAGAAGTTAAAACCATTACAGACAGGCAAAAGATAAGAGAATTCAGCACCACCAAACCAGCTTTACAACAAATACTAAAGGAACAACTCTAGGCAGGAAACACAAGAGAAGGAAAAGACCTACAAAAACAAACTGGAAACAATTAAGAAAATGGTAATAGGAACATACATATCGATAATTACTTTAAATGTAAATGGATTAAATGCTCCAACCAAAAGACATAGACTGGCTGAATGGATACAAAAACAAGACCCACATACATGCTGTCTACAAGAGACCCACTAAAGACCTAGGGACACATACTGACTGAAAGTGAGGGGATGGAAAAAGATATTCCATGCAAATGGAAATCAAAAGAAAGCTGGAGTAGCAATTGTCATATCAGACAAAATAGAGTTTAAAATAAAGACTATTAGAAGAGACAAAGAAGGACACTACATAACGATCAAGGGATCAAACCAAGAGCAAGATATAACAATTGTAAATATTTATGCACCCAACGTAGAAGTACCTCAATACATAAAGCAACTGCTAACAGCCATAAAAGGGGAAATCGAGAGAAACACAACAATAGTAGGGGATTTTAACACCCCACTTTCACCAATGGACAGATAATCCAAAATGAAAATAAATAAGGAAACACAAGCTTTAACTGACACATTTTAAAAAATGGACAAAAATCATATCTATAGGACATTCCAAAAACAACAGAATACACTTTCTTCTAAAGTGCACATGTAACATTCTCCAAGATAGATCATATATTGGGTCACAAATCAAGCCTTGGTAAATTTAGGAAAATTAAAATCAAGTATCTTTTCCGACCACAATGCTATGAGACTAGATATCAATTACAGGAAAAACACTGGAAAAAATACAAACACATGGAGCCTAAGCAATACACTACTAAATAACCAAGAGATCACTGAAGAAATCAAAGGGGAAATCAAAAAATACCTAGAAACAAAAGACAATGAAAACAGGATGACCCCAAACCTATGGGATGCAGCAAAAGCAGTTCTAAGAGGGAAGTTTATACCAATACAATCCTACCTCAAGAAACAAGAAAAGTCTGAAATAAGTAACCTAACCTTACACCTCAAGCAATTAGAGAAAGAAGAACAACAACAAAAAAAACCCCAAAGTTAGCAGAACAAAAGAAATCATAAAGATCAGATCACAAATAAATGAAAAAGAAATGAAGGAAACAATAGCAGAGATCAATAAAACCCAAAGCTGCTTCTTTGAGAAGATAAATAAAATTGATAAACCATTAGCCAGACTCATCAAGAAAAAAAGAGAGAAGACTCTAATCAACAGAATTAGAAATGCAAAAGGAGAAGTAACAATTGACACTGCAGAAATACAAAGGACCATGAGAGATTATTACAAGCAACTATATGCCAAAAAAATGGACAACCTAGAAGAAATGGACAAATTCTTAGAAAAGCACAACCTTCTGAGACTGCAACAGGAAGAAATAGAGAATTTAACCAGACCAATCAGAAACACTGATACTGAAACTGTGATTAAAAATCTTCCAACAAACAAAAGCCCGGGACCAGATGGCTTCACAGGCAAATTCTATCATTTAGAGAAGAGCTAACACCTATGCTTCTCTAACTCTTCCAAAATTTAGCAGAAGGAGGAACACTCCCAAACTCATTCAGTGAGGCCACCATCACCCTGATACCAAAACCAGACAAAAATGTCATTAAAAAAAGAAAACTACAGGCCAATATCACTGATGAACAAAGATGCAAATATTCTTAACAAAATACTAGCAAACAGAATCCAGTGGCTCATTAAACGGATCATACACCATGATCAAGTGGGGTTTATCCCAGGAATGCAAGGATTCTTCAATATATGCAAATCAATCAATGTGATATACCATATTAACAAGTTGAAGGATAAAAACCATATGATCATCTCAATAGATGCAGAAAAAGCTTCTGACAAAATTCAACACCGACTTATGATAAAAACTCTCCAGAAAGTAAGCATAGAGGGAACTTACCTCAACATAATACAGGCCATATATGACAAACCCACAGCCACCATTGTTCTCAACGGTGAAAAACTGAAAGCATTTCCTCTATGATCAGGAACAAGACAAGGTTACCCACTCTCACCACTGTTATTCAACATAGCTTTGTAAGTTTTAGCCACAACAAACATAGAAGAAAAAGAAAAGGTATCCAAATCAGAAAAGAAGAAGTAAAACTGTCAGTGTTTGCAGATGACATGATACTATACGTAGAGAATCCTAAAGATGCTACCAGAAAATGACCAGAGGTAATCAATGAATTTGGTAAAGTAGCAGGATACAAAATTAATGCACAGAAATCTCTTGCATTCCTATACATTAATGATGAAAAATCTTAAAGAGAAATTAAGGAAACACTCCCAATTACCACTGCAACAAAAAGAATAAAATACCTAGGAATAAACCTACCTAAGGAGACAAAAGACCTGTATGCAAAAAACTATAAGACACTTATGAAAGAAATTAAAGATGATACAAACAGATGGAGAGATATATCATGTTCTTGGATTGGGAGAATCAACATTGTGAGAATGACTCTACTACCCAAAGCAATCTACAGATTCAATGCAATCCCTATCAAACTACCAATGACATTTTTCACAGAACTAGAACAAAAAATTTCACAATTTGTATGGAAACACAAAAGACACCGAATAGCCAAAGGAATCTTAAGAAAGAAAAACGGAGCTGGAGGAATCAGGCTGACTTCAGACTATACTACAAAGATACAGTAATCAAGACAGTACAGTACTAGCACAAAAACAGCAAGATAGATAAATGGAACAGGATAGAAGGCCCAGAAATAAACCCATGCACATATGGTCACCTTATTTTTGATAAAGGAGGCAAGAATATACAATGGAGAAAAGACAGGCTCTTCAATAAGTGGTGCTGGGAAAACTGGACAGCTACATGTACAAGCATAAAATTAGAACACTCCCTAACACCATACACAAAAATAAACTCCAAATGGATTAAAGACCTAAATGTAAGGCCAGACACTCTAAAACTCTTAGAGGAAAGCATATGCACAACACTCTATGACATACATCACAGCAAGATCGTTTTTGACCCACCTCCTAGAGAAATGGAAATAAAAACAAAAATAAACAAATGGGACCTAATGAAACTTAAAAGCTTTTGCACAGCAAAGGAAACCATAAATGACGAAAAGACAACCCTCAGAATGGGAGAAAATATTTGCAAATGAAGCAACTGACAAAGGATTAGTCTCCAAAATTTACAAGCAGCTCATACAAATCAGTAGCAGAAAACCAAAAACCCAATCAAAAAAATGGGCAGAAGACCTAAATAGACATTTCTCCAAAGAAGATACACAGATTGCAACGAAGACATGAAAAGATGTTCAATATCACTAATCATTAGAGAAATACAAATCAAAACTACCATGAGGTATCACCTCACAGCAGTCAGAACGGCCATCACCAAAAAATTTACAAACAATAAATGCTGGAGAGGGTGTGGAGAAAAGGGAACCCTCTTGCACTCTTGGTGGGAATGTAAATTGATGCAGCCACATGGAGAACAGTATGGTGGTTCCTTAAAAAACTAAAAATAGAACTACCATACGACCCAGCAATCCCACTACTGGGCATATACCCTGAGAAAACCATAATTCAAAAAGAGACATGTACCACAATGTTCATTGTAGCATTATTTACTATAGACAGGACATGAAGGCAACCTGTCTCCATCAACAGATGAATGGTTAAAGGAGATGTGGCACATATATACAATGGAATATTACTCAGCCATGAAAACAAACGAAATTGAACTATTTGTAGTGAGGTGGATGGACCTAAAGTCTGTCATGCAGAGTGGATTAAGTCAGAAAGAGAAAAACAAATACCCTATGCTAACACGTATATATGGAATCTAAAAAAAAAATGAAAAAAAAAGGTTCTGATGAACCTAGGGGCAGGGCAGGAATAAAAATGCAGATGTAAAGAATGGACTTGAAGACATGGGGAGGGGGAAGGGTAAGCTGGGACGAAGTGAGAGAGTTGCATTGAGATATATACACTACCAAATGTAAAATAGATAGCTAATGGGAAGCAGCTGCATAGCATAGGGAGATCAGCTCGGTGCTTTGTGACCACCTAGAGGGGTGGGATATGGAGCGTGGGAGGGAGATGCAGGAGGGAGGGGATATGGGGATATATGTATACATATAGTTGATTCACTTTGTTATACAGTAGAAACTAACTCAACATTGTAAAGCAATTATATTCCAATAAAGATGTTAAAAAAAAAGATATATACTTTTCAAACATTAACTGAGTTATTTTTTTAAAGTTTTGTTGATCCCTGAAGTTAGATAATTAAAGTATTCTTGAGAAATCCTCTTATGTTAATTATTTAAATAATTGTTTAACCAAATCCTCATGTAGGCTTAGGCTGAGGCATATTCATGCAGTGTCCTAACAGAGCTTTATTCCTGATAGTTTCAATTTATTTATACTCTGACGTGATTTAAATAATGTTATGAAAATTATTTAAGGACATCTTCTTTTTATGTAATGCAAATATTAAACCACTTTCATAGTCACTGATTTATTACAATAATTTTTTATCCAGAAAGTACTGTAACCCCTCCTGCCTTAAAATACTTACTGTTTTTAATAGTAAGTAGCTTAAACTTAAGTCAATTTGTATATTTCTATTTATATATACAATCTCTGAAATATGGGAACTCAAATATGGGATGTTGATATTTTAAGAGATCATTATTAAAACTGCCTTATGAATTTAATTATATTGCTTAGATAAGAGCTTTCTTTTTTAGCATAGAAAATGTTTCATTTGAAATGCAAATAAAAACTACAATGGGTTATCACCTCACACTGGTTAGAATGGGCATCATCAGAAAATCTACAAACAACAAATTCTAGGGAGGGTGTGGAGAAAAGAGAACCCTCTTGCACTGTTGGTGGGAATGTAAATTGATACAGTCACTATAGAGATCAGTATGGAGGTTCCTTAAAAAACTAAAAATAGAATTACCGTATGGCCCAGCAATCCCACTCCTGGGCATATACCCAGAGAAAACCACAATTCAAAAAGACACATGCACACCAGTGTTCATTGCAGCACTATTTACAATAGCCAGGTCCTGGAAGCAACCTAAATGCCCGACAGACGAATGGAATAAGAAGATGTGGCACACATATACAATGGAATATTACTCAGCCATAAAAAGGAACGAAATTAGGTCATTTGTAGAGATGTGGATGGATCTAGAGACTGTCTTACAGAGTGAAGTAAGTCAGAAGGAGAAAAACAAATATCGTATATTACCGCATGTATGTGGAATCTAGAAAAATGGTACAGAAGAACCAGTTTGCAAGGCAGAAATAGAGACACAGATATGTAGAGAACAAACGTATGGACACCAAGTGGGGAAAGCCAGGGTGAGTTGGTGGTGGTGGGATGAACTGGGAGATTGGGATTGACATATATATACTAATATGTATAAAATGGATAACTAATAAGAACCTGCTGTATAGAAAATGAAATAAAATTCAAAAAAATGTCTCATTTGAATGAATGCTAAAATAAAGTATTTAAGAAAATCACATCAAAGTATTACATAATTATTTTTTGTTTTTATTTTTCTTTGTGAGTTACTAAGTGTAATAACAGACATTAATGAGAGCTAGTCTACTTACTACCTTACTCTCAAAGTAATCACTGTGATAGTTTTTCTTTGCTATATTTTTTAGTGACAGTACACCTCATTTGTTTGAAATCATCAAGGAAGAAGTTGTTGGGCAATGCAGTGTAGTTCCTTCAAATTTAAACATTAAATTATATCTGCTCGTGCAATTTAGTCTTGAAATTATTTTCCTCTTATCACAATGTTAAAAACATTGAGGATTATATACACATGTATATAATCTTAGAATTATCATTCATAACATCAAACATTACAGTATTACATTTGGGTTTTCATACACTGATATTTTAAGAACTATTGTGTTACAAAGTGTTGTTCAGCCCAAGGTTGTGTTATTTATTTGTATTTTAATCTGGGCTTGTAAATTTGATCCAGTGTTATTTTAGATGGCCAAAAGTTTGCTTTAATCTCTCTCATTTCATTTTCATATTGCTGCTCCCAATGTTAAAAGGTTTCAGAAATAAGCAGCTTATGAGGTTGTAAGTAAATTAAGAATTAATAAATTATTAACTCAGAGTAGTGGCTTTAGACACTAAACACTTTCCAAAGATTTAAAATGTATTAATTCGATTTTATGATTTTCTGGTTTCTTCTTTAGAATTATTTTACTTAATTTTAGAAAAATGCTTTCTTTAGAGTTACGATAGGTACTATCAGTTTTCTGGTTGAAAGCCAGGCAGCTCCTTCCTTCTTACGTGCAGTAGCTCTGGTTTGTGTGGTGATTTGCCATTTGCAGATCCGTGTACCCAGGAAAATCTTCTCCCCCCAAGGGTGTGGTCATTAATGGTCAAGATCACATGCACATGTTACCCAAACATATTCAGTGGGAATCAGGAGAAGTCAGCTGGAGGGCATCTGGGAAAGGATTTGTCATCGATAAATAGGTATCCATGGAAGAAAATGTAGTTGTCTTTGTTGGACATTGCAGTTTTTGCCTGTGACACCTAGAATCACATTAGCCATCTAGCAACGGAAAAACAAACAAACAAAAAACAAACATAAAATGACTAGCACGCTGAGAATGGCAGGGTAGACGGTTGCAGATAAGCTCAATTTGTGATGTGGTGTCACGATTGAGCTGAAGTTTGTGTATAGTTACCTGTAGCGGTGAACATCCTCTTCAATACTAAGGGCAAGATTGTATCTGAGACAGTTGAAACTACTACATAAGTGGATTCTTGACAAACCATGTGCTGCTGGATTTGGTACTAATATTCAAGGGTAAATTGAGAGGATGCATCCTTCAAATGCAATTCTTCATTCCCACATGCCGTTTTTCTCTTCTCTCTCCTGGCTACATTTCTAAGTATTGAGTAATGAGAAAAAATATATACAACATCCAACAGACTCATGGACTGCAGTGCTGGTGTGGAATGTTCTAATCCTTTAACTTTGTGACTCCTTTAGGAATGCTATGTCATTAGTATTTAAATCACTTCATAAATATTTCACTTTAAATACCATTGTAATATCTTGTGTATGCCTTAATTTGTGTCTAACATAATGGTTTTGTATAGTGAGACAATTTCATCAGGGCACTTATACTATTAAAAAGAGATTTAATGGAACACTTTATCGTTACTTTGAGTTGACCATGGAACAGAAAGCAAGAGACTATTTATTTCTTGCAGAAATAGCTTCTTATATTTAGATGCTTTGTTTTTTTAAAGAAAAATCAACGTATACATGCCACCCAATACACATTCAGGAAAATTGTAGACACTACAGCTTTGGTGGAAGAGGTAAGCAGAGAGAAGCAGGGAATAAAACCCTCGAAGTCCTGAGATAACCTTGTATGAGGAGATTGAGGGACGGGGTAGCAAAAGAATGGGGGGGCACAGATGAAGGTTAAAATGGGCGGGGATTTAATTTATTTATTTATCTATCTATTTATTTATTTATTTACATCTTTATTGGAGTATAATTGCTTTACAATGGTGTGTTAGTTCCTGCTGTATAACAAAGTGAATCAGCTGTACGTATACATATATCCCCATATCTTCTCCCTCTTGCGTCTCCCTCCCACCCTCCCTATCCCACCCCTGTAGGTGGTCACAAAGCACCGAGCTGATCTCCCTGTGCTATGCGGCTGCTTCCCACTAGCTATCCATTTTACGTTTGGTAGTGTATGTATGTCCATGCCACTCTCTCACTTGGTCACAGCTTACCCTTCCCCCTCCCTGTGTCCTCAAGTCCATTCTCTATGTCTCTGTCTTTATTCCTGTCCTGCCCCTAGGTTCTACAGAACCATTTTTTAAAAATTTATTTATTTTAATTTTTTGGCTTTGTTGGGTCTTCCTTGCAGTGCATGGGCCTCCCACTGTGGAGCACAGGCTCCAGGTGCACAGGCTTCAGTAGTTGTGGCACGTGGGCTCAGTAGTTGTGGCTCGCAGGCTCTAGAGCGCAGGCTCAGTAGTTGTGGCACACGGGCTTAGTTGCTCCGCGGCATGTGGGATCTTCCCGGACCAGGGCTCGAACCTCGTCCCCTGCAGTGGAAGGCAGACTCTCAACCACTGTGCCACCAGGGAAGCCCCCAAATGTGGGGAATTACTTAAGCTTATGAAAGCTTTACTTTCCTTGACCTTCTTTTCATTGTTCTTCCATTAGAGTGTCATTATAGAATATTCAAGAATTTGAGGGCCATATGGACACATTCTACAGGAAAAACATGTGAAAAGATAATATCCCCAGCATTTCCCTATTCACATGATGGAAAAATTGAGGTTTTTTTTTTTCTTCCTCCTCTCTTAAAGGTGTATCTGATGAAGACTCGAGAGGCACATTTCTTTCCCAGAGCATCCCATTCTTTATATAGTTAGTTCTTATTTTCATTGAAAGTCCTCTTGAACTTACTAAAGAGAGGATTATATCTTGTGCTTTGCATCTTCTGTAGTATCCAGGTAGCTAAGCAATAATTGCTGAATCATTAAAAATGTACTTTTGAAGATTTGTCTCATTATCATGACAGTGTACTGTCATGTGTTCTTGCTTGTCCTCAATCATTATATTCTTAATCATGAAGTAAAGATTTTGAGGTATTTTAAAATTCCATTCATATTTGGGAAAAGAAAATTTGGAGGAAATATGACTCCAAATTACACACAAGAGCAAAAGTGACATTTAACTTGCAAAAATCCTTTAATAAAATTAAACCATTAAGGCTGTATGCTAGTGTCTATATATTGACCCTTTTAACTGTGTATTATAAGATGTTGACCCTGAAAACAAAGGGACACTATAATAGAGAGCTGAGTCATTGTTTTCAGGGAAAAGCATGCTGATGTCTTGTGAAGAAAGTTACAAAGTGCAGCGGCATTGAGGAGAATCGCAGCTCACTCTAAATTTTAAGGGTAATTAGTGCCAGTAAGTGTATATTAAAATCACGACTGACTTATCTCCAGAAAGCAGAAATAGGTTCTCCTTGAATGTTATCTATTTTTTCCTACAAACTGACTTCCCAGGGTTAGAGCCAATGGAAGAAAATAACATCAAGCTTGTATTGTTATAAACTTTGCTTAAAGGAAAATCCTAGAGATAGGAAATACGAAAGAAAATTTAGGGGACATGAAGGCTAAATTAGAATGTCCAAAGAATATTTAGAAAGTATCGCAGAAGGATAGAATAAGAGAGAATTAGGGGAGACAATATTGAAAGAAAACAGTGACTGAGAATTTTTCAGAGTTGATGAAACACATAAGCCTCATATTGTTGAAGCCTAAGAAGTCCTGAAGAGTATTTTTATTTTTAATCCATATCCCAGTAAAATGCAGAGAAGAAAGAAAAAGAGAAACTTACAAAAAGTGAGTTATCTTACAATGATCAGGCTTAATAGATTACCAGTAGATTTTTCAAAGGCAACAGTAGATGTCAGAAGATGAGGGAACACAACTGGGTCATATTTCACTTGTGTAAAGTTCAGCAAGTTCAAAACAACCACGTTCACCTGCAGGTGTAGACAGATCATGGCTTATTAAGTACCACAGAGCATACGGTAGTCTTCAAATGCTTTGCATTGTGAACTGAGTTGAATCTCCATAGCACTTTCAATACCAGAATAAAATCATCAAAGTTGTTACTTC
This sequence comes from Balaenoptera acutorostrata, assembly GCF_949987535.1. Classification (NCBI taxonomy): domain Eukaryota; kingdom Metazoa; phylum Chordata; class Mammalia; order Artiodactyla; family Balaenopteridae; genus Balaenoptera; species Balaenoptera acutorostrata. The sequence continues at coordinate 36,484,108 of NC_080084.1, read as the reverse complement.
TTTTAAAGCATAGCCATATACCATTTGAATGAACATCATATGAATTTTGACTACATTGTAGTCCAGGATATGTGTCTTCTCTGCCTCTGTGCTGTTAATTTGTCACTAAACACTTTCACACTTGATCTGGGATGAGTTAGAGCAAGCAGATAGAGGACTGATCTTATCTCTACTGTTCTCTGATGTCAAGGAAGGCATGGCAAATAGAAAAATAATAACTGTGTCACTATTTGAGACAATTGAATACAATCAAGTTGGAGAAATCAGGTGGCTGTGGAGTAAACTTCATTCAAATTGGAACATGCTCAAAAACACATAAATATAGTGAAATAGAGGGATGTAACACACAGTATTGACTATGCTTATATTAAATTTGCATATGGCACAAACATTCTAACGTCTTCAAGTTTCTGGGAGCAGAAAAAATAGTATGAATAAGTCCACTGAAAGCATGACTTGACAAGAAAGGATGAAATTAAAAGTCACTTTAGAAAAAGATAAGGGAATTTACTTCTAATAGAACAAACTGGAAAATAGTAATAAAGGATTTGAAAAGAAAAGGATTTTTCCTAAAAGAAAATTTTGAGAAGAAATACTGATGATCAAATAAGTTGATACTGTGTGGCAGAAATAACAATAATGACTAATTTGACAAATGAAAAAATGAGGTGGAATTTAATGCTGAAAAATGCAGCATGTACCATGGGGGCTGGTAAACAGAATTAAGGGAGTCTAAGGTCCATTTTTTCAATGTCAATATTTTCCAGGAGAATCATGGTAAAATTAACTTTTTAAAGTTAAAGTTTAAAATTAACAATTTAAAGGTAGTCAATGAGGAATAGAAATAACATCAAATGTCTAAATCAATAGTAGAAAGGTGAGGGGGGGCCTGAAAACTAATCAAGTCTAAGGAAGGTCAAATTAATAAGAAAGAGGACAAATTAATAAGAGAATAAGTAGGGTTAAAGGAAAGAATGAAAAATGGATAGTAACAAATACAAATATATCAATAATGATGACAAATCACCAGTTAAAAAGGAGATTGTAAGTTTTTTTTCCTTCAAATCCAGCTATATACCGCTTATAAGAAAACAGATTGAAACTTAAAAATTAGAGGATAAAGTTAGTGTTGGTGTATTGATACAGAAAATGAAAGTACTTCCAATCAAAAATCATTAATAGGGCTAATGATTAATGATGGTCACTACAAGATGATAATGAAAAATTCTCCAAGAAGCTTCTACACTTTAAAATTGGAATATACATTACAACATATGGAATTTGGCAGAATCACAAGTAGAATCTGAAAAATTCATATCAGAGGAGAAAACATTACAGTTGTACTATTTTCTGCATAATATAGGAAAGCTTTATGGGGTAAAAATTCTTCATTGGACTTGAAGAAATATAGGACCAAATAAAAGCTTTATCCTTAACTTTTGAGCAATCCACTTGACATTTCTGAGCTTCAGGTGTCTCAATTGTAAAATGATTTACTTGCCTTACATGTTTTTATGAGTTCAAACATTCTCATACAAATAATGCTATTTATGATAATACTTTTAAAACCATGTGCACAACTTCTTCCAGGAAGATGGAGTAGACATACTTTTCCCTGTTCCTTCAATTAAGTATAATTTAACCCCTGGGCATTATATATAAACCATTATATTTTAGCAGACTCTGAGGCAACCCAGAAATGCCCATGGGTGCAGACAGTATAGACCCCGACAAAAGCCTGCTGTCTCTAGCTAGGTGACCAGGAGAGAGGGTGACAACCATACAGAAAACATTTGGCCGGTGCTGCTCTAGTCCAGCCACAAACCCCAGGAAAAAAATGTGGCCCCATCTATAGTCGCAAAAGCAAAGGTCCAGTGGGGAGCCTGGACTTCCGTACTTTCCAGGTTGTAAGGAGGTGACTGAGGTATTCCCATTGCCGTGCCGGAGTGGTATCAGAGAAGGCTGAGTAGGGAATCGGGATTTTCATTCCTTCCAGGAGTTAACTAGAAGCCTCTTTCAACAGTGCCAGTGGAGACCACGTGGAGGGTGTGATGATAAATCAGCCACTTTGAGTTGCTGCCTAGGCAACTTTACATTATAGCAACCCTGCTCACACCCAGGATCTGGACATTGAGGTAGGGAGTTTAGGATTCCCTCCTCAAGTTGCCGCCCTGCTTTTCCTGGGCACCTTTAAAATTGACCACTCAGACTTGAGCCCTTGAAAAATTAGTGACCTCTTCCCCAACCACCTTCTAAGTGATAGGTGCTTGCTACCCTGCTGTCTTTTCCGGTTCGCTTGTGACCTGCGTGGAAGGACTGGTCTTCTCCTGCCTCACTGTGCTCCCTTTCTGGGGTCTATAAGTGATAAACCCCATGGCTCTGTTTCCTTTGTGTGAGTGTACTGAAACTGCACCTTCAGTCAGACTGCTGCAGGATGTTAACTTCCACAAAGCGGGAGCCCAGTGTCTAGGGAGCGACCTGATGACCCTGTGTGGGGGGCTCGTGCTCCTCATTCGGCAGGTCCTCTTCTGCATATTCTTAAGACACAGGCTCTGGGTTTTCCAACAGTGAGGGCCAGGACTTCAACCCCCAACCTGGCAGAAATGGTGTGTCTCACACCTTCCCCAAGAGGGTGGTGACAAAGGCCTGGTGGCGAGTAGGGACTTTGACCAGTGACCAGTGATAACAAGGCAGCCCCTGTCTCCCCCAGTGCCAGTGCAGGCCACGTGGAAAACTGTAGCAAGACCCCCCTGCCCTGGCCGGTAGCGTGGTGTTAGCAGAGGCCTAGGAGAAATCCAGCATTCCCACCCCTACCCAGCGGTAGCGAGGAGTCCCCGCTCCACCTTGTCTGTCAATGGCCCCTTCATTTTCACAGCCCCCTCGCTCCTTTTGTCGGCTGAGCCTGATGACTGTAAATGAGAGTAGCAGCATCATACTTAATTAATTATTGTAAAGACATTTTTAAGTTAAGGACTTTTCTTGGTCTGGGCCTCTTGTTCCATAGGCAATACGCTTTCCTTAAAACTGAGTTTGCTCTAATCTCGTAGAGGTTTTACTAACCAGTCTTAAAGTTTGTTCTTAGACCTTCAAATATCCTTGATCTCATTGCTTTCTTGCTCCAATGCCTCTGTCTTCAGACCATACCATGGTAGGTCTTGATCACTGTGTTCAATGAGAAGTCTTAACTGTCCTGTACTGTTCATAGGATTTTAAAATTTAATTTTCAACAGTTTGAGGTATTAGGTGCTTATGATTTTCTAACATTGAAAGGTCATGAATTTATAGAAACTTTATTCTTTCTTTTCTACTTATAAATCATATGATTCCCTTCCTGAACTCAGCTCTTTCTTGTCATGCTTTGCCAAAAATAGTTAATATCAACCAACACATACAACTATGACTCATTGTCATACAACTATGAGTTGTATGACACATACAACTATGACATTATTTTCCTACCTTGCAGCGGAGAGGCATATAATCATGCTATTAAAGTTGAAAATTTTATAAAAAATTTTGCTGATACAAAATATATATTTTCCAATAATCTGTATAAAAATTCCTTATCACTCACCATCTAAATACTGGGCCAGTGACACATAAAGATGTGTTACCACAGCACCTCAATTCTACATACAAATTTCTGGGGTTTTTTTAGGGTAGGTTAAGCTATTCCATAGGAACAAAGAAACCTCAATACCTCAGTTATTTTAGTACAACAAAGTTTTATTTCCTGCTCAAACAAATGGAGATGTTTTTGTTTGTATAGGTCTTCTGAATAATTCTCTGTTATGTAGTGGCTCAGAGACCAGACTCCTCCCATCAGTATTTTCACTTTTCCTCAGCCATGGGGGCCCACCCCAGATTCTTGGTGTCTAATTGGGCGATGAGCAGAAGAGGGAGGGCATGTTCATGAGCATTTCCATGGCTGGGCCAGGAATTGATACATCTTCATCCCAGTGGCCCATCCCACCCAGCTGTAAGGGGGGCTTGCTAATATAGCTTTGATGTGTGCCCAGGAAGAAGAAGAAAACTGCATATTGGTCAGCACAAAGGCCTCACTAACTTGGAGCCTGGAGAATTTGGTTGCTGGGTGGACAGCCCACTTAAAATATTCTTACAAAAAAACAGAAAAGTGGATTTTGTTGTCTAAGTAGCAATCTCCATCCCAAATATAAGCTTAAATTTCTAAGAAGTCTTAGGACATAGGGCAGTTAGGATCACTATAAATGAAAAATGTTTTTGAAATCCCCATTTTACTTAAAAGTTCAGATATTGCAGTTTACTACATAATATATCAATGTTAATTTAACATAAAAAGAAAACTCTTTTGCAACCACACACATTTTGGTAAAATGGGTCCCCTTCCAAATATGAAATACTTCAATCTGTGCTTACCAAATACGTATTCAGTACCTAGTCAATGACAGACATCCAGTGGGGGAATGGGAGGTAGCAGTGCACGGGATGGCATGGCTACGACCTTCGTGGAGTTTGGAGTTGAACTGATGTGACATTTCTCTAGCCACGCCCCTAAATGCCCCATTTGGTAAATGTGCCCCAACTTGAGAATTGTCTTAAACACTGCTGAGAGGGATGTAGGTTTAATTACTTAAAGGATTCTCATATTTAAGCTGGTTTCAATGATCATTTCAGGTTTTATAGCTATTGAGTCATTCAAACAGGATCAAATCTCAGCTCTGGAATATTTTACCTCGCTATCAATGCTGATATGAAAAACAAGGGGATTCAGTGATATTATGCAGTATCAGAAGTGAGATGAGATTTAGATAGAAGTAATATCTGGAACTCTGGGGGTGTTTAAAATATTAGAAAGAGATCAAGTTGTTTTTGTTTATTTGTTTTGTGTTAGGTTAATGTGTGATCCAACATTTTGATCAAGTATTTAAGGATTTTTTCATTAGATGATGATTAATCAAAACTATATTTTATAGTCTTTAATAAACAATTATATTATAAAATAAATTATTTCTCCAAAATGTGTTAAATCATATAGTAGTACACCTTCCCCAAACATGTAAAGATCCACTTAACAACATACAGGAATTTAGAGCATTTGCCACTATGTTAATTAAAGGTAAATAGACTGATCTGAATTACATTTATACTGGTTAATATCTCAGAAGGCCGTCGAAAATTTCCCTTTTAGAGTTAATGACAGACACTGAAAAGTCCATTGGATTTAAAGGTGGTACTTTTCAAGAACTTCAAAGAGAGGAAATAATTAGTAGGTGCAATGCCTATAATTATGATTGTCTCTTATTTTCATCAGAGACACTTTGGCATTCTTATCCTATGTCCCGAATGTCAAAAGCAAACCCATAATTATTCCAAAATCATTTGCCCTTATAAGGTTAGTATTAGGACTTTACACACAAAAGACATGCACTGAAATAATACCAGTGTTAAATACTAATTGTTTCATAATGTATCAAAAGAGTTTACACTTATTACTTTTTAAAGCCACATGTGGAAAAAAATGAAGGAAAAAAACGCTTTATATTTCATTCTAAAGATTCTTGTCCTGTTCTATCAAACAGTGTTGGTTTCTACCACCATTTTATGTACAAGGCAGCATGAGGTTTGTTAGCTTGACTTACGTTTCAAAAGCAGGAATCTTTTCTGTTTAAGCTCAATGCCAGTTCTGTGCGGACTGCCTGCTGCTTCCCAACTATGTATCTAGAATTTTGTAGTTTAATTGCCACTTGCACAGTGGTATTGTACATAAACACAGCAGCTGCTACTGTATGTTGGAAGTGGCTCAGAAAAATCTATGGACACTGTTCAGCTTTGACTAAAAAGCCAAAAAATTTAGACGCAGCTGCATTACTCCAACAGCTTGGCAATATAACGCCTTAACGGAAAGAATGCAACTCATTGGAAGTCTACTTACAATATGTTTGCAACCACACTAGAGAAAATTGCATGAAGCCATGTGGTCTAGTGGCAAAACTTCCCAGAAATGAAGATCATCGTTCCCTTTTTTCTAGTCACACAGGTCCTTATCTTTTGTTCGTTAGTATTCTGTATTGCTAGGGATAGCCACTAGAGATACGAAAGCTAATATGAAACTTGGATATCTTCCTGTTACCAGGTAGAGATCATGTTCTTTTTTGGTTAAACCAATTAAAAGTGTGAAACCAAAGGAGAAATGCACAGAAACCTTGACAGAAGACCTCTGTTGCAGCAGTTTGCTGACGTTAATGAACACTCTGTTATGTGGAAGAGGTTGTCACATTTAAATGTAGTCATGAAAAAACACTCCTCAGTTTGTACTTGTGTCTCTACATATATACTTTTTTGAAGCAGAAAAATTAGAAAGCCTTTTCTTCTTTTTTTCACAGACAAAGAAAATGCAGGGCATTGCAGTAAAAGAAGAAATCAAGACAACTTCATTTGTTTTATAAACTTCCTTGATGTTTATCACCCCCTCGCCTTATGCAGAGTTTTCCATATTTCAGTATTTAGCAGTCCAAGTAGAATTCTTAGAAGAATAAAACTTCCCCTTGGAATTAGAAGCTAGACATTATACGTTCACTATGGTATATTACTGTTACCTTACTGTTATTCTCTGTCTTTCTGATGAATTTTAGAATGTCCAAGTTTATCTAGCAAGGTCTTAAGCTCAACTCCGTCCAAAATATTATTATTTTTTAATCTTTGTGTGAACGGGGGTCATCTAAGTGCAGTTCCATATGCCAGTAATTGGTTCCATCAATTTTGGTGTTTTAAATATGTGAAAGAGAAAATATTAGGGTGTGTGAACTAAGGGATTCTTTTACAGTACAGTAAATCCAAATCCAGTGTCTAGTTCCTAGTATTTGAAAAATAGTTAGGACTATTTACTTTCTCAGCATTATAAATATTGAGACAGCTATGTCTACTATGAGCTAGGTCTACCCTTGTTCACAGTCACATTAAGGAATTCTTCTGAGGTAAATATTCTGCAATAACAACATAGCTGTAAAGGGTTTTCAAAGCTTTTATTAACTCAACAGCAGTATCTCTTAGTTTTTAACTAGTTAAATCAAATGACTCCAGTTCAAAATTATAAGAAATGGCTAAATAAGTTATCAACATAGAAATTTGAATGCAATAGAAGTATATTTAATATCATTAGGAAATCATTTCACTGCATATTTTTAAATGTATCATGTTGAATATTATCCCAGTTTTTTGGAGGAAGGGTTGATCTCAATATTTTAATAGAAGTATATTGAATATCATTAGGAAATCATTACACTACATATTTTTAAATGTATCATGTTGAATATTATCCCAGTTTTTTGGAGGAAGTGTTGATCTCAATATTTCAATAGTGGTTAACAGCAGATAGTGGAATTATAAGCACCTTTAAATTTTTTGTTTGCCTTATTTATCTTTTGCTCATTTTCTACAGTTACTCAGTAAATAAAATTTAAATTTTATACATGATTTTCTATAAAACTTTTGACTATGCCAAGATAGCAGTGTAGTACCCTGTAAACTCAAGGTTTCTTAATGACTTAATTTATGTAGTAAGAAAATTTGGTCACATTAATATCTAGGGTAAGGGATAAAGGGAGAAGAAATGAACACACTCAATATAAAAGATATATCTGAAAATTGATCACAGTGTAGATAATTGCTACAACAACAGCAGAGTACATTAATGAAACTAATGGAAAAGCAAAGATATAGAACTATACTCCATGTCTATAAATTCTATATGTATATATGTGCTACATCTTCTTTATCCATTCATCTGTTGATGGACATTTAGGCTGCTTCCATGCCTTGCTATTGTAAACAGCACTGCAATGAACATGAGAGTATATGACTCTTTTCAAATTATGGTTTTCTCCAGATACATGCCCAGGAGTGGGATTGTAGGATCATATGGTAGCTCTGTTTTTAGTTTATTAAGGAACCTCCATACTGTTCTCCAGAGTCGCTGTACCAATTTACATTCCCACCAACAGTGTAGGAGGGTTCCCTTTTCTACACACTCTCTCCAGCATTTACTGTTTGTAGACTTTTTGATGATGGCCGTTCTGACCGGTGTGAGGTGGTACCTCATTGTAGTTTTGATTTGCATTTCTCTGACAGTGATGCTGAGCCTCTTTTCACGTGCCTTTTGGCCGTCTGCGTGCCTTCTTTGGAGAAATGTCTAGTTAATTCCTCTGCCCATTTTTGATTGGGTTGTTTGTTGTTTAGATATTGAGTTATATGAGCTGTTCTTGTATTTTGGAGATTAATCTTTTCTCAATCGCATCATTTCCAAATATTTTCTCCCATTCTGTATGTTGTCTTTTTCAAATCTTGATTTCTACCAGGTAAAAAATAGTGATCTTTTAGTACATAATGCTATTTGACATTGAAAATAATAATAATCTACCAAAACAAATTCTGTGGATGGTTTCCATGAATTCACATTTATGGATTTGGTATTGAAGAATAAGATAATAATTGTGAAATATATTTTATTGTGATAAAGAAATCAAATGAAGCAAATATATAACGGCAAAGCAACTTTACCTCTTATTCTTTTTTAGTAATGTTAGCAAATAACAATGGTTTTATGTAACATTTATGTATACCTGCAGGCAATATTGAGACAGTTCTTCAATTAGCTTAATAGATGTATTCCAGAAAAGAAAAAGTGAGTTTTTTTTCTTTTTTAAAATTAAGCAGGTAGAAAAGCCACAGCAGAATTGGGAAAAGAAAAAAATTGATGGTGGGCTACAGATGTTATTTCAAGGACAATATTGGAGTGGTTGTTTCAAAGGGCATCATCCTGTTAAGAGCTGAACTCTTGAGTTTTTCTACTTTTCTAAGATCACTTTGAAATGGAAATGATAAGAACCTTTAATGTCTTGCCCAAATAGTAAGGTGTGCAGAAATCAGATGGCAAGAGATAAGAGGCATTGCAAATAAAACTGGGATGAGCAAGTATAGCATGCATAGTCCCAGTAGAATAATGAGAAGATAGAATGGCCAGGGATTTCAAATGGAGATATCAAGGTAGTTAGAGATACCCTTCTTTATGTGTTATCTTCTAGTAGTGGCTGCATAAATTTTTATTCTATCTGGATCAAAATTTATATATACATTGCTATTTTGCTCTAGAAATATCCCCAAAGATTTTCTACCTGATATTGTTTCCTCTATTAACCAAAGTATAAATTATTTTAATATTATACAGCATTGGTTAAACTATATATTATAACAATTCCTGTATGAAAAAGTAAGGTGAAAACTGTTGAAGGCTACACTTAGATTTTATGTTAACTGTAAAGTACCAGAAAGAAAAAAGAAATAAAGGAGTCAATATATTTAAAGGTATGCTCAGGAATATCACACAGATAGAGCAAATTGAGGTATGGTATTGAGTATATCATCCTGAACTCAATTCTGTACAAACACTGAAACTCCAGAAAGGCTTGATCTATTTTTTTTTAGATTCTGTTTACCAGAGAGCTTGTGCAGGGGACTTCCTACAATATTGATACTTATCTTTTTTGTCATCTGGAGAGAGCAACTGTAAAAAGTAAATGGAGAGTAGCCACTGCATACCGATGAGGAGACTGATAGCTCAGCATTGGACAGCCGAGACTGGCAGGGGGCTTCTGCTGAATACAGATTCATCAGTTTTCCTTTTTTCCAGAAGCGCTCTACTCCATTTACTCTGTCAAAATTCTTGTTTCCAGGCCACGTAGCTGCATGCTGCGTGTGAAGAAAAATCACACTGCTATTACATGCGTGTCTGTGATTGTTCCTTACTCAGACAAGAGTTTCAGAAGACAGATAATCTAGTCTTCACTTAGATTACAAAAATAAGTAAATAAACCAAAAAGCAAATAGAAAAATTAAGTTTATATAAGTTTGTAAAAATAAGTTACTTAATCTATATCAACTTTCTTCTATGTGTAAGCTTTTCCTCTCCAACATATAAGCACATATTTTTTAACTGGCCATTTCTTGCAAAATGTAAACGATCTTTTAAAAAAAATTCCAACTGAGAGAATGCTGATTTTTTTAATATCTGCCATTTAACAACATCTTTAAAATAATTAACTTATAACTCTGTTTTAACTTATTAAAAGCAGCTTATTGAAAGTAAGATGAGTTTGCAAACTGAAGCTTATTCGTTCATTTGTCAGGATTCTATTAGACTTTAAAAAAACACTACAATTTCTAGTTTTCAACAGTATAAACTTGAACATGAACAAAATGCCCATAATAAACTTATTTAAACTTCATATTAAAAAATAATTATGTTTATTACATAACTCTAATTCTATGTTGTATTATTTCTAAGTCATTGTGTTCATTCCAATTGGATTTTAGGGCACGTGATCAAAATATATATTTTAAAACTTCAGCTATAATTATTTCTCTCATATGTAAACTATTTTCAGATAATTAAATTTTAAAACATTTTGAACATAAATGATATCAGTTTTCTGAATCTTACCAATGATCAGATACAAGTCCTAAGAGCATAAAATTAAGAATGTTGGACTGATTGATAATGTAGGCCATTATTTAATGTGAATAGAATTTAATGTGAGGAAATGTGAAGCAAAGGTTTCAGAAAAGATCACAGATGAAGGTAGCAATTAATTTGTTGCAAATACTGCTAGTTTTGTTTGTTTTTTTAAAAATAACATAGGCAATGGTTTTCCCTAACTTTACCAATTATTGTGACAAATAACCTTCTTTGTCATGATCTTACCCAATTCAACCTTGGTTTATAAATAAAACTATTTTTATCTCTGCATGGCAAAGCTCAATTAGACTGAAATTTCATCGGGGTGTAAAGCAGCATGTCATCTTTATTTAAATGACACCTTCTGGGTGCATTTCTTTTAAAATGAAGCAGTGATATCGAGTTAAGAAATCATAAAATGTTTAGAAAGGCTTGATAAAATCGTTAGGTAGTTATCATATTGATATATCAGTAACTCACAAATGACAGATTTGTGATTATAAATAAGGAAGATCTGATACAAATGGTTAGAAATGGACCTTTGAAATCATGAAGAAAACTTATGATAGCTATATTTATATTTACACACCTTATACATTATCAATTTAGTATGATTGGTGGTTAAAAATCAAAACTCACTATTCTTCAGATCAATGAAACATGTAATTCAGTAGTCTACCTAGTAGGTAACAATATAAATGAAATAAATATTTACTATTTTATAGTAGCATACTTTGTTAATTATTTTTGGTATATGCCCATGAAAATAATTGTTTCCAGGCCTTCAAATCTATAGCACTCTGTACATTTTATCTAAATCTTTATTCCTCTAAAGTTGTATGTGAAGTATTTAGGAAGTTTAGTTAAATCTTTTGGCTGTTTAGATATAGTAAGTTGAGTTATTACTACAAGAAAGATTTTGAGGACCTGGAAAATACAGTCTTTTTCAAAGAATCAGACTTGCAGGAAACTTTCTTACTGTTCATTGTGAGAAAGTGACAATTTATTCTGATTGTCGTTTTCTGTTCTTAAGGAGGAAGGCAGTTTGATTAACATACATATGGCTGAATGGTTACAAGAACAAATTAAGTCACATTTTCCTTAGACAGCTTTGTAAATTATTCTGTACTATGAGGTAATAGGATCATACTTTCTTGGGGATTTAATCTTGACAGAATAAAAGCAACTGCTCATTTTTATTAAAAATTCAAGGAACTGTGGCTACCCTTAGAAACTATCATTCAAATACTCCATTCCCTTCCCTCCAACGTAACTCAGGTGTTCTTCTGCATCTTCCGTGGCAGCTCTTCTCAAACTTTAACGAGAGAACACATCACCTGGGCGTTCTATTAAAACGCAAATCTGATTTGGTGGGATTAGGTTAGAAGCCCAGACTGCATTTCTAGCCAACTCCCAGGTAGCGCTTTATGGGGAAAGAGAGAGAGAGAGAGAGAGAGAGAGAGAGAGAGAGAGAGAGAGCGAGCGAGCACATGTATGTGTTGGGAATAATAACAGAAAGTGTGGTGAGTTTGTGTGTGTGTGTGTGTGTGTGTGTGTGTGTGTGTGTGTAAAGTGTGGGTAAGACCAAGAAAGGTAGGGAGATAAAGAGACAAACAGAAGAGAGCAAAAAGAAGATAATCATCAGAATAATTCTGAATTATCCACTTAAGTAGCTAATGTCACGAATTAGTATTCGCCCCGTCTTGTCCTCGGGGACCACAAACCATTGTGCCTCTGCTGCTTGCGTTTTCTAATTGGATGGAAACCTGATTTGCACTGCCTTTGCCTTTGCCCTAAATGACATGGAGCAACTGTGTAATAGTGGACTTTTATTTTTTCCCTGGAAGGCGGGGTGTGGGCCAAGGAGATGGTTTTGGTGTTGTCTTCATCAGTTTTGTCAGATTCCACCCAAGTCAAGTTCTTAGTGTCTATTATAGATTTTTTGTGTTTCTTTTTTAAAGAGAGTCATCAGCATTCCTGTTTAGATAAAAGAATACGTTTTAAAATTATCACATATTATTAGTATGATTCTCAATTTTTCCGTATCAGACTCCCAGTATACAATGCCACAAAGCAAGATATACTACTACATGTTTTATTAATCCTGAGAAAATATGCATTACTTGATTCATGCCTGAAGTCTATTATTTCACTTGTTAAAAAAATCAGCAATAGAGAATAATCCTCCAAACTAGCTTGATTTACAATGGCATGGGGTGACTTTGTTGAAAGATGATTGGACTAGTTGTACCTACAAGATGATCTAAACCTGAGACTGTGTTTTTTAGGTTTGTTTCCAGACCATCTCTATGTGGCAAACAAAATTTTATCTAGGGTGTTGTTAATATATTTTCCTCTTTAGTCATTTATAGAAAATTCTTCTTTGTAATTTTGGGATCTTTTCCTATGAATGATTTTTTTCATAGAAGTGTATTCCGCTTAAGATCCAGTTTTGTAACTCCCTGATTCAAGACCAATAGGAATGAAGATGGGAAGCCTTAGCTCTTGTCCTCCTAACACCATCCCCTCCTGGTTTCCATGCTGCTATTAGGAAAGGGAGGAGTAACAGCATTCTCCCTGCTCCTGGAAATTTTCCTCTTTCGTGTCAACATATTCTAATGCTAAAATTTTAACAAAATACTTTCAAGAGACCAGGACTAATCTCACCATGCTTTTTTGCATGTTTATATCAATAACCGCAAAAAAGCCCCAGACACCAGGCTTTTTCTCAAATCGCAGCTTTTCATGTCCTTACAGATGCCATCCCCATATAGCACTAACACATACCCACATTCTATTAATATTTCACTCCCAGTATGGAAACCTTTCCACTGAACTTTCTGGAGTTCACCATTAGTAAATCTCTTTTATTATTATTCCTTCCATGTTCTTGCCCTAACTGAAACTTGACTCTTACTTTCAGAATGTTGCTTCTGGACCTGTAGTTATCTCAAGTTGTAGTAGTTTCTCTCCTGTTCTCTACAGATCACTGAGTATGCAGATGGGTAGGTGTGTACTCCTTGTTCTTCATTACAAGTTACACACCATTTTCTCTCTGTCCTACTTAAAACCCTCCAGGTTTCAAGCCCATGTTATCAGATGGTACAACCCACTTTAACTCCTCAGATCAAGAATCCTTAGATCCTGGTGTCTTGATGTACCGTGAACATATTAGCTCTGGGTTATGGTCACTTTCTTTTACACTAGTCCTGTCTTGAGAGTTCTGGACTTCTGATGGTTCAAAAAAATGTCACTGAAGAGAGGAAGAAAATGGCTTGTTTGTATCTAGGAAACTTAAAGATCTCCATCATGTCAATATGAAAAAGACAGATTAATGGAAACAGAAGGAATCTAAATGGTCAAGGAAAAAAATATGTATACTGGTTCTCACTTCATTTAGTAATCAAGGGATTGCAAAAAGCCACAAAGACTACATACCCAAAATGCACAAACATTTTTGTCAAAAAGATGAACAAATCTAGTATGTTTGGTAATACCAAATGATGGTGAGAATGTAGAGCAAAGGGACCTTTAATATCCTGCTGGTGGCATTGTATTTCAAAAGCATTTGTATTTTCTAACAAATATGAGCATCATGCAGCCTATTACTCATAGATTGTGTTTCTTAGTATTTAACCTGCAGAAATATATAACCACTTTGCTTGTAATTGCAGTAACCAGGAAGTAAATGAAAGCTCATCACCATGTTATTGTGGCATATTTAGGCAGTGGAATCTCATTTCAATGAAGATTTATTGTTTTCTACATACAAGAACATAAGTATATTTTAACAGTTGTTAAGTGTAGTAAGTCAGACACCAAATATGTATTCTGATGCCTCCATTTATATAATGTTCAAACAGAGCAATCTAAACTATATTTTAAAGTATATATTTTTAGATCATAAAGTGTAATGGAAAACACTGAATCAATTATTGTGAGCGTCAGAGTAGTGATTCCCTCTAAGAGAGAGTAATGGCATTTTGATTGGCAAGGAGTAAACAGAAGCTTTAAGGGACTGGGAATTTTTCATGTGTTTGAAACATGTGGTTCAAAATTACACAGACATTTGCTTTAAAATATTTTCTATTAAAGTGGCATGTATGTTACTAAATATGCGGTTCATTTCAAAATATAAAAGGTTTGTATAAAATTTCCTTGAACCCTGCAGTAGTTTTCCATTGCTGCTGTAACAAATTGCCGCAAATACAGAGGCTTAAAACAATACAAATTTATTATCTACCTATTATTTGTAGTTCTGAACATCAGAGGCCTGAAATCAGTTGAGCTTCCTGCATTCCTTTTTTTTTGTCTGCACCATGTGGCAGGCGGGATCTTAGTTCCCTGACTAGGGATCAAACCTGTATCTCTGCATTGGGAGCATGGAGTCTTAACAATTGGACCGCCAGAGAAGTCCCTGCATTCCCTATCTGAGCCTGGTCTTCCTCCTATAAGGACCTTGTGATTGCATTAGGCCCACCTGGATAATCCAGGGTAATCTCCCCTTGTCAATCTCCTTATTTTAATCGCATCTGCAAAGTCCCTTTGCCCTGTAAGGTAACATAATCTCCTAGGTTTTGGGGATTAGAATGCTCGTATCTTTTAGGGGCAGTTATTCAGCCTCTAACATCTCAAAATTTCCTTTTAGCTACTGACCCGTTTCTATTCTCACTGGTACAGCAAAACCTGTCAAAATATGTTAGGATCAAGATCTCCAAATCTCCTTTCCCATTTATTCCAATTCATTCGTGCTTTTCTTTCCAATATTCTACCAAAAAAAAAAAAAACAAACACAAAAAACACCTAAAACAAAAAACCGTCTTGTTAATCATTTTGATACCCAATCCTTTGATTAGTTCCCTTTCTTCATTATAATCAGTAGCCGGACATGTTCAGCCTCTATATTTCTTGAAACACTGTTTTTGTTTGCTTATTTCTAATACGGTGCAGTCGTGCTTATCTTCCTACAATTGACTACTTCATTTCAGTCTCCTCTGATGATTCCTTCTCTGTGTGTTACAGTGGTCTAGATGCAAGTCCTCAGATGACTTCTCTTTGTTTTTTTTAGCATTTTTATTTGAGTATAATTGCTTTGTAATGGTGTGTTAGTTTCTGCTTTATAACAAAGTGAATCAGCTATACATATACATATGTCCCCATATCTCTTCCCTCTTGCCTCTCCCTCCCTCCCACCCTCCCTATCCCACCCTTCTAGCTGGTCACAGAGCACCAAGCTGATCTCCCTGTGCTATGCGACTGCTTCCCACTAGCTATCTATTTTACATTTGGTAGTGTATATATGTCCATGCCACTCTCTCACTTCGTCCCAGCTTACCCTTCCCCCTCCCCGTGTCCTCAAGTCCATTCTCTACGTCTGCCATCTTTATCCTGTCCTGACCCTAGGTTCTTCAGAACCATTTTTTTTTTAGATTCCATATATACACTACCACCCTCTCACTTTGTCCCAGCTTACCCTTCCCCCTCCCTGTGTCCTCAAGTCCATTCTCTAGTAGGTCTGCGTCTTTATTCCCATCTTGCCCCTAGGTTCTTCATGACCTTTTTTTTTTTTTAAATTCCATATATATGTGTTAGCATATGGTATTTGTTTTTCTCTTTCTGACTTACTTCACTCTGTATAACAGACGCTAGGTCCATCTAACTCACCACAAATAACTCAATTACGTTTCTTTTTATGGCTGAGTAATATTCCATTGTATATATGTGCCACATCTTCTTTTTCCATTCATCGGTCAGTGGACACTTAGGTTGCTTCCATGTCCTGGCTATTATAAATAGAGCTGCAATGAACATTGTGGTACATGACTCTTCTTGAATTAAGGTTTTCTCAGGGTATATGCCCAGTAGTGGGATTGCTGGGTCATATGGTAGTTCTATTTTTAGTTTTTTAAGGAAGCTCCATACTGTTCTCCATAGTGACTGTATCAATTTACATTCGCACCAACAGTGCAACAGAGTTCCCTTTTCTCCACACCCTCTCCAGCATTTATTGTTTGTAGATTTTTTGATGATGGCCGTTCTGACCGGTGTGAGATGATATAGCATTGTAGTTTTGATTTGCATTTCTCTAATGATTAATGATGTTGAGCATTCTTTCATGTGTTTGTTGGCAATCTGTATATCTTCTTTGGAGAAGGGTCTGTTTAGGTCTTCTGCCCATTTTTGGATTAGGTTGTTTGTTTTTTTCATATTGAGCTGCATGAGGTGCTTGTAAATTTTGGAGATTAAATCTTTGTCAGTTGCTTCATTTGCAAATATTTTCTCCCATTCTGAGGGTTGTCTTTTCGTCTTGTTTATGGTTTCCTTTGCTGTGCAAAAGCTTTTAAGTTTCATTAGGTCCCATTTGTTTATTTTTGTTTTTCTTTCCATTTCTCTAGGAGGTGGGTCAAAAAGGATCTTGCTGTGATTTATGTCATAGAGTGTTCTGCCTGTGTTTTCCTCTAAGAGTTTGATAGTGTCTGGCCTTACATTTAAATCTTTAATCCATTTTGAGTTTATTTTTGTGTATGTTGTTAGGGAGTGTTCTAATTTCATTCTTTTACATGTAGCTGTCCAGTTTTCCCAGCATCACTTATTGAACAGGCTATCTTTTCTCCATTGCATATTCTTGCCTCCTTTATCAAAGATAAGATGACCATATGTGCGTGGGTTTAACTCTGGGCTTTCTATCCTGTTCCATTGATCTATATTTCTGTTTTTGTGCCAGTACCATACTGTCTTAATTACTGTAGCTTTGTAGTATAGTCTGAAACAAGAGAGCCTGATTCCTCCAGCTCCGTTTTTCTTTCTCAAGATTGCTTTGGCTATTCGGGGTCTTTTGTGTTTCCATACAAATTGTGAAATTTTTTGTTCTAGTTCTGTGAAAAATGCCAGTGGTAGTTTGATAGCAATTGCATTGAACCTGTATGTTGCTTTGGGTAGTAGAGTCATTTTCACAATGTTGATTCTTCCAATCCAAGATTTTGGTATATCTCTCAATCTATTTGTATCATCTTTAATTTCTCTCATCAGTGTCTTATAATTTTCTGCATACAGGTCTTTTGTCTCATTAGGTAGGTTTATTCCTATGTATTTTATTCTTTTTGTTGCAGTGGTAAATGGGAGTGTTTTCTTAATCTCACTTTCAGATTTTTCATCATTAGTGTATAGGAATGCAAGAGATTTCTGTGCATTAATTTTGTATCCTGCTACTTTACCACAATCCTTGATTAGCTCTAGTAGTTTTCTGCTAGCATCTTTAGGATTCTCTATGTATAGTATCATGTCATCTACAAACAGTGACAGCTTTACTTCTTCTTTTCCAATTTGGATTCCTTTGATTTCTTTCTCTTCTCTGATTGCTGTGGCTAAAACTTCCAAAACTTTGTTGAATAATAATGGTGAGAATGGGCAACCTTGTCTTGTTCCTGATCTTAGTGGAAATGGTTTCAGTTTTTCACCATTGAGGATGAAGCCGGCTGTGGGTTTGTCATATATGGCCCTTATTATGTTGAGGAAAGTTCCCTCCATGCCTACTTTCTGGAGGGTTTTTATCATAAATGGGTGTTGAATTTTGTTGAACGCTTTCTCTGCATCGATTGAGATGATCATATGGTTTTTCTCCTTCAATTTGTTAATATGGTTTATCACATTGATTGATTTGCGTATATTGAAGAATCCTTCCATTCCTGGGATAAACCCCACTTGATCATGGTGTATGATCCTTTTAATGTGCTGTTGGATTCTGTTTGCTAGTATTTTGTTGAGGAATTTTGTATCTACGTTCATCAGTGATATTGGCCTGTAGTTTTCTTTCTTTGTGACATCTTTGTCTGGTTGTGGTATCAGGGTGATGGTGGCCTCGTAGAATGAGTTGGGGAGTGTTCCTCCCTTTGCTATGTTTCGGAAGAGTTTGAGACAGATAGGTGTTAGCTCTTCTCTAAATGTTTGATAGATTTTGCCTGTGAAGCCCTCTGGTCCTGGGCTCTTGTTTGTTGGAAGATTTTAAATCACAGTTTCAATTTCAGTGCTTGTGATTGGTCTGTTCATACTTTCTATTTCTTCCTGGTTCAGTCTCGGAAGGGTGTGTATTTCTAAGAATTTGTCCGTTTCTTCCTGGTTGTCCATTTTATTGGCATAGAGTTACTTGTAGTAATCTCTCATGATCCTTTGTAGTTCTGCAGTGTCAGTTGTTACTCCTCCTTTTTCATTTCTAGTTCTATTGATTTGAGTTTTCTCCCTTTTTTTCTTGATGAGTCTGGCTAATGGTTTATCAATTTTGTTTATCTTCTGAAAGAACCAGCTTTTAGTTTTATTGATCTTTGCTATCATTTCCTTCATTTCTTTTTCATTTATTTCTGATCTGATCTGATCTTTATGATTTCTTTCCTTCTGCTAACTTTAGGGTTTTTTGTTCTTCCTTCTCTAATTGCTTTAGGTGTAAGGTTAGGTTGTTTGTTTGAGATGTTTCCTGTTTCTTAAGGTAGGATTGTATTGCTATAAACTTTGCTCTTAGAACTGCTTTTGCTGCATCCCATAGGTTTTGGGTCGTTGTGTTTTCATTGTCATTTGTTTCTAGGTATTTTTTGATTTCCTCTTTGATTTCTTCAGTGACCTCTTGGTTATTAAGAAGTGTATTGTTTAGCCTCCATGTGTTTGTATTTTTTACAGATTCTTTTTCCTGTAATTGATATCTAGTCTCATAGCGTTGTGGTCAGGAAAGATACTTGATATGATTTCAATTTTCTTAAATTTATCAAGGCTTGATTTGTGACCCAAGATGTGATCTATCCTGGAGAATGTTCCATGAGCACTTGAGAAGAAAGTGTATTCTGTTGTTTTTGGATGGAATGTCCTATAAATATCAATTAAGTCCTTCTTGTTTAATGTATCATTTAAAGCTTGTGTTTCCTTATTTATTTTCATTTTGGATGATCTGTCCATTGGTGAAAGTGGGGTGTTCAAGTCCCCTCCTATGATTGTGTTACTGTCGATTTCCCCTTTGATGGCTGTTAGTATTTGCCTTATGTATTGAGGTGCTCCTATGTTGGGTGCATAAATATTTACAATTGTTATATCTTGTTCTTGGGTTGATCCCTTGATCATTATGTAGTGTCCTTCTTTGTCTCTTGTAATAGTCTCTGTTTTAAACTCTATTTTGTCTGATATGAGAATTGCTACTCTAGCTTTGTTTTGATTTCCATTTGCATGGAATATCTTTTTCCATCCTCTCACTTTCAGTCTGTATGTGTCCGTAGTTCTGAAGTAGGTCTCTTGTAGGCAGCATCTATGGGTCTTGTTTTTGTATCCATTCAGCCACTCTATGTCTTTTGGTTGGACCTTTTAATCCAATAATATTATTAAATAATTATTAAAAACAAATTTTTAAAGTAATTAAAAAGAAAGAACAAAAGAAAGAAGAGAAGCACCAAACCAAAAAACAAATGCACCAATGATAAGAAGCTCTGAAAACTATACTAAAAAAAAAAAAAGAAGAAAAATAAAAAGTGGACAGATAGAACCCTAGGACAAATGGTCAAAGCAAAACTATACAGACAAAATCACACACAGAAGCCTACACATACACACTCAAAAAAACAGAAAAAGGGGAAAAAATGTATATATCGTTGCTCCCAAAGTCCCCCTCCTCAATTTGGGATGATTCGTTGTCTATTCAGGTGTTCCACAGATGCAGGTACATCAGGTTGATTGTGGAGATTTAATCCGCTGCTCCCGAGGCTGCTGGGAGAGATTTCCCTTTCTCTTCTTTGTTCACACAGCTCCCGGGGTTCAGCTTTGGATTTGGACCCGCCTCTGCGTATAGGTCGCCTGAGGGCGTCTGTTGTGCGCTCACACAGGATGGGGTTAAAGGAGCAGCTGCTTCGGGGGCTCTGGCTCACTCAGACCAGGGGGAGGGAGGGGTAGGAGGAGGTGGGGTGAGCCTGCAGCGGCAGAGGCGTCGTGACGTTGCACCAGCCCGAGGCGCGCCGTGCGTTCTCCCGGGGAAGTTGTCCCCGGATCACGGGGCCCTGGCGGTGGCGGGCTGCACAGGCTCCCAGGAGGGGCGGTGTGGAGAGTGACCTGTGCTCGCACACAGGCTTCTTGGTGGCGGCGGCAGCAGCCTTAGCATCTCCTGCCCGTCTCTTGGGCATGCGCTAATATCCGCAGCTCACGCCCGTCTCTGGAGCTTGTTTAGGCGGCGCTCTGAATTCCCTCTCCTCGCGCACCGGGAAACAAAGAGGTAAGAAAAAGTCTCTTGCCTGTTCGGCAGCTGCAGACCTTTTCCCGGACTCCCTCCCGGCTAGCTGTGGCCCACTAGCCCCTTCAGGCTATGTTCACGCCGCCAACCCCAGTCCTCTCCCTGCGATCCGACCGCAGCCCGAGCCTCAGCTCCCAGCCCCGCCCGCCCCGGCGGGTGAGCAGACAAGCCTCTCGGGCTGGTGAGTGCTGCTCGGCGCCGAGCCTCCGTGCAGGAGTCTCTCCGCTTTGCGCTCCGCACCCCTGTGGCTGTGCTCTCCTCCGTGGCTCCGAAGCTTCCCCCTCCGCCACCCACAGTCTCCGCCCGCGAAGGGGCTCCAGTGTGTGGACACCTTTCCTCCTTCACGGCTCCCTCCCACTGGTGCAGTTCTCGTCCCTGTTCGTCTCTGTCTTTTCTTTTGTCCTACCCAGGTACGTGTGGATTTTCTTGCCTTTTGGGAGGTCTGAGGTCTTCTGCCAGCATTCAGTAGGTTTTTCTGTAGGAGCAGTTCCACGTGTAGATGTATTTCTGATGTATTTGTGGGGAGGAAGGTGATCTCCACGTCTTACTCCTCCGCCATCCTGAAGGTCCTCCTCTGACTTCTCTTTTCTATTTAAATAAAGTCCCTAGTTTATTTCTTCCAGTCTCATTTCTAGGCTGATGATTCCAAACTGTTTATCTCCTTTCCGGATTTCTCCTCTAAACCTAGCTGATTCATATTCAGCTGCCTACTGAGTTTTTTCATACAAAACAAAGAGGTATTTGAAATAGACCTAACATGTCCAAATTGAATTCTCAATTTTGCCTACCCTCTGCAAACTTGTTCTGAGCCATTCTTTAAATGACAACTCTATTCTTCAGTATTTCAACCCAGAAACCTTGTAATTACCCTTGACACCTCCTTTCACTCACACCTGACATCTATTCCTTATCAAATTTGTTTGCACTTCCTTTAATATATATCCAGCATCTGATTCGTTTTCAGTACCTTAATTACTGATCCCCATTCACATTTCCAGGTTAGAGACTACTACATTCATTCAGGCAGGAAGTGAGTATGCTTTTTTTGTTTGTTTTCTCGTTTGCTTTTTCTTTTACCTTCCTATGGTCTGTTGGGAACACAGTATCCAGAATCATCCTTTCAAAAGCTTGCGTCGTATATTCTTACTCTTCCTCTCACAGCTGTCCAGTGCCTTTCTCTGGCTCTCCTGGTCACAGTCACACCCTTCATTACAGACAGCAACGCCCTGCGTGGTCTGACCCTTTCTACCTCTTCAGTTTCCTTTCCTTCTACTTCCTCCACTTTCCTCCTTACATTACTATTCTCACACTGGCTGCCTTACTGCTGTTCACAGTCAAGCATGTTCCTCCCTCAAGATACTTGTTTGTAGTTTTCCCTATTGGAAAGCTCATTCCCCACCATCTGCAAGGTACTCCCCAGCTATTTTCTGATCTTTGCTTAAGTGCCACCCAATTAGTGAGGCATTCCTTGAATACTACTACTACTACTGATGATGATAATAAATAGTTTACCTGCTCAGTCCCCATTAATTTTGTTTTCTTTTCAGAGCATTTTTATCATCTAACATGATATTTCTTTATTGACTTATTTAAATGTGTTATCTGTTTACGCTGATAAGGCTCTATTACTGATCAGTGCAGGACCTTTGTTTTGTTCACTGTTGTATCTCCAGTGCCTAAAACATTGTAGATGCTCAATAACTACTTGTGGAGTACACAAGTAATTGACTAAATAAACATTAACTCTATATACTTTATGCCAAATAGATTGTTTCCCCAAAATTAGCAATGGTTAAGATAACAGAAGTACCTGGACTTGTCTAACACCATTTAGTGACCGCACCTGTTTCCTTTGTATCACAAAAGACCAAGAGCATACTGGAAAATAAGATATCTGGTAGTGGAGGTAAATATCGAAGTATCGACTGGTCTTTTACCACGTTCCGTGGCAGTGCGTTGCTGGTGTTTTTGGTGTGGGAGATTTTATGGTGATATTGTACTTGGAATACAAGGTGTTACTTAAACAGAAATCTAGAAGATATTGCAGTTGGAAGTAGAGATTCTGTGACTGTATATCATCAAATAACGTGCACCTCTAAGGCACCCTGAGGCATTTTGGTGGCCTGCAGCCACATTGCTGTTTGGATTTACAAGAAGAGTTAAGGCACCAAAACTTACTACAAAGAGTGTTTACACATCCTTATTAATCCTATTCTCACATCAGTCAAAAAGGCCTTCTGACCTGGAAGTGACCCACAATATACAGCCAATTTATATTTTCACATAAAATAGAGAGACTCTGTCTCCTACTACTGGCAGTGACCTTTGATGACTTGCTGGTTCAATGAGTAAAGTCCAGCATCCCCAGTGTCGGAATATATAAGGAATTAATCTTCTGCCTATTATCTAACTGTATGCTCCTCTTTCTTGCTTGATTCTCCTGGACCCATCGCCTTGCCTGCTTGACAAACACACTGTTCCTTGGCCTTATCCTGCACTGTGCAGTACTGTGAACTGGACCCTTAATTACTGACATTTGGTTAGGGCCAAATGTATCTTATGTAGCAAAAAAGTATATAGGCTTTAACCTTATGAAAACCATAGTTTTTTTTATTTTTAAAAGTTTTCTCATTTGTCATCTAAACACATTTTACTAAAGTCAACATAGAAAAATAAGGAAATATATAAGTAATGTATAACTTACGGACAAGCTAATAATGCATCTGCAATCAATAACAAAAACATTCCAGAGGAGTTCTTGAAACTTACATATAGGTGTATCCCCTATCAATAACTGGGTATCCATAATAGAAGGTAGAATATTGAATATGTATATATTCATAGTTTATTGAGAGAAAGTAGATATTGATTCTAAAACACATATTCATGCTTGGCTTTTTTAAAAATTTAAAAAATAGAAATAAACATGTACAGATGCAGATCTAGTAAGCCAATTTATTTAGGCTTTGGTTCAGCTAAGAATGTATTCTTATTTGAGCAACAGGAAATCCAACTTGCAATAGCTTAAAAACCAGTTATTGTTTTTTCTCGCATAACGCAGAGTCTGGAAGTAAATGTAGCTTGCCTCAGTTCAGCAGGTCAAAGATGCCAGCCTTTGTCTCTCACTATATTCTCCCGCATACAAAGTGTGACGACTTTATTCCCCATGCCTGGTACATTTTGTTCACAAGATGACTGCTTCTGCTCCAGAAAAACGCATTCATTTTGAAGACAGAAAGGCAGAGAAAAGAGGGCAATACCATCTATGTCTGCCTTCTTGATGGGGAAAAATAAAAGGAAAAAAGAAGCACCTCCTAAAAAGCTTCCACTAAAAAGTATGTCTGATCTCAATGGTCAGAGTGAGTCACATGGCCACTGGACTCCTGAATACTGAAGTGGCCAGTGGCCACAGTCATCACAGTAGAGATCAGTGTTCAGTGAAAATGTTGATTTCACTAACTGCAGTTTCTAAAACAAGTTTATTTCAGTGTAAAATACAGTGAAGCATAAAACAAAGAACTCTAATTCAAAGAAGTTACTTTTTGACATATTTAGCAATTTGCACTAATATGCAAATATCACTGGTGTTTAACCTTGAATGATAGAAATCAGACTGATTCTTAGTCCTGATATCTTGCCCAACACTTTCCTATAAGGAATATCTAGGTAATACCACATTGCTGGAAAAATAGCAGATGTTAGTCCACAAGGACAATCTTACTGAAAGACAAGAGGTGTTCAAATAAAGATCTGACCTCTTTGGCAAAGGGGAAAAATTGAGAATCCATTTCTGGCATATTATTAGGTTCAAGGAGAAAATGGTATCATGGAACACCAAGTCCCCATGAGACAGAGAACCCATTAGTATATTAAGTTTAGAATGTGACTGAAGTTCACCAAAGCAGAGTGGCTGACAATGCTTTAGCCTGTCTTTTTAGAGAGAGAGTGAACATGTTTTCTTTTGTAATAGCAACATTTAAATTATATTATGCAGTATGATGTTGTTGCTGTTATTTTTTTTTTTTTTAAGATTGAATTACAAGATGACTTGGATATTGTGTAGTTAAATTGGCCATAGTGGATTTGATTGTTGTGTACTCTGTCTCCCTTCCAACATGTTTCTAGTGAACTTCTTATCACATAGAGGATGAAAATCTAAAAACTACATATCTTGGATTCTTTGAAACTGAAGTCCTTGATACAAATTGGGTTTTATCACTAAGATGCAGCAACTAAACTCTGGGAAGACAGAAGCGCCAGTTTCCTATTGCTTTTCTCTGTATCTGCTGGCTAGTGGCCGGATTCACTATTTCACATTCTTGCATGAGCAGGAGTCACTGCAGCAGTGGTGGTGACAGGGTGACGGTGTTAGTGACAGGGTGACACAATGGCTTCCTAATCTTTGGAGAACAACCACACAAAGGTATGAACTATTTTCACAAGAGTTCCAGTGACAGCCTTTGGAGAATATTCTTTCAATGTTTTCAATAATTTTATAAGCACTGAGTTCTTGTATTAAAGGTCTTTTGCTCCTTAATATGCTTTGCATGGTTTTCGTTTCCAGCACTGAACCCTGACTGATTTAGTTTAAGTATGCATGTTGACACTACAAACTTAACGACTGCAGTATATAAACAATGTATATGTTTCAAGGCAGTTGATGTAAAAAATAAAACAAGTAAAACAGCTCAGATGAAAAGAAAACAAGAAAATAGGAAGATATAAGAAACATAGGACAAATAGGAAGTTCAAAATTTGGATGTAGAAAAAAGTCCAAAATATAATACTATTGAAAATACAGGTAAATATACAGAATTCTAGATTTACTAAGTTTGCATTGACAGAATAGATTAAGGATAATTCAGCTACATGCTGTTTATAAAAATATAGCTAAACATAAACTAAAAGTATGTGTCTTAAAAATATGAACAAAATATGTCACATAAACAGCAACCAAATGAAAAATTGTGTAGCTGATCTTTTATGCCCCTAATAACATATATCCAATATATATAGATTGAAAATTGATGGAAATACATTAAGAAATTAAGAAACACATAAATATAGTGAGATCTGAAGATAACTTTTACACATAATTAACCTCTTGGGAAAACATATTAGCATGTGCACAAAAACAGCCACAAACATCATGTAGAATCAACATAATTGACAAGATGATTTAATGAGAAGATACGGAATCCTAAACTCAGCAGTTGCAGAAAATACATTTTAAAAACACATTTGATAAATTTAAGAAAGTTTATGAGTCAGTCATAAAAGTAGTCATAACCCCCCACCTGCAAATACCCACACACATAAGTCACAGGCAGGTTGCAGTGTGATTAAGTTAGAGGTGTGATGTGTGAATTTGACTTTATTCTTTGACTTTGGATAGCCAGCTGTCCCAGCACTATTTATTTATTTATTTATTTATTTTTAATTTTTATTTATTCATTTATTTATTTATTCATTCATTTATGGCTGTGTTGGGTCTTCGTTTCTGTGCGAGGGCTTTCCCCAGCTGTGGCAAGTGGGGGCCACTCCTCATCACGGTGCGCGGGCCTCTCACTGTAGCGGCCTCTCTTGTTGCGGAGCACAGGCTCCAGACGCGCAGGCTCAGCAATTGTGGCTCACGGGCGTAGCCGCTCCGCAGCATGTGGGATCTTCCCAGACCAGGGCTCGAACCCGTGTCCCCTGCATTAGCAGGCAGACTCTCAACCACTGCGCCACCAGGGAAGCCCCCCAGCACTATTTATTGAAGAGGCTATTCTTTCACTACTGAAGAGTCTTACCACCATTGTCAAATGTCAGTTGACAGTAGATGTTTTGGTTTATTTCTGTATTATCAGTTCTACTCCATTGATTTATGTACCTGTTCTTGTGCCAGTACCAAACTGTCTTTGACCATTGTTTCATAATAAGTTTTGAAATCGGGAAGTGTGAGTCCTCCTATTTTATTCTTCTTTTTCAAGATTGTTTTGGCTACTCAAGATCCATATGAATTTTAAAATCAGCTTGTCAATTTCTGCAGAAATGTTAGCTGGGATTCTGAGAGGGATTGTGTTGCATCTGTAGATCAGATTGAGAAATATTGCCATGTTAACAATGTTGATTAAGGCTTCTGATCCATAAACATGGAATGTTTTTCCAGTTACTTAGATTTTCTTTAATTTATCTCAACAAGACTGTGTAGGTTTCAGAGAATAAGTTTTATACTATTTTTGTTAAATATATTTCTAAGTATTTTTTTCTTTTTGATGCTGTTGCAAGTTGAGTTGCAAGTATATAAAAATGCAATTAATGTTTATATATTGATCTTGTATCCTGCAAATTTGCTGAACTTGTCTATTCATTCTATTAGTTTTTTAGTGGAAATCTTATAATTTTCTATATACAAGATTAGTAATATGTGAATAGAGATAGTATTACTTCTTTCTTTCCAATGTGAATGTCTGTAATTTCTGTCTCTTGCCTAATGGCTCGACTAGAACATCCAGTACAGTGTTGAATAGAACTGGTGACAGCTGGCATCCTTTCTGTGGTTCCTAACTTAGGAGGAAAGCATCCAAGCTTTCACCATTAAGTTTGATGGTAGCTGTGTGTTTTCACGTCAAAGGGTTTGATGCCTTTTATCAGGTTGAGGAAATTCCCTTCTATTCCTAGTTTGTTGAGTGTTTTTATCATGAAAGAGCATTGAATTTTGTCATATGCCTTTACTGAAATTATCAGAATAATCATGAAATTTTTGTGTTTTTTTGTTTTATTGATAATGATGTATTACATTAATTGATGTTTGGGTGTTAAGCTAACTTTGCATTCCTGGGATAGCTTACTTGGTCATGGCATATATAGTTTTCTGTATGCTGCTAAATTTGTAAAGGTCTTAGGTCCAGATATAATTATAGTGCTCTAAAAGAAGGATTTAATTTTTCTTCTTAAAAGTAAAGATTCTGATTCACAATAATACTGACTGCATATTTCACTCTTGGAAGAGCCTTAGAAATACTCATTCCATAACTATAATAATTAATATTCATATATTTTTCCTTAAGAACATTAATTTTGCAAATATACACACACATATTTTAACTTCTGCCTCAGAAAAAAACAGTGTAATGATGACAAGTCTATGAAAAAATTATTATAAAAATAAGCAATTTAATAACATGCCTTATGGTGCTGCTTCAAATGTATCACTAGTTTTCTCAATTTACTGATCACCTACATGAAAACTGTTCATATGTACCTTATTTCTGAAAAGCAGAGAAGATTACAAAATACAACAATGCTATCAGTATTTTAATTTTAATTTTATTTATTTATTTTTATTTTTTTTGATATTTTTAACTGTCAAGGTTGAATAAGAAACAACGAGAACGCGTTGGATATCTGTCTCTGAGTCTGTGAAATGAAAATTTTTTTGCCATTAAAAACAAAACAATGTTACAACAATATCATTAGTCATCCTATAACCTTATCTACACTAGTTATATATTATTTGCAAGACATTAAATCAATGTTTTCATGTAGCTAGGAAGTAAGTACAGCATTTCTACTTTAATTACATTGAGAAAAAGTATATATGCAAAAGGTAAATGCCATGAAATGAGATAACACTTTGAAAATATTTGGGAAAGATTTTTTTTTTTCTTAAATATCCATTGACTGCAAACCCTTTTTTTCCCCCCCCCAAAAAATTAAAATTTCAACCGGATTTCTTAAAGGAAGCATCATAATTCTGGCATAAATATTGGCCAGAAAAATAATTTTAAAATGAAAAAAGTATATATTGTTAAATTAACTTCAATACTTTCGGGAAAATTCTGCCATAGCGTACTCACCTTCTACCCCCCCAAAAAGGCAAAAGTAAAAATCTGTGCATTTACAACAAAATACGTATTAAGTTTGGAAGTCCTATGGTTTTGATTCATCTCTTTAAAAAGTTAGGTGGGTAAAGACATGAGTTTTCCTAAAGTCTGTACGGAATTTTTATGTCAGCCATAGAAATATTTCTTATAAGTGGAATTTCTTAAGGTTTCCTTGAAACTGCCAGTTGTGAGTATGAGGGAATCAATTTCTACTTCAGTACATGCAGTATAATAACATTGAGTCTTAGAATAAAGGAAGAATGAAGATTTCAGTAAAGGAATAAAACAGGTGATGGATGAAAGAAAATGGCCTCTTGGTTTGCAATAGAAGAAAAAAAGTATTTTACAAGTGAGCTATGCTAAATCTTGTCTGAGATCGAGAATTATCCCCCAAAAATAGTAAAGAGAAAGGAATATTTTCCAATAAGATTGGTAACTAAACTATATAAAATTATTGGCAATTTAAGTATGCATTTTAATGTATGTCATACTTTATAAAGTTTCAGAAATTTCTCAGGAGATGTCTCAAGACATATTAGAGTCTTTTTGAAATCATTCTTTCTTGAATTATACTCCATTTGGAATTATCTGCAGATTTATTTGCATAGCATAAACAAATTATGAAAATTAATAAATCTAATCCTGGTGGTTATCTTAATTCCTTTCCTAAAGGACATTTAATAAGAATGCAAAGCTCTGTATATTCTGGACTCAAGCCCTTTGTCAGACATATGCTTTGCAAATATTTTCTCCCAATGGGAAGCTTGTCTCTTCATCTCTTAATACTGTCTTTCAGAGAACAAACTTTTTTTTCTTCTTATTATTTTGATGGAGTCAATTTATCTTTTGCTTTAAAAAAAAAATTGTTCTTTTGATGTCAAGTCTAAGAACTCTTCAACCTAATCTTAGTTTATAAATATTTTCTCTGATTTTGTTTTCCTCTAACAGTTTGATAATTTTACTTTCAACATTTATATCTTTATTTTGAGTTAATGTATAGATACGGTATGATGCTTATGTTGATGTCCTTGTATCTGTGCGAGTGTGTGTGTGTGGCCAGTTGTTGCAATACCATTTCTGAAAAACACTATCCTTCCACCATTAAATTCCTTTGGTATTTTTATTAACCAAATGCCGTATTTGTGTGGACCTTTTTATAGACTCTGTATTCTGTTCCATTGATTTTTGTGTCTTTTCCCCATTACCACAATGTCTTGATTGTTGTTGCTTTAAGTCTTAATATACAACTTCATTCTTTTTTCGCAAAATTGTTTTCACTGTCTACTCCTTGCACCTCCATATATGCTTTGCAATAAACTTATTTAAAAAACAAAAGAAAGTAAAAATGCTTGGCATGAATCCAAATTTTATATTGTCTTAAATTTTTTGATCCATTGGGAGAGAACTAACATCTCTACATTGATGTCTCCCAATGCAAGAACATAGTATGTCTCTCAACTTATTTAGATCTTTTATTTCCTTTATCAGCATTTTGTAGTTTTCAGTATATAGATGTTACAATCATATGCTAGATTTATACTTAATTATTTAATTTTTGCTGGGTCAAATAAATGGTATTTTTTAAAGTTTATATTCCCAATTGTACATTGCTAATGTATAGAAATAAAATTGATTTTTGTGTGTTGACTGTGTATCTTGAAACCTTGCTAAACTCATTTATTAGTTCTGAGAGCTTTTATGTGGATTCTTTAGGATTTTCTACATAGACAATCATATTGTCTATAATACAGGCTGTTTTATTTCTTTGTTCACCATCTGAATGCTTTTTATTTCTTTTTATTGCCTTATTGCATATGCTAGGATTTTCATCACTATGTTGAATAGGAGTGGTAAGAGAGGATATCCTTGTTGTTTTTTTGTTTTTAATGAAAAATTATTCTCTCCCCATTAAATTTGATGTTAGATGTACATACAACTGTGCTTTTTTTCTCTTCTTTAAACCATTACTATGGTGGGTTACACTGATTAATTTTTCAAATATTGAGCAAGCTGTGTGTTCCTAAAATGTGTCCCACTTAGTTATGATATGCTGGTCCTTTTAGATATTTTTGAATTTAATTTTTTTTAACATTTGTTGAGGATTTTTGTGTGTGTCTAAATTCATGAGGGACATTGGTATGTAGTTTTTATTTTTGTTCCACCTTTGAGTTTAGTATTAAATTAGTCAGGGGGTATTCTTTTCCCTTCTGCTTTCTAAGCAGAGATTGTGTAGAATTGGATTTATTTCTTCTTAAAACAGGTAATGAGTTTATAATCTAAATATTGTCCAGATATTTTTCTGCATATTTTTTACCTAGAAATTTGGTTTACCTAATAGTTGTATTCAGATTGTCTGTTTCATCTCTCGGGGTGAATTTTAATAGTACATATTTTTTATAGCAGTACATTTGCATTAGTGTCAAATAACTGCAGGGTCTCTAATGATAACATCTTTTTCATTCCTGATTATTATAATTTGTGTCACTTTCTTCCTTTTTGCTTTATCAGTCTTGCTAACAAGTTTATAAATTTTTGATCTTTTCAAAGAAACATTTTAAGCTCATTGATTTTTTTGATTGTTTATTTTCAATTTCATTGATTTTCGCTTTATCTTTTTCTTTTACTTGAAGTGTGGTTGATTTACGACATCATATTAGTTTCAGTGTACAGTATTGTGACTCAACATTTTTATAGCTTATACTCCATGTAAAATCACCACAAAATAATGGCTATATTTCCCTGTGCTGGACGGTACATCCCCATAGCCTATCTACTTTATACACAGTAGTTTGTATCTCTCAAACCCCTAACCCCATGCCACTTCTCCCCACCTCCTTCTCCCTCTGGTAACCACCAGTCTGTTCTCTATACCCGGTGAGTCTATTTCTCTTTTGCTATATTTATTCATTTATTTTATTTTTTAGATTCCCCATTATAAGTGGTAACAGACAGTATTTGTCTTTGTCTAA
This sequence comes from Balaenoptera acutorostrata, assembly GCF_949987535.1. NCBI lineage: Eukaryota > Metazoa > Chordata > Mammalia > Artiodactyla > Balaenopteridae > Balaenoptera > Balaenoptera acutorostrata. The sequence continues at coordinate 36,452,524 of NC_080084.1, read as the reverse complement.
CGTTTCAGTAAGCATAATACCCTCCAAGTCCATCCATGTTGTTGCAAATGGCAGAATTTCATTCTTTTCTGTGACTAATATTCCATTTATAAAACAAATCTTTATCCGTTCATTTGTTGATGGACACTTAGATTGTTTCCATATCTTAGCTATTGTAAATAATACTGCTATGAATGTTGGGGTGCATATATCTTTTCGAATTAATGTTTTCATTTTCTTCGGATATATGCCCCAGCATGGGATTGCTGGATCATATGGTATTTCTATTTTTAGGTTTTTTTGAGGAACCTCCATACTGTTTTCCTCAGTGGCCACGCCAATTTCTGTTCCCATCAACAATGGACTAGGACTCCCTTTTCTCCACACGCTTGCTGATATTTGTTATTTAGTCTTTTTGATTATTTTTTAAATTAAAGTATAGTTGATTTACAATGCTGTGTTAGTTTCAGTTGCACAACAAGTGATTCAGTTATATCTATATCTCTCTATATATACATATATATATACACACATATATATATTCTTTTTCAGATTCTTTTCCATTATAAGTTATCACAAGATATTGAATATCGGTCCCTGTGCTATACAGTAGGTCCTTGTTGTATATCCATTATATATATATTAGTGTGCATCCCAAACTCTTAAATTATCCCTCCCTCACCCCACTTTCCTCTTTGGTAACCACTTGTTTGTTTTCTATGTCTGTGAGTCTATTTCTGTTTTGTAAATAAATTCATTTCTATCATTTTTTTAGAATCCACATACAAGTGATATCATATATTTGTCTCTTCCTCTCTGACTTACTTCACTTAGTGTGATAATATCTAGGTCCATCCATGTTGATGCAAATGGCATTATGTCAGTCCTTTTTATGGCTGATCAGTATTCCATTGTATATATGTCCCACATTTTCTTTATCCATTCATCTCTTGATGGACGTTTAGGTTGCTACCGTGCCTTGACTATTGTAAATAGTGCTGCAGTGAACATTGGAGTGCATATATATCTTCTCAAATTGGAGTATTTGTTTTTTTCTGGATATATGCCCAGGAGTGGGATTGCTGATTCATATGGTAACTGTATTTTTAGTTTGTCTTTTTTTTAAGGAACACCCATACTGTTCTCCATAGTGGCTGCACCAATTTATATTCCCACCAACAGTGCAAGAGGGTTCCCTTTTCTCCACACCCTCTCCAGGATTTATTCTTTGTGGACTTTTTGATGATGCCCATTCTGACTGGTGTGAGGTGATTGTAGTTTTGTGTTTTTTTTAACATCTTTATTGGAGTATAATTGCTTTATATTGTTGTGTTAGTTGCTGCTGTATAACAAAGTGAATCAGCTATACGTATACATATATCCCCATATCCCCTCCCTTTTGCGTCTCCCTCCCACCCTCCCTATCCCACCCCTCTAGGTGGACACAAAGCACCGAGCTGATCTCCCTGTGCTATGCGGCTGCTTCCCACTAGCCATCTGTTTTACATTTGGTAGTGTATATATGTCCATGCCACTCTCTCACTTCATCCCAGCTTACCCTTCCCCCTCCCCATGTCCTCAAGTCCGTTCTTTACGTCTGAGTCCTTATTCTTCTCCTTCCACTAGTTTCTTCAGAACCATTTTTTTTTATATTCCATATATATGTGTTAGCATATGGTATTTGTTTTCTCTTTCTGACTTACTTCACTCTGTATGACAGACCCTAGGTCCATCCATTTCACTACAAATAACTCAATTTCGTTTCTTTTTATGGCTGAGTAATATTCCACTGTATATATGTGCCACATCTTCTTTATCCATTCATCTGTCGATGGACATTTAGGTTGCTTCCATGTCCTGGCTATTGTAAATAGAGCTGCAATGAACATTGTGGTACATGACTCTTTTTGAATTATGGTTTTCTCAGGGTATATGCCCAGTAGTGGGATCGCTGGGTCATGTGGTAGTTCTATATTTAGTTTTTAAAGGAAACTCCATACTGTTCTCCATAGTGACTGTATCAATTTACATTCCCACCAACAGTGAAAGAGGGTACGCTTTCCTCCACACCCTCTCCAGCATTTATTGTTTGTAGATTTTTTGATGATGGCCATTCTGACCAGTGTGAGGTGATACCTCATTGTAATTTTGATTTACATTTCTCTAATGAGTAGTGATGTTGATCATCCTTTCATGTGTTTGTTGGCAATCTGTATATCTTCTTTGGAGAAATGTGTTTCAGTCTTCTGCCCATTTTTGAATTGGATTGTTTGTTTTTTTGATATGGAGCTGCATGAGCTGCTTATATATTTTGGAGATTAATCCTTTGTCAGTTGCTTCGTTTGCAAATATTTTCTCCCATTCTGAGGGTTGTCTTTTCGTCTTGTTTCTGGTTTTCTTTGTTGTGCAAAAACTTTTAAGTTTCATTAGATCCCATTTTTTTATTTTTGTTTTTATTTCCATATCTCTAGGAGGTGGGTCAAAAAGGATCTTGCTGTGATTTATGTCATAGAGGAGTGTTCTGCCCGTGTTTTCCTCTAAGAGTTCTAGAGTGTCTGGCCTTACAATTAAGTCTTTAATGCATTTGGAGTTTATTTTTGTGTATGGTGTTAGGGAGTGTATTAATTACATTCTTTTACATGTAGCTGTCCAGTTTTCTCAGCACCATTTATTGAAGAGGCTGCCTTTTCTCCATTGTATATTCTTGCCTCTTTTATCAAAGATAATGTGACCATATGTGTGTGGGATTATCTCTGGGCTTTCTATCCTGTTCCATTGATCTATATTCCGGTTTTTGTGCCAGTACCAGACTCTCGTGATTACAGTCGCTTTGTAGTATAGTCTGAAGCAAGGGAGCCTGATTCCTCCAGCTCCGTTTTTGTTTCTTAAGATTGCTTTGGCTATTCGGGGTCTTTTGTGTTTCCATACAAATTGTGAAATTGTTTTTTCTAGTTCTGTGAAAAATGCCGTTAGTGGTTTGATAGGGATTCCATTGAATGTGTAGTTTGCTTTGGGTAGTATAGTCATTTTCACAATGTTGATTCTTCCACTCCAAGGACGTGGTATATCTCTCCATCTGTTTGTATCATCTTTAATTACTTTCATCAGTGTCTTATAGTTTTTTGCATACAGGTTTTTTGTCTCCTTAGGTTTATTCCTAGGTATTTTATTCTTTTTGTTGCAATGGTAAATGGGAGTGTTTCCTTAAATTCTCTTTCCGATTTTTCATCATTAGTGTATTGGAATGCAAGAGGTTTCTGTGCATTAATTTTGTATCCTGCTACTGTACCAAATTCATTGATTAGCTCTAGTAGTTTTCTGGTAGCATCTTTAGGATTCTCTGTGTATAGTCTCATGTCATCTGCAAACACTGATAGTTTTACTTCTTCTTTTCCAATCTGGATTCCTTTTATTTCTTTTTCTTCTCTGATTGCTGTGGCTAAAACTTCCAAAACTATGTTGAATAATAGGGGTGAGAGTGGGCAACCTTGTCTTATTCCTGATCTTAGTGGAAATGGTTTCAGTTTTTCACCATTGAGAACGATGTTGGCTGTGGGTTTGTTGTATATGGCCTTTAGTATGTTGAGGTAAATTCCCTCTATACTTACTTTCTGGAGAGTTTTTATCATAAATGGATGTTGAATTTTGTCAGAAGCTTTTACTGCATCTATTGAGATTATCATTTGGTTTTAATCTTTCAATTTGTTAAAATGCTGTATCACATTGTTTGATTTGCATATATTGAGGAATCCTTGCATTCCTGGGATAAACCCCACTTGATCATGGTGTATGATCCTTTTAATGTGCTGTTGGATTCTGTTTGCTAGTATTTTGTTGAGGATTTTTGCATCTATGTTCATCAGTGATATTGGCCTGTAGTTTTTTTTTTCGTGACATCTTTGTCTGGTTTTGGTATCGGGGTGATGGTGGCCTCGTAGAATGAGTTGGGGAGTGGTCCTCCCTCTGCTATATTTTGGAAGAGTTTGAGAAGGATAGCTGTTAGCCCTTTTCTAAATGTTTGATAGAATTCGCCTGTGAAGCCCTCTGGTCCTGGGCTCTTGTTTGTTGGAAGATTTTTAATCACAGTTTCAATTTCAGTGCTTGTGATTCGTCTCTTTAAATTTTCTATTTCTTCCTGGTTCAGTCTTGGAAGATTGTGCTCTTTTAAGAATTGTTCCATTTCTTCCCGGTTGTCCATTTTATTGGCATATAGCTGCTTGTAGTAATCTCTCATGATCCTTTGTATTTCTGCAGTGTCAGTTGTTACTTCTTCTTTTTCATTTCTAATTCTGTTGATCTGAGTCTTCTCCCTTTTTTTCTTTTTGAGTCTGGCTAATGGTTCATCAATTTTGTTTATCTTCTCAAAGAACCAGCTTTGGGTTTCATTCATCTTTGCTAGTGTTTCCTTCATTTATTTTTCATTTATTTTTGATCTGATCTTTATGATTTCCCTCCTTCTGTTAACTTCGGGTTTTTTGTTGTTCTTCTTCTTTCTCTAATTTTTTTTTTTAATAAATTTATTTATTTATTCATTCATCTTTGGCTGTGTTGGGTCTTCGTTTCTGTGCGAGGGCTTTCTCCAGTTGCGGCGAGCGGGGGCCGCTCTTCATCGCGGTGCGCGGGCCTCTCACTGTCGCGGCCTCTCTTGTTGCGGAGCACAGGCTCCAGACGCGCAGGCTCAGTAGTTGTGGCTCACGGGACTAGCCGCTCCGCGGCATGTGGGATCTTCCCAGACCAGGGTTCGAACCCGTGTCCCCTGCATTGGCAGGCAGACTCCCAACCACTGCGCCACCAGGGAAGCCCTCTCTAATTGTTTTAAGTGTAGGTTTAAGTTATTTATTTCAGATTTTTCTTGTTCTTGAGGTAGGATTGTATTGCTGTAAACTTCCCTCTTAGAACTGCTTTTGCTCCATCACATAGGTTTTGGGTCGTTGTGTTTTCATCGTCATTTGTTTCTAGGTATTTCTTGATTTCCTCTTTAATTTCTTAGTGATCTCTTGGTTATTTAGTAGTGTATTGTTTAACCTCCATGTGTTTGTATTTTTTACAGATTTTTTTCCTGTAATTGATATCTAGTCTCATTGTGTTGTGGTCAGAAAACATACTTAATATAATTTCAATTTTCTTAAATTTACCAAAGCTTGATTTGTGACCCAAGATATGATCTATCCTGGAGAATGTTTCATGAGCAATAATTCTGTTGTTTTTAGGTGGAATGTCCTGTAAATTAAGTCCATCTTGTTTAATGTATCATTTAAAGCTTGTGTTTCCTTATTTATTTTCATTTTGGATGATCTGTCCATTGGTGAGAGTGGGATGTTAAAGTCCCCTACTATGATTGTGTTGCTGTCGATTTCCCCTTTTATGGTTGTTAGCATTTGCCTTAGGTATTGAGGTGCTCCTATGTAGGGTGCATATATATTTACAATTGTTATATCTTCTTCTTGGATTGATCCCTTGATCCTTACATAGTGTCCATCCTTATCTTTTCTAACAATCTTTATTTTAAAGTCTATTTTACCTGATTTGAGTATTCTTACTCCAATTTTCTTGTGATTTCCATTTGCATGGAGTATCTTTTTCCCATCCCCTCACTTTCAGTCTGTATGTGTCCCTAGGTCTGAAGTGGCTCTCTTGTAGACAGTATACATATGGGTCTTGTTTTTGTATCCATTCAGCCAGTCTATGTCTTTTGGTTGGAGCATTTAATCTATTTACATTTAAAGTAGTTATCCATATGTAACTTCTTATTACCATTTTATTAATTGTTTTGGGTTTATTAGTATAGGTCTTTTCCTTCTCTTGTATTTCCTGCCTAGAGAAGTTCCTTTAGTAGTTGCTGTAAAGCTAGTTTGGTGGTGCTGAATTCTCTTAAATTTTGCTTGTCTCTAAAGGTTTTAATTCTCTGTTGAATCTGAATGAGATCCTTGCTGGGTAGAGTAATCTTGGTTGTCGGTTTTTCTCTTTCACTTTAAATATGTCCTGCCCCTCCCTTCTGGCTTGCAGAGTTTCTGCTGAAAGATCAGCTGTTAACCTTATGGGGATTCCCTTGTATGTTATTTGTTGCTTTTCCCTTGTTGCTTTTAATATATTTTCTTTGTATTTAATTTTTGATAGTTTTATTAGTATGTGTCTTGGCGTGTTTCTCCTTGGATTTATCCTGTATGGGACGCTCTGTGCTTCCTGGAGTTGATTGATTATTTCCTTTCCCGTATTAGGGAAGTTTTCAACTATAATCGCTTCAAATATTTTCTCAGACCCTTTCTTTTTCTCTTCTTCTTCTGGGACCCCTACAATTTGAATGTTGGTGTGTCATGGTGTCCCAGATGTCTCTGAGACTGTCCTCAATTCTTTTCATTCTTTTTTCTTTATTCTGCTCTGCAGTAGTTATTTCTACTCTTTTATCTTCCAGGTCACTTATCTGTTCTTCTGCCTCAGTTATTCTGCTATTGATTCCTTTCAGAGAATTTTTTTTTTTTTAAAGCATTTTTTTTTTTTTTTATAGCTACTTTATTTATTTTTGGCTGTGTTGGGTCTCCGGTTCGTGCGAGGGCTCTCTCCAGTTGCGGCAAGTGGGGGCCACTCTTCATCGCGGCGCGCGGGCCCCTCACCACCGCGGCCCCTCCAGTTGTGGGGCACAGGCCCCAGACGCGCAGGCTCAGCAGCCGCGGCTCACGGGCCCAGCCGCTCCGCGGCACGCGGGATCCTCCCAGACCAGGGCCCGAACCCGCGTCCCCTGCATTAGCAGGCAGACTCTCAACCACTGCGCCACCAGGGAAGCCCTCAGAGAATTTTTAATTTCATTTATTGTGTTGTTCATCATTGTTTGCTCTTTAGTTCTCCTAAGTCCTTGTTAAATGTTTCTTGTATATTCTCCATTGTATTTCCAAGATTTTTGGTCATTTTTTCTCTCATACTCTGAATTCTTTTTTAAGTAGATTGCCTATTTCCTCTTCAATTGTTTGGTCTGGTGGGTTTTTCCTTGCTCCTTCATCTGCTATGTATTTCTCTGTGTTCTCATTTTGCTTAACTTACTTGTTTGGGGGTCTCCTTTTCGCAGGCTGCAGGTTTGTAGTTCCCATTGTTTTTGGTTTCTGCCCCAGTGGGTAAGGTTGGTTCAGTGGGTTGTGTAGGCTTCCTGGTGGAGGGGACTGGTGCCTGTGTTCTGGTGGGTGAGGCTGGAGCTTGTCTTTCTGGTGGCCAGGGCTGTGTCCTGTGGTGTTTTTTGGGGTGTCTGTGAACTTATGATTTTTTGCAGCCTCTCTGCTAATGGGTGGGGTTGTTTTCCTGTCTTGCTACTTGTTTGGCATAGTGTGTCCAGCACTGTAGCTTCCTGGTCGTTGAGTGAAGCTGGGTCTTAGTGTTGAGATGGAAATCTCTGGAAGAGCTTTCGCCTTTGATATTATGTAGGCTGGGAGGTCTCTGGTGGACCAGTGTGTTGAACTCTGCTCTCCCACCTCAGAGGTTCAGGCCTGACACCCAGCTGGAGCACCAAGACCCTTTCAGCCATATGGCTTAGAAGAAAAGGGAGAAAACAAAGAAAGAGAGAGAGAGACAGCGAGAGAGAGAAAGAAAGGAATGGAAGGAAGGAAGGAAGGAAATTGTTTTAAAATAAAAAATATATTACTAAAAATGAAAAAAATAATAAAAAAGAAAGTAAGAAAGAAAGAAGAGAGCAACCAAACCAAAAAAAACAAATGCACAAATGATAACAAATGCTAAAAACTATACTTAAAAAAAAAACAAAAATAAAAAAAGAAATGGACAGACAGAACTCTAGAGACAGAACCCCAGGACAAATGGTAAAAGCAAAGCTATACAGACGAAATCACACAAAGAAGCATACACATACACACTTACTAAAAGAGTAAAAGAAAAAAAAAGTATGTATATAAGAAAAAAAAAAGAGAGCAACCAAATCAATAAACAAATATACCAATGGTTAGAAGCTCTAAGTACTAAACAGAGATAAACATAAAAGTCGAAACAAATTAGATGCAGAAAGCAAACCCCAAGTCTACAGTTGCTCCCAATGTCCACTGCCTCAATTTGGGATGATTCGTTGTCTATTCAGGTATTCCACAGATGCAGGTACATCAAGTTGATTGTGGAGATTTAATCCGCTGCTCCTGAAACTGCTCGGAGAAATTTCCCTTTCTCTTCTTTGTTTGCACAGCTCCCGGGGTTCAGCTATGGATTTGGCTCCAACTCTGCATGTGGGTTTCCTGAGGGCATCTGTTCCCCGCCCAGACAGGCTAGGGTTAAAGTAGCAGTTGTTTCAGGGCGTCTGGCTCACTCAGACCGGGGGGAGGGAGGGGTACGGATGCGGGGCGAGCCTGCGGCGGCAGAGGCGTTGTGACGTTGCACCAGCCCGAGGCGCTCCGTGCATTCTCCCAGGGAAGTTGTCCCTGGATCACGGGGCCCTGGCCATGGCGGGCAGCACAGGCTCCCAGGAGGGGCAGTGTGGAGAGTGACCTGTGCTTGCATACAGGCTTCTTGGTGGCGGCAGCAGCAGCCTTAGTGTCTCATGCCCGTCTCTGGGGTCTGTGCTGATGGCCGCGGCTCGCGCCCGTCTCTGGAGCTCGTTTAGGTGGCGCTCTGAATCCCCTCTCCTCGCGCACCAGGAAACAAAGAGGGAAGAAAAAGTCTCTTGTCTCTTCGGCAGCTCCAGTCTTTTTCCCGGACTCCCTCCCGGCTAGCTGTGATGCACTAGCCCCCTTAAGCTGTGCTCACGCCGCCAACCCCAGTCCTCTCCCTGTGATTCGACCGAAGCCTGAGCCTCAGCTCCCAGCCCCGCCCACCCTGGCGGCTGAGCAGATGAGCCTCTCAGGCTGGTGAGTGCTGGTCGGCACCGATCCTCCATGCGGGAATCTCTCCGCTTTGCCCTCCGCACCCCTGTGGCTGCGCTCTCCTCCGTGGCTCTGAAGCTTGCCCCCCGCCACCCGCAGTCTGCGCCCACGAAGGGGCTCCTCGTGTGTGGACACCTTTCCTATTTCACGACTCCCTCCCACTGGTGCAGGTTCCGTCCCTATTCTTTTGTCTCTGTTGTTTCTTTTTTCTTTTGCCCTACCCAGGTACGTGGGGAGTTTCTTGCCTTTTGGGAGGTCTGAGGTCTTCTGCCAGCGTTCAGTGGGTGTTCTGTAGGAGTTGTTCCACATGTAGATGTACTTCTGATGTATTTGTGGGGAGGAAGGTGATCTCCGCATCTTACTCCTCTGCCGTCCTGAAGGTCCCGATCCCTCATTGTAGTTTTGATTTGCATTTCTCTGATGATTGCCTGTGTTGAGCATCTTTTCATGTGCCTATTGGCCATCCGTGTATCTTCTCTGGAAAAATGTCTATTTAGGTCTCCTGCCCATTTTTTGATTGGATTGTTTTTTGGTATTGTGTTGTATGAGTTGTGTATGTATTTTGATATTAACCCCTTATCAGTCATATAATTTGCAAATATTCATTGCCATTCAGTAGGTTGTCTTTTCCTTTTGTCAGTGGTTTCCTTTACTGTGTAAGAGCGTTCTAAGTTTAATTATGTCCCTTTGGTTTATTTTTGCTTTTCTTTCTTTTGCCTTAGGAGACAGATCCAAAAAAAATTGCTATGGTTTATGACAGTGTATGCCTACGTTTTCTTCTAGGAGATTTATGGTTTCAGGTTTAAATGATTTTACCTTTATTAAAGTATTTGGCAGTAATTGGGTTTGTCTTGCTCTTTTTTCTAGTTTATTAAGGGGGAAGTATATTATAATTTTGAGACCTTTATTTCTTTTTTCATAAGAGTATAAACTATGAATATCCTTCTAAAAACTCCACTTAGCTATATTCCACAATATTTATGTGCTATATTTTGATTGTTGTTCAATTCAAGGTATTTCTTAATTTCCTGTAGAATTTTTCTTTGACACACAGATTACTTAGAGGTATACTGTTTAATTTCATGTTTTTGGTAATTTTCCTCTTTTTTATTGATTTTTTTAGTTTATATATGGTCCGAAACATTTTGCATGGTTTTCACTTTACAAATTTATTTATGTTTTGATGTAAGACCTGGGATATGGTTATCTTAGTAACTATTCCATGTGCACTTGAAAAAATTACTTACTGTTAAATGGAGAATTTTATAAATGCCAGTTAGATCCACTTTGTTGATGGTACTCCATCCTTCTATATATTTGCTTCTTTTCTATCTACTAATCCTGTTACTGAGACACTGTTGAAATATCTATCAATAAATTTAGATTTTTGTGTATTTACTTTTAGTTCTAACAGTATTTTCTTCATGTATTTGAGGCTATGTAGTTTAGTGCCTCAAGATGTCTATGTCCCCTTGGTGAGTTGCTTACTTTATCAATATATAACGTTTATGTACCTGGTAATTTACTTTTCTCTGAAATCTGTTTTATCTGATATTGGCATAAATACTTCACCTGTCTCTTGATTGAAGTTTGCATGATAAAAAGTTCTCCTATTTTTACTTTTAAGTTCATGAGGGATATTTTTTCGTAGTTTTCTTTCTGTTTCATTTTACTTAACGTGAATCTGTGTAGACAGCATATAATTGGGTCTTTTTTAATGCATTCTGTCAGTTTCTGTCCTTTTTATGGATGTGCTTAGACCATTACTATTTAAAAAAAATATATTATGAGATCTAATCTGTATGTTTAGATATTGTCATTCAATATCACTTTTTAAACTACAATATAATAAATTTCCTGATCCTATATAATGAATCTTGACACTACCATACTCTTGTGAAAGAAAATATTTCATATGGCAAGTACAAAATAAACAAGAGTCTTGCTTTAGTCACAAACTTTACATTTCTCTCAGAAACTTTACAGTTCTCCTCAACTTTAGTTCCTCATTGCTATACTTCTTATTGCAATAGATGAACTAAATAAATAAGAGATAAAATTCCACTGACTGTAAATTCTTTTTGTTTTTTACCTTGCTCCTGAGGTATCTTTATTTTCTTCCACATGTTTATCCCTTCCAGAGAATATTTCTTACTATTTATCTTCCTAATCTTTTGATTCCTTCCTTAATGCTTTATCATTGGACTTCAAGTAATTTTTTCTTACCAGTCCAACACCTTCCTCATTACCCATATATGTTTAAGTTATCTATTACATCCATCTATTTATCTAGATCTAGATCTAGATCTACACAAAGACGTATCTTCCTTAATCTTTGTATCTCTATTGTTTCAATTGGATAATACTTTAGGCAGAAAATCCTTATGTAGCCTTCATTTATTCAACCATCTCAGCTGCCACCTGCCTGCCTAATCTTTATCTTCAGCCTTCAATTTCTATGTAATTAACATCAAGTTTAATTTTAGCCTATCTTCAGTTAAATATTTTTGAATTTTATTGTTTTTCTTTTATTTGATTTTATGTTTTGTTGTATTCTTTTACTTCTTGAAGAGATCCTTCCCAAACCACAAGTTTTATATCACTAATCTGACAAATTTAATTTTCAAAGGAAGACGGACTCTTCTCTCTTGGTGTTTAATTTAATATCATATATGTTTCATGTTATTGCTCTTTTACCACTTATGGGTAAATTTTTCTTAAAATATTAATCTTGTATCTTTACCAGTTTATCATCCATATTTTAAAACTTTCTATATGAACACAGTTATATAGAGAGCTGTGATAGAACACTTTTTCGAACTACAGAAGTAAAAGCAAGTATCCTCCTCTCATGAGTGTAAATTTTAAAGGAGATAATTTCTTCCCTTTCCTTAGTTCAAAAGAAATCTGTATTTTATAGCACACCTGAGTCCCTCTTATATTACTAATCATGCAGCGTAGCCTAGCTATATAGCTTATTGCTTTGTTATATAGATGAGGTTTCATTTAAAATATTCTTATAACATGTTGAATACATCACCACTTTAGATTCTAATTTTTAACTGTACTTTTTATAACCAGTTATAATATTAGATTTTCTGTGTCATACACAGAAAGTAGTTTAATGAGCGTTAAGTGGTTAAGTTGTAACATGCATTGTTGAAAATTATATGCTCCTATTTTTAAGTTCAGTAGTATTTGTAAATAATGTGAACAATAATGGTCTTATAAGTATATAAATACAAATGTATATATTCTTATGTCAAACATATTTGGAAAATGTGTATCTTCTTGAAGGAAATACAGAGTCTCTGACAAATGGTTTCTGTATATTTTGCTGTTGCAGTTTTTTTTATCAAGAATTATTTAAGCTTACTAATACTTTTATAAGAAAAAAAGTATTGCCTTTTCTTGAAATTTATCTCTTTAAACTATATGAGATAAAAACTGCAGTATTTGCATTTTTGCAAATCTGGTTAGGATCAACACATTAATTTTGCTAGTTTTTGCTTGCTGTGCATAATTTTTGCACTACTATTAATTTTTGTAGGTATATGCAATGAGATTGTTTTTTTCGTTCTTAGTTTTAAAAACTGTGTTTATTCGATATATATTTTTAAAAGATGTGGGGTGAAAGATGATATACTTGAAGGGAAGCAAATATAAGTTAAAATTAAACTACTAGGAACTTATGTATGAAGACCTTAGCTTAATATTGAGACTATTAGCAGTATTATAATACCAGACAATAAAGGTATGCACCAAAGAACTAAGTATTAAAAACTTCTTAGGAAAAATATAAATATAGAAAGGCTTATCTTGTTTATTTCTATAAGCTCTGTACCTAAGACAATATCTAGTACAGTGTAAGTAATCAATAAATATTTGTTTAGTGAAAGAAGGAATAAGTGAATGTTGTTTATGAAAATAATATATTTCCTAAATGTAACAGTAAAAATAAAAGTTAGGGCCTAAAAGGTGTCAAGATATTCATACATACTTAGAAAATTAACACAGTGAATATTATTTAATCACAGAATAACTAAAAGTGAAAACGGTTTGAGTTTAGAATATCTTTCATAATTTAAAGTAAAACTATTTGCCTTTTTCAGTTCTAGAAATAATTCAGTTTTAGCTTTCAGAACTTAGTCTTAGGAATTAAACATAGTAAAGTAAGTAACTACAGATCTCAGCCTTCATTACGGGTGAGTGCCCAGAATAATCAGTTCTGATGTTTGCAAAGATACATTGTGTTCGACAGACAAGAGCAGAAAATATTGAATCTTTAAATAGTAGACTTGGCTGGCAAGTGAAATCAGTTCTTCAGACTATATTGAAATCAACATATTTAGGAATGTGTTCAGGAGAAATTGTAAAATATTTTAAAACTGTGCACAGTATAAACTATTTCTATATAATCTGTGAACATAATTAATGTTAAAAATTAGTGAGCCACTGAAGACTCTAAAGAGTATTTACAGAATTGGAACAAGAAAAATAATTAAAATCTCAAAAGAGCAAGTGATTGGGAGAACACATAAATTTATTAATAAAGTTGAATTTATTGTTAGAGAAAGATGAGAGATTTGATTGACAAGACAGGAAGCAAAGCCCTATATTAATCCCTAGAATTCATAGAGTGATGGTGAGTCACCCACGTTGACTTGTCAAAATCAACACTGACAAGGGTAATAGTATTTCTTAGCTTTTTTCTACTACTGGTCCTTATAGAAATCACCTAAATACTGCAGTTTAACAGCACAATTATAATTTTTCATACTCAGTACCTTGTAATATAAATAAGATGACAAACTTCTTAATATTTTGGATATATGGTTTAATGTCTTACTTGAAAATTACTTTTCTTCCTTTCATTTTAACAGATAGAAAAAATTTTTTTAAACAGACATTACTTTTGTCCCTTCAGAGACTTATGAGCAGAATTTTTCAGTTTCTTTTCAAGCAATTTCTGATTGCTTATTGCCTGATGAATTTTTGGAAGTAAATTGGCATTGTAAGACTTACACAACTTATGGCCATATATATTATAAATAGTAGTTAGATATCTTATCATCATGATATATATAATCAATGGTTCAGTCTCAGTACATGGAAAACAAACCAAATAGAGTATTATATGTACCCGGAATTAAATTTGCTGATTTACTCAATACACTTTGGAATATAAATTGTGGCAGTATTTGAAGGGATGCCTGAACTGAATGGAATACCTTAACTCTCATATTTTACATTATGTTTAATGAAATTGTAATAAATCTTAAAAGTAATCTGTCTTTCAAATGCTATGCTCCTTGAAATGTTCTTTTCCAAAATCTAAAAAACTTCTCATCAACATTTTCACTGATCACATTTTTAATCTAAACATAATTTTAGGTGTCTCACTACAGATTAAAAAGTATTATTATGAAAAAAAAAAGTATTATTATGGATTCATTTCCCTTCATAGTAAATCAGTGTTATCCTTTGTGTGTTTTCTTACTCTAATTCTCTCTCATTAGGTAATGTGCTAAAGCTGCACTATGGTAGCTCTACTTCCCATTGTTTTAAATGATAATTTAGTTAATAGATCAACTTACTAAACTTCATTTATCATCCAGCTAGAAAAGAAGTCCAGTTATACTCAAGATGAAATTTGACCATTACTTCAATGTCTAGAATTATATATACATATATATTTTTTGACATAGGGTCTTTCTAACTGGAATTCTAAATAGGTGAATAGCTATATGCTTATCAGTATATATTATTTACCAAAATAGTATGTCAGATCCTATCAATTATATACAAAGAATGATAGCAAATTCGTGCTCCCATACCTTTACTTTTTTTTTTTAATTGAAGTATAGTTTTTTGCAATGTTGTGTTAGTTTCAATTGTACAGTGAAGTGGAGTTCCCTGTGCTCTACAGCAGGTTCTCATTCGTTACCTATTTTATACAGATTAGTGTATATATGTCAATCCCAACCTCCCAGTTCATCCCACCGGCCCTGTCCTCCCTTGGTGTCCATACATTTATTCTCTATGTCTGTGTCTCTATTTCTGCCTTGCAAACCGGTTTATCTGTACCATTTTTCTAGATTCCACATATATGCGTTAATATACAATATTTGTTTTTCTCGTTCTGACTTACATCACTCTGTATGACAGTCTCTAGGTCCATCCATGTCTCTACAAATGACCCAATTTCATTCCTTTTTACCACGAGTAATATTTCATTGTATATATTTACCACATCTTCTTTATCCATTCATCCATACCTTTACTTTTAGTTTTGCCCCAGAGGCTCATGATTAATTCTAAGCCTTTGCACAAAGCAGGAAAATCTACTTCTCATGTCCACTTAAACAATAGTGTAGACCACTTATTTCTCACTCAAGCAGCGTTTTGTCTCATTGCACTATATCTCTGTTTAAAATTTATTTAGTTCAGCTAACTGCATAATATCATTATAATATCTATCCTTAGCACAACTACATCTCCATATATATATATCATATACATCCTCTTATATTTTCTTTGTACACAATATCACGATTACCCTGTGTGATCAGACAGCATGGCATAATGGCTCATTGAGGCCTTGAGCAGGTTACATAGTCATGATTATCAACTTCCTGGAATGGTAATACAAAACTCTCTGGATGATTTTAAATACTAGTTTGTATAATGAGAACAAATCATTCACTATAGCACCCAGGATACAGTTATTCAACAAATGTCAACTTCATTCCTTTTCAGTGTAGTTAATGGGTGACCTACCCCTTATGAATTAAGGAGTGTAGAATAAATTCAGACAATTTTAACTGCCGCTGTAATGAAAACTTAACAAAAATAAAGACTGACAGTATGCAGAAAAGAATATATGCATTTAATTTTCTACACACAATTTATTATCTTTTTTTTTCTGTCAACAGGCTTTAGCTGCAGTGAGTTATAAGCAAAATAATTAAATTACTGAGCTCTGTGTAAATCAAATGAGAAATAATTGAAAAGTTCTATGTACATGATGCATAGATTACTCATAGTCAAAGAATGGGAACTTAATAATGTATATTAAAACTGTTCTGATTATATTTTCTCTGTGTTTATAAATAAATATTAAGTTGTTATAGTACATCCTTATGATTGGTAGAACATTAAGTTTTAACTGAAAATATTGCAGTGCCGAAGTATTGGTAGATGAAAATATTTTAATAATATTTCAGGTAATCAATATTATTACTCAAGGAAGTTTAGATTGAAAATTAAAATGTATCTTAACATAAACTCTAAAACATGAATCTTTAAATATAAAATTGTCAAATAATATAATATGTCAAATATAAAAATTATAAATTAGAAAATTGGAAACTATTATGTCATTGTATGTCATATTTAAATACATTATTTAAAAAAAACATAATTATGACCTGATTTCACCAGATATAGTTATCATAGAGAACATTTTGTTTCAGGTATAATTTATTTTTAATTGTTATGTAATGTAATATATCCAATAGTCAGAAAATGAGTATGTACCAGTGTATTCAACATAAAGAATTGGTGCTTAGTAGGCAGATAATATTTTAATGAGGATTTTGCGTTTTTCTTGTGACATTCATGTGTAACTAGTATAATAATGGGAAATAATAAATGGAAAGAAACCTTTCCATTATCCATTTTCTTTATTCATTTAAAATGCCAAGCTTAGTATATTAAAATGAATTAGAAGTAGTATAATTTCTGCAAATATTTAAATGTTCTTTCTATTGTTTCTTACAAGTAGTCTTTATATTACAGTGTTAATCAGTGATGGATAATTCCCCATTTCATAGGTATTACAACTACCTGTCAATTTTAAGTTGTTACTTGAACAGCTGTATCCTATAAAAGAATTTCCAGCATGATGATAAGAATTTAAAATAATAATTTTTGGGAATTCCCTGGTGGTCCAGTGGTTAGCACTTAATGCTGTCACTGCCAAAGGCCTGGGTTCAATCCCTGGTTGAGGAACTAAGATCCCACAAGCTGTGTGGCGCAGTCAAAAAAATAATAATAATAATAAATAAAATAAATAAAATAAGTTTCTTAGTAGAACAAAAGCTGAAGTTCAACAAAATAAGTTGTTTTTGAAAATATGTATGAGAACCTATGTTGTCTTGAAAAATAATGAATTGGAATATTTTCTTATAGCAATATTAATGATGATTACGCCATTTAAAATAAAAATGAAATCCTGTAACTACAGGACTAAAAATCTAGAATATCAGATGGAGGATACAGGTGTCTTGACAGCTCTGAAAATTAATAAAACAAATTTCAAAAAGAAACAAGAAATTGGACGTTTATGGAAGATGGAAGAGTATGAAGACCCTGAGCTCACCTCCTCTCACAGGCACACTGAAATTACAGAACCACTACTGATGAGAAAGTCCAGAATATACCAGAAAGGATCTTCTACAGCTAAAGATATAAAGAAGGTACCACATCGAGATGGATAGTAGGGGCAGAGTTGTGATTTAGTCAAGACCCATACTCCTAGATGGGTAACCCAACAATGGGAGAATAATTATAATTGCAGAGGTTCTCCCTAAGGACTGAGGAGTCTGAGCCCCACATTGGGCTCCCCAGCCTGGGGGTCTTGCACCAAGAAGAAGAGCCTCCAGCATATTTGGCTTTGAAGGCCAGCAGGGCTTACTTTCAGGAGACCCAGAGGGCTGTGGGAAATGGAGACTCCACCCTTCAGTGGTGCTCACGAAATCTACACCCTCTGGGACCCGGGGAAGAAGCAGTAAATTGAAAGGAGCCTGGGTCAGACCCACTTACTGATCTTGAAGAGTCTCCCAGAGAGGCAGGAAGCAACTGGAGCTCACCTTGGGGACATAGACACTGGCAGCAGCCATTTTGGGGAGTTACTTCTACCATCATGGAGACAGTTGGCTTGCAAGCACCATTTTAGAACCCTCTTTCCAGCTTATTAGCTTCAGGACCCAGCCCTGCCCCTGCCCAGCAGCCTGTAGGCACCAGCACTGGGAGGCCTCAGGCCAAGCAGCTATCCACACGGGGGCACAGCCCCGCCCAGCAGCAGGCAGGCTGCCTTAGGAGACCCCGAGCCCCAGCCGTCTCTGGACGTGGCGCCACAGACCAGTGCACAGGCACTAGACCTGGGGCCGGGCGCGGTCCTGTAGCCAGAGACCCCGGGACCTGCCTCTGCCCACCAGTGGCCCAGTCCCATCCACCAGGGAGCTGGCTCTAGCCTCGCGACAGGCCTCGCCCACGAGTGGGCAAGCACTAGCCCCATGACACCCTGGGCCCCGGCCCTACCCACTTAGTAGGCAGACCCCAGCCCCAGGACTGCTGCAGGCCTGCAACCTGCCATGGCAGGAACCAGCCTACCCACCAGCAGGCCAACATCAGCTCTGAGACACCCTCGGCTCCTCAGACAGCCGCCCTGGGATCTGGTCCCACTCACCAGTGGGCTGATACAAGCTCAGGACACCGTGGACCCTGCCGCCAGCTGTGTCAGCAACTGGCATCCATCCATCAGCAGTTCAACATCAGCTCTGGGACCCCTAGTCCCTGCAGCCAGAAACCCCAGGAGCTGGCTCTGCTGCCTGTGGGTTGGCACTAGCCCGAGGACCTGGATTCACCCACTGGTAGCTGGGCACCAGCCGTGGGATCTCCTGGACCGTGACTTTACACACCAGTGGGCAGGCACTGGACCCAGGACCACCACAGCACCACAGCCTACCTTGTGAGGTCCTAGCCAACACATCAGCAGGCTGGCACCAGATCCGAGATGGCTTGGACTCCTCATCCAACAGCCCCAAGATCCAGCAGGCCATCACCGGCTTTGGGACAGCCTGGGACCTGTAGAGAATTTTGTCAAGAACACTCCCACCCACCAGCAGACCAACACTAAGATCTGGAAACCACAGCCCTGCAACCACCACCCCCAACTCCAGTACATAGCTCTGTCCGCCAGTGAGCCAGACTAGCAACAGGGCCCCCCAAATGCTGCAACCAGTTTCTTCACGACACAGCCCTGCCGACTAGCAGCCAGTAGCCTCACAAAGGCAGGGCGTGGTAACCAACTGGACGACGGGCCAGCCACACCTGCCAGACAGTCCATAGTAGTCAGCCCACCACAACAGAAAGACACAAACAGCCCACAGAGGAGGCACCCCTAGAGTATATAGCTCTGGTGACCAGAGGTGAGTGCACTGCTGGGACTCATAGGACATCTCCTATAAAAGGCCACTTCTCCAAAGTCGGGAAATGTAGCCAACTTATCAGATACATGGAAGTAAAAAAGAACATACCAAATGATAGGACAAGGTAAACCACAGAAGAACTAAGTCAAGTGGAGGTAGGCAATCTACCCAATAAAGAGTTCAAGGAAGTGATCATAAAGATGATCAAAGAACTTAGGAAGAAGAGTGGATGAATGAAGTGAGAATTTTAACAGAGTTATAAGACATAAAGAAGAACCAAACAGAATTTAAGACTACAGTAGCTGAAATAAAATATACAATAGAAGGAATCAGCAGTAGATTGGATGATACAGAGGAATGGATCAGTGAAGTGAAATAGTGGTAATCACTGAAGATGAACATAAAAAAAGAATAAAAAATAAGAAGAAAGGAGGTCAGTTTAAGAGATTTCTTGGAAAACATCAAGTGTACTAACATTTGCATTATAGGGATCTCAGAATGAGAAGAGAGAGAAAGAAAGGGGCAAAGAACATATTTGAATACACGATAGCTGAAAACTTCACTAACCTGAGAAAGGAAACACACATTCGTGTACAGGAAGCACAGAGAGTCCCAAATAGGATCGACCCAAAGAGGACCACACCAAGACACGTCATAATTAAAATGGCAAAAATTGAAGATAAAAGAGAGAATATTAAAAGCAGCAAGAGAAAAGTGACAAATTTCATACAAGGAAACTCCTATAAGACTATGAGCTGACTTTTCAGCAGAAACTCTGCAGACCAGAAGGGAGTGGCATGATATATTTAAAGTGATGAAAGGAAAAAAACTACCACCAAGAATATTTAACCTGGCAAGGCTCTCATTCAGATTTGATGGAGAGATCAAAAGTTTTACAGACAAACAAAAGATAAGAGTTCAGCACCACCAAACCAGCTTTACAAGAAATATTAAAGGAACTTCGCTAAGCAAAAAAGAAAAGGCCACAACTAGAAACATGCAAATTATGAAAGGAAAAATCTCATTGGTAAAAGTAGTAAATCAATGACATACAAAGCTAGTAGGGAGGTTAAAAGATGAAAGTAGTAAAATCGTCTATGCTCACAATAAGTAATTTATTCATACAGAAAACAAAAAGCTGTAAAATATGGCAAAAACAGTAATCATAGGGGGAGGGGAGTAAAATGGAGAATTGTTAAAATGCATTTGAAATTAAGAAATCAGCAATTTAAAATAATTCCATCTATTATATCTATAGATATGTAGACTTATCTATATATCTATAGGATAGGTATAGTTAGATTGCTATATATAAACCACATGGTAAACACAACCCAAAAAGTTATGATAGACACACATGCAAAAAAGAGAAAGAAATCCATACGTAACACTAAGGATGATTATCAAATCACAAGGGTAGAAAACAAAAGAAGAAGAAGAAAAAAAGAACTACAAAACAACTCCCAAACAATTAATAAAATGACAGTAAGTACATACCTATCAATAATTACTTTACATGGACTAAATGCTCTGATCAGAAGACATGGAGTATTAGAATGGTTACAAAAACAAGACCAACATATGCTGCCTACAAGAGACTCACTTCAGATCTACAGACACACACAGACTGAATGTTAGGGGATGCAAAAAGGTATTTCATGCAACTGGAAATCAAATGAAAGCTGGGGTAGCAATACTTACATCAGACAAAATAGACTTTAAAGACTGTTATAGGAGACAAAGGACGTTACATAATGATGAAGGAATCAATTCAAGAATATATAATAATTGTAAATATATATGCAGCCGACATAGGAGCACCTAAATACGTAAAGCAAATGTTAACTGACGTAAAAGGAGAAATTTACAGTAACATAATAATAGTAGGGGATTTTAATACCTCACTTACATCAATGGACAGATCATTCAGACAGAAAATCAATAAGGAAACACTGGCATTAAATGACACATTAGACCAAATGTGCTTTATAGAGATATAATGAGAGCATTCCATACAAAAGCAGCAGAATACACATTCTTCTCAAGTGCACGTGGAACATTCTCCAGGATGTATCACATGCTGGACCACAAAACAAGTCTTGGTAATTTTAAGAAAACTGAAATCATAAGAAGCATTTTTTCCAACTGCAACACCATGAGCCTAGAAATCAACTACAAGAAAGTACTGCAAAAAACATGAACATGAGGCTAAATAATATGCTACTGATGAACGGATCACTGAAGAAAATGAAGAAGAAATCAAAAGATACCTGGAGGTAAATGAAAATGAAAACATAATGATCCAAAATCTATGGGATGCAGCAAGAGCATTTCTAAAAGGGATGTTTATAGTGATATAAGTCTACCTGAAGAAACAAGAAAAATCTCAAATAAACAACCTAATCTTACACCTAAAGGAACTAGGAAAAGAACAAACAAAGCCCAAAGTTAGTAGAACGAAAGAAATCATAAAGATCAAATCAGAAATAAATGAAATAGAGATGAAAGAAAACAATAGAAAAGATCAATGAAACTAAGAGGTGATTCTTTAAAAAGATAAACAAACTTGATAACTCTTTAGCCTGACTCATCAAGAAAAAAAGAGAGTGGGCCCAAACGGATAAAATCAGAAATGAAAAAGAAGTTACAATCTACACCACAGAAATACAGTGGATTATAAAATATTACTAAGAGCAACTATGTGCCAATAAAATGATCAATCTAGGAGAAAAGGACAAATTCCTAAAAATGTGCACTCTCTCAAGACTGAACCAGGAAGAAATAGAAAATATGTACAGGCCAATTACCAGTAATGAAATTGAATCAGTAATAAAACAAACAAACAAACAAAAACTCCCAACAACAAAAGTCCAGGACCAGAAGTTTTCACAGGTGAATTCTATCAAATATTTAGATAACAGTTAACACCTATCCTTCTAAAACTATTCCAAAAAGAATTGCAGAGGAAGGAATGCTTCTGAACTCATTCTGTGAGGCCAGCCTCTTGCTGATACCAAAACCAGGCAAAGATATTAAGAGAAAAAGAAAATTACAGGCCAGTATCACCGGTGAACATAGATGCGAAAATCCATAATAAAATATTAGCAAACCAAATCCAATGATACATTAAAAAGATTGTACATCATGATCAAGTGGGGTTTGTCCCACGGATGCAAGGATTTTCATATCTACAAATCAATCAATGTGATATATCACATTAACAAATTGATGAATAAAAATCATAAGATTATATGATAATCCTGCAGCTAACATCATACTTAATGGTGAAAAGCTGGAAGCATTTGCTCTAAGATCAGGAGCAAGACAAAAATGCCCACTCTTGCCACTGTTATTCAAAATGGTATTGGATGTCCTAGACACAGCAGTCAGACAAGATAAAGAAATAAAAGGAATCCAAATTGGAAAGGGAGAAGTAAAACTGTTAACTGTTTGCAGATGACTTGGTAGTATATATCAAAAAATCCTAAAGATGCACCAAAAAATGTCTAGAGCTCATCAGTGAATATGGTCAAGTTGCAGGGTACAAAATTGTTATAAAGAAATCTGTTGTATTCCTATATCCTAGCAATGAACTATCAAAAAAAGAAATTAATAAAATAATCCCATTTACAGTCACATGAAAAAGAATAAAATACCTAGAAATAAATCTAGCTAAGGACGTAAAAGACCTATACTTGGAAAACTATAAAACACTGATAAAAGAAATTGAAGGCTACACAAACAAATGGAAAACTATACTGTGTTCATGGATTGGAAGAATTAATATTGTTAAAATGATCATACTACTCAAGGGAGTCTACAGATTCAGTGAAATCCTATCAAAGTACCAATGGTATTTTTCACAGAACTACAACAAATAGTTTAAAAATTTGCATGGAAACACAAAATACCCCCAGTAGCCAAAACAATCCTGAGAAAGAAGAACAGAGCTGAAAGTATCACACTTCCTGACTTCAGACTATGCTACAAAGGTACAGTAATCAAAAGAGTATGATAATGGTACAAAAATAGACTCATTGATCAATGGAAGGGAATAGAGAGCCCAGAAATAAACCCACATGCTTATGTTTAATTAATCTACAACAAATTAGGCATGGATATACAATTGGGAAAAGACAGTTTCTTCAATAAGTGGTGCTGAGAAAACTAGACAACCACATGTAAAAGAATGAAATTAGAACATTTTCTCACACCAGATAAAAAAATATAAACTCAAAATGGATAAAAGACCTAAATGAAAGACTGGAAAACATAAATCTCCTAGGAGAAAACATAAGTAGAACACTCTTTGACTTAAATAGTAGCAGTATTTTTTTGGATCTGTCACCTAAGGCAAAGGAAGCAAAAGCAAAAATAAACCAATTGGACCTAATTAAACTTTAAAGCTTTTACACAGCAATGGAAACCACTGACTAAATGAAAAGACAACCTATTGAATGGGAGAAAATATTTGCAAATGATATGACTGATAAGGGGTTAATATCCAAAATATATAAAATCTTGTACTACTCAATATATTAAAAGAAAGAACAACTCAGTTGAAAAATGAGCAGAAGACCTGAATAGACATTTTTCCAAAGAAGTTATACAGATGACCAACAGGCACATGAAAAGATGGTCAACATAATTAATCATTAGAGAAATGCAAATCAAAACCACAGTGAGCTATCACCTCACACCTGTCAGAATGGCCACCACAAATAGCAATTGATGGTGAGGATGTGGAGAAAAGGGAACCTTCATACACTGTTGGTGGGAACGTAAATTGGTGTAACCACTGTGGAAAACAGTGTGGAGGTTCCTGAAAAACTAAAAATAGAACTGCCAAATGATCCAGTAATTCATTCCTGGGTATATATTCAAAGCAAATGAAAACACTATATTTGAAAATATACATGCACCCCAATGTTCATAGCAGTATTATTTACAATAGCAAAGGTATGGAAATAATCTAAGTGTCCATCAACAGATGAGTGGATAAAGAAGATGTGGTATAAATATACAATGGAAAAGTGTTCAACCATAAAGAATAATGAAATTTGGCCATTTGCAGTAACATGGATGGACCTGGTGGGTAGTATGCTTAGTGAAATAAGTCAGACAGAGAAAGACAAACACTGTATGTTATCATTTATATGTGGAACCTAAAATATAAAAGAAAGAAATGAATATTACTAAACAAAAACAGACTCACAGATGTACAGAACAAACTAGTGATTCCCAGTGGGGAGAGGGAATGGGGGAGGAGCAGCCTAGGGGTAGGGGATTAGGAGGCACAAACTACCATGTACAAAGCTACGAGGATATATTGTACAGGACAGGGAGTGTAGTTTATATTTTATAATAATTTTAATTGAAATATAATGTATAAAAATTTTGAGTCACTCTGTTGTACACCTGAAACTAATGTAATATTATGTCACTATACCTTAACAACAACAAAAAAGCAATAAAACACTGGGAAGATTCTCACCAATCACACACACACCCACACCCACACACACACACACACACATGCACACACACACCAAGGTCTCTCATATGAGTGTGTCTGCACAATGGGTATCAACTTGAACCCTGTGCAGAAAAAAACTTAAAAATTCAAATTCCTTGTGTGTAGGCTATACTCAGTAAACAAGTTAGTGTTGAGTTATCTAAGAATTATTAGTTTTTAAACTTCACACATATCAACTTCCATATGCTTTTACTTTAGATAAATTTTAATTTAGATAAATTTTTCATGAAAATACATTATTTTTAATGAATAGAAATATGTCCACACAGTGTATCATAACTTTTTCATAACTTTTTATTATGAAGCATGAGGCTTTATTTTGTAGCACCATGTATTTATTTATATATTCATGTACATGTGCACTGTTCTGAGTGTATATTATACATATATATAAAGGCATTATATATAAAAAGCCTAAAGTATATGGAGTTTAAAGTCTGTCATTATTTAGGATTGTAGAACATATCAATAGATTTGACATAGTTGTGCACATTTTGATGATTTTGTTTATAGAATCGTGTGTAACTAGCGAGAAGACCCGTGTCTCATTTTTTTTACATTAACTCTAGTGGTTAATATCATGTAACTATAAAAATTCCCCACATACTTCTTTTTAATACATCTTAGATTTTTTTTTTTAGCACAACTCATGTATCTTAAAGGCTATGATTAATCCGTGTACAATGTAGCAGTCTGCAAATCCTTCATAATTTAATACAGAGATCCTTTGATGTTAATCTAGTATATGTTTCTTTATTGTATTAGTAACATATTAGTTATTTGCAATTCAGACAAGTGGAAAATTGCTTTCCATAGTATCTTTTGTAAATATGTTTTCAGCTTTCTTCTTACAGGTTGCTAAGCTAGCAGTGAAACACATTTTCTTTTTGATGCAATGCACTAATTTTCATGTCGACATAATACACTTGTTCTAAAGTATAATTTCTTAAAATGATTGTGTTTTTTATTAAAAATTAAGGTAAATGGTAATTTCTCATACTGCTTTATTTCCCAGGAGATGTAAATGTTTTGTGATTGTAGTTTCAATAAGAAGTGTTAAACTATGGCAGTTCCTTATACTTACAAATTCAAGAATAGAACAGAGACTCCAATTATCAGGTGTGGACTATAAGGTGACTGCTCTTACCTATTCTTGCCTAACGTGAAAGTCACAGTGCAGAGTAAAGAAGAGTATGTTTACTGTTTCCATTTGCTCTTCTTCGATAATGTACGATGTCTTATATAAACAGCGTTCATACCAAATTATAAACAATAATTAAAGTTTTCCAAGTCAAGTGTTCTTCTTATGTTGATTAAAATATCAACAAAATTCTTCTCATACAGTTGAATTGACAGACTTCAGTTTTTAAAAGAAAGAAACCTAATCCAAAGTGTATAGGTATATTTGGGCAATCCTAAACTAAATTGAGCTTCACTAAATGAAGTTCTGGAAATGATCAGTTCTTATGAGAAACAGAAAGGCCCCATATACAGAGAAAATCAATTTGCTGTGCGTATTACTTCATTCGAAGCCCATGATACTGCCTTTAAGTTTCCTAGAAAATTGATGGGGCCAAATGTTTTAGCAGTTTCGTTGATACTGCTGTTTTTTAGTTATCCCAAAGAATTTACTGATTGGCAAAGACATATGGAAATGTATCAGTTGATATACCCCAGAATTAATTTTTATCATAGCTTTTCAGTTTTTCAAATATTTAAAGAATATTGGCTTGTTTAATTTTTCTAGAAACCCAAATGTCTATTTTTCACTTTAATTTGTTTATTGAAACTTTGGTGTTAAAAGAAAAAAGCATCTGAAGAGAATTAAGTCAGTATTGTTTTTGTGGGTGAATAGAAGAAAATTGTGTAAGATTTTATGTGGGCCAGTTAATGAAGGGCTAGGGTTCTTAGTTACAATTCTCAAATGACATAGGTGTGCCTATGCATAAAGTTTTGTAAAAATTTAACTTAGTAGCTTCTATTTGTGCAACATGATAAAAGTTCAGGAGATGGTTGGTGCCGACGGTTGCACTACAGTGTGCATATACTTAATGCAGTGAACTGGTGTGCTTAGAAATATCTAAAATAGGAATTTTAAGTTATGTATATATATTTTCACTGTTAAAAAATAAACCTTAGTATTTGAAAAGTAAGCTCTTATTGAATAGTGCCATTCACATGGCATATTGCAGATGCCTGTCTATGATAAATTTGCCTTGTTTATCATCTAGCATGTAAATACTTTATCACTTTATGTATATCATTCTAAAAAAGTTAAATTAGCTGGTAAAATTATTTCAAATTTTGTAAGGAAATAACTTATGAATCTATTTGTACTATTTAAATGTGTTTTCATTTGGATCTTCAAATATAACATCTCTCGTTATCATCTTTTGAAATTCCAGTTGCATCATTTTTCTTTTCCTTTGGCTTTCTTATTTTGTTTATTCACATCAGGTACTAATTTCTCTGTCTTTCCTATTCTCTCTATTCTACAGAGGCACTCAGCTCTTTCCTCTGCCCCCAGGCTTCTCTCTTCCTTTCTTTGCCTTATGTTCTGCCTGTTTATCTCCCAGGACACCATTTCCCTCTGGCAGTTAAGCACTTCAACTGTTAGAGTTTGGATTTTCTTTGTCCTAGTTTGCTTTAACTCTATCCATCCCATTCCTGCTAAAATGTGATATTGTTCTTGGTCATTGTTTTCATTGTTAGAAGTGATTTTCTTCTCTGATAGTCTTTGTTTTTTCAGTTGATGGGAAAATCAGACCAGCTCAGAGTGTATTTTTGAACTCAAAGAAAGATAACAGGTAGTAAACTTTTTGGACTCATCTCCCTACTTCTCTTTGATTTTATTGGATCTGTTGATTTTTTGGTGATGGCCCACCTTGATTGGCCTATACTGACTGTACCCTTGGGGGACACATTCCCTTCTCCCCTTTCCTCTCCTTTTAATACTTAATGAAGTCTTTTTTATCCCTCTTTAGCAGAAAAACCGTGTTAATTAAGATAGGCAACAGACTCAGTCCCCTTGGGGTCAAATTCTGGTTCTAATATATTCTGATTAAGTGAACTTGAAGAAATTCATCTCTCAGTGTCTCAGTTCTTAGTTCAATTCTCCATTAAATGGTCATAATAATGTTCAGATCAGTATTTTAAGGATTAAATCACATACTCAGCTAGAATCCTTAGAACTGGGCCTTGTTTTAGTCTGTTCTGGCTTCTGTAGAAATACCATAGACTGGGTGGCTTTAAAGAAGAGATACTTATTTCTCACAGTTATGGAGGCTGGAAGTCCAAGACTAAGCCACTGGTAGATTTGGAGTCTAGTGAGAGCTTACTTCCTGGCTTACGGTTAGTCATCTTCTTGTAGTGTATTCACATGGCAGAGGACCATGTGAGGGAGCTCTCTTGGGTCTCATTTATAAGGTCACCAATCCCATTCAAGTAGGCTTCCTCCTCACCATCTAATCACCTCTCAAAAGGCCCCACCTCCAGATACCATCACACTGGAGTTTAGGTTTCAACATGGGAATTTTTGGAAGACACAAACATTCCATCTATAGCAGACCTGAAAGAATAAATAATCAATAAGCATTTTTTTATCATTCTTATTGTTATTATTGGTTATTATTTTATGCTGAAGCAGAATTTCTAAAAAGGCAACTTACAATTAAAATATAGGTGATTCAAGCATTTTAAATAGGATATTTTATTTGTTACATTTGTTCATTGCATATAAGACCCCATAAGTTTAAAATAATCTAAATTTTTTTAAAGTATATATTTTAATTATATCCATAATTTTAAAACAAAGTTATGTACTTTGGCCATGAAAAATATTTAAAATGTATCAAAAGCTAAAAATTACTTCAAAAATAGTTACAATTTTTTTTTTTTTAGTAAAAGCTAAAATTTTAACTCCAGGTTCTAGAGTATTTGTCACTGTTTGCTAGAAATACAACTTTTTAGATATAATAACATTGAGTATATATAAAATAATTAACCAGTGTCTGTTGATGAACCGTTAAAGGTGTGAGCATCTTGTGTTTTTCAACTGCATGTTTACCGTTTATTCTTAATAACATTATTACCATCCCAAACATATTTGGAGAACTGATTTACCATGCACCAGTTAGAATATTCTGTTTGTGCTCCTAATCATATTAACCCTGCATCTCTCACTGGGAAATTGGAATTGGAAATGGAATTGCTCCAAATTTGAGCAACTCATCAGATTCTCTTTCCTAGATTTTCAAACCTGAGCTGAAGCACACCTGAGATGCCACAGAGCTGGAGTTTAATGCAGTGAACATAATGAAAATTTATGAGCTCTGTATGCTGATAAACATAGTTACCTTTTATTTTAAATAAACTTTTATTATGGGAAAGTACACAAATTATAATTTTGCAGATGTATGTATTTCATGATATGAACACACCTATGTCATTCACATCAAGAAATAAAACTTCTTACTGTGGGATCACCCACTCTTCCCAGTTTGCTCCAAACTGTCCTCCATGTTCCAATGAAGGTCCCACTGATAGATTAAATAATTTGCCCACATTCACTAAATCAGAGCATATTAGAATCAGGATTTGGCCTCAATGGGGTCTGACTCTGATGCTATTTCTGCTAACTAATATGGGTGCTGCCTCACCATTAGTTAGTGAGAAAAACCAACAGTTTTTCAGTTAAATCTCTGACATTAAAATAAGATCTTTATTTCTGAATTTGTTTTATTTAGATTAAGGTGTTGATCATCTATGGCAAATGCTACAGATCTGTTTTTAAACACTTTAGTTAAGAATATTAGAACAGTATTTTAAAGGGAATAAGCGAGAGTTAAGTATAAATAGGAAAGGTATGAGAAGGAAGAACATGGTTCCAGTGGTACAGCCAGTGTGGGCAAGTCGAGGGAGGACATCACAGTGAAATAGGTCCAATAAAGCTCAGGATGTAATGGCAGAAGATGTGTATCTTCAGCTTCACTAAACACTGTCAAAGAGTTTTCCAAATTTACACTCCCATCAGCCATGTCTAAGAGTTTAAGTTACTTCATGTCCTCACCTAAAATTGGTGTTTCATGTCCTAAAATTTTTTTTAAATTTCCCCATTTAGGTATGTTAGTTAATTGCTTTCCTTCACATTTTACTGGTGACTAGGGTGTGCATCTTCATATGTCTTGGGATTTACAAAGTCTTTTATGTGAAGTACTTTTTCCAGTGTCTCCCCATACTTTTTGTACCACATTTGTCTACTTATTAGTTATTTGAGGTTTACATACTCTGGATACAAGTCCCTTGCTAATTATATGTATTATAAAAAATTCTGTTTCTTTGTGGATTGTTTTTGATGAAAACAATTTTCTAATTTTAACATAGTTGAATTTATCAATCTTTTGTTTAGTGTCCTTCGTGTCCAGTTGTTTACCTTTGCAAAGGCATGAACAAATGTTTCTATATTTCAAAACCTTTATGTATATTTACCATTTACAGTGATATCTGTGATCAAAGTTATTTTGGGAAATACATGAACGTAGGCTTCACATTTAGTTTCATTATGTTTTGTTTTCCCAATATGTCTGATCAGTTGACTCAGCAATAATTATTGAAACGTCTGATCTTTCCCATGTGTCCTGTGGTACTATCTTCATTATAAATCAATAATCCATGCATGTGTGGTTCTATTTGGGGGCTCTCTATTCAATTCCAGTGGTTTATTTGTTTACCCTTACACTATTGTCACACAGTCATAATTAGTGATCTTTCTTATAAGTTTAGATTTCTGGAAGTCAGAGTTCTCCATATTGGTCTTTCAAGATATTTTTAGCTCTTCTTAACACTTTTCGTAAATAATCTTGTTAATTTCCATATAAACAAATGTGCTGAGATGTTCATCAGGATTTCATAGTATCCAAAGAACAACATGGATAAAATTGTGTCCTTTGCAATATTGGTTCTTTAAACAATGAACGTGGTATGGCCTTCCATTTACTTGAGTATTCTTTAATTTTATTCTGTTATTTTTATTATTTTCAGTATAGAGGTTTTGTAAGGCTTTTATCTGAGTTATTCCTATTATGTGGTGGTTTTTATGCTATTAAAAATACTAGTTATATTTTTCTTTATTAACTTGTTGGTATTTAGAAATAAAATTGATTTTTGTACATTTACTTGTATCCAGTAAGTTAGCTAAATTTATTTATAAATTCTAATAGTTTACCTGTATGTTAAAAAAATAATCTGTATTTTACATTTATATCTGTTATAAAGAATACCATTTTATTTATTTCTATTTAATATTTATTTTTACTTATTACACTGGCTGACGCCTTCATTATAATGTTAAATATAAGAATACACACGGTAATAGTAGACATAAATGTGTCATTTCTGATTTCAGAAAGAAAGTTTTCAAATTTTGTCATTTAATCTGATGTTTACTCTAGGATTTTTGGTGTTGCCTTTAATAGAGAAGTTTTCTTTTGTTGGGTGGGTAAGAAATTTTATGAAATAACATGTTGGATTTTATGAAATGGGTTTTTTATGCCTCTATTTTTATACTCATTTTCTCTGTTGGTATTTGCTTCTATTTTGCTGTTTTTTTACTTCTGTTAATATGGCATATTACAAATTGGTGTATGAATATGAATCCATTATGAATTTTTGGAGTAATCCCATCTTGGTTATGATATCATTGTTTCTGTCACTGCTTTGATGTTTTATATTGGGAGTTATCCTATTATTTGTTTAGAATTTTTTTACGTCTCTCCCATTTCAGCTATTTTTCGGTATACACGTATTCATATCATTCTCATCCTTTTGAAGACTATAAATTTATAGTAATGCTCTGTTTTTTCAATCCTGGCATTGGTAAATTATTTGTTCTGTACTTCTTTCTTTGGGAGAAGATGTGGTGTTTGTTTGTTTTGGATTTTATTGATCTGTACTTTCAGTGTTTTATGCTTACTTATTAGTCTTTTCAAAAGCTAACTTTTGATTTAGTTATTATCTCTAGTATATACTTTTCTATTTTATTATTTATCTATTATTTTCTTTAAAATTATCTCTTTTATTTTAACTTTGAGCAAAACACTTGGATCATTTTCAGCCATTCATCTTTTTAATATAAACACTAATGTCTATAAATTTTCTTCTACACAAAGCTTTAAGTGAATTTCACGACTTTATACTTTTTATGTTTCAGTTCAATACATGTCATAACTTCCTTGTGATTTCTTCTTTGAGACATGTATTATGTTTAAATTAATTGCTAATTATCAAATGTTTAGGGGATTTTTTTAGTTATTTTTTTTTGTACTTAATTTCTGGCTTAATTTTACAATGGTAAAATAACATTTATTATTATTTCAATTCAGTGTTATCAAAACTTGCTTTATGTCCTGCTGTACAGCATAAAATTCTGTTTTTATAGAATTAACTGGTACTAGTGCTTTTATTTATATTTATATGGATTTTGTTTGTTTTCAGATGAGCACTGGCAATTTTTTTTCATTTTTTATTCAAATCTGTCTGTTTAGATCATTCTTCTCTTCTGGGACAAATTTGGTTTCTTCGTTTCCAAATATTTTGCAAATATATTTGTAAGACTTTTCTTATATTTGTTATAACCTACTGATATATTCTATCCAGTATGTATTAATTATCCATTTACTTGTCATTTTTCCCCAAAAACAAAACTTTGGTTTTATTTTATAGTTTGATATTTTTCTGTATTCTTATTAATATATTCTTTTTTTTCATTTTCCTTATATCTTATTTCAGTTTTTCTTTTTCTCACATTATCTTGTGTCAGATACATGCATAATCTTTTATTATGCTTCACTTTATTACACTCCGCAGGTATTGTATATTTTACAAATTAAACGTTTGTGGCAACTCTGCATTGAGAAATCTGTCAGCACCATTTTTCCAATTGCATTTGCTCATTTGTCTCTCTGTTTCACATTTTAGTAATTCTCACAATATTTCAAACTTTTTTATTATTATTGTATTTGTTATGGTGATCTGGGCTCAGTGATTTTTGATGTTACTATTGTAATTGTTTTGGGGTGCCACTAACCATGCCCATGTAAGATTGCAAACTTAACTGATAAAAGTTGTGAGTGTCCCACTGCTCCACCGACTGGCCATTCCTCCATCTGTCGCCATTTTCTCAGCCCTCCCTATTTCCTGAGATACAACAATATTGAAATCAGGCAAAAAAGAATCCTACAGTGGCCTCTAAGTTGAAGCCTTTGCTCATTTGTCATTTTGAAAACCCTAGGGCCCTTAAGAATTATGCTAGATCTACTCTGCCTGTGCTCTAGAGGTGGAACCACAAATCCTGGATAACAGCATATCTGCTTACAACAGAGCTTACTGAATATTTTAAACCCATTGTTGAGACCTGCTGCTCAGAAAAACTAGATTCCTTTAAAAGTACCAGTGCCCATTGACAATGCACCTTGTCACCTAAGAGCTCTGATGGAGCTGTACAATGAGCTGAATGTTGTCATGCCTGCTGACACAGCACCCATTCTGCAGCTCATGGATCAAGGAGTCATTTTGACTTTCATGTCTTATTATTTAAGAAATACATTTCCTAAAGCTATAGCTGACATACGTTCCTCTGAGGGAATCTGGGCAGTCACTTGAAAACCTTTTGGAAATGATGGACCATTCTAGATGCCATTAAAATCAATTGTGATTCATGGGAAGAGGTCAAAATATCTACATTAACAGGAGTTTGGAAGAAGCTGATTCCAATCCTCATGAAGGAGTTTGAGGGGTTCAAGCCTTCAGTGGAGAAGTAACTGTAGATGTGGTGGAAATAGAAAGAGAACTAGAATTAGAATAGAATATTTTAATATTCACTGCCTCTTCTTTTAGTGGAATAGAATTTAGAACATCTATCTTCACTGAATGTCTTCTATTAGCATTCTATTTTGTTATAGCAATAAATGGGCTTGGGAATATATATCACAGAAAAAGAATATTTCTCTTGTTTATTCAATACATTCTAATAAAATCATTATATTAAAATGTTTTTGAAAACAAGATTAAACAGGCAAGTAGAAATTTGTAGGTGCTAAGAATGTTTTCATTAATCTTGACTTTTTATCCGAGGTGTTGAGTGTTAAACTTCAAAATAAATTTTAATAAGTATGAAAAGATTTGAGGTTGAGAAATCCCCCTCCACCACAAACTTATAATTCTTCATATCTTTCCTTTAATTTTCATTTAAAATTGCACAGTTCAAGTGAATAGAATTTACAGGTGTAAATAGCAAAAGAAAAAAAAGCTCTCAGAACTTTGAACAAAAGGAAAAAATTGTGTCTTTGTTGATAAAAAAATCAATAGAACTATGATGAGGAATAAAGCAGTTCTTTCACTAAAATGACAAATTGTTAAACCATTCATATTTAAGTTTTTCAAATGAAACACAATAACATCCGTTAAAAATTACACCTTTGAAGATTTTTTTAAGCTGGTGTTTTTTTTTAATTCCCTTAAGTGATTGATTATTAATCCTCTTAATAATTATAAATTGAATTTTCTTTTTCATTTACATAATAGTCCAAAGGACTTAGAAATTATCCTGAGTGGAAAGGAAATGCCCGTTTTTCTCTTTTGTTTTTGCATAAAGAACTAAGTGGAAGTCACATTTTTATTTTCTTTCATCACAGTCCACTGTTAGATATTTGACCTGTATAAAGCTTACTTGCAAAGTCCTTTAGCAATAACTGCCCCAAGCATTTTCTCCTGCTGCAGACACCGGCCGTTGTCCAGCTTCCTTACCTCTCCGTTTCAGGATTGGCTCTGATACATTTACATGTTTCACTTAGCAATCTTAAAGCATAATTGAGTATCACTTAAGTATACATGTAAGTGATTATTGCTTGTTATTACCCTTCTTCATATCTGGTACTGCATTAATTGAAGTCAAAACCTTAGGTGGGGAAAGGGGGAGAAAGCCCTAATATTAGCCTTTCTGGTACAACCTTAGGAAAAAATTAGGAAAAAATTCCTTTAGGGGGATTAGTCCTCCTCAGTGCCCCTAATATAAGCTTCTCCACATAGCCACAGTCTACTTATTTTGGCAAAATAGAAATCATATTAGAATATGAAGTTAAATTACTTACTTTAACTATTACATGTTTCAGATGGACATCAAAGGCAGAAATTATATTTATTGTCTGCACTGTCAAATTCCCATAGCCATAGGTCTGATACATAGAAGGCACTCAATAGTAATTTATTAAATGAATGAATAAATATAAACCCCTGTTTCTTTAAAAGCTATTGTAATTTTCAATTGTGTAGAGGATAAAAATCAAATACCATGATATGCTGGGGATCTGGAGTTCTCCAGTACCATCCTTAGGCTCAGTGAGGACTCAGAAAAGCTATTTACCCATAATTATGATTTATTACAGTGAAAGGACACAGATTAAGATCAACAAAGGGGGAAGGTAAAGGGGGCGAAGTCCAAAATAAACCGTAGGGACATACTTAATTTTCCCAGCTATCATGTGTGACGACACATGAGAAACATTGCCAGCCGGGGAAGTTCACCAGAGCCTTGTTCTCCTGAGTTTTATTGGCATCAGTGACATAAGTATGCAGGGGACTCAGCTACTCAGATAACCCCTCACCTCCCAGCAAAAATAGGCATTCACCTTAAATCACAGAGTTAAGATGCATTTATCTGATCAACCTGGTAGATCCCTGTATCCCAAGGCCTCAGGATCAAAAATACAGAATAAAAAATCACACAGAATATTCCAAATTCCCAGAGATCATCTGACAGGAGCTGGCCAGGGAAAAAAATTTGTCCTTTCACTTCAAGTGTAGAACTTTAGAGTTTAGCATCCCAGGGCTGCTGAGTTAACCCCTCCCTGCTCACAGGGCATGGCATATAGATCCTTTTCATAATATTTTACTAAATTCCTTTTCTAGAACCTTCATCTACCACTTCTGCTACTCCATCTCATATCTTCCCATAATCTGACTATATTGAATTACTTTTTTTCCCAGGACACATATGTTATTTGATGTTTCCATGTTCTCAACCCTCTGTCAGATTAAGCATCATGACCCTTTATGACCCACTTTATTCAAATGTTTCAGTGACTGCTAGGTGAATTGTCTGAGATGACATTCTCTAAGTGGCTGCATGGCATATAAAGAAACAATCAAGACTTAAAGCTGGGAGTCCTGGATTCAAGTTTATTTTTCACCATTTAGTAACTAGGTAATTTTAAGTTTGTCAGGTAATTAAGGTTACGAAGGGATGATTTTAATGCTTATCTAATGGGAAATTATGAGACTAAACTGATTTACTGACACTGAAAAACATAAGTAAAGATTTGATGGATGGGTTATTTATGCATTTGTGTGTATTTTCTGATATATTGTCAACAAATTAGTTTGACATAGGATTTTAATATATACAGATATATTAAATCCTTGTTTTTAATATATAACACCTTAAATATAAAAATATTATATATGTATATTAAAACCCTTTGTTTAAATCTAATTATCTGTTCATGTAAACTGCCACAATATAAGAATTGGCTCTTATTATTTTTAATTGTATATTATGATTAGGAACAATCTGTCTCTGAATCTTTTTACAGTGCTTTTATGATAAGGCAAAGGGTCACTAGGTCGTGGTATTCATATATATGGCTCTTATCTGTTGTATTAAGACCACATAACTTTGAAATGAAACTAAATTGAGAACCATAGTGTGTTTGTAATAGTTTTCCTTTCTTCATCTCTGTGATTGATGCCAAAGCTGAAAACAAAACAAAAATCCTGTTATCTTCCCCTGTTAAGCTGTCTACAGGACACAAGCTTAGTTTGCCCTAGTTCCCTTTATTTTTCTGTCCCTGTCCATCAATCTCTTGAATGAGAGGAAGAATGACATCAAGTGATGGGTGCTTATGAAGGTGGCAAAGCTTTTTGGCCACACTCTGCCGACTTGCTTATATCACTTAATAGAATCACTATAGTTAAGCATTTCATTGCCCATGCTGTAGCAACAGGTTTCAAAATATGGATAGGCTATTTCTAAGAGACATTACTTTGCTTGACATAAAATTTATGTTTCATAACTCAAGATAGTTACATATCTATCAAAACAATAGTAATAATGGAAAGTTAACAGAATGATGGCAGTCATCAGCTTTCTATGTTTAAAGCTACTGTCAGTGCATTTTATCACAGAAAGTGTCTTCCAACAAGACCTAGTTATAGCTTTGTTTGCTGCATGGCCACTCCCTTCTTTACTAAGGTGATGTATATTTATAGCCTTTTATAAG
Source organism: Balaenoptera acutorostrata (assembly GCF_949987535.1). Taxonomy (NCBI): domain Eukaryota; kingdom Metazoa; phylum Chordata; class Mammalia; order Artiodactyla; family Balaenopteridae; genus Balaenoptera; species Balaenoptera acutorostrata. The sequence continues at coordinate 36,415,614 of NC_080084.1, read as the reverse complement.
TATTTTGGGCAGAAAAATAAATCACTTGGTGACAGAGATAGAATGCATGGTATATTCCCTCAACCTGTCTTTCACCTGAAGCTTATCTTTTATAAAATTATTAAAAACATTATTACCATTGACCCTTTAGTGTCCCAAGTGAGTTTTGTGTAAAACTTTCTTTCAGGTTTCTCTTTCATTGCTTCACATAGTTGAAGAAAATATTGAGATTTAGGTCTGTAAATGCTGCTCCGTCTTTAGCTTCTATCATAAATATCAAATTGTACATTTGGCTTTACACTTAGTGACACAAAACAGTATTCATTCTGTGTCTTGTGACTTCCACTTGTCCACTCCCTATTTCATATTCTCTTTCACATACGAGATGTTTTGAACTCTGCCCGCTGTGCTTCAGGTTTCTTGATAGATAGATGGTATTTTAATGAGGATGAACACCGAAGATGACATTGCTATATTCTCATTAGTTCAAGACCTATATTATACTTTGTTCAAAATATCTAGCATATCGTGTGTCGCATAAATGTTGGTCTAACTCTTGAGAGAATGTAAGAAGCTGAATTATTTTCATTTCATGGTAAAATGTTTTTATTTTATTATGCTCATAATTTTGGAAGAAGATATTTCCTCGCTCCAGGGAAGAATTTAAATATTTTCAGCTCAATTAATATGAGTGCCCATTTCAGAGAACAATAGGTTCATTAAGGGAAAGTTCTCAGGTTGTTTTTAAAAAAGGTATTGTTAAAATACCTTCAGAATAATATGAACTGAACAAAACTGCTATATCCTAAGAGGTTTGGGACTCTGGGTGCTGTCATTTTTTATTGAAGCAAATAGCATTAAATTTTTTATTAATTAATTAATTAATTTACTTACTCTTACACCCACATTGCTGTCCTTACTAGTTGCCATATTTAATCCCTGGGGATAAAAACGTTATTAACGTAATAGAAATGCAACCAACAAAATGGTCTGTTTCACTCAGAGTGTAATGCTCATTTCCTAAATATGCCTCAAAAGGGAAACAACAATAAACAGAAATTTTAACTTGCCACATTGCTAGATGGATGGACACATTCTGTCATGGGATTTCTGAAGCTTTCAATAGTGAAATGTTTATAATAAACCCAAATTCATTTAATTGGTTAAATTACTGGCAAAATATCAGGTAGTATAATTCTTCAGGCACATTAAAATATATCTTGGGGATTAGACTCATATTTACTATTAATGCAAGATTTGGGGAATAAAAAGAAAAGCCCAGTTTAAAATATAAAGAAGTGCTGCCTTTAGACTATATCTATATGTACATATGTACACACATATATTATCACATATATATTTTGGCATACACTTGTATACATATTTTAAGAAAATAATTAGCAAGCAGAAAATTGTTTGTAATATATACATCCACAATGTTTATAATTCTAAATTTGAATTCTGAATTAGATGATTTTGATAAGAAAAAATTGTATCTGTGGAATTTTGTTGCTTAGTATTTACACATAGTTACGTCTTTTAATGTTCAAATGATCAGTATAATTTCGTTTTAACACAGTCACAATATAGTTTTCTGAAATCTCCCCGTGAATATTATAAATAAACTTTTATATATTTGTGTTACAGATATAATATCAAAATTATTTTTGAAAACAGGATCACAAAACAGCAGGCTATTCATCTTAAAATTACTGAAGTGCAGATATATGTTTCATGAGGAAAGGGGTGATCATCCCAAAGTTTTAAATGATTATGATTGTTTATTAAAACAATATATATTTCAGAATGTAAGCTTTATCATACCAAAGTTAGATACTTTTAAATAAGTTCATCAAAGGAAGTCATAAATTTAATTTTATTACATGATTTGACAGTTTATCAATGAAAGGTTAGTGAACATACTCAATATGGAATAACAAAGAACAAATTTATTCTCTTACATGAAACAACCAAAAGCTGGAAAAAAATATATAAAACAGTGTTTTCTTTCAAGACACTGGACATCTGTAAATGAAGGACAGTGGTTCCTGAGAGACAACAACAACAACAAAAATAAAGTGACATCCTGTGTTTGCCCAGCTTATTGCCTTGAGAGAGTTTTCAGGTGAGGAAGGGGAACCCTGCTGGAGCCCGATGGGTAGCTCCCTGCTGGAGTAGAGTAGCTAGAGTTGAGAGAGTCCAGGGAGGTCACGAGGGCTTGAGTTTCTAAGACAGAGCACCAGGGGGCTGCGAACTACACAGAATGGGGACATCATAGTTCTTCAGGGGGTCCCCATTAAGAATTGAGCCGTTGAGTGATCCGGATATGCCTGTGAGGAGACTAGCCAAAGGGGTAAAAATACATTTACATTGGATCAGAGGTGACAGTGCCTACAAACTATGTTCGGAATAGTTTCCTTTTCCCCCAGCCAGACTGGAAAACATCATGATGCACAGAACATTGGCTCAATAATGGGGAATAATTAGCTCTAGACTAAATGGTGTTCTATTAACCTATAACAAATTTAAAAAGTACTAGGGAAAGGATCAGGTGGTCTTGAACTAAATGAATCCCAACATAAAGTGCAAGAGAAACTGTAGGAATACAAAACCAACCAGTGCCCCAAAAGATAAAATGATAATCCCTAAAATTCAATTAAAAAATTATCAGGCATGGCAAGAAACAGCAAAAATTGTCCCAAGATAAGGAGAAAATTCAATCAATCAAAATAAAGCCAGCTAATATTGAAACGGATGTTAGAATTAGAAGAAAAAGATGTTAAAACAATTATTTTTACTGCATTGTATATTGCATCAAATATTGTATATTTAAAAAATTGAAACTAGAAAGTGAAAACTACGAAATGTTGAGTGAAGACATGGAAGATATAGACAAGATCCAAATTAAAATTCTAAAAATGAAGACTACAAAATGTGAGGTGTAAAATTCACTGAATGCAGTTAATTATCCATTAGACTTTGCAAAAAATATCATAGTGAAATTAAAAATGCAATAATAGAAAATATTCAAAGTAATAGAAACTATTCAAAAAGAAAATATAAAGATATGAAAAGAGTATATATGCAAGCTATGAGACAACCTCAAACAAAATGTACATGTAATTGTAGTTCCCAAAGGAGAGGAGCATAGACAGGAAAAATATATATATTTGTAAGAAATAATGAGGGAGAGTTTCTTAATTCGATGAGTTCTACTTGGAAAGAAAATGCTCATAGACATTACTTTTCCATGTAGTTCTAATTTTGTTTTTAAGACTAGTATTTTCAAGGGTACCATTAATTAGGTCCCCCTTTATAACTCTTAGGTTATTTTGGGTCCAACACATCCCTAGCCCCTTTTATCGGACTAAATTAAGCAATTCCAATTATGTCAATTTAACCTCATCCTCCAAGGAGCAACTGAAATCTGCTTTCAGATAACATCAAAGTTAGTTAAATAATTAAATATTATTTAAATTTACCATTAAATTATCATAAGATTGATCATTTGACTTGGAGCTGTGAATTTTTTAATCAAGGCACACATATACATATGTCAATATTTTAGTTTAACCAATATTTATTGAAAGAATGGTATGAAAGACTTCCAAGGAAAAATTTTTCTTAAATAGGTTAAAGAATTTGGGTGAAATTGATGAGGGGTTGGGTGGATATCCCATCTTTGATAATAATAATGTTTCTGTAATTGTGTTAGTTGCTGATGTAGTGTATGATTGTCTTCTGCCATTCACCACATACGCAGCATTTCATTTAATCCTTCTATTAGAGGAGTGGCAGTGTGGAGATTTAATCCAGGCCTATATTTTTCTGTAGATAAGTTCTGAACAATGTCACCATTTTACTTTGCTTTAGTAGAAGTATCAGTAAAATCTCAGTAGCATTTTGACAGATAAAGAGTTTACCATTGCTTTTAAATCTTTCTCTTATTTTCTGTTTTCTTGCAATCTCTTAGCCTACGTTCTCTAAGAAAAATCACACTAATTCTTTAAATTATAAAGAAATATAATTGTTAATGCATATTATGGTTCATTATAAATAATTTTCAGAATATATGTTAACAGCCTTCTTTAATAAGACTCTATGAAGGTTTATTAGATAGAAACCACTGAGATGTACAAAGTCACCTTCTGATTGATAATAATGTGAGCATAGCTTCTTGTAACTTATGAATTCCTTTTCCTTAGTAACGTTTTTTCAGCAGCATGAAACATCATGTGACTCTACTTATTTTCATTTTCTAAATCATGCAAATGTAGTTCCTCTACATGTTGAACATAAAACACAATGTCTGTGTGAAATCTGTCATACCTAGGACTTATTTTTACCATATTCTTCTTCAATGTATTTTTATGCTATTAGAATTTCTAAATAATCATAAACTAATACACTTGCCAGTGTTTGGAGGAAAGCAATTTTATGAAGTGACAGGTTCAACCTCTTTTTTGAATTGTTACAGCTATTTTTCTTTAATAACTCTAATTAAGTTGACAAAATCAACTGTAAAAAAAAAGAATGACGATACTTCAATGAAGAAGGTGGTGGTCATATTTAGTTCATTTTTATTGGATAAATTCATAGAGCTTACAACATTAATGTCTATCAAGGGTATCAATTCTTAACTGCAGCGATATTGGTTTGTCTGTTTAATGAGAAAAGTTTCAAGTAATCTGTTACTTACATAGAAAAGTACATTCACTATAATTCCCATGATAATTTATTATTATTGAATAATATTTTATTATTATTACTCATAAATATGGCAGTAGGTTTCCATTCATGAGAGTAGGAGTGAGATTACAATTTACAAAATATAAATAATAAACTTTTAAATTTGTTGGTTAGTGATGATTAAAGTTATATTTATGCCTTAAACGTAACTGTCTTTGTGCTTGTGAGTTAGTCATTCTCATTTTTGTAACTCACAGTTGTGATTGTGCATTACTAAGTAAGAAAACAATAGCTGAAGAAAACAGCAAAAATATACATGTATGGCAAATTAGCAGGAGGCATGTATATGTATATTTTTTAATAACATTAAAAAGCCACTATAAACAAATTAAATGCAAACCATATTGCATGTGAAAATTCCCCAAATAGGATATATGTCACAGTCTATGAATCTTTTAGTAATATTTACTATAGTATTATACGTTATTTGCCTGTGTGGTTATTCTTTAATAATCAACTTACTTCATTGGGCAACATAAATATAACCTTTGGAGTAGTTCTAGAAAACATACATGAAAATTAGTGTCTGTGTTTTTTTTTTTTTTTCTTATACACTGGTACTGTTAATAATTTAAGGAGATTTACTAAAGTTACAGTGAAATCTGTATAACACTCTCCATCTGTTAAGAAAAGTTGACTGTGATGATTTTAACCTTCTTTCTTCATATGTTTTGTTGGGGCTTCTTGTCAGATGTGTGTATGTCTTTGGAAGTTTCTTGCGATTGGGATTATCTTTGAAAGGCATCCTTACCAGTAGAGGATAGGAGCCAGAGGCTATAAGGCACAGATAGATGAGTGAAAACAGAAGCAGTTGAATTATAAGCAGTAGGTAAGATTCAATCAATGATGCCTATTTATACAATGTCACTGCAAAATCACAGTGCTCCTCTGGTATATTTATATCAATGTAAATACCTATTACACCATAGGAATTTTGATTTTTCTGTGCTTTGCTTTTCTCAGCCAACAAGTGGGGATGATAATTGTACCTATCCAGTAAGATTGTTGAGGGGATTAAGTGGGTTAGGCAATGTAAAGCAGCTAGAACAGTGCCTGACTCATGATAGGCATCCAGTAATTGTTCGCTTTCATAGAACTTATTTCCATTGCAGTTAATAATATTTTCCAAAGCAGTTTACCTTACATTATTTAACATAATAACTTTGACATAGGTACAGATATTATTATGTAACATTTTGACAAATATGCTAGTACAGTTTTATTGAGTGTAAAATACCATACTAATACTAGTGTCTCCTAAAAAATTGGTAATCTAGAAGAGAAGGCAATGTGAAGCCCATGAATCTTATGCAGAGGAGAAAGGAATACATGGTATATTGGAGGTAAAAATCAAACTCATAGGGAGCAGAGAAGAGAGTTGTTAATCCTTATATGGCTTGCAAAAAGTGCAAATTGTGCTTTTGGAATGGATTATCAAATTATTTTTTCTACTGTTTTAGAAGAAGCCTCTTGAAAGAACAATTTATAAGGGCCTCCAGTAGTTCTGTTACAAGCCTAGACAATCTCAAGGGGTACATAATTACAGGTATATATTTTGTATCTCTCCCAGCCTAAAAAGAAAATATCCACTACCCCTACCCTTCTAATCAGTGGGCTTTCATGTTTCACAGTGACACTGCTGGTAGCTTCTCCAAATCAGACTTCTGACCCTGCACCTCCAATTTCTGGCTGTTGAATTCCTTTTTCTCAGGAAGAGAATTTTCCATCCACTCAGTTACTTTTTTCCTCTGGTACAAATCTAGAACTTCATCTTGTCAATTTTTTAAACTTTTTATCTTTCCTTACTGTCTGTCTCAGAATTTCATATTCTGCCTCTGATACTTGCAACGCCCTGCTTTTGAAGACTTCAGACTGGCTTCTTCCTGGATCTCAGGGTTTCCCTGAAATTGCCTAAAATTGCCGACCTGGAAATGTGTGGTGTTTGACTCTTCTCTTAGGCTCCTGCTTCCATCTAAATTCTTTTTTTTCTCTTTGACTGGTCCTTCTTTTCAACTTGTGCTGCCACATCTCTCTCTCCATTTTTCACTTCAGAAGCCAAGTAACAGATTATGCTAAATCTCATTTGAAAATCCACATTAAGATTGCAAACTTGAAGACATATTCAGGTCTCAGTTGCAGTAGCTGTGTAACCTTTGAGGGGCCAGTTGACTTCTCTAAATGTCAAGCATTATTTGAATGCTTTATGTCATCCTTTTTGGGTCTAGAGTATAATGACTTTATAAATCTAACTCAATTATTTGAAATAATGTATAGACTTAACATCCAAGTGCACAAGTGCATTACTGTTATATTTTGCTGCCATATAATTTTATAATGATATATATAGTTTTTAAGCTGTACCTTTGGAAATGATTTTAATACATGGAATATCCTTTGCTTAAAGGAGTGAACCAGGATTAGGAAGGAGACCAGCCAGATATGTTTCAATGCTATGCTTTTGTGAAATATTATGCCAAATTATGTGAAATATTTAATGATTTCTGGTCTATAAAATGGCTATTTTACATAACTCAACCTAATAAAATTTGAATATAAAATTTCCCTTTTTGAAATATGGAAAACTTTGAATTATAGTAGTACACATATTACACAAGAGATCATCTTGCTCTGTCCTCATATAAATATTAGGAGGTATTTATCTTTGATCTATTTTTAAGATCATATAAAGTCCCATATTAATTTTTATACAGATTTTACTTTATTTTGATAATTTATCACATTTTAATAACTTACATTTATCTTTTATTAACTTTGAACTGCTCATTATTTCCATTTTATTGTAATTATAAATATTTAAATATTTAAAATTTTATTGCCATAGCATATATTAAATTCATATTTGTATAGAAAGTTCTCAAGGGAAATATAAAACACTCATAGAAAATAGTTATTTAGTATAATATAAATTAAATGGCTATTTCATGTAATGCAGATGACACTATATTACTTACAAAATTTTTATTGTTTGGGATTTATTAATATTTAAGATCAGTGACATGAGAATGAATACACTTGACACATTACTTTAGAGCACAAAGGATTGCAACCAAAAATGGTACACAGAGCAAAGCCACTACTTGTATGTTCTCTAAACGTTTTCTATTTTGAGACTCAGACCTATGGAAGAAAAAGGAACGTAAATTTTATACCCATTTGAGAAAAATACTTTTTCTAGAATACAAATAGAATTAAAAACTAAGAAGAATGAAAAACAAACACAACCCAAACAACACAAATATGTTCTAAGACATATTTTTCTCCTGTCTTAGGGTGGAAGGAAAATTTACTGAGCTAAGCTTAGTATTTATGACAAGTTTTCACATTGTCATTTTACTAATCCATGAATATAAGGAGTAATCACTTCTTCCTGTGGCACAATATGTTCCTGTCAAGTCGAATTCTTTTTAAAAGAAAATCCACTAGCCTGAACATTTCAGATAACAAAAATCAACCTAAATTTATTAAACTTTCCAATGCTTACAAGTAAATATGTCTTATACATGTTTAAAAATGATATAATCCTGATGAAAAAAACTGAATCACATTGTAACCCAAAATGGCATGTGGCCTATAATATTAATAACTAACTTTCAATATTTTCTAATCTATTTGAGCCCTTTAAATGAGTGTATTACCATTATGTGCTACAGGTGCTACAAATTTACATAGTATGTTACTATGAATGACACCATAATTAAATGCACTAGACTGATGATGCAGAAAATATTTTATCTTTCAATACATGATTATAAAATACCCACCATGAAAAATACTCTTCATATCAAAAGCTTGCCCACTCCCACCTGCCAATGATGGAAAATAAATTTATTACTAGTAGTTAAGCAGAGATTATTAATTCTCAAATCACATTTCCAATATTTGTAGGTAAAGTAAGTCAAATAAAAATGATTTGCCCCGTGTTGACAAGAATTATTTAATTATGAGCACTGTGCCCTATGGGACTGGCCTACTTCAACTTTACTAATTTCAGTTTAAAGTGAAATAAGTGCATATTGAATATTTCTTATTTTTTTATTTTTATTTTATTGCAAGCAATAGACTAAATGTCAGAGAAATAAGGTGTCATTGTATTTTACCAGTATAAGTTAGGTTAGTTCAATTCAACAACCACTTTTTGAGCATAAACTAGGTGCTGGTCACTCACTGTCCCCGGGGGCACAAAATAAACTAGATGTGGGAGCAGTCTTTGAAAAAATTACAATCATGTAAATTCCCAGACAGCCATGATCCACTGGAAAAATCCAGTGGCAAAATCAGGCAATGATAATTATGAGAAAAAAGCTAATATTGTGCAGATGTTTTTCTTTACTTGTGCTTTTTTGCCGGCAATGTGTATGTAAAACTTCTGAATTATGTTTACTCAAGTATTAACGAATTGGATTAAATCCTTATCTATTAAGCAGAGTCAAAACCTTGTATTTGCCTTGTCAAATACATTATATTCCACTCAGGAAAACTATCAGACAATCTTTTTTCGAACCTGGATGGGTCATATTATACAAGTGAACTATTAATTATTTCTCAGAAGAAATAAAACTTTCAAGCATTTGTTAACTTATTGGAACTTGTAAATGTGTCACAGGAAACGAAAGATTTGTAGACTCATTTTCTACTTTGGGGTATCGATGTGATTTCTTGGACTATAGGAATATAAAATGAAAAGTGAGCTAGACCGTTCCTCTCCACTGCACATTATTATTTCTCTATTTAAAAGTAGCATGAATAGGAAGAAAGGGGGTAAAAAAGAAAAAGAAAGGTAATTTTTTTTTTTGCTTGCCTTTAAAAATATCTTTTAACAAGACCACTGTAATCAAAATATGGTTTTGTCTACCAAGTTTTAGGTTAGATATAGTCCCTTTAATGCAATAAAGCACAATAAGTGTAATTTTTTCCCTTGCAGTGAATATTTCTTGTTTTCATGTTCCTATTTGATGTCTTTTACATTGAAGTCTTAGAGCCTGTAAATCACATATTCAGAATTCTTCTTAACCTATGACAATGACATATTTAACATTTAGAGTTATCTTTTATAGTATAATTTATTTTCCTTTTCAATGCAGTGTTCAGTATTTAATAATAATTAGTTGGAAATTTTATTTGTAAGTACAATTAAAATATTTGAAATTAGTTTGGCATGAGGGAAAATATAATATGAACTGAGTTAATTCATAAATTAAAAGTGTATGTGTTTGCTGTAATGTAAGTTTATCACTGCATGCATATGGTAAAGCTATATGAACCGTTATGTCTTCATTTTCAGGATAACATGGCAAGTGTTTAAAATAAGTACATTGTAAAAATAGGACAGGTTTGTTAAAGGGTACTTTTCTAGTAAATAAACAATACTCCATGGGAGTGAAACATGAACAATGGATAATAATACATTTCAGCTAGAAATCTTAGGTCATGCAAACTGACAGTTCAAGTACTTAAAGAGGATTACTGCACTAAGGTCATCATTATTGTTTGTTAACATAACCTTTATTGTGTAAGTGTATGTGTGCACGTGTGTGTGTGTTTGCATGTGACATGGTGAGACAGTTATGATGATTCTAATCACATTAAGCAATGGTAAAAAACCCCTTCTAATAATAATTGAATAGTGCTCATAACCTCTTCACGAGTTGGAATATCAAAGGGACTGTCAACATGGTTTCCAAAAATATACTTACATATCTAAATTGTAACATTTCAGTAAAGGTATCAAGGAATATCAAGATCTAGATTTGTTTATATTCAAAGATGCAAACAGCACAATAATGGTCACATTCTTTTTTTTAAACTTAATTTTACTTCTTTATTTCTTTATTGCATGAAAAATTATTTAAATCTGTAGTGCTTTACAATTTTCAAAAGTTCCATACAGATTATTTCATATAATCCCTAAATAACCCTTTTTCCCCACCCCTATAATACCCACCCCCTTCCCTCTCCCCACTGGTAACCACTAGGTTGTTCTCTGTATCTGTGAGTGTACTTTTTTTGTTTGTTTTATTAACTAGTTTGTTGTATTTTTTAGATTCTACAGATAAGTGATATCATACAGTATTTGTCTTTCTCTTTCTGACTTATTTCACTTAGCATAATGCCCTCTAAGTCCATCCAAGTGGCTGCAAATGGCAAAATTTCATTCTTTTTTATGGATGAGTAGAATTTCATTGTGTATATATATATACACAATGTATGTGTGTGTGTGTGTGTGTGTGTGTGTGTGTGTGTGTATATATCTCACATCTTTATCCATTTTCTGTTGATGGACACTTAGGTTGCTTCCATACTTTGGCAATTGTAAATAATGCTACTGTGAACATTGTGGTGCATATATCTTTTTGAATTAGTGTTTTAGGTTTTTTTTTTGGATACATACCCAGGAGTGGAATTGCTGGGTCATAATTATAGACCAATTTCACTGATTACCATAGATGCAAAAATCCTCAGCAAAATATTAGGAAACCAAATCCAACAATACATTAAAAGGATCATACACCCCAGGCTTCCCTGGTGGTGCAGTGGTTAAGAATCCACCTGCCAATGCAGGGGACACGGGTTCAAGCCCTGGTCTGGGAAGATCCCACATGCCGCAGAGCAACTAAGCCCATGCACCGCAACTACTGAGCCTGCGCTCTAGAGCCTGCGAGCCACAACTACTGAGCCCACATGCTATAACTACTGAAGCCCACGTGCCTAGAGCCCGTGCTCTGCAACAAGAGAAGCCATCGCAATGAGAAGCCCTCGCTCGTCACAACTAGAGAAAGCCCACGCACCGCAGCGAAGACCCAACACAGCCAAAAATAAATAAATAAAATGAATTTATTAAAAAAAAAACAAAAAATGGATCATACACCTCCATCAAGTGGGATTTATCCGAGGGATGCAAGGATTTGTCAATATCTGCAAATCAATCACTGTGATACACCGCATTAAAAAATTGAATGTAAATTGATACAGCCACTATGGAGAACAGTATGGAGGTTCCTCAAAAAACTAAAAATAGAACTACCATACGACCCAGAAATCCCACTACTGGGCATGTACCCTGAGAAAACCATAATTCAAAAAGAGTCATGTACCACAATGTTCATTGCAGCTCTATTTACAATAGCCAGGACATGGAAGCAACCTAAGTGTCCATCGACAGATGAATGGATTAAGAAGATGTGGCACATATATACAATGGAATATTACTCAGCCATAAAAAGAAACGAAATTGAGTTACTTGTAGTGAGGTGGATGGACCTAGAGACTGTCATACAGAGTGAAGTCAGAAAGAGAAAAACAAATACCGTATGCTAACACATATATATGGAATCTAAAAAAAAAAAAAAGCTTCTGAAGAACCTAGGGGCAGCACAGGAATAAAGATGCAGATGTAGAGAATGGACTTGAGGACACGGGGAGGGGGAAGGGTAAACTGCTACGAAGTGAGAGAGTGGCATGGACATATATACACTACCAAATGTAAAATAGACAGGTAGGGAGATCAGCTTGGTGCTTTGTGTCCACCTAGAGGGGTGGTTTAGGGAGGGTGGGAGGGAGATGCAAGTGGGAGGAGATATGGGGATGTATGTATATGTATAGCTGATTCACTTTGTTATACAGCAGAAACCAACACACCATTGTAAAACAATTATACTCCAATAAATATTTTTTTAAATGTATATTGCAAAGAAACAGAAAAAAAAATGGAAGAATCAAAATCATATGGTCATCTCAATAGATGCAGAAAAAGCTTTTGATAAAGTTCAACATCCATTTATGATAGAAACTCTCCAGAAAGTGGGCATAGAGGGAACATATCTCAATATAATAAAACCTATATATGACAGATCCACAGCTAACATCATAGTCATTGGTGGAAAGCTGAAAGCATTTCCTTTAAGATCAAGAATAAAACAAGGATGCACACTCTTGCTACTTTTATTCAACATAGTTTTGGGAGTCCTAGCCACAGCAATCAGAGAAGAAAATGAAATAAAAGGAATCCAAATTGGAAAGGAAGAAATAAAACTGTCACTATTTGCAGATGACATGATACTATGCATAGAAAATTCTAAAGAAAATCCTAAAGGGCCTCCCTGGTGGTGCAGTCGTTAAGAAACTGCTTGCCAATGCAGGGGACACAGGTTTGATCCCTGGTCCGGGAATATCCCACAGGCCATGGAGCAACTAAGCCCATGTGCCACAACTACTGAGCCTGCGCTCTAGAGCCCGTGAGCCGCAACTACTGAAGCGCGTGTGCCTAGAGCCCGTGCTCCACAACAAGAGAAGCCACCGCAGTGAGAAGTCCACACACCGCATCAAAGAGTAGCCCCCGCTCACTGCAACTAGAGAAAGCCGACGCGCAGCAACAAAGACCCAATGCAGCCATTAATTAATTAATTAATTAATTTTAAAAAAGAGAACATCCTAAAGACACCACCAGAAAACTACTAGAGCTCATCAATGAATTCGGTAAAGTTATAGGATACAAAATTAATGTTCATAAAACTGTTGCAGTTCTATGCACTAACAGCAAACCATCAAAAAGAGAAATTAAGGAAACAATCCCACTTACCATCATATCACAAAGAATAAAATACTTAGGAATAAACCTACCTAAGGAGGTAAAAGACCTGTACTCAGAAAAGTATAAGACACTAATGAAAGAAATTGAATACAACAGAAACAGATGGTAAGGTATACCGTGTTCTTGGATTGAAATAATTAATATTGTTAAAATGGCCATGCGGCCCAAAGCAATCTACACACTCAGTGAAATCCCTATCAAAATACCAATGGCATTTTTCAAAGGACTAGAACAAATAATTTCAAAATTTGTATGGAAACAAAAAAGTATAGTTCAAGTTCACTGTTTCCTTATTGATATTCTGTCTGAATGATCTATTCATTGTTGAAAGGGGTGTTGAAGTCCCCTATTATGATTGTATAATCAATCATTTGTATTGTATTGAACTATTATTTACATATCACTCTGACGGAACTGTAGAATTTTATTCACTAAGGTTTAACTTAAAATTTTTCGTTCTTTTTTATAGGTGCGATTCTCTGATTATATTATATTTTAGTAGAATTTTATGGAAGTATATCATCGATATAGACAAGGACACAAATTGAAGTTGCAATAACAGAAATGAATTATCACACAGTTAACATGTGCATATTGTGACCCCTCAGATCAAGACTTAGAAATTTACTGGAACTCCAGAAGCACCCCACAAAGCCCCTCTCTATCTGTGTCCCTCTCCAAAGATACGTATAATCTGACTTTAGACAACAACAATTATATTTACCTGTTTTTGAAATTTACACACATGGGGTCACAAAGTGTTACTATTAGTACTGCTATTTTAATGATGTTTCATCATTAATATTACAACATAATTTTGGAGCTTGAGGATGTTCTCGTAGTCAAACGCAATTTTCCATTTATAACCTCTTTCAAATTAGAAGAGTCAGTTTATATTCATTATATCAAAATATTTTCTCATATTCTCCATACTTAATTTAGTTTTACTTAATTTGGCATAGGCTGACAAAGGATAGCTAAAGATTCTCATTTCTGATGTGTTTTCATTAACTCTTTTGTCCTTTCTCTCCCATGCATGCATTATGAGTTAAACGCTGTGCTCTTTGGTTAATAAATATTTGTATTGCTTTCTCATTGTGGATTGCAAATGTCATCTTACTAAAATTACCTTTGTTACCTCTTTAATGCCATTTGTCTAATTTTGGAAACAATATTGATATTTAATTTTCTTTGTACTTTTTTATTTTCAAAATATTCTCTAATTATTATATTTTACTTTTAATTCAAACACAGATTACCCAAATGAATAATTAAAATCAATTTTTTATAATAAAAAATCAGTCATTTTCTCTTATATTAGCCACTTACTGTTTAGGATATGGGGATAATTTCACTACACATACATCTGTATTGTAAATGATGGACCAAAGTAGTTAGATGAACTGGATAACTTGCCAGGTGTTTCCTTTCTTTACAGCTTTCTCAAGGATGATTGTATTATATATTTGGAAGCCCTTCTGTTTTATCAAAAGTGTATAAGGTACTAATACTTTTCTACTAAAACTACCAGTTAAATTTTGATGACGTCTTTGTAGTAGTAAGTAGCAAGTCTTTGGTAGACCCTGTATAAAAATATGAAATGTAAAATAATTGTCTTAGCGGGTACAATTTGTCAACTTCAAAACTGTATTTCATTAGCACACATAAAATTGTAAAGTCTGAGATCCACAAATAAAATTACTTATGCAAAAGTTATTTGTACATTCGAACACTTTGGAAAATTAACATCAAAGTCACCTTTCCTAAATAAAAATGACCTATATAATTTTTGTATTATTTTAAAATTAGTATAAAATATTTTGGTATGGCTCTGGAAATATTTTATTAAATACTACTCTGTAAATATAAAACAAGCTTTTAAATTTTGTCACACAAAAACCTATTTTTTCTCAACTTGCTCATAATTTGCTTACACTTTCATAAAGGTGCTTAAAATAAATAATTAGAAACACGTAAGTGATTTTGGGAGAGCTTGATTATCTAAATGCTGTTATGTATTTGTTCAAATGTTATATTTTAAAATATAATGACACAAATCATCACAACTCTTTATGACTTCATTATAGGACAGCTGCAAATTTATTATTATAAATATTCTCCTCAAGATACAGTAAGATTCATGAAATAAACATTAAATTGCCATTAAAAAAAAAAATGGGGCCGTAGTTTTATGTGTACCATTTATGACTTAAGTAGCTAACTCAAATTTAGTTTCCTGTTCTGTGAAATAAGATTAATAATCTTTGCCCGATATCCTTGTGGATTTCTCAGGAAAATAAAGTTGAAAAAAATATTTGAAATTATAAAGCACCACTCAAATATTAGGTGGCATTATATAGGCTTAGTGACAAAACTCCAATTGAATTCATTTAATTACTATGATCTGTATATTTAATCTATATTTTAAAAAAAGTATTGTTTCAATTTTCATAAAATTACATATGTTAAAATTGACTATACATTTCTATTCAATCATATTTCTGGCTACTATGCAAGAAATGAGAGAGAAATTACATTAAAACAAAATTTTATAGCTTATTTTTCTAGATTGTACTTCATTTAAATTGAGTTGCTCCTTTCTTATGTTAATTTAAAACACTATTATTATCTTATTCAATATATCAGAAAGTCTGTTGAACATTATCAAAATAAATGATCACATTTGATTCTGTCATGTCAATACTTATAATAAATAATATAAAAAATGAAATTCCTGTTTAGATATTAATATTTAAATATAGATGTTATTTGTATATGCACACGTGGTTTTAGAATGCTTATTAATCAGAAGATTAAAAATGTATAGCATCAGGATTTCAATAAATATTTTTCTTTAGTAGCAACCTTAATCCTAATTCCAAAAACATTTGTTTGGTACATATTGATAGAAATTAGCTTGACATTTAGACATTTCCCATTAGCTTTAGTAGAATCTGATGAAATCGTTATTTCTGTGTACTGTTGTAGGCAAGTTGGGAATGAATCTTTACTCATCCTCGATGTATATTTTCAGTTGTAAGGTCTATTTACATTTTGGTTTAGTGATAATCACAGGCTCATGGCTGTAGTTGCAATAGGAAATCTGGAAGAATTTTAATAGATTAGAAAAAAGTAGAAAGAAGATTGTTGAGTTTCCCTCTAGAAATTTGTGACATCTACAAACTAAAAAGACTGGTTCTTTTATAACATATGGATGAAATTGTTCTGTTATACACATTAGTCAACCATTGTATTGTATTCTGAGAAACCAAGATAATGGCTTTTGGGGAGCTTCACAAGAAAGAAAATTCTCACCATTAGCACAAAGACAACAAACCATTTAACATTATATTAAGGCACATTTCTTTTTAGTGAAAATAACTTATTTTTACTTTTCAAAAAGATAAACAAATGGAGGTACATTAAAATTTTGAAGCATTTGAGCAAAACATTGATTTTAATTGGAGAGTGCCAAACCAAAAATGGTTGGGAGCTCTCCATCATTGGTGCTAGGGAAAGGTTTTTATAGAAAAGATGTGGAAGCAAAGCAAAAAAAATTATTTGATTGACTGTAGCTTAAGTGGTTGCTTTCTTCGGGAAAGAGTAGTTGACTTTTTATTATTAGCTCTTTTTAAGTTTTGTTTACTTGGATTTGGGTGCATTGTCTCTGATTTAGGTTTCAGTTTGCTTACATAGGCCACCAAGGCATTAGAGCCACCTCAGGCTAATGGCCTTCATGTTTAACACTTGCCCTCTTTTGGTCATCCTCTCCTACATGAGATAGTGAGCAAAATTTGGTATTAGCACCACTCTCAATGACCATCAAGGTTCAGTTGTTCTTGTCTAAGTGTGAAGCTCATAGGTGTGATTTCAAGTCTGTGGAAGAATTGGTTTTGCTGTTCATCTCATTGTTCAACTTGTTTCTGTTGCTCCAAGTTCAGTGAGACCATTTCTTGTAATGCTGATGGATGCTAACATATATGTAAGATCATGGAGAGAAGACAATGTACCTGGGAGTCTACAGTGCTGATTTCAGGAGGGTAATGCCAAGAGACTGGCATCTGCTCCTTAGCGAGTATCCCCATGAACCTAACAAATTGGTATCAAATAAATCAAAGAATGTATCTGAATAGGCATCAATCTCATTTAGCCAAAAAACTTGTTAATGTGTTGTTTCTGAGTTTCTATAATACCAGATGTGTTGATCCAGGTACAGTAGGAGACATTTGCTTTGGTACAGGTTCCTCTTTCTTTAGCCAATGAGTAATCTAAAGCAATGCTCTTACCTAAAACTACCTTATCAACTCAAAATAATCCTATGTGAAAGAGTCATATTTTGCAGTGGCTACTATTCATTCCCTGCCTTTGAAAATTCCCCAAGAAGTTTCACAGTTTAGAAGTTCAGTTGGTAGATTGTTCCATCTCATTTAACCAGTCTCTTCATCCTGTGAATAGGTCAATTCAGTTAAACAATTACTTCATTTCAAGAGGTAATATTGCAGGTGGGCTCCCAAAGTTAGGTCTGTGTGTTGAAAGCAATCAGGAATTTAATAAGAGGCACTTTTCTGGAGACAAAAGAAAAACAAAGGTTAATTGATGGAGCAGATTATAAATCAGTTTCTGAGTCCAGAGGGCAGCCAGTTGATATTCCCAGGTGGCAGGTTCCTAGACATTGGGCTCAAAGCATCTTCTGTAGTCTGAATGTCTCTGGCGATGTCATCAGATGTTCTAGTGAACTTTTTGAGTGACCCACACAACAACAGATGAAAAGGTTGTCCATACATGAGCTGTTGTCTTGATTTCTCTGAAATTTATATCAAGTCATCTAGCTTCAGTTTATAGGGCTTCAAGAAAAGGGAAGTTTTCATTTTTATAATTCCAAGTCAGAAAGATGGAAGAAAATTGGAAAGGCTAGTTTGGAGAGTTGTAGCCAGATATTGGAGGAAACTAGAAAAATTCAGGATCCAGTCCAAGAATAGTGACTTATGTATATTCTAAAATATTATGATTCCAGGTACAGCTTTGATGATATCTAATGGCCTTTAAGTTCTGAAACCAGAATTTTTAAAAGATAAACTGAGGTACATTAAGAGTTTATTTGAGCAAACATTGATTCCAAACCGGCAGCTGCCAAACTGAAAATGGTTAAGAGCACTCCATTGACAGGAGCTAAGGAGAGGCTTTTATAGAAAAGGTGGGAAGCAAAGCAAACAAATTAGATTTGATTGGCTATAGCTTAATGGATCACCTTGTGTGGGGAAGGCTGATTAACTGTTTGTGATTAGGTGTTCTTAAATTTAATTTTCTCAGATTTGAGTACATTAACTCTGGCTTAGGTTTCAGTTTGCTTGCACAGTCCACTGAGGCATTACAGCTTCCTTAGTCTAATGACCTCCTGTTTAATTACTTTAACAAATGTATTATTTTCAAGTACAGTGATACTTTCAAGTTATTAGTCACTCTGAATTACATTAAATTGACTGTTACTACTATATGCAAGAGCAGTTAGAATGATACATAATGCTGGAAAATTTGGGAGAAATCATGAATATATTTAACTGAATCCTCAAAATAAAATTTCATTAAAATGTTAGTTTTTGTTTGAATCCATAGCAACATATTCTTCTAGTTTGTCCATCTGGCAAGGCATGACGATAAATTTGAACAATATTTAGTACTTAGAAATTTGTTTTTTAATAACCTGAACTTTGAAAATTAACACGTGTGTCCATTACCTTCTGGGCATTTGCCCTTTGATCTTGCCTCCTGCTTTAACATTATATGACATTATATAACATTTCACAGTTTCTTTAAAAGCAGCTGTGAAATAAGTTTGGTCTAGTTTTATCATACTTGACCTCAAGAAGCTATTAGAAGAAATAACTTGTAAAAGGATAATTACTTTATAATTTTAGTGCTGTAAAATATGGTGTGCAAGGTACAGTAGGAGAACAGAGAACACATGCATCCAAACACAGATGTTGGGTTAGGGAAGGTTTCCTGGAGGTGATGCATTATATAGTAGTTAATTAGGTGTAAATCGGGGAAAGGACAGGAGGAATGGTTTTAATTACTTTAAAGAGAGACAAGGAAACAAACCTATTACCTCAAATATGGCCCTCCAAGCCAAGCTCTTCTCCATGTCCTCAGTTAAATAGTCAGTGATTGTGCCGTCAGAAGTCATAGTTCTCCCTGCCCAGGGTTTCAAACTAGCATTACTAATTTGTTGTTAAAGGCTGTTATTTAACTTTCAGAAAATTGTCATAACGTATCTAGTGGCCAAGAATTCTGTGACCTATTAGGAGAAATAACTTATGGATAAAGTCTCTCTGTATATCTAATGATGAAACTGCAATTTTGATGTCCTCTTCATGATAAAATTCAGTAAATGAGCATAATATTCTAGAATATGTCTATCCAAGTTCTTTTCTCAGGAACTAACAAAAATAGTCAATCCTTTTCTACACTAACTTTAAGGAATTGTATCTTTCTATAGTGTCTACATACTCCTTTTTTGTTCTATTCTTTCTTGACAAAAGGTTATCAAAATTCTACACAATATAAAACATTGTATTTGATCCCTTTTCTACTCTCTTCTTCTCTATACCTCCTTCTCCCCACCATCAAATTCTTTATTTGATTAATTCCTACTAAACATTAAGTTTCTACTTTAATGAACTATCATTAGAAGAGATATCAATGAGCCATAAATCTAATTCAGGCTCCACATATTATAATCTCAACTATCTTTTACTTTCATTCATAAAATGTTTTTCTTTTATATGTTTTTCTTTTATATTTGCTTAAGGTATTTTTCTCCTGTGACTAGATCATAAGCTCTCAGAGGGTAGCAATCTTGCTTCTCTTAAATCACTTTCGTTTCTCTCTATCTAGCACTTAAGAAAGCCTCAAAACATATTTGTGAACAGAATGAATTGCTGGGCAAATGGATGAGAGATCAAACACACTGTATATTTTAATATTATAATTCTGTAAGTCAAGAAGAAATTATTTTTGGCTGCCTAATCATTTTATATAGACTTGCACAGAACTGAAAGCCAGATTTTAAAAGTTTATTATTAAACTCAATGGCTCCATCTCATACTTAATGCTGAATTTTTTGCGGCTGTCAAACTATACTGGTTCCCATTGACTCCAACCTTAGTAGATCCTAGAGTATAGGATCTGGCTTCAAATTAATCTTCATTTTAATTTTTGTTTCAATCTTACTATGTTGTAACCTAAAGCACATTACTTAACATAAGTTGCAGTTTCCTCATCTATAAAATTAGTAACATAAAACCTACCATATTAGAACCAATAGAAAGGGTATTTGTATATAGACAGAGATTTATTGTAAGGAATTGGCTCGTAATTATGGAGATTGGCAAGTCCAAAATCTGAAGCATGGGCCAGCAGGCCGTAGACCTAGGAGAGCTGATGTTGCAGATGAAGTCTGAAGGACATCTTCTGGAGAATTTTGCTCTTGCTCAGGGAAAGCTGGTCTTTTGTTCTATTCAGGTTCAATTGGTTGGATGAGGCCCATTCACATTATGGAGGACAATCTGATATACACAATAATCACTGACTTAAATGTTAATTTCATCTACAAAGCCTCACAGAAACACCCAGAAGAATGTTTGATTATCCATCTTGGGCACCCCGTGGCACAGCCAAGTTGGCACAAAATGAACTATCACACATACCAAAAAGGGCCTGTATAAGACATCAAGAAATCATGCATAATAGACTGTCTGATGCATATTAAGTTCTTAGAAGATGTTATCATGTTTGTTATTGTGTAAAAAAATAGTAATGATTATCAGTCTTTTTATGTCTAATTTTTTTGTGTGATTTATTATCTATGTATGCCATCAACTCCAGTATGCCTCATAGTCAGGACATCAACATCCTTTCTTACACCGGTATTCTGCCAGTTTTGAAACTCTCCTGTTAGTTTCCTTAAGTGTGTTTCTACAAAAATAGGTATAGATTGATAGGTAAGTAGATAGGTAGGTAGGTAGATAGATAGATAGATAGGTAGGTAGGTAGGCAGGTAGGTAGGTAGATAGATAGGTAGATAGATAGATAGATAGATAATCTTAAGATCAAACTGGTAGATTTTTCTGTGTGTCCTTCACTGAGACTGGCAACATTTTCTGCAGATGATTGTTGAATCTGATCTTCTGTGATGTTATTATCTTTATCATCTGACACAAAAGAGGTTCTAATTTATAGTTCTTAATTGAAAACAAAAATATTAAATGGAAGTGTTATGTATTAATGGGGCAAGTGTCTGACCTTACTGTAATGCTATAAATTTATTTTAAACTTAAAATTTAAGTGATATTGAAATAAAGGAATCTAAAAAAAGAATATCTTATATTACATATAATCATATACATTTGTATATAATAACTGTTAGTATTGCACTATTGCATTTAGAAATGTCTTTATCCCTTTTCAGTTCTTACGTCTATCTCTTCTTTCCTCTCATCCTCCCTTTTATATCTCAATTCTGCTTTTCACATTCAAAACCATTTCTCTATTATTTGCATGCTGTTTTTTGCAATATTTGTAGTTCAGAGTTAATTTTGATGAATGTAATATTTGCATTGATGTCCTCCAACTATAACATCCTATGAGATTTCCCTCTTGCTATGGAATATTCTCTATTTATTCTAGACAGCAATTCACCCCTAAAAATGGAGATGAAATTTGCTTTAATCAATAGATTTCTTGCCAGGCACTATGCAAAGCTTCTTTTATCTCAAGTTCAAATGTTTGTGTTCTTCTAGCAATTGCTTGTGCTTTGCTGGTATTTATTCAGTGGCCCACAGCTTATATTATTTATAGTAAGAAGAAAAATTTCTGTGATTTCAATTTAACTTTGTTTTAGTCTCAAATAGTCATTTATTTTGTGAAATGTGAGCACATAAAGTTTCTTATATCACACAACTGCGAATTTTTAATATAAGTAACTTTGAACATCATACTTAGTAATTGATTACATTTCTAATAGCCAAAATAGGCATATTAACTTTCTGGTAGTCATTGAAATTATTTCACTTCAATCTAATGTTAATAATATCCTTTATCATTCTCTACTTACGGAAAATCAAAGTTTAATGGAGTAGAGTGGCCTTGGTTAGCCACTACTCTGGAGGTTTGGATAACTGCCTGGGAGTTCTAGATGTGTATGAATTAATATAGGCTATACTTTGCAATTTAAGTATTTAAAAAATTGTGTCATTACCCCTCACAATAATATTGTTTGCTTATTTCTATAGCTTTTATCAATACAAAATTTAAAATTAATATTTTATAGTTAACCTTGTGAAATAAGATCTATTGATACATTTGCCCCCTAAAATGTAAACAATATAAGTGATAATTGGCAATTCAATAAACTTCTTGATATTTACCCAAAGGTTTTGAAAACTTATGTCCGTACAACAACCTACACATGAATATTTATAACACCTTTATTTATAATTGCTAAAACTTGGAAGCAACCAAAAGGATCCTCAGTAGGTGAATGGAATAATAAACTGTCATACCTCTAGACAGTGGAGTATTATTCAGCACTGAAACTAAATGAGTTATTAATCCATGAAAAAACATGGAGGAAACTTAATTGCATATAACTAAGTAAAAGAAGCTAACTTGAGAAGGCTACATACTGTACGATTCCAACTATATGATATTATGGAAAAGGCAAAACTATGGAGACAGTAAAAAGATCAGTGGTTGCCAGTGGTAAGGAGGGAGCAAGAGATGAACAGGAAGGGCACAGAGATTTTTCAGAGAAGTGAAACTATTCTTTATGATAATACAATGGTGAGTTGGTGTCATTATACATTTATTAAAACACACGGAATGTAAAACACCAAAAATTAACCCTAATGTAAACTGTGGACTTTGGGTGATAAGGATATGTCAGTGTAGGTTCATCGGTTGTAAAAAATGTACCACTCTGGTGCAGGATGTTGATAGTGGGTGAGGGTGTTCATGTGTGGCGACAGGAGATACAGGATGAATCTCTGTACTTTCTGATCAGTTTTGCTGTGAACCTAAAACTGCCCTAAATTTTTTATATTAAGTTGATGAGTCCAAAAAGGTATGTCCTTTTAAATGCAGGTTCCCATAAAGTCTTTAGTTAAACAATGAGTGGTAATAGGTTAAAATTGATGATAAAATGCATATGGTTATTTTCACGTTTATTATAGCCTTCACATGTAATTAAATATATATTGTGTTCAGTGTTAAACACTAATGCTAACCACTTAAGTTATATTTTCATAAAAGTTATCGGACAAGTCTTTTTCTTCAATTAATCATGATGCATTCACTAAGATATCAGTGTTCACCTTGCAAAACTATGCCATAATTGCAGAAACTTTATCTAGATAGAAATTTACCATAGCTTGGCACAGAGGAAGCACAAAATAAATGTAATCTATTTTGTTTTGTTTTGAAAAACATAATGCATGTTCTTCCCGTTTTCCACTGGAGCTGTTAAAATGTTAATTATAGTTATTTAAGCTCCCCTGCTTGTTGATATCAACACTTACGTCATCTATATATTTTTTTCTCGTTCCTTCTAAGGATCGATCATGCCTTTGGTATAATATCTAAGTAATTTTTGCCGAACCCCATGTCTCAAATACTTTCTATTTTATTGTAAAAGTTTCATAGTTTTCAGTCATATATTCAGGTGTTTTGCCTATCTTGAGTTAAATTTTGTATATGTTGTAGAAATATGTAGAAAGTCCACTTTTTTTGCATATGAATATCCAATTTTTCTAGCACTATTTCTTGAAATTAATATTCTTGCTCCACTGAGTTGTGTTTCCACCTTTGTCAAAAGTCAGTTGACTTTGTGAGTCTGTTTCTGGTGTCTCTAATCTGTTCAGTGATCTATATTCCTAGCATATAACAAATACATTTTACATTGCCACCAGCAATGATTGATTCTTTTGCTTCAGATCCTCATCAGTGTTTGGAGTTTAGACATTCCAATAGGTGTGTGTTGTTTTCACATTGCTGTTTTATCTTTAAATTCTTAGTGACATATGATGTTGAGAACCTTTACATATGCTTATTTGCCATAAGTGTATCTTCTTTGGTGAGATATTTGGTAAGAACTTTGGTCATTTTTTAATTGGGTTGTTTATTTTCTTATTATTTGTGTATTTTGGGTACAAATCATTTATCAGATATGTCAAAAATATATCACCTCTATTGAAAGTCAGATGATTATATTCATGAGTATTTCTGGGCACTCTGTTCTGTTCCATTGTGTTTGTTAGTCTCTTTCTGGGTTCTCTATTCTATTCTCTAATTTTTTTTTGGCAGTATTACCCTGTCTTGATTAATGTAACTTTATAGTAAATCTTAAATTCAGATAGTGTCAGACCTCAACTTTGTTCTTCTTTTAAATATTGTGTTGGCTATTCTGGGTTTTGCATTGTTGCATAAACTTCACAGTTAGTTTATTGATATCCAGAAAGTAACTTGCTGGGATTTTGACTGGAATCACACTGAATCCATACATCAGTTTGGGAAAAATGGCACCTTAACAATATGGAATATTCCTATCCATGAATATGGAATATCTCTCCATTTATTTAGATCTTTTTAAAAATTTCTTTTATCAGAGTTTTGTAGTTTTTCTCATGTTGATATTGTACGTACTTTGTTGAATTTATACCTAAGTATTTCTCTGTTTTTGATGCTAACGTAAATGGTGTTGTGTTTTAAATTTCAAGTACCAATTTTTTTTGCTGGTGTATAGGAAGGCAATGCTTTGTGTATATGAATCTTGTATCCTGCAAATGTGCTATGTATACTTGTTAGTTCTATGAGTTTTTTGTTGACTCTTTGGTATTTTCTACATAGGTAAATCATGTCATCTGTAAAAAAGAGAGTTTTATTTCTTCCTTTCCAATCTGTATACTGTTTATTTTATTTTCTTGCCTTATTGCATTAAGAAGGACTTGTAATACTATGTTAAATAAGATTGGTAAGAGTGGACATCTTGCCTTGTTCCTGATCTTAGCAGGAAAACATCTAATTTCTCATCACCTAAGTGTGATGTTAGCTGTAGGGTTTTTTGGTAGATGTTCTTTATCAAATTGAGGAAGTATTGCTCTTTGTTGAAATTTTTTATTGTGAATTGATATCGGGTTTTCTCAAATGCTTTACCTGTATCTATGGATATGATCATATGATTTTTTTGTTTCCTTTGGCCAGTTGATGTGATGGATTATATTAATGGATTTTCAAAAGTTGAACCAGACTTGCATATGTGGAATAAATTCCATGTAGTCATGGTAGACAATTATTTTTACATGTTCTTGAATTTGATTTGCTAATTTTTTGTTGAGGACTTTTGCATTTATGTTCATAGGATATATCAATGTGTGTATTTTTAATTTCTTCTAATATATTTGGTTTTAGGGTAATGCCAGCCTCATAGAATGAGTTAGGAAATACTTCCTCTGCTTATCCATTCTGGAAGAGATTGTAGAGAATTGGTGTTTTTACTTCCTTAAATACTTGGTAGAATTCACCAGTGAAACATTCTTGGTGTAGTGAACATTTTGGTGTAGTGCTTTCTGTTGTGGAAAGTTATGAACTATTGATTCAATTTCTTTAATAGATATAGATATATCCAGATTATATATTTTTCTTATGTGAGTTTTGGTAGATTATTTCTCTCAAGGAATTTTTAAATTTCTTCTAAGTTATCCAATATGTAGGCATAGAGTTGTTCATAACATTTCTTTATTATCCACTTAATGTCCATGGTATCAGTAGTGATGACTCCTCTTTCATTTCTTATATTAATAATTTGTGTCTTCTATCTTTTTTTCTTGGCTAGCCAGGCTACATATTTAGCAATTTTATTCATCTTTGCAAAGAACCAGCTATGGTTTCATTGATTTTCTTTATTGATGTCCTATTTTCAATTACATTGATTTCTGCTCTAGTTTTTATTATTTCTTTTAATCTGTTTATTTATATTTAACTTTCTCTTCTTATTCTAGTTTCCTAAGTTGGAAATTTATAGTACTGATTTTAGGTCTTTCTTCTTGTCTAATGTATGCATTCAGTGCCATAAAATTCCCTCTAAGTAATGTTCAGTGCATCTCACAAATTTTCATAAGTTGCAATTTCATTTTCATTTTTAAATAGATTTTTAAAATTTCAGATAGATTGGAGGTCAACCAAGCACTTGATACTAGATTAACAAGTTATTTCTTGCTTCATAACAAGTCACGTAAAATTTAGCAGATTAAATAATTAACATTAATTACCATACAGTTTTTCAGGGTCAGGAATCTGAGAGCAGCTCAGCTGCATAATTCTGTCTCAGGATCTCTCAAAATATTTCAGTCTGGCTGTTAGTCTGGGATGCATTCATCTCAAGGCTCAATTTAAGTTAGAGAGTCTTCTTCCAGGTTTACTCATATGGTTGAGTAAGCTTTAGTTTCTTAATGAACGTTGGTCTAAGGCTTAAGTTCCTTGCTATGTGAACATCTCCATACGTATTCTCACAAAGTGACAGATTGATTTCCTCCTAGCAAATCAAAAAATAGAGTTAATGAGCTAAGGAGCGAACTCCCGGGATGGAAACCTCGGTTTCTTATACCTTAATCTCTGAAGCAACATACCATTATATTTATTTGCCATTTGCTATTAGTTGCAGAGACCAGTCCTGGTATCACGTGAAAGGGTGTGGATACTAGATGTGGAGATTACTAAGGGCCACCTTGGAGACTGGCTATCTTTGGTATCTTAGTTGTTTGTGGCCACTTTGGCGAAAATGAAAATATCTGATAAGGAATTAGAGGCTACCAGGTCTGCCAAGCTATGGCAGATGATGATGTCTATAAAAAGGAAGGAAGTGATGCTAAAAGTGAATTGAGTGGGTATTTCCTTCAATGGGAAAACAACCCCATCTGCCTGATAACACAGTAGAGACCATGCAATTCATAAAGGAAAGGACCAAGTGATAGTCAAAAGACAGGGATAATGAGTCAAAGAGTTAAGTCATTTTGTGGACTGACATTAACACCTACCTGGTGAGCCACTGCTGAAATGTATTTTATACATTTACGCAAAAGTATTTATATATTGGTGACTACAATGAACTGAATGTTTGCTTCCCCAAAGTTCATACTTTGAAATCTATGATGGCATAGGGAGGTGAAGACTTTGGGAGATAATTGGTTCATGAAGGTGGAGCCTTCAAGAATGGGAGTAGGGCCTTATAAAAGGGACCCCAGAGCACTTTCTCTCACCCTTTTTCCGCCATGTGAGGATACAATGAGAAGTCAGATGTCTGCAGCCTGGAAGAGGGAGTTCACTACAACCCAACCATGCTGGCGCCCTGCTGTCAGATTTCCAGCCTCCAGAACTATGGGAAATCAATTTCTATAGTTTATAACCCACCCAATTTATGGTACTTTGTTATAGCAGCCTGAATTGACTAAGATGCCAAGAAGTAGGGGTGCTGCTGTAACAAATACCTAAAAATACGTAAGAGGCATTAGAAGTGGGTAATGGGTAGAGGGCGAAAGAATTTTGAGGTGCATGTTATTAAAGGCCTAGATTGCTCTGAATTTTATTTATTTATTTATTTATTTATTTATTTATTTATTTATATTTTTAAATTTTTATTTAAAAAATTTTTGGCTGCGTTGGGTCTTTGTTGCTGCGCGTGGGCTTTCTCTAGTTGAGGCGAGCCGAGCGGGGGCTACTCTTCGTTGCAGTGCACAGGCTTCTCACTGCGTTGGCTTCTCTTGTTGTGGAGCACAGGCTCTAGGTGCGCGGGCTTCAGTAGTTGTGGCTCACGGGCTCAGTAGTTGTGGCTCGCGGGCTCTAGAACGCAGGCTCAGTAGTTGTGGCGTACAGGCTTAGCTGCTCCGCGGCATGTGGGATATTCCCGGACCAGGGCTCAAACCCGTGTCCCCTGCATTGGCAGGCAGATTCTTATCCACTGAGCCACCGGGTAAGTCCCTGCTCTGAATTTTTAAGGGAATTCTGGTGAGGGCTCAGAAAGAAAAGGAAAGAAGAGGGCTGTAGAGAAAGCTTACATTTTCTTATAGAATATCTAAGTAATCATGAACAGAATGTTGGTGGAAATATGGACAATAAGGCCATTCTGGTGAGATTCCCGAAGGAAATGAGGAACATGTTATTGGACGATGGAGAAAAGGTGATCCTTGTTATAAAGTAGCAAAGAACTTGGTTGAATTGAGCGCATGTTCTAGTGTTCAGTAGAAGATTGAACTTGTGAATGATGAAGTTGGATATTTAGCTGAGAAGATTTCTAAGCAAAGTGTTGAAAGAGCGCCTTGTTTCTCCTGAATGTTTTTAAAAAGATGTGAGAAGAGAGAAATGACTTGAAGACAGAATTATTAAGGAAAAAGAAACTGGAACTGAAAGATTTGGAAAATTCTTAGCCTTCTCGT
Organism: Balaenoptera acutorostrata; assembly: GCF_949987535.1. Lineage (NCBI taxonomy): Eukaryota > Metazoa > Chordata > Mammalia > Artiodactyla > Balaenopteridae > Balaenoptera > Balaenoptera acutorostrata. Next base: position 36,386,796 of record NC_080084.1, on the reverse strand, counting down.
ATTGCAAAAAATGAGAAAGTGTGTTTGGTAGAGAACATTAAGGATGTGTTCAATGAGTCATTGATAAAGAGATTGGTATGTTTATGAATCACAGACTTAAAGGCTATCTCGGCAGAAGCCAAGAGCTGTTCTTTAACACACAAAGCTTGGGAATAAGGACCACACAGAAGGCTATTCAGAGCTGTCAGGGCTGCCACTCCCACCACAGGCCCAGTGGGCAAAGGCCAGGGGCTGGAGCAGTTTCAAAGGGTGAGGCTACCTCACTAGTGCAGGCAGGCCAGGATGCTTCCTCCAGTGCCTCAGGTGTGGAGCCCCCCCAGAGAGCTGGAGCACGGGCTGTGCCCAGTGGAGCCTAGGAGCAGGGCCACCAGGATCACAGCCTAAGTCTGGGAGAGCCATGGAGGGGAGATGGTGTCCCTGTGGTTTTGGAGGGTGGAGTGTTGAGCTGAAGAGGATTAGTCTCTGGGCTTAAGGTTTACTGTGTACCCTGTTAGGCTTTGGACTTACTTGAGAGTCATTATCCCTTTCTTCTTGTCTGTTTTCCCCTTTTGGATGGAAATGCCCATCCTCTGCCTGTCCCACCATTGTATTTTGGAAGCACACAACTTGTTTGGTTTCACAGCTTCACAGTTGGAGAGGAATTTTGCCTCAGGATGAACTGTACCTTGAGTCCACCCTTATCTGATTTAGATGATATTTAGATGAGATTTTGTTTTGGACTTCTGGCTTTGGAGTTGATGCTGGAATGAGTTAAGACTTTTGGGGCTGTTGAGGTGGAATCAATGTGTTTTGCATATGAGAAGGACATGAATTTTGTGGCTCCAGGGGCCAAAAGCAATGGCCTGGATATTTGTGCCCAAATTCATATTTAAATCCTAACCCCTAAAATATGGTATTAAGAAGGGGGGCCTTTGGTAAGTAATTAGTTCATGAGGTTAGGGCTCTCAAGAATGGGATTTGTGCCCTTATAAAAGGGTCATTAGAGAGCTCTCTTGCTTTCTTTATGCCATGTGAGAATATAATGAGAAGTCTGCAGTCTGCAACCTGGAAGAGGGTCCTCACCAAAATCTGACCATGGTAGTACCTTGATCTCAGACTTCCAGCCCTCATAACTGTGAGAATACATTTCTATTATTTATAAGGCATCTAGTCTATTTAAAGAAATCTTTGAAAATGCAGGAGAGGAATCTATAGATCCTCTGTAAGTACCAGTTAATATCACATGAAGTAGAAGGTGAATTATGATTCTGAGTAAGAGACTCTAAGAAAGGGACTAGAGACTGTTAGTGCTAATGGGTAAAATGCCCTTAGTGTGGTGAAGGAATTTTATTGGGATTATTGGACACTGGTACACAATGTAGTACCATACACAAACCTGTTGACTGAAAGGTAAAGACAGCATAATTAAGTTAGGAGGGTATGGTGATGTAACTAGAAGACATAAAAGTAAAAATATGGCTCAGAGTAGGAGTTGAATGAAATTATAATGGGTTTTTATATAACCCATGCATGAATGTATTACTACAATAAATGCGATGTCTGAATGTGGTATGATAGGAATGGGTTTGCATGAAAGTCTGCTGTTTGTCACATTTTAATTGGGCATTCTTGGTGGAATCTTTAGAATTACACTAAAATATTTCTTTGTTTATTTTAAAACAATGTAAAATACCTAGAGGTCATCAAGAACTTTTGCCTTAAATTTAAAATCATGTTAAATGAAATTATATTAATATCCACAAATCCCTTTTTTGGTGGCCTGTAAGAAAATATGGGCTGTGAGAAATCATATGGATATTGAGGTTTAGTTATAGCCTACAGAGGATTAAATACATTTGTACCTCCAGATATATCAGATGTGTTCAATATGGTATTAACAATTCAAGTTGGGCAATAAGTTAAGGGACATTGGTATTCTGTGATTGATTGGACTAACACTTTCTTCTTAATTTCTGGCTTGCAAGAAAATCAAAACCAGTTTGAATTCATGTGTGATGGACTCCAATACTTGTTTACCACACTTTCTCAGGGATATTTAAGTTTACCTGCTTATGTCCACAGCCTGGTGAGATGAGACTTAGATTTGGTTCAATTGAAAAATAAAGTTATTTGTTGTATTTATTATATACTGCTGATATTGCAACCTGAATATTAAGCTAAAACTGAATTTTGAATAGTAGTTAAAGGTACAACCACAAGGGAGTGGATATTGAGCTAAGATACAGGTCCCAAAATAAATGTTGAAATTACGAGGAATAACATAGGCCAGAGCATTAGAGATACTCTTCAAACAATCAAAAGTAGGTTATTACCTCAGCCAGTTCTGAAATCAAAACAAGAGGCATAAGATTTGAATGAGTTGTTTGATTTGTGGAGATGTCACTTGTCGCATCTGGAAACTTTAATAGCCCCTATTCACAAATATGATGAAAAACTAGTAGACGTATATGGTGCTCTACACAACTGCATGCTCTCTTGGAGCTTCAAAGAGCTATTACCCAGTTGATTCCTTCGGGTTCACACTACTCCAATGTTCAAATGACATTGAAAGTGTCAGCAATTTACACACAGACAGGAGCCTTTGGCAAAAGCCCGTGATTGCCAGCCAGTGGTGACTGAGGATTTTGGATTAGACAACTCCCTGAGCTGGCCTCAGGATACAGTCCCTTTGAGAGGCAATTGCTAGTCTGTTATTGAACTTCAGTTGAAATTGTTTCTGTTACAGACAGAATTCAAAATATTTTAAGACTTGAAAAACGGATCATGTCTTGGGTTATGTAAGAGCAACATTCTAAAAGTGAGGGGATGCATTCTCTAAATAGAAGGGGTTTATTCAGTAATATGTATAAGGGCATCACTGGGGGTACCCATCATAATTAAATAGGAAGCTCTTATGACTTCAAGCCCTACATTAGACCCCTCTGGTAACTTAATTGATTCACAGCTAAATGAATAATTTTCTATTTTTATCAGAAGATAGTAAACAAGTGATATGGTTTACAGATAGTAGGTAGCTCAAGGGTAGAGGGCTAAAATTCTAACTAGAAGGCAACTGTATTGCAATGTATTGTAACGCGGCTGTACATTGATTGAAGAAGGAAAAGAAAATCTTCTCATTGGGTAGGATAAAAATTGGTAATCTTCACAGCATTTTAGGAAATGGACAATAGCAGTCACTACATTAGGAGATGTCAATAGGGCAAAGCCTGCAGAAGCCATCCGCCATTGTTTGTAGCTGAAGGTCCAGATGGGTCTGGGCAGATTTAAGGAGTATTCAATTTAGAGTTATCTATGTCTGTGATGTATCTTGATGCAGCTGCATGAACATTTGCAATAATTCTAAGGTTTTAACTGTCTTTTGGTTTCCATTTGACAGATTTATCTATTACAGAGGGCACATTCTTAGGTAATAATGAGAACTGCTGCCTCCTAAATACACGCAAAGGACTTTGTCAACAACAGAGATATGGAAACGTGTAACTTCTAAACTAATGATCTTTTAAGAAAGATATCCACATATAATAGTTATAAGTATCTCCTGCTTTCCCAACTTGTTATAATATTATGTGGCCTAATGCTTATAGGTTATGTTTTGTAGATGGAGGGCAATGATCAAGGCAAAGCATATGCGGTAAACTGAAAGCAGTATCATTTGGAGATGATTTGGAGCCCTGTGAGTCCTTTCCACTATCCAACACTGTGTGATTGCTGCAAACACCATTTCTCTAGCGGTCCCCAGCTTCAAATTGCATCAAGTCTCTTCCTGAAGTATGTGAACTCATATTAATACGTATCTCTACAGGGGAAGGCAATCTATAGACATTTTTGTTTTAGTTTTTTAAATTGAGGTGAAATTCATATAACATAGTATTAACCATTTTAAAGTAAACCATCCATCGCCATTCAATACATTTACCATGGTGTGCAGCCACTACCACTGTTTAATTCCAAAGCACTTGCATCAACCCACAGAAAAAACCCACACCATTAGGCGATTACTCTCTATTGCCTCCTCTACCGCCACCCCAGCTCCTGGCAACCACCGGTATGCTTTCTGTCCCTACTGATTTACCTGTTGGATATTTCATATAAATGTAATCATGCAGTGTGTGACCTTTTGTGTCTAGCTTCTTTTACTTACTATAATGTTTCTGAGGTTCATCTACTGCTTGGTCCAGTACTATATTTGATGCTTGGAAAAAGCACTGAATAGAGAAGATAAAAATTCATGCTCTCAGGAGTTTGCAGTTTAGTAGCTAAAGAAGGTTAAGAACAATATCTACAACATATAAAAATTTATATAAAATGTATAGGGTGGTAGAAGTTGATAACTGATATGTGAAAAAAGAAAATATAAAGCCAGCTAAGAAGTATTTGACAGATGGAGTTATTAGTTGCAGTAGGCGTGGTTGTAGTAATAAGTAACTGGCTGAGCCAGGACTTTCATTTTTTTATTTTTTATTTATTTAAATTTTATTTAATTAATTTTTTTATACAGCAGGTTCTTATTAGTCATCCATTTTATACACATCAGTGTATACATGTCAATCCCAATCGCCCAATTCATCCCACCCCCACCCCCCGCCGCTTTCCCCCATTGGTGTCCATACGTTTGTTCTCTACATCTGTGTCTCAACTTCTGCCTTGCAAACCGGTTCATCTGTAACATTTTTCTAGGTTCCACATACATACATATCGTATCCTAATATACGATATTTGTTTTTCTCTTTCTGACTTACTTCACTCTGTATGACAGTCTCTAGATCCATCCACGTCTCTACAAATGACCCAATTTCATCCCTTTTTATGGCTAAGTAATATTCCATTGTAAATATGTACCACATCTTCTTTATCCATTCATCTGTCGATGGGCATTTAGGTTGCTTCCATGACCTGGCTGTTGTAAATAGTGTTGCAATGAACGTTGGGGTGCATGTGTCCTTTTGAATTATGGTTTTCTCAGGGTATATGCCGAGGAGTGGGATTGCTGGGTCATATGGTAATTCTATTTTTCGTTTTTTAAGGAACCTCCATACTGTTCTCCATAGTGGCTGTATCAGTTGACATTTCCACCAACAGTGCAAGAGGGTTCCCTTTTCTCCACACCCTCTCCAGCATTTGTTGTTTGTAGATTTTCTGATGATGCTCATTCTAACTGGTGTGAGGTGATACTTAATTGTAGTTTTGATTTGCATTTCTCTAATAATTAGTGACGTTGAGCAGCTTTTCACGTGCTTCTTGGCCATCTGTATGCCTTCTTTGGAGAAATGTCTATTTAGGTCTTCTGCCCATTTTTGGATTGGGTTGTTTGTTTTTGTAATATTGAGCTGCATGAGCCGTTTATATATTTTGGAGATTAATCCTTTGTCCGTTAATTCATTTGCAACTATTTTCTCCCATTCTGAGGGCTGTCTTTTCGTCTTGTTTATGGTTTCCTTTGCTGTGCAAAAGCTTTTAAGTTTCATTAGGTCCCATTTGTTTATTTTTGTTTTTATTTCCATTACTCTAGGAGGTGGATCAAAAAAGATCTTGCTGTGATTTAGGTCAAAGAGTGTTCTTCCTATGTTTTCCACTAAGAGTTTTATAGTGTCCGGTCTTACATTTAGGTCTCGAATCCATTTTGGGTTTCTTTTTGTGTATGGTGTTATGGAGTGTTCTAATTTCATTCTTTTACATGTAGCTGTCCAGTTTTCCCAGCACCACTTATTGAAGAGACTGTCTTTTCTCCATTGTATATCCTTGCCTCCTTTGTCATAGATTAGTTGACCATAGGTGTGTGGGTTTATCTCTGGGCTTTCTATCTTGTTCCATTGATCTGTGTTTCTGTTTTTGTGCCAGTACCATATTGTCTTTATTACTGTGGCTTTGTAGTATAGTCTGAAGTCAGGGAATCTGATTCCTCCAGCTCCATTTCTTTCTCTCAAGACTGCTTTGGCAATTCAGGGTCTTTTGTGTCTCCATACAAATTTTCAGATGATTTGTTTTAGTTCTATAAAAAATGCCATTGGTAATTTGATAGGGATTGCATTGAATCTGTAGATTGCTTTGGGTACTGTAGTCATTTTCACAATATTTATTCTTCCAATTCAAGAATATGGTATATATCTCCATCTGTTGGTATCATCCTTAATTTCTTTCATCAGTGTCTGTAGTTTTCTGCATACAGGTCTTTTGTCTCCCTAGGTAGGTTTGTCCCTAGGTATTTTATTCTTTTTGTTGCAGTGGTAAATGGGAGTGTTTCCTTCATTTCTCTTTCAGATTCTTCATCATTACTGTATAGGAATGCAAGAGGTTTCTGTGCATTTATTTTGTATCCTGCAACTTTACCAAATTCATTGATTAGCTCTAGTAGTTTTCTGCTGGCATCTTTAGGACTCTCTATGTATAGTATCATGTCATCTGCAAACAGTGACAGTTTTACTTCTTCTTTTCCAGTTTGTATTCCTTTTATTTCTTTTTCTTCTCTGATTGCCATGCTAGGACTTCCAAAACTATGTTGAATAATAGTGGTGAGAGTGGCCATCCTTGTCTCATTCCTGATCTTAGAGGAAATGCTTTCAGTTTTTCACCATTAAGAATGATGTTTGCTGTGGGTTTGTCGTATATGGCCTTTATTATGTTGAGGTAGGTTCCCTCTATGCCCACTATCTGGAGAGTTTTTATCATAAATGGGTGTTGAATTTTGTCAAAAGCTCTTTCTGCATCTGTTGAGATGATCATATGGTTTTTATTCTTCAATTTGTTAATATGGTGTATCACATTGATTGATTGGCGTATATTGGAGAATCCTTACGTTCTTGGGATAAACCCCACTTGATCATGGTGTATGATCCTTTTAATGTGTTGTTGGATTCTGTTTGCTAGTATTTTGTTGAGGATTTTTGCATCTATATTCATCGGTGATATTGGTCTGTAATTTTCTTTTTTTGTAGTATCTTTGTCTGGTTTTGGTATCAGGGTGATGGTGGCCTCATAGAATGGGTTTGGGAGTGTTCCTTCCTCAGCAATGTTTTGGAAGAGTTTGGGAAGGATGGTTGTTAGCTCTTCTCTAAATGTTTGATAGAATTCACCTGTGAAGCCATCTGGTCCTGGACTTTTGTTTGTTGGAAGACTTTTAATCAGTTTCAGTGTCATTACTTGTGATTGGTTTGTTCATATTTTCTACTTCTTCCTGGTTCAGTCTTGCAAGGTTATACCTTTCTAAGAATTTGTCCATTTCTTCCAGGTTGTCCATTTTATTGGCATAGAGTTGCTTGTAGTGCTCTTAGGATGCTTTGTATTTCTGCGGTGTCTGTTGTAACTTCTCCTTTTTCATTTCTAATTTTATTGATTTGAGTCCTCTCCCTCTTTTTCTTGATGAGTCTGGCTAATGGTTTATCAATTTTGTTTATCTTGTCAAAGAGCCAGCCTTTAGTTTTATTGATCTTTGCTATTGTTTTCTTTGTTTCTGTTTCGTTTATTTCTGCTCTGATCTTTATGATTTCTTTCTTTCTGCTTACTTTGGGTTTTGTTTGTTCTTCTTTCTGTAGTTCCTTTAGGTGTAACGTTAGATTGTTTATTTGAGATTTTTCTTGTTTCTTGCGGTAGGCTTGTAGAGCTATAAACTTCCCTCTTAGAACTGCTTTTGCTGAATCCCATAGGTTGTGGACCATCGTGTTTTCATTGTCATTTGTCTCTAGGTATTTTTGATTTCCTCTTTGATTTCCTCAGTGATCTCTTGGTTATTTAGTAACGTATTGTTTAGCCTCCATGTGTTTGTGTTTTTTATGTTTTATTCCCTGTAATTCATTTCTAATCTCATAGCGTCGTGGTCAGAAAAGATGCTTGATATGATTTCTATTTTCTTAAATTTACTGAGGCTTTATTTGTGACCCAAGATGTGATATATCTTGGAGAATGTTCCGTGTGCACTGGAGAAGAAAGTGTAATCTGCTGTTTTTGGATGGAATGTCCTATAAATATCAGTTAAATCTGTCTGGTCTGTTGTGTCATTTAAAGCTTCTGTTTCCTTATTTATTTTCATTTTGGAGAATATGTCCATTGGTGTAAGTAAGGTGTTGAAGTCCCCCACTATTATTGTGTTACTGTCGATTTCCCCTTTTATAGCTGTTAGCAGTTGCCTTATGTATTGTGGTGCTCCCATGTTGGGTGCATATATATTTATAATTGTTATATCTTCTTCTTGGATTGATCTCTTGATCATTATGTAGTGTCCTTCCTTGTCTCTTGTAACATTCTTTATTTTAAAGTCTATTTTATCTGATATGAGTATAGCTACTCCAGCTTTCTTTTGATTTCCATTTGCATGGAATATCTTTTTCCATCCCCTCACTTTCAGTCTGTATGTGTCTCTAGGTCTGAAGTGGGTCTCTTGTAGACAGCATATATATGGGTCTTGTTTTTGTCTCCATTTAGCAACCTGTGTCTATTGGTTGGAGCATTTAATCCATTCACGTGTAAGGTAATTTTTGATATTTATGTTCCTATGACCATTTTCTTAATTGTTTTGGGTTTCTTTTTGTAAGTCCTTTTCTTCTCTTGTGTTTCCCAATTAGAGAAGTTCCTTTAGCATTTGTTGTAGAGCTGGTTTGGTGGTGCTGAATTCTCTTAGCTTTTGCTTGTCTGTAAAGCTTTTGATTTCTCCATCGAATCTGAATGAGATCCTTGCAGGTTAGAGTAATCTTGGTTGTAGGTTCTTCCCTTTCATCACTTTAAGTATATCTTGCCACTCCCTTCTGGCTTGTAGAGTTTCTGCTGAGAAATCAGCTGTTAACCTTATGGGAGTTCCCTTGTATGTTATTTGTTGTTTTCCCTTGCTGATGTCAATAATTTTTCTTTGTCTTTAATTTTTGCCAATTTGATTACTATGTGTCTCAGCGTGTTTCTCCTTGGGACTGTATGGGACTCTCTGCGCTTCCTGGACTTGGGTGGCTATTTCCTTTCCCATGTTAGGGAAGTTTTCGAATATAATCTCTTCAAATATTTCCTCTGGTCCTTTCTCTCTCTCTTCTCCTTCTGGGATCCCTATAATGCGAATGTTATTGCGTTTAATATTGACCCAGAGGTCTCTTAGGCTCTCTTCATTTATTTTCATTCTTTTTTCTTTATTCTGTTCCACAGCAGTGAATTCCACCATTCTGTCTTCCAGGTCACTTATCTGTTCTTCTGCCTCAGTTATTCTGCTATTAATTCCTTCTAGTGTAGTTTCATTTCAGTTATTGTATTGTTCATCTCTGTTTGTTTGTTCTTTAATTCTTCTAGATCTTTGTTAAACATTTCTTACATCTTCTCGATCTTTGCCTCCATTCTTTTTTCGAGGTCCTGGATCATCTTCACTATCATTATTCTGAATTCTTTTTCTGGAAGGTTGCCTATCTCCACTTCATTTTGTTGTTTTTCTGGGGTTTTATCTTGTTCCTTCATCTGGTACATAGCCCTCTGCCTTTTCATCTTGTCTATCTTTCTGTGAATGAGGTTTTTGTTCCACTAGCTGCAGGATTGTAGTTCTTCTTGCTTCTGCTATGTGCCCTCTGGTGGATGAGGCTATCTAAGAGGCTTGTGGAAGTTTCCTGATGGGAGGGGCTGGTGGTGGGTAGAGTTGACTGTTCCTCTGGTGGGCAGAGCTCAGTAAAACTTTAATCCACTTGACTGTTGATGGGTGGGGCTGGGTTCCCTCATTGTTGATTGTTTGGCCTGAGGCAACCCAACACTGGAGCCTACCTGTGCTCTTTGGTGGGGCTAATGACAGACTCTGGGAGGGCTCATGCCAAGGAGTACTTCCCAGAACTTCTGCTGCCAGTGTCCTTGTCCTCATGGTGAGCCACAGCCACCCCCCGCCTCTGCAGGAGACCCTCCAACACTAGCAGGTAGGTCTGGTTCAGTCTCCCCTGGGGGTCACTGCTCCTTCCCCTGGGTCCCGATGTGCACACTACTTTGTGTGTGCCCTCCAAGAGTGGAGTCTCTGTTTCCCCCAGTCCTGCCAAAGTCCTTCAGTCAATTCCCACTAGGCTTCAAAGTCTGATTCTCTAGGAATTCCTCCTCCCGTTGCCGGACCCGCAGGTTGGGAAGCCTGATGTGGGGCTCAGAGCCTTCACTCCAGTGGGTGGTATAAGTGTTCTACAGTCTGTGAGTCACCCACCCAGCAGTTATGGGATTTGATTTTCCTGTGATTGCGCCCCTCCTACTGTCTCATTGTGGCTTCTCCTTTGTGTTTGGATGTGGGGTATCTTTTTTGGTGAGTTCCAGTGTCTTCCTGTCAATGACTGTCCAGCAGCTAGTTGTGATTCTGGTGTTCTTGCAAGAGGTTGTGAGAGCACGTCCTTCTACTCTGCCATCTTGGTTCAGGGCTAGGGACTTTTAGAATGTAGAATTATACCAAAAAAGAGAAGGAGGTAAGGCCACTGCTTAATTTTTCCTCCAGAATAATGAAGTCTAGGAAATGATGTGGTGTTGAAGTGTGCCTAGTGTGGTCAAGAAATAGCAAGGAGGCCAGTGTGGCTGGACCCCAGAGAGCAGGTGAGAATGGTACAGGGTTAGAGGCCTCACTTTGAGGATGTAGCACAGATCATGTATACTGGCATCATGTTTTTCATTGTAAGGGCCTTGGTATTTTGTTTTTGTTTTTGTTTTTTTTTAAATTTTATTTATTTATTTGTTTATTTTTGGCTGTGTTGGGTCTTCGTTTCTGTGCGAGGGCTTTCTCTAGTTGTGGTGAGCGGGGGCCACTCTTCATCGTGGTGCGCGGGCCTCTCACTGTCGTGGCCTCTCTTGTTGCAGAGCACAGGCTCCAGACGCACAGGCTCAGTAGTTGTGGCTCACGGGCCCAGTTGCTCCGCGGCATGTGGGATCTTCCCAGACCAGGGCTCGAACCCGTGTCCCCCACATTGGCAGGCAGATTCTCAACTACTGTGCCACCAGGGAAGCCCAGGGCCTTGGTTTTTACTTTCGGTGAAATGGGAACTCATGGGAGGATTTTGATGTGATCAAACTTATGCTTTACTTATCTAATTGCTTTATTAAAAACAGATTGGAGTTATATAGTAGATTTAATAATCCAGAGAAGAGATAATGCTGTCTAAACTATGAGGTAGCATGGTGATGCTGAAGAACACATGTATTTTCAAGTATAGTTAACATAGTTTTCTGATTAATTGGTTGTAGTGAAGAAGAATGAAAAATCAGTCTGGTATTTTTGTCCAGAGCAACTGAGAAATGAAATTTTATGAGGAATATTTAGATATCCAATCACTGGAGCTAGAATTTGGGATGAGTGGTCTAATCTCTTGGAAGACTTGTGGTGGGAAAGCTTAGATTTTGCTCTAAACTATGAAAAATCAGAAGTCTCCAAGCAGGAAACTTAGCCAGGGGATCCGATAATGAGATGTGAGGTCATGATATACATCAGCCTGGCTTCACAGTGAAAATGCCCAGTGTCAGTGTCCAAGATACTAGCACAGCACATGGAGGAGGTGTGGAATCTTGTAGATTTGAAATTTCATTCTCTTCCTGGGGCAGATTAGTCCCTCAGGGTCCCAACAGAGGAGAGATTTTGGAGAGTGTGGGAAGAGGAAGCCAGGCAGGCATAGGCAGGTCTTGCCACTCCTTGTCTTAGAATAAGAGTTGGTAAATTATTGTCTTCAGGCAAAATTCAGCATTCCTTATGTGTTTGTAATAAAACTTTATTGTAACATAGTCACATGCATTTGTTTATATTTTGTCTGTGGCTGCTTTATTGCTACAAAAGCAGAGTTGAGTAGCTACAAGAGAGACCATATGGTATACAAAGCCTAAAATATTTATTATTTGGTTTTTTACAGAAAATGTTTGCTGAGCACAGCCCTCAGCTATGTTTGAGGGATACAAAAATCAGTTCATCCTTCCAACTAGATGCTATAGTATGGTGTACCTAGTATAAATATTTCCATTTTCATGTTTTTTTCCTTTATTTTTAGACTTATGAGCACTTAGCCAAACAAATCCAAGGTAAAATTGCAGTTTATGTCAGAAACTAGTGCCAATAATATCAATAATTTTACAAATAGTTGCTGTAACCAAGCTTGTAGATTCTGAGGCTCTATTAATAACTGATAATTGTTGTTGAAAGAAATAATCTATGTCAAGATTTTCCAGGCTCATGGCTTAATTAGATAAGACCCCCAAACAAAGCTACTTTGCAAATGAAGTCAGTGTACGTATGAAGTAATACTTTTTGGTAATTTATTTCACATCCCTTTGTTTTCAGATGTGAAAAAGAAATTTAAATATGAGCATCTACTTGGATGGCTCATACCTCTGATAGCAATGTGTAAACAAACAAGAGGATGATATTTTAGAGTTATATACAGCAATCCCTTTATTACTCTTAGCTGCTCAGGCAATACCTCATATAGAAAAATGTGAGCTTTACAAAAAAGAATTATTCCAGAACTCTGGAAGCATGTAGGAATCCTTAAAAACATATTAAAGTCTCAAATAAATTGTAGAAAATGTTAGTCAAAGGCAAAGAAGTATTTTAATTAATATATTCTAGAATTTCAAATGCCTTTACACAGAAGATATTGGCCAGCTGTTCTTCATCTCCATAGAGAGGAGACCAAAAGAAGCAGGTTTAATTAGAAGCAGTAAAGTTAGCAATAAGGAGAGTCTACTAAAAGCAAGAGTGAAAATGTTACAAGGTGTATTAAGAAATCTCCCCTGGAGATCTTTTAGACATGGGTGGATTCTCATTTGTCTGGAATGGTGAGCATGTGGCCCAGGAAAAAGGGAGAGGACTAGATGTACTTTCCCGTCCTGAAAGTTCTGTAGGTGATGTTGAAATTCAGGCTATATTTCTCAACACTTGGAACATATGGGAGCTAATTCATGTAAGACATTTCATAAATTACAAGTTTTAGTGTAGGATCAAAAGGTACTTTCTGCTCTTGCACAATGACTAGAAAACTGAAAATATTTTAAAGACACAATTTAGCAGATAGCTCCAAAAATTATTTTCATATCTTTTCTATCAAAGAATTTAAAAAATAGTGGTGAATAGGTGTTGAAACTAGCTTTAATGTTCACAGTCATTTGAGAAAATGGGATCAAATGTTTTTAGGTGCCATTTTGATTTTTTTTTTAACATCTTTATTGGAGTGTAATTGCTTTACAATGGTGTGTTAGTTTCTGCTGTATAACAAAGTGAATCAGCTATATGTATACATATATCTCCATATCATCTCCCTCTTGTGTCTCCCTCCCACCCTCCCTATCCCACCCCTCTAGGTGGTCACAAAGTACCGAGCTGATCTCCCTGTCCTGAGTGGCTGCTTCCCACTAGCTATCTATTTTACATTTGGTAGTGTATATATGTCCATGCCACTCTGTCACTTTGTCCCAGCTTACCCTTCCCCCTCCCCGTGTCCTCAGGTCCATTCTCTACGTCTGTGCCTTCCTTCCTTTCCTGCCCCTAGGTTCTTCAGAACCATTTTTGGTTTTTTAATATTCCATATATATATATATTAGCATATGGTATTTGTTTTTCTCTTTCTGACTTACTTCACTCTGTATAACAGACACTAGGTCCATCTAACTCACCACAAATAGCTCAATTTTGTTTCTTTTTATGGGTGAGTAATATTCCATTGTATATATGTGCCACATCTTCTTTTTCCATTCATCGGTCAGTGGACACTTAGGTTGCTTCCATGTCCTGGCTATGGTAAATAGAGCTGCAATGAACATTGTGGTACATGTCTCTTTTTGAATTATGGTTTTCTCAGGGTATATGCCCAGCAGTGGGATTGCTGGGTCATATGGTAATTCTATTTTTAGTTTTTTAAGGGATCTCCATACTGTTCTCCACAGTGGCTGTATCAACTTATATACCCACCAACAGTGTAAGAGGGTTCCCTTTTCTCCACACCCTCTCCAGCATTTGTTGTTTGTAGATTTTTTGATGATGGCCATTTTAACCGGTGTGAGGTGATACCTCATTGTAGTTTTGATTTACATTTCTCTAATGATTGGTGTTGTTGAGCATCCTTTCATGTGTTTGACAATCTGTATATCTTCTTTGGAGAAATGTCTATTTAGGTCTTCTGTCCATTTTTGGGTTGGGTTGTTTGGTTTTTTGATATTGAGCTGCATGAGCTGCTTGTATATTTTGGAGATTAATCCTTTGTCAGTTGCTTCTTTTGTAAATGTTTTCTCCCATTCTGAGGGTTGTCTTTTCGTCTTGCTTATGGTTTCCTTTGCTGTGCAAAAGCTTTTAAGTTTCATTAGATCCCATTTGTTTATTTTTGTTTTTTATTTCCCTTTCTTCAGGAGGTGGGTCAAAAGGATCTTGCTGTGATTTATGTCAGAGTGTTCTGCCTATGTTTTCCTCTAAGAGTTTTATAGTGTCTGGCCTTACATTTAGGTCTTTAATCCATTTAGCGTGTATTTTTGTGTGTGGTGTTATGAGGAGTTCTAATTTCATTCTTTTACATGTAACTGTCCAGTTTTCCCAGCACCACTTATTGAAGAGGCTGTCTTTTCTCCACTGTGTATTCTTGCCTCCTTTACCAAAGAAAAGGTGACCATATGTGTGTGGGTTTATCTCCGGGCTTTCTATCCTGTTCCATTGATCTGTCTTTCTGTTTTTATGCCAGTACCGTACTGTCTTGATTACTGTAATTTTGTAGTATAGTCTGAAGTCCGGGAGCCTGATTCCTCCAGCTCTGTTTTTCTTTCTCAAGATTGCTTTGGCTATTCAGGGTCTTTTGTGTTTCCATACAAATTGTGAAATTTTTTGTTCTAGTTCTGTGAAAAATGCCATTGGTAGTTTGATAGGGATTGCATTGAATCTCTAGATTGCTTTGGGTAGTATAGTCATTTTCACAATATTGATTCTTCCAATCCAAGAACATGGTATATCTCTCCATCTATTTGTATCATCTTTAATTTCTTTCATCAGCGTCTTATAGTTTTCTGCATATAGGTCTTTTGTTTCCTTAGGTATGTTTATTCCTAGGTATTTTATTCTTTTTTTTTTTGCAATGTTAAATGGGAGTGTTTCCTTAATTTCTCTTTCCGATTTTTCATCATTAGTGTATTGGAATGAAAGAGGTTTCTGTGCGTTAATTTTGTATCCTGCTACTTTACCAAATTCATTGATTAGCTCTTGTAGTTTTCTGGTAGCATCTTTACGATTCTTTATGTATAGTATCTTGTCACTGCAAACAGTGACAGTTTTACTTCTTCTTTTCCTATTTGGATTCCTTTTATTTCTTTTTCTTCTCTGACTGCTGTGGCTAAAACTTCCAAAACTATGTTGAATAACAGAGGTGAGAGTGGGCAACCTTGTCTTGGTCCCAATTTTAGTTGAAATGGTTTCAGTTTTTCACCATTGAAAACGATGTTGGCTGTGGGTTCGTCATATATGGCCTTTATTATGTTGAGGTAAGTTCCCTCTATGCCTACTTTCTGGAGAGTTTTTATCATAAATAGGTGTTGAATTTTGCCAAAAGCTTTTTCTGCATCTATTGAGATGATCATATGGTTTTTCTCCTTCAATTTGTTAATATGGTATATCACATTGATTGATTTGCGTATATTGAAGAATCCTTGCATTCCTGGGATAAACCCCACCTGATCATGGTGTATGATCCTTTTAATGTGTTGTTGGATTCTGTTTGCTAGTGTTTTTTTGAAGATATTTGCATCTGTGTTCATCAGTGATATTGGCCTGTAGTTTTCTTTTTTTAATGACATCTTTGTCTGGTTTTGGTATCAGGGTGATGGTGGCCTCATAGAATGAGTTGGGGAGTGTTCCTCCCTCTGCTGTATTTTGGAAGAGTTTGAGAAGGATAGGTGTTAGCTCTTCTCTAAATGTTTGATAGAATTCGCCTGTGAAGCCCTCTGGTCCTGGGCTTTTGTTTGTTGGAAGTTTTTTAATCACAGTTTCAATATCAGTGCTTGTGATTGGTCTGTTTATATTTTTATTTCTTCCTGGTTCAGTCTCGGAAGGTTGTGCATTTCTAAGAATTTGTCCATTTCTTCCGGGTTGTCCATTTTATTGACATACAGTTGCTTGTAATAATCTCTCGATGCTTTGTGTTTCTGCAGTGTCAGTAGTTACTTCTCCTTTTTCATTTCTAATTCTGTTGATTTGGGTCTTCTCCCTTTTTTCCTTCATGAGTCTTGCTAATGGTTTTTCAATTTTGTTTATCTTCTCAAAGAATCAGCTTTTAGTTTTATTGATCTTTGCTATCGTTTCCTTCATTTCTTTTTCATTTATTTGTGATCTGATCTTTATGATTTCTTTCATTCTGCTAACTTTGGAGTTTTTTGTTCTTCTTTCTCTAATTGCTTTAGGTGTAAGGTTAGGTTGTTTATTTGAATTGAAGAGAATTTTCTCACTTGCATCATGACATGAAACAGTTAGTTTTCTTTTTGTAAAGATTCTAGGGCCTAACTATGACTGTCTCATCCTTGTACATTCTGCATCTTTCCTTTTTGAAATCAAAGGACGCAGTCTCAGAGAAGACTTCAGTCTGAAATAGTACTTGATTTTTGCATATTTTGAAAAAGCACATAGATGTAAGCATCAGTATATAAGCTATTCTTAAATTGGGAAAACACTGAGTTCTGCAATTGCCATTACACTGGTCTACTTATTAAAGTTTAACAATGGAAATAAATAATTTTGTTCCATCTATATTACCATATAGTATTGTGTTTACAGATATGGTTATATGGGATTTTTATGATTCTGCACTGACTTGGAAATATTTCATCCTTCTCTGAGTTGTTGCTGGACAGGTGCAAGCAGCCACATTGGGGTGAGGGCGTTGCAAAACATGCAGGTGTTTGTGGAAGTCCCTTAACCCACAGAACTGTAAAGGCTCGGTGAGATGGATCGAAACCTCAGCTTGCCCTGCCTGCAGCAACTTCTCTGGCCATTTTAGACCTGGCATTGATGGGTTTCTGAGGGAGTGACATTCATATGCCCTTGGGCAAAAACACATTATCCATTATGAGGATGTAAAGGCTGAATGCTTTAAAGGTGAAATGTAAGATCTTTTTAAAAGTAGCAATTTTAAAGTTTTCTTCTTCCCCCAACCATTAATATGAAAATTCAGACAACTTTCCTTTAATCTGTACTTCATGTATCAACATGAAAGGCATTTTTAATCTTGACTTTATTCATTCTCTAGATATAAGCATCTGATGTAAAAGTGTACTTTATAAAGGCTTAATACAGAATACATTACTCAGTACTGCTTTTCCCCTCACATTGACTCCCACTTAACACAACCATAAAAAATAAGTCAGTGAAAGTACTATATCGCCTGCTTCCCAAACTCAGTATTCCCTCCTCGGACGTGCTCTTGGGATTCTGTGATGCAATGGGAATTTCCACAGAAGTTTTCCTTAACCTATGTGACACTCGTTGAATATATTGTTTTAATCTTCAGTACTTCCAGGAAATTTTGCTTATGAAAAATATCCTTTCTCTTTTGTAAAAGAGGAAATACAGATAGTTAAATATAGCTCAACCTCATGATATATAATTGTTAGCATATATTAAATTAAAGTTAAACAGAAGTTGGTATTGGTAATTTTCCATTTTTGGAAATTTATCTAGAAAAGAAATAAAAAGATGTATAGTATTCAATTCTGGCCAGATTAGGCATTCTCATTTATTATTCGTGGGAGTATAATCCATGAAAATCTCTCTTCAGACGATTTAGGAATAGCAGTCAAAACTACAAAATGTATTAAAGTCCAGCAGTTCTCCTGCAAGGGAATAATTACACTAACTTGTGCATATTGTTCAGTAAAGCCTTGCTTCTCATAAAAATTTTTAAAAAAATTAAATCATCATGTGTAGAGGATTGGATAAATTATGCTACTTCTATGCAATAAATTACTGAGCATATATTAGAAAGACATGCTCTCTGTATACTCTAATTACAAAAATTACCAAAAAACTTACACAGTATTATTATATTATAATTATGATTATTATGTATATTACACACACACTTTTGTGGAAAATTATATCCCCAAATATGCACAGTGAATACATTGAGGTGGAGGTAAAAAAAATTTTCACTTTCAAACTTTTTCTATTAAAAAGTATATATCAGTGTACTAATTGTAGAAATATATATGTTAAAAAAGAAAGCAACAAGGATATGTCAGCATATTGCATTTTGAAATTTTTAGAATACTGAGTCTTGAGTAAACCATGTAAAAGATACAGATTTTCAATTACCCATAAGACTGCCCATATATTATTTCAGTCTACGATTTCCTAGTAACAAGAAACATTATGAGTCAAGTTCTGTCCTATAAGATTTCTTGCATTATCTGGGTCATTCCTCAAAAGAAGCTGAGGCTCAAGAACGGTTAAAACCAAAACCAAAACAAAACATCCATGTTGACATGATTTGGCTATAGTTGAATCTTGGTTTTCTGAATCCCGTCAATTTCTTCTCACTATAACTTAATATTAGATATGTATCTCTTTAAGGGTATGGGAGAAGAAAATTATTTTGTATTTTAATCTTACAATCTTGTGAAAGAGTTAATGGAAGTAAGGCAGTAGCACTTTGTAGTCCTTTACAAAGATATTCTCGTATTGTTATGCTACCTACAATGGTCCAGAAAGGGAAGGTTGAGGAGGGTCTAAGGAGCTCTATAATGGCTAAAATGCAAGTGTGAGGAAAGATAATATACCTACTGGAGGTTTTCAGCACCACCACCCCCAATTTTTTTTCTTTTGTAAAAAATAATTTTGGATATATTTCCTTTATGCAGTTACATGCAGCCCATTTGTAAGTGAATTGAACATATATTAAACTTAATCTGAGAGGGCTATTTGTTTTTTCATCCTTAATATTTACATGAAGACAATGTGACAGCTTAAGCCACTAACCTCTTGTCTGTCAGAAATGGGAATTAATTATTTTATCTGCTCTTTCTATCTGAAATGTAATATGGTGATAGTTCCTTAAAAATTTTGGCGAAGTGAAGTAAAATACAATACTATTAAATCAGTTTTCTGTTTTTAACAATAAGGCTAAGGAGTTTATGTGACAGTGTTTCTATTTACATAATAGTTTTCTAAAGTGTATAGATATACCCGAACATTCCTAAAATCTTTGTAACTTATATTGAGTTAAACATGTTCTTTTATGAATGAATGATATATCTTTTAGTTTATAATTATCTCACTTCCATGCTAACTATCTACAGGTTTAAGGAGTTTTAAGAATCTTGAAGTAATATTCTTCAAGAATCATATGGTAGTCTTGTTTATTTCTGATCTGTATATCCTTTGTGACTGTAAAAATTTCTTTTATTCCCCAGTAAGCGTTTCTTTCTAGCCTGAAAAAATTTAATATTTCCTTTTCATCATATAGTCTCATAATAAAGTCAGTCTTAGAATCTTAGTTACCTTTATTTGAAATTATTTTACGCCTGTAACATTTCTTCTTATTCAAAAGAAAAAGAAAAAAAAAACCTGAAGGGATTCTCAGTATGATGGTTAAGCACAACCTCTCACGCTTTTACAGAATGGTTTATAACCCCAGCAATATTTTTGATGTTGTGTAGTTACAACCTAAATATGCCTACGTAAATAAGATTGGGCAGGTAGTTTCTTAGAGATGATATAGAAAAAGAGGAAATGCCAATAAACCTGAAAGAGAAGTACTTAAAGTTATACATTATATGCATTGATGGGAAGGAAGCCTAGATAATTATAAAAATAAATAAAAGCATATTGAAGTTTTTCCTCAAGGGGCAAAAAAAAAAAAAAGCAACCATTTGGCTCTGTTTTGTGACCCTAAGAGAAGAGCATTATTTACAGGGAAACAAAATCAAAATACTGAAGATATTTAAATTAAATATTAAATTATCTAGAATTATGTAGAATTGTTTTATTGTTTTCTACTGGTATAAATCAAAGTAAAAATGTGGAAGTATTTGTTAAAAAGGTTATTCCTTTTGCAGTATGCATTTAATTGATACCACTTAAGATCATCTCTTCATTTATTCAAATAAAACCAATTCTAATACTGCATTTCCTGCTTTTAAAAAAATTATTGAACATTTACATTTTCAGTGCATTGTATTTGAAGCCAAGGGATGGCCAAAGTAGCATATGACATTTTCTCAGCTATCCAGAGTTTAAAATCTAGGTAGGATAAGAGCACATTTTTCAAAGGATATTATGCATAAATGGAGGGAAGGATCTCTGTGAAAAATCTAGTCAGCAGTTGGATATGAGTGCCTGGTGCTTAGGTGATAGACAGCTATAAAAGGCATTAGCAATAAAATAAAATGTGGAACCATGTGAGTGGAAAGCATCTCTTGAGTGAAAAGAACATATACCAAAAAGCAGAAGATAGATCATTGGAGCACACCAATACTTACTAGATTAAGTAGTTGATAAGAAACCTATCAAGTAGCTGATAACAGGTAGTAAACCCAAGAAAAAGAGCAATTAAGAAGGAAAAAAAATAGAGAGAGAAAAAAGGGTGTCTTAGTTGCCAGAAAAAAAGTAGTCAACAATGCCAAGTTCTGATGAAAGGTCATGTAAAATGAGTAAGAATAGGCTATTCAGAGATCATTCCTACAGCTCTCAGCCATGGAATTAGCACACTATTATTTTGAGTAACTTTGGCATAAAAGGCCAAATAAGAGTGACAAGCAAGAGAGGAACTTGGAATTAAAGCAGTAACTTTTACAAATGGAATATACACATGACAATTTAAAGCATTAGGAAATGGCATGATTTTAAAATATGGAAGCAAGAGGATCATTATATCTACGTAGTAAGGATCTGAGAAACATCCAAATATATCCATACCTGGAGAAGTGTACTTTTAGCTCACTACAGATGACAGATTTATCCAGCAGATATTTTTCTTTCATCCATCAGATATTTCTTATTGTGAAGATTTTAGTTTTTGCCTTTAAAAGATTGATTGCTGCAAATAATTTGGAAGACAGAATATAAAGCCTAGGATATGCCCATGTACAGCTGGTACCACACAAAGCTGGTACCACAAAGAGCTAAAATAAATTAAAAGAGTAAATAAAAAATACTTGGAACAATAAGTGAGATTTCTATCTTGAATTTGGCACTGGATGGAGGAGAATATATTTACTCTGAGAATTTGTAACCATACGTTAGTCCTCATGAAATTTTTGGTGCAAATTCATATGACTAGTATGGCCCATTAAACCTCAATAAAAGGTTTAATGCCATATTCTTCCCAAGTTGGGAATATTCCTGTGGAGAAATACAATTCTACTCTTTCCTCAAAGATTAAAATTGTGGAAAGAAGGCACCATGACTATGAAAAAACAAACTCAGAAAATAATATCTGCATCAAATATTTTTTAAATACTAAAAAATAGGAAGAAATTATAAAAGTATAAATAAAGGTAGTTATATTTGGAAAAAAAACCCTGAAATATATGTTCTAGAAATGAAAATTTTTCCATTGACATTGAAAATACAATGACACTTCAAACTGCTGATTAGATAGTGTGGAAAATAAAATTTATGGACTAGAAAACGAATCCCAACAAATTACAGGAATACTGCATTATATTACACTTTGTTTTATTGTGCTTCAAAGATGTTGCATGTTTCACAAATTGAGAGTCTGTGGCAACCCTGCATCAGGGAACCCTGTTGTTGCCATTTTGTCTAACAACAGTTGCTCACTTCCTATCTCTATCTCACTTTGGTAGTTCTTGCAATATTTCAAATGTCTTCATTATTATTATATTAAATAGCATGGTGAGCTGTGATCAGGGAACTTGTTTTGAGGTGCCAGGTGCCACAAACTACATCCACATACAATGGCAAAGTTTATCAATAAATGTGTGGTCTGATTTTTCCACCACCAAGCCATTTCCCGTCTCTTTTCTTATCCTGGGGCTTCCCTATTCCATGAGACACAAAAATATTGAAATTAGGCCAATTAATAACCCTACAATGGCCTCTAACTCTATGTGTTCAAGTGAAAGGATGTCTTTCACTTTAAATTAAAAGCTTGAAGTAATTAAGCCTAGTGAGGAAGGCATGTCAAAAACCAGGATAGGCCAAAAGCTAGGCTTCTTGTGCCAAACAGCCAAATTGTGAATGTAAAGGGGAAGTCAAGGACATTAAAAGTACTACTCCAGTAAACACATGGATAATAAGACAGCAAAACAGCATTATTGCTGACACAGAAAAAGTTTTAGTGGTATGGATAGAAGATCAAGCCAATAACAACGTTCCCTTAAACCAAAGCGTAATAGAGAGCAAGGCCCTAACTCTTTTCAGTTCTATGAAAGCTGAAGTTTGAAGGTAGCAGAGCTTGGTTCATGAGGTTGAAAGAAAGAAGGCAACTTCATAACATCGAAGTGCAAGGTGAAGCAGCAAGTGGTGCAGAAGCTGCAGCAAGTTATCCAGAAGATCTAGCTAAGATAATTAATGAAGATGACTAAACAACAGATTTTCAATATAGGTGAAACATTCTATTATTGAAAGAAGATGCCATCTAGAACTTTTGTAGCTAGAGAGGAGAAGTCAATGTCTAGTTTCAAAGCTTCAGTGGACAGGCTGACTCTTGTTAGGGGCTAATGCAGCTGGTCACTTTCAGTTGAAGCCAGTACTCATTTACCATTCTGAAAATCCTAGGGCCCTTAAGAGTTATTCTAAATCTACTCAGCCTGTGCTGCAGAAAAAGAACCACAAAACCTGGGTGATAGCACATCTGTCTGCGGCACAGTTTACTGAATATTTTAAGTCCATTGGTGAGACCTACTTCTCAGAAAAAAAGATTCCACTTCACAATATTACTGCTCATTGACAATGCGCCTGGTCACCCAAGAGTACTGATGGCGACGCACAATGAAATGAATGCTGTTGTCATGCCTGCTGACACAGCACCCATCCTGCAGCCCGTGGATCGAGGAGTCATTTCAAATTTCAAGTCTTATTATTTAAGGAATACATTTCATAAGGCTACAGCTGTCATAGATAGTGATTTCTGTGAGGGATCTGGGCAAAGTCAATTAAAAACCTTCCGGAAATGATTCACCATTCTAGATGCCATTAAGAACATTTGTGATTCATGGGTAGAGGTCAAGATATTAACATTAACAGGAGGTTGGAAGAAGTTGATTTCAACCCTCATGGATGACTTTGAGTGGTCCAAGAATTCAGAAGAGGAAGTAACTGCAGATGTGGTCAAAATAGCAAGAGAGTTAGAAGTGCGGCCTGAAGATGTGACTGAATTGCTGCAATCTTATGATAAAACTTTCACATGAAGAGCTGCTTCTTATGGATGAGCAAAGAAAAGGGTGTCTTGAGATGGAGTCTACTCTTGGTGGAGATGCTGTGAAGATTGTTGAAATGGCAACAAAGGATTTAGAATATCCCACAGACTTAGTTGATAAAGCAGCAGCAATGATTAAGAGCATTGACTCCAATTTTGACAGAAGTTCTATTGTGGGTAAAATGCTTTCAAACAACATTGCATGCTGTGAAGAAATCGTTCATGATAGGAAGAGTCAATCAATGGGGCAAATTCACTGTTTTCTTATTTTAGGAAATTGTGGAAGCCAGCCCACCCTTCAGCAACCACCACCCTGTTCAATCAACAGCCATCAACATCGAGGCAAGACCCTCCACCAGCAAAAAGGTTGTCTAACTGAAGGTGCACATGATTGTTAGCAATTTTTAGCAATAAAGTATTTTTAAATTAAGGTAAATTCATTGTTTTTTACACATGCTATTGCACACTTAATAGACTACAGTATAGTGTAAACATAACTTATATGCACTGGAAAACCAGAAAATTTGTGTGACTCACTTTACTAGGTATTTGCTTTATTGAGGTGGTCTGGAACCGAACCACAATACCTCCAAAGGTATGCCTGGATCAGTATACATTACAAGTTGGCAAACATTTTCTGTAGTCAAATGATACATATTTCAGGATCTGTGGGCCAGATATTGTCTATTTTCCTCCTTTTCTCCTCTACCTCTTACTTCTCTTTCCTTCCTCCCTCCTTCCCTCCTTTCCTCTTTTTTCCCTTTTTTCTCTCTCCTTCCTCCTCCCTCTCCCCCCTCCTCTTCCTCCTCCCCCACTCTTTCTCCCCTCACCCTCCTCTTCCTTTCTTCCCCCTTTGAAAAAGCTTTCTTGTCTAGTGAGCCACACAAAAGCAGGCTGCAGTTTGCTGATTTCTTGCATACCATGTAAAAATAAAATGCAAAAGGTATTTATTTATTCACAGTTCCACAAAAAATAATATAGGGAATAAGGCAAAGCCATTATTTGAAGAGATAGACCTGAAAATATTTTGAATTAGTAATAGGCACCAATCCTCAGACTAAGGAAGTAGAACGCATCACAAAAAAATCATACAAGTAAATTTAAAGCTAAGTATATCATAATAAACCTAGAAACTTAAAAGATGGAAATAGGATGTTAAAAACAAGTAGAAAAAAAGGACACTTTACCTGCAAAGACTGGCAATTAGACTAACAATTTAAAGTAGAAACAATAAAAGCCAGGTACGGTAAAAGAGAACCTTTAATGTATGTCATGAAAACGTCTTTTATACCAGATTTCAATGAGCATTGAAAAATGCAATAAATAAAGTGAGATAAAATAATTTTTAGACAAAGCACAGATGGTTTATGAATGAAGGAAATTCTAAAGCGTATGATGCAGAAAGGAAACTTGTCCTAGATGGAAAGTTTGAGAAGTGAAATAGAATGGAGAGCAAATAAAGTAGTAAATATGTAGATAAATCCAAATGAACATTGACACTTAAAAACAATAATAATGTTCAACAAGTACATATGATAATACACAACACAAATACTACATATGATAATACACAATTGTGTAAGGCTGATGAATTTTTTTTTTTTTTGGCTGTGTCCCGTAGCCTGTGGGATCTTAGTTCCCAGACCAGGGATCAAACACGGACCCCTGGCAGTGAGAGTACGAAGTCCTAAACACTGGACTGCCAGGGAATTCCCTGAATATTTAAAAAATATTCCAAAATACATTTTATTGTTTGAGAGCTGATGACATGATTTTCTATATATAGAAATCAATCTGTCAAACATTCTTGAAATGAAACAGTTTAGCAATATAGCTGTATTTAGGATTGCTATATACAAGTCAACTGTATTTTTAAGATACTCTTTGTAATAGTACAAAAAGGTGTAATATAATATATAAACCAGTCTTTATGAAAAAGATGATATAATAGCATGCATACTTACATCTCAAGACTTAGATATTCAAAAAAATGTGTATGTAATCTATGTTCTAAATATTTAAACTCTATTAAGCTTGACTTTAGCAATTAAATTAATTGCTAAAGGTTTATCTTTTTAAGACCTGGAGAAATATCTTTTAATGTTTTATAGGAAAAACAAAGGTCCAGTAACAACAACAACAACAACAAAACCCACTTTTAAGACCAAGAATGATGTAGTGGAAATTCTACAGATATAGAGCAGATATAAAGTTATTTTTAAAATGTGTAGTAGTTAAGCATATTTATAAACAAAGTAAATATACAGATCAACTAATGAATACATTTAAACTCTAGAAATAACTCCACATATACATGAGACACTTGTTATATGGGAGAGATGGCATTGCATGTGAATGGGGAAAGGATGGACTATGAAATGAATATTTTTAGGAAAATTTGTCATCTGTGAGGAAAGAAAGCTAAAGTGAATCAATTCTTACCTCATCACATCATGCACACGTCAGTGTATGGTGTATTAGACACTTAAATGTAGATATTGATTGTTAAAGTTTTTGAAGAGATAATAGGAGATATTAAACAAGTTTATAAACTGGATGCAAATAAATGATTAATATATATTACCACATCAAACATTAGAAATTCTGTTCATCAGAAGATTCTATAAATTGATTAAAAGTACACAATGCTAAGTAGGAGAAAATGACACCATAAGGGTGCCAAAAGTATTGTGAGATGATATTTGTTACATATTAAAAACTACAAGTCAATAACAATTCGTTTCAAAGAAGAAAAAAGTAAACACATTAACAGATATTTCAGAGAATAAAAAATACTGGTGCTATCCTGTGAAGAAACCTACAAAAAGTTTCAACATCATTAATAATCATGGAAATTTTAAAAACTCGAGATACAATTGTTTAGCCACATAAATTAAGCTTCAAAGTATCAAGCACTGGAAAATATATAAGGAAATGACCATTCTTGTCATGTGCTGACTGGATTACAGATTGTCACAAACACTTTAGAAAAGAATCTGCCATTGCCTAGTACATTTGAAATTTCTTATTTATCCTATGTGATCAGGCCACCCTGATGAAATAAACTGGTTCTATTCCAAAATTAGGTTCAAACGTCCAGACTGGTGATGTCACACACGCACTGAGAGGATATAAAAAGTACTGTTACTCATACAATGAGGCATTTGGGGGAGAGCAAGGCAGGCTTTCCAAGCTGGTTTGAAAATGACTTAAGGGAGCAGGGAAAAAGACTTACTTGGGATTTTGGGGTGTTTAGGAGATGGAGTCAAGGTGAGGGTTTGAAGTTTCCACTAGCACCAAAGAAGAAGCCTCTCCGGATATTTCCATTCAAAACTAAGTTACCTCCTGTGTGCTGCTACCAACAGTGTGATTACAGTCGGCCCTCCATATCCTCAGGTTCCGCATCCACAGGTTCAACCAAGGGCAGATCAAAAAATTTCCAGAGAGTTTCATAAAGCAAAACTTGAATTTACATGCACTGGCAACTGTTTACATAGCACTTATGTTGCATTTACAATATTTTATATAGAATTTACCTTGTATTAGGTATTAGAAGTAACCTACAGATGATTTGAAGTATAGGGAATGATACGCATAGGTTATATGCAAATACTATGCCATTTTATATAGGAAACCTGAGCATCCAAGGACTTTGGTATCCACAGGGGTGCAGGAACCAATCCCCTGCAGGTACTGAGGGAGGACTGTATGTCTCTTTCAGCATTTACATTGTGTCTTACATTATTGAATGTGTATTATTCCCTCTCAAATAAAATCCTTGGGAAAAGGGACCACATTTTACTCATTTTTATAACCTCATTATACCTGCTGTGACTTGTAAATTTTTAATACATTCCAGCATAAATTTTTACTGATGGAACACCACAAACTCCTTATCTAATAAATAATCGTAGACACTAAAAAATGCATTGTTCTGTTTGGCATAGGGCATTTGTTATCTTGGCCTTCTAGTTTTATGATTTGGATTTTACATAAAAGAAAACAGAGTCATTACTTCATTCAGTGTAGCACAGTATTTACAAAGAAGAACGCTAGTTTGTTTCTGTCCTTGATCCTCTGTTTTTGATGACTGCATGCCAGCAGATGAGTCTGTAGTTGACTAAATAGGAGAAGACATGGTCTCTAGTCTTAAATTATCTTGTCTGTTTTGAACCTGATAACATAAATAGTGTTCATAGTATTTCCATTTGCATTATTAAAGGATCAAAATACATCATGCATTTTCATAGTTCACTCACCCTTCTGCTAATAAAAAGAGCCGTAAAACTTGAGAAAGTTTATTGGCTGGCTGCAGGGTGGTTCAGTTAATGGCGTTTATAGCAAGAAATTGGAAGACTGGAGGTGGAAGAGGCCAGGGCTATCCTTCCTGCTCCTTCCCTTCTCCACGACCTTGGGTCTGGTGGTAGCATCACACCAAGGTTAAGGTTCCACCCGGTGGCCCCTTTTCTGTGTGTACCACTGCATTATTTCCATATTTACCACCTTAGTGCTACAGGTGGGAGCAGCTTCTTGTTGTTACTAGATTCTGTATGCCATAACCTCCCTTACATCCTTAATCCTGCCCACACCTATGAATTCAAGAGTGTCCATATGTCATTTTTACATATGTTTGTATTATCATCTGTCTAGGATTGATTGACACGAAGGACCCCGTATCATCTGAGACTCAGCTGATTTCAAATTATATGTCTGAAGGCTGAGATATTATCCTCATGGAACCAGAATTGAAAAGTTGCTATATTAATGCTGCAAGGTATGTTTAAATTTGTGTCAACTCAAAAGAATTATTTAGAGAAACTCTACATCTGGCGGATTATTATAGTGGTGGACACTTTGATATTGAGGCTCCTACTGAAAAGCGCTATTTTAAGAATGACATTTTGCTTTTTAAATATATTCTACAGTCATTATGATAAAATAGGGGGAAAAAAAGTGTGAACATAGAGTTCATTCTTATTGAAAGGACAGAAACCCTCAGGGTGAATAACAGCCTTGGTGCTCTCTTACCTCCCAGGGCTGTGTTATTTTCTCTTTGCTTTGGTCCTTACGGTTTATTTATATTTTGTTGGCAAAGGTATGGGTTTACAAAGGGTTTTTTTTGGCTTCATTTTATCCATCATTTAATAATTTTATTTGGGAATGTCTTTTAATGTATGTTAGCTGCCATGCTTCTAGAGATAGAAAGTATGACTATTAGATTCTTGCCTTCATGTTTCCCAGGGAAAGCACATAATAAACATTCAAAACATAGTTTATATGAATGCCTGTATAGGAATGTGCATGTAGCTAATCTCATAACCCATAGTAATTCTTAAGTCCTCTGATGAATATCTGCCTCTTTGCCTAAATGTGCTACCCAAACACTGTAAGATAAATACTACTGATATTTCTGAACCTTTGTCCATTCTCTCTGGTAAATTCTGTAATCCCAATACGAATTGAATAACTTGTAGAACTCTAAACAACCTTTGTAGCTATCATATTAAGGTAAGAAAAAAGATACTTTGGGTTTCTTAAGCCAATACTTTTTATTAGGAGCTTCTCATTATGCAAGAAAAGAAGTAGGATTTCTAGACTTCACTTAGACATGCTTCAGAGAGGTAGGGGGCCAGAATTACTTCCACAAGTGCTCACCCTGAAGCCAGTTTCTAGGCCTGGCTTCTCACAGCAACTACTAAGTCATGGACAGAAGTACAAAAACAATGAATTATGTCAAAGGGTGATCTTTCTCCCTCACCTTAAGTAAATATGAGTGCCTGATTAGCCCTTTAAGATTTCTAATGCAAATTCACAGCATGTTTTTTCTCTGTATTTTGAGTAATTGAGATATTTCCAAGTTGATTGTAAATCACATCTCTGATATCAATATTATGCTTATTATTGTGAAGACTTTATTATCCATATTGAATGTTTTATATTTTAATTTTCAATTTTAATAGAATAATTTTATTCAGAATATTTGGTAAAGGAAACAAGTGTACCTTTGCCATCCATGATAACTTTTAAAAAGTTAGATAAAATTAAACTTTTGGCCTGAGGCTTAATAATAGCAAATTTCCAGATGAAAGGCAAAACATTCTTCATTCTGAGAACATGGAAATAGAGATATAAAAGAAGATTCTTTTGCAACTGTAACTATACCTGTCACTGCACATGACAGATGTAATGAGTGCGGCTCTCTTGGGTTCCAGGGAAAAAGAAATAGGAACCTCAGGAGATCTTATCATTTACAAGAAACTTAAAAGGCTGACAGGTATTTTTATCTCATGTGTGTAATGTTTGTGTTGCTCCTCTATGATTTTCCATTCAGCACTGTTATCATTACTAATGCAGCTTACTGTATTGTAAGCAATGCTTCAGAGCAGTGTGTCCATTAGAAGCATAATATGAACTACACGTATGAGCTAATATATGTCATTTAAAATTTTCTAGTAGCCACACTAAAAAAAATTACAAAGAAACAGAGAAAATTAATTTTACTTATGTAGAATTTAATTTTACACACGATGTTAATTATTTGGCAGATATCAGTACAGATTTTTTTTGCCATTTTTTGAGAGAGGGATTATTAAGAAAATAGAATCCTGAATCTTAACAACAGGTGGAGAATGAACCTACTTTAAGAAAATGAAAAATAATCATTATGTCACACTCATAGTTGTTTCATTACCTATGGAAATATTAATATATACACTAGATAAATAAATGAGCATGCACCTGAAGTATAATATCTTTGTGAAGATGCCCATTTAATTACCTTCAGTAATTTGGTTATTATTTCCATAGAAAATGATGTCATGTATCCATTCGTCAGCTCAGTTGGCTAAAAAGAGGCTCTGTAACCCATAGAGTCCATTTTCTCAAGATGCAAGTTGTGTTCCAAGCATTTTCAAGGAGAGCGGTTTGAGGAAATCTAGGGATAATATCGATTCTATTTGTTTTACTTTCCTGCTTTACTGGGCTATAAACTATAATCTCAATTTCACTGTAATTTAAGGGTTTAAGAATTCAGGACATGCCAGGTTGGTTTTATGAGGAACATAAAATATTGCTGTATTTGTTTAAATATGGATTTTGGTGTGTATAACTGAGAGACTTCCCCAATTTACTGCCCATTGTCTAAGTAACCTTGTAAAGGGAAGAAATCACATCTTACTGAACACAAAATAAAATTAACCAAAATTTCATACACACCCAATTTTGTGTCCATCTCTTTTGCAAAATTAGACATTGGCAGAGAAGAGTTAAACACACTCTTAGTAGACAGGTGTGATAGAAACCACTTACAAGAGCCCTGGGTGACAAGCAAGAAGTCAGTAAACCTTCACTCATTGTAATCTTAACCGTTATTGATCATAAACCTGCCTTTAAATTAAGTCATTCGAGACTGTGTCAAAACAGACCATTCAAGTAATAAAAGGAAGTTTACCAATTTGAACAGGAAGCCTATGCAATCATTTATACATTTAAAATTTAAAAATGTACTGCAAAGTTCCAATGTTTTGATAAATACAGTGGAAATTGGTTGTTCTTGCCTTCGTTAAAAGTATTCCAAATCAAGACAAGACGTGCCTTGGACAACTATTCATCATTTGGGCTTTTTTTTTTTTTTTTTTAATTTTTATTTATTAATTTATTTATTTTTGGCTGTGTCGGGTCTTCGTTTCTGTGCGAGGGCTTCCTCCAGTTGCGGCAAGCGGGGGCCACTCTTCATCGCGGTGCGCGGGCCTCACTATCGCGGCCTCTCTTGTTGCGGAGCACAGGCTCCAGACGCGCAGGCTCAGCAGCTGTGGCTCACGGGCCCAGTTGCTCCGCGGCATGTGGGATCTTCCCAGACCAGGGCTCGAACCCGCGTCCCCTGCACTGGCAGGCAGACCCTCAACCGTTGCGCCACCAGGGAAGCCCTGGGCTTTTATTTATTTTCCCTTTTGGGAAGCTGTAGGGTATTCAGTAAAGCACAGAAAGAAAGATGGAGATTTTTAGGGAGATACCTAAAGGTATGGTTTTGATTGAGTATATATTAAAATACTTAGAAAACATAGTACATTTATCATTTTAGAAGTGATTTTTAAAATTAATATATCTGAATAAATTCATCTTAGAACAATTAACATAGGAAGAATACTTTTTAAAATGTCAAATAAACTAGAGAAAGTCCAAAAATCTGATGATATATTTCAAATAAATGTTTCCAGTGAAGTAATGTTTTAGAATTGTTGAAAAATTGTACTTATTAAACTAGGAAGCATATAGTTAGGTAAAGTAAAAACGGAGTACTCTTTTAGGCCACAAACAAACATATTCTTGAGTTTAAAATATAGTAATCTCAGTAGATTCAGCTTTCTTTCAAGAACTTATAAAAAGATTAATTAGTCCTGAACTTTCCAATAAGTGTAATTTATATTGACTGAATAAAATAGTATTTGGAAAAACTATCTGCTTAAATGGTATTTGTCTGTCTGAATTGATTTGATTCAAATATATTAGTGCTTACTTCTGCCTTTCAGAATTTATAGTGAGAATTAAAATATATGATCATCATCCTAAAAATAGTTTGATTTTTATGAACTATGTTATGAAGTATTAAAGAACTTTAAAAAATACTTTATTCCTTTTATATATTTAAGGAAAAGAACTGTTACTGTTTTTAGCTCATATGTTGAGATGGCATATATAAGATACAGTACATTGCATAATTAGATTTAATTAATTTTATAAATATGTTTATGTGTAATAATGACTGTATTTGAACCAAACTGTGATTATTTTTGTTTGTTAATTTATTTCTCAGAAATATTTCTTTTAAGTTTAAAAATCTCCTATTTTCTTCTGCGGATTCATGTAAACACAGAAACTTAAAGTTATGAAACAGATGTTCAACATCATAAAAATTTATCAAAAATT
The DNA here is from genome assembly GCF_949987535.1 of Balaenoptera acutorostrata. Classification (NCBI taxonomy): domain Eukaryota; kingdom Metazoa; phylum Chordata; class Mammalia; order Artiodactyla; family Balaenopteridae; genus Balaenoptera; species Balaenoptera acutorostrata. The sequence continues at coordinate 36,354,565 of NC_080084.1, read as the reverse complement.
CATAGTCTTAGGAGTTATTCTTCTGGGAAACAGCTCAAATTTCTTGGTTGGTAGGCACCATACTCTTGCGAAACATACGCACTTTGACCAAACTTGATAGAGACAGGCAGTTAACCGACTGATCAGTTACACATATTGAGTAGTTATCACTTCAGACTAGTGCTTTAAGTGCTATGAAGGCTTACAAATGAAGTTAAAGATTTTCACCCTTTCTCAAGTAATTTAAAAAGAAACAAGAGTGGTAAAACTAATATGATTGAAAATAGAATGGAATATAATAACCAAATTTGTAAGTTTATAAGACTTATACACATCTGTTGCTATACTTCATAGAAATTTATGTATTTATGCTTAAGATGTGGTGTATAATTGATTTCATTAAACATGTATTATGTACTAACTACAAGACCTGGGAAAGGGGTTGAAGACGCATAAGAATTAATTCAGTGCAATTCTTACCTAAGCTAGTGAAGAAGACAGGCATGTAAATATCTAATTGTAATTATTTTTCACCATCAGTTGTTTTTTTTTTTTTTAATCTACCGTGTACAGGGCACTGTGTTAGTATACATTAGGGATTTTAAAAGGTATGAGATGGTTTTTATTTCCAGTGGACTTGTATTCTAATTACAGAAACAGAACATACACTTGCAGTATATGAGGACATGCTAAGGGATACACTGATTATATAAGCAGAAAGTATTTGTAAGCAATGAAGTCAACATCGAGGCTAAAGTAGGTTAACGCCCTACTTCTTTCCCAAGCACTTAGTGTGGATTGAAGGCGTTGCTATCCTGGTTACAGTGATGCACGTAGATGGTAGCACTTAATAAATGCAGAGAATACGCCCACCTGCAGGTGGGGCAGCAGCATGAGGGGTCCGGAACCACTGGTGGACTGAGTGAGAGTTGAGACAAAAACTCATGTTTACAAGGAATTTGCAAAATTAAGGAGGGGGCGGGGGGGGGGGGGAGTTTTATCACGATTGCATTGGAAATATGTGGGTGTCTTAGTGGTACCAGCAAGTGATTGATAAGCAAGCAGGGCCAGATCTAAACATTTGGCCGTCCTTCTGAATTATGTCAGTGAGGTCTGGCCAGTCCAGGTAGTTTGTCATCCCATGTAGGCTGTCACTCTAGTCAGCTAATCGCACTAACTAGAATATCATACTCCTTCAAACTGATTATTTATTGAAGAGAGATAATTGATACCCTATCATTATAAAATTAGTATTTCATGTTTAAGTGATATTTGTTACTGGCATTTATTGGGTTGGCCAAAAACTGCCTTTGGTTTTTAAGTAAAAATAAAAGACACATTTTTCATTTTCACCAAGAACTTTGTTGAAAAATGTATTCACCCGTTTGTTCCAGTACCTTCTGCCGTTTTTCAGGCAACTTCACAATTCCATCTTCCCAAACTTTTTTAATCTTTTTGAGCAAAAAACTATTCCAGGTGCCTTTTACAGTCTTCCAGGGAATTGAAATTTTTTTCCATTAAGCGAATTTTGTAAAGAGCAAAATAAATGGAATCTGAAGGTGCACTCTGGTGAATACGGCAGATGAATCAGAACTTCTCAGCCAGACTGTAACCGTTTTTGCCTGGTCATCAAAGAAATATGCAGTTTTGCGTTATCCTGATACAAGATTATGCATTTTCTGTTGACTAATTCTGGACGTTTTTCGTCGAGTGCTGCTTTCAGTTGGTCCAATTGGGAGCAGTACCTGTTGGAATTAATCATTTGGTTTTCTGGAAGGAGCTCATAATAGAGGATCCAATCCCACCATATACACAACATCACCTTCTTTGGACGAAGATCGGCCTTTGGTATGGTTGGTGGTGGTTCATTTCGCTTGCCCATGATCTCTTCCATTCCACATTATTGTACAGTATCCACTTTTCATCTCCCATCACAATTTGTTTTAAAAACGGGACGTTTTCATTAAGTTTAAGTAGAGGATTGCTTGTGGAAATACGGTCAAGAGGGTTGTTTTCGCTTAACTTGTGTGGAACCCAAACATCAAAGCAGTTAACATAACCAAGCTGGTGCAAATGATTTTCAGCGCTTGACTTGGATATTTCGAGTATGTTGGCTCTCTCCCGCGTGGTATAACGTTGATTGTTCTCAGTTAATGTCTCGATTTGATCGCTGTCAACTTCAACTGGTCTACCCGGCTGTGGAGCATCATCCAGCGAGCAAACTCCAGCACGAAACTTTGCAGACCACTTTTGGCACGTTCACTCAGTCACAGCACCTTCTCCATACACTGCACAAATCTTTTTTTGCATTTCAGTTGCGTTTTTACCTTTCTTGAAATAATAAAGCATAATATGCCGAAAATGTTGCTTTTTTCTTCCATCTTCAATATTAAAATTCCAACAAAAAATTCACCAATTTTGATGAGTCTTTTTTTAAATGCATGCTTGGTATGACAGCTGTCACGTGCATGAAGTTAAAGACAACTAAGTGCTACTAGAGCCATCTTACGAAAAAACTGAACCTTTTGGCCAACCCAATATTCTGTTTTTCAAACAAAATATGAGTATGAAGCATACCAAAAAATCATTTTAAATTAATTAAACAAATCTCTCATTCCCACTTAATTATGTCACACACTGTTGGCTTCTGTATTTTAACCAACTCCAGACTGATAGATGAGTTGACAGAAAAAGGGTTGTTCATCAGCCACTAGCACCTTCTACTTCATAATCAAGAAAGAAAAGGAAAAAAAAAAAATCAAAAGCTATAGGTCTATACTTGGAAGTAGGGGTTCTTTTTCTTTCTTTCTTTTAAAATTTTTTTTCATTTGAGAGATTTATCTACTTTGATGGAAAGGAACAATGTATGTTTTGAGGAATTTCTTGTGGAAACCTGAATTGATCTGCAACCATATTTCAGAGTTGCAGTGGTGTTTGAATATTCTGTACAGATTGCTGCTCCAGTCAGCTGCCCGTCTGCCCCAGGCCTTCCTGTAGAGTCTAAGTGGGAGAGTGTCAAGTAGACTCCTCCAGCAGAATGTGCAGTATTTATAGAGCAAATGAGGCATAAGCCTGGACTTAACTGTTGAGTGGGTGTAAGAAAAGAGATGGCTTAAGAGCGTTCCATTCAGGGCCTCTGCAGAGACTAGAGTATCCATGATAATTCCAGAAATTCTCAATCTATCTAGGAGAAAAATAGTTTAATGGAGGGGCTTCCCTGGTGGCACAGTGGTTAAGAATCTGCCTGCCAGTGCAGGGGACATGGGTTCGAGCTCTGGTCTGGGAAGATCCCACATGCCACGGAGCAACTAAGCCCGTGCGCCACAACTACTGAGCCCATGAGCCACAACTGCTGAAGCCCGCACATCTAGAGCCTGTGCTCTGCAACAAGAGAAGCCTGCGCACCGCAACGAAGAGTAGCCTCCGCTCGCCACAACTAGAGGAAGCCCGCACATAGCAATGAAGACCCAACACAGCCAAAAATAAAAATAAATAAATAAATAAAATTTAAAAAGTAATAATTTAATGGAGAGTTATTTAGAATTCAGTCCTTCATGAGGCTACAACAGCCTAACACTTGCTGGCCTTCAACATGGTCTAAATACCAAAACTATATAAATACACCCACAAACACAGGCATACACGCACACACTCAAAGAACATGGAAAATTCAGATAATCAGTTACTTGATTCTGAGAAAACATAGGTCTAGATTTTATCATACTTTCTCTTTTCTTCCCTCTCCCTCTTCTGGCTCCTCTATGCTCCACAATCTCACCCTTCACATTCATTCCTCAGGAGTCATCCTGGGGCCACCTTTTCTGTCTTTCATCTAAAGTGATTGCATTCAGCCCTGTGGCTCTACCTGTTGATGTTTCCCAAACATCCATCTCCTGGTAAGACCATATCTCTACTGCCTAAACAATTGAATTAATGTATGGGATTTTAATAGACCTCTTAAACTCAATAAAACAGAGCTCTTCACAGACTTTTTCTCCTCCAGTCACGGAATCTAAGTACTAAAATGGGAACCTGCCTTCTACATCTCCTTGCAGCAAAGGCCTAGAGATTTTCCTTGGTCTCTTCCTTTCCTCATTCCACAGATCCAGTCAATCAGAACATCCTATTGATTCTAACATAAATTTTCTTCAACTGCCAGCACCCTATTTCCAAGCTACTATCAGCTCTCACCTCAACTCTGCAAGAGTCTGCTTCGGACTGATCTCCCTGCTTCTGCATTTGCCCTTCTAAATAGCAGTTAAAATAATAGCACACTAACCCTTTTCTTTAGTAACTTCATGCCTTTTTATAAATTTATTTATTTTATTTATTTATTTTTGGCTGCACTGGGTCTTCGTTGCTGCGCACGGGCTTTCTCTAGTTGCAGCAAGCAGGGGCTACTCTTCGTCGCGGTGCGCAGGCTTCTCATTGCGGTGGCTTCTCTTGCTGTGGAGCATGGGGTCTAGGCGTGTGGGCTTCAGAAGTTGTGACACGTGGGCTCAGTAGTTGTGGCTCACGGGCTCTAGAGCGCAGACTCAGTAGTTGTGGCGCACGGGCTTAGTTGCTCCGCGGCATGTGGGATCTTCCCGGACCAGGGCTCGAACCCATGTCCCCTGCATTGGAAGGCAGATTCTTAACCGCTGCGCCACCAGGGGAGCCCCATGCCTTCTTAATATACTAGGAATAAAAGCCAAATTCCCCATGACTGCAATGTCCAACATAAATCAGCCCCTTATCACCTTTCCAATATTTTTATTACTGTTTTCTCCTTAATCATACTTTCCATGCAAATAGACATTATTTTAGTATGTTGAACTTACTCAAGCTTTTTAAGGCTCAGGGTCTTTGCACTGGTTATATCCATTGCTTGGAACACCCTTCTCCTTGATCTTAATTTGGTGAGCTCAATTCCATCTTTCCAATCTCAGCATAATTGTTACCTTCTCAGAGAGCCCTATCTTTCCACTATACCCAAAGTAGTCTCCTGCCCACCGTATGCCCTGGGCATTATGTTCTTCCTTGCATCACTACATTTATTCATTATTTTTTCATGGTACTTATCACTACCTGAAATTGTGTTGTATCCATGTTTATTTTCCACCTTGCCTTTTCGAATAAAAAAATACCATGACATCTATTCCACCCCCCCGGCCAAAAAAAGGGAAATTTTTAAGCAAAATGGGTTATATTAAATGCAGAATCTAGTGACGATAATTTGACTATGATATGTAGGATGGTGTGTGAGAATATTTAATGAGATATTAGGTACAAATTTCTTTTCACATGTTCTATGCTAAGTGTCTAGTATTTAGTTCAAACTTACTAACTGTAGGCTGTTAGTGTTATGATGAAGATGGTTATGATCATGAAGAAAGAGGAGAAGAGAAAAGGAGAAGAGGGTGTAGAGAAAGAAACTAGTTCATGACGGGATAAGACCTCAGTAGCTTGCTAACAATGAAAGAGAAAGGAAGCAACAAAGCTGAGATGCGCAAACGAGATAGAGTGTATGGTGGGGCATGAAAATATAGTCTAATGAAAAAGCTAGGTTTGACTCCCACATTTAATACCTACATTTTTATGTGACCTTAGACAATTTACTTAAATTTTCTGAGTCACAGCTTCCTCATCTGTGGAAAGGGGGTGTGCTCTAATTATCTATTGCTATATAACAAATCACCCCCAAAGTTTAGAAACAAAGTCACAATTTATTATAATCCCTTACAGTTTTGGGATTTGGACTCAGGCAGATGGTTCTCACCTGGGATCCGTCCTGAGGTGACAGTAGGATAATGGTTGGGAATGGAATCATCTAAAGGCTTTTTATTCATATCTCTGACATTTGAGCTGGGATGGCTGGACAAATTAATATCTAGCCAGGTATCTCTCTTTCAACATGGCTTTTCTACAAGGCTAACTTGGGCTTTTTCGCTGCGTGTTGGTCTCAGGGATTTGGACTTCTTTCATGGCAGCTGGCTTCACTCATAGCAAGCTTTCCAAGAGGCCCAGGTGGATGGTGCTGCCTTGAAAATCTCAGAGCAGCAATTTGCCAGTAGTGGGCCTCAAAATAGTATTTTAAAAATCTGTTAATTTTATGAGAACCTCAATGAGATTATTGCCATCAATATTATATATCTCTTACGGTAAACCAAAAAAGTTCTTTATTTCTCAATTATCAATTTCACAAAGAGCAATATTATAACTTATTCTATTTTTCAGGAAAGGCATAATTTGGGAGTTCCTGATTTCTCTTTCTGTTTTCATTTATCCAGGCAATAAATAGGTCAATCATTTGCTTTAGTCAATTTTCTCTCTCTGTTCTCTCTTCAGGGTAAGGTTAATAAATATAGAGTCAGAAGTGAAAATGGTTTTACAGTGAGAAACAGAGATGAGACATTTGAGTAAGGTGTGAGTTTAAGGGAAGTCATGAGGAATAATTACAACTGTGTACACAAAATCTTAACTATTTCCCAGTAAGTGGAATAAGGGGTGATGTGAAATTTCACACGGCATTTTTGATGTCAGTGACAACACCTCCACAGTTTCCCAAACTCTCTTTCTTAGCTCTTGTCAACCAAAATTAATGTGTCCACAGAACTTAATTGTTCGTATGGTCCAAGGACAGACTTTTATTTAACAACTTTAGTGTGTGTTTTTCTGTAAGCTTAATTTTTTGAACCAGGATCTGCAAATGGAAAATTCTCAAAATATTTAGTGCTGTGTTATGTAAGGGAGGAATCGTAGGCTGAATAATGTCTGCTCAAAGATTGCAGGTCCTAATGGCTGGAACCTTTAAATGTTACCTTGTGCAGAAAAAGCTCTTTGCAACGTGATTCAGTTATGGATCTTGACATGTGGGGAGTATTTTGGATTACCCAGGTGGCCCCTAAAGCCGTCACAAGTGTCCTTATAGGAGAAAAGCAAACGAGCTTTGACACACAACACACGGCACTGAAGGCTGCGTGAAGATGGAGGCAGAGATTGGAGTGATGCAGGCAGAAGCCAGGGGATGCTGGCAGCCACTGAAGCTAGAGGGGCAAGGAGCAGTCTTCCCCCAGAGGTACATTGATCTCAGGCTTCTGCCCTCCAGAACTGTGAGGGAATAAATTTCGGTTGTTTTATACCATCAAGTTTATGATTATTTGGTACAGCAGCCTCAGAAATCTAATATAGGAGGAAAATAAGCTAACATGTGGAAATTAAAATAGAAAATAGAGGAAATCTTTAAGATGCCTGGATTTGAAAAAGTATTATGAGATGCCCCATCCTATCGACCCTTGCTAAAATTCTCAGTCATATTTTCTTATTTCCTTTTGATCTATCCGTTCGCTCTCCTAAAATGGCCATTTATTTATGCCGCAAATATTTAACAAGAGAAGACACAGGACTAGATTCTGAGGAATACAAAGTAGCCATGGAGTTGGCATTCCCCTAGAGCACACGGACTTTTAGGTAACAATTTATGACTTAATTATTGATTAAATGGAATTGTTTTAAGTACTGTGAAGAAATACAGGACAGTATGAAAGTGAACTGTGTGATTTTAAGCAACTCACTTAAAATCACCAAGAACCTTTGTTCTGTTTTGTTCTATTTTGTTTCACCTTGCTTGGCAAGGCTTGTAAGACATTTAAATGAGATTATGTGTCTGGCACATATGTAGTTTATTAAAAAAAAATCCCTTTGCATTATTTTTCTGTCCTGTCTAGACTTTTATTACCCTAATAAGACTGAGACTATAGCCATGGTGTTAGAATTGTTACTCTCTTCACAAGTCTTCTTGTTTTTAAATCATCCTTAATTCATAATCTTACCAAATGAATGTAATTGTAGTTCATAATATATTTTTCTGTGTCACATCCCTAGTGTCAGTTCTTCCAGTACTGTAAATTGTGTAACATTACATTGTGGACCCTCTATAAACCGTCAGTAAAACTTGTCTGTAGGGTGTAGCTGCTTACCAGATTTTCCTGGTCATGAATAATATCCTAAAATAAGGTGTCACTTTTGACTTTCATATATATTTAAAGCTTTCAGCAAACCCTAAATTTGCCTTTAAAATATGCATATTTTAATGCTAATGCTGTCAGGTATTAGGAGTAAACCTCAATTGAACAATTTGTATGCCATAAAATCCAAAAAAGAAAAATATATTTCTTAACCTGAATATTTACCAATGAGGAAGCATTTTAAAAGTGGCTGTCTGAGACAAATCAGCCCTGTAGAGAACTCAGTAATGATTAAAATATTGGTTTGAATTAAGATCCAACTTACATTTTACTTCAAGTTAAATTAAACGTGTAAAAGTGAACATTTTGTCATAGTTTCACATCAATCTATGTGAGTCTAAGCCAGTCCAACTGGGTCGAAATCATCAGGTAATCTATCTTTGAAAAAAATATAGCAAACTTTTGATTAAGGTCCTCTGTTTTAACTATTTTTTTCTTATTGGACCACTATGTTAGTTTATGTAGATAAAACGGATTTAGTATATCCATATTTATATTAGCAAACCACCTGCTTTTATATCCGGGACTATCATAGCATTAGCTCAGAGTACTTATAAACTTCTTCTCCCCAGCTCATTCACACTATTTCTAGGACTGCTCTAGGTGCTAAAATAGTCAATTGTGGCACCCAAACTAATTAAATGAATATCTGCCAATACAGAATTAGATCAAATCCATTTCCTGAAAGAACTTAGATAAGTAAAAATTGGAATTTCTTATTTGAGAGTTAATAAACTGGACTTAGCTTAAATGTTTAGCTATGGCCATTGAGTTGAAAATGACGGTTATAGTTTGCAAAAATCTCTATGTGTAAAAAGAAATACAGATTAAGATCGTAATTTTTTTTTTTGCCTTTGATGAGGGAATTGAAAGAATGAAAAGTAGAAACATCTCAAATAAAGAGAGAAAAGCCTCAATGTGACTGTTAGCTAAATGACCACAGATTTCT